>NC_140569.1:23839963-24444963 GCF_057381845.1 Rhamphochromis longiceps
CTGGTGAATTTGAATCCACCAATCAGAGAGGCTGTGCACTTTTCCCCACCAAAACAGGTGCAGCAGCACAGAGAGACACAGGATTTTTGCAGTCTATTTCTCATAGTGACGACTCCCCTCAAACAAATGACCGTAATTTCCTAACCGTAGGGGCTAGAACGGTCATTCTTACACCGTTTTGTTCAGAAGAGATGGGGGAATCTTCAAGTGTTGACAATTTAATATTAAAATATGAATTTTTAGAGATATATGACATGGATGACTTGTTGACTTAGAAGCCACGAATTCCCCAATATGCAAATTTGAATGCCTGAGACCACATATGTGATTGGCTGGCTGGGAAGCCGTGCAGGCCCTGATTTGTGGATTTGAATTCCTCAGCCCTCAGATATGATTGGCTGGCTTAGAAGCCACGAAGGCCCCAATATGCAAATTTGAATGCCTCAGGACACTTATTTGATTGGCTGGGAAACTGTGCAGGCCCTGATTTGAAAATTTGAATGTCTCAGTCCTCACAGAGGATTGGCTGCCTGGGGACCTGGCAGAAATATATAGAAATACTATTATTAAGCATAAATACTACATTTAGTAGAAATACTATGTTTTAGCACAAATATTATAAAAAGAAGAAAAACTATAATTTAGCAGAAATACTATATTAAGCACAAATCCTATAAAAAGCAGAAATACTATAATTTAGAACAAATAGTATAAAAAGCAGAAATACTATAATTTAGCAGAAATACTATGTTAGGCACAAATCCTATAAAAAGCAGAAATATTATAATTTAGCAGAAATACTATGTTACGCACAAATCCTATAAAAAGCAGAAATACTATAATTTAGCAGAAATACTATATTAGGCATAAATCCTATGAAAAGCAGAAATAGTATGATTTAGCAGAAATACTGTATTTAGCACAAATACCGAAAAGTACCAGAAATACTATGATTTAGCAGAATAGTAATAACTTATTGAAACACAAATGCACAGAGGGACACACAAATACAGGCTCTAATCCAGTCAACCAGTCTAACTATGTTCAATTTAAATCCTACAATGACATGCTGTCAAATAAGGGCAGGGTCCTCTCTCTCCCACTAAACACACACACACACACACACACACACACACACACACACACACACACACACACACACACACACACACACACACACACACACACACACACAGGGAGAGAGGACTAAGTTTCTAGGTCAGCCTGGGAGCTGCTGAATTTGAATCCACCAATCAGAGAGGCTGTTTACGTTTTCCCGCCAAAACAGGTGCATCTTTTTACACACGCAGCACAGAGACATAGACCTGCTTCTTTCAGTTTATTTCACATAGTGAGGATTCCCCTCAAACAAATGACCATAATTTCCTAACCATAGGGGCTAGAGCGGTCATTCTTACACCGTTTTGTTCAGAAGAGATGGGGGAATCTTCAAGTGTTGACAATTTATCATTAAAATATGAATTTTTAGAGATATATGACATGGATGACTTGTTGACTTAGAAGCCACGAATTCCCCAATATGCAAATTTGAATACCTGGAGCCCACATACATGATTGGCTGGCTGGGAAGCTGTGCAGGCCCTGATTTGTGGATTTGAATTCCTCAGCCCTCAGATATGATTGGCTGGCTTAGAAGCCATGAAGGCCCCAATATGCAAATTTGAATGCCTCAGGACACATATATGATTGGCTGGGAAGCCGTGCAGGCCCTGATTTGAAAATTTGAATTTCTCAGTCCTCACAGAGGATTGGCTGCCTGGGGACCTGGCAGAAATATATAGAAATACTATGATTAAGCATAAATACTACATTTAGTAGAAATACTATGTTTTAGCACAAATACTATAAAAAGCAGAAATACTATAATTTAGCAGAAATACTATATTAAGCACAAATCCTATAAAAAGTAGAAATACTATATTAAGCACAAATTCTATAAAAAGCAGAAATAGTATGATTAAGCATAAATACTACATTTAGTAGAAATACTATGTTTTAGCACAAATCCTATAAAAAGCAGAAATACTATAATTTAGCAGAAATACCATATTAAGCACAAAACATATAAAAAGCAGAAATACTATATTAAGCACAAATTCTATAAAAAGCAGAAATACTATATTAAGCACAAATCCTATTAAAAGCAGAAATACTATATTAAGCACAAATCTTATGAAATAGCAGAAACAGTATGATTTAGCACAATAGTAATAAGTTAAACAGAAAAATTGGAAAAGCAAAATGGACAGCTGAAAAAATGCTGAACATGCTGAGGGTCCCTCAAATATACTTGTTAAATGAAAAAATCAGCATAAAAATGCACAGGGAGAGAGAAGTAAGTTTCTAGGTCAGCCTGGGAGCTGCTGAATTTGAATCCACCAATCAGAGAGCCTGTGTACTTTTTCCCGCCAAAACATGTGCCTCTTTTTACACACGCAGCACAGAGAGGCACAGGATTATTGCAGCCTATTTCTCATAGTGAGGACTCCCCTCAAACAAATGACCATAATTTCCAAACCGTAGGGGCTAGAGCGGTCATTCTTACACCGTTTTGTTCAGAAGAGATGGGGGAATCTTCCAGTGTTTACAATTTATCATTAAAATATGAATTATTAAAGATATTTGACTTCTAATGCACCATAACTGAGTAGAGCGAAGCAAAAACTGCCTTGACTTGCCCTCAAACAACGCTTTGTAACTCGAAATCTATTTGGAGTATCGATATCATTCTTTCACCGTAAGAGACAGCAGGCTTTGGTGAACAATCATGGAAATTTTCAGGTCTCTGTGGAAATCCAACAAAAAGTTATGACGAGAGAAAAAAGTGGTTCATTTCCACAGTTTGAAATCTGAAGAAATCTGAGCGAAGGACGAATTTCCTACCCTCAAACAAGTCCAACTCATTTCAGAACGGTAATAGGTGAGAAAGAAATTCTTGAATTGTGAGCGTCAGGGGTGTCTGAAGATATTCGGGGACAAGCCTCATGTCTTAAAGTCGCTTCGTTAAGGAGATATGACGATTCGAATATGCCTCTCATTACAGAAATCCAGCGATGATTTTGAACAAGCTCTCCATTGACTTTATATGGAGAGTTTTGAGACCTTGTGTTGGTCTGAGGAGATTTGCAAAAATTCTATAAATCCCACAACAATGATAGTGACATTTTCTGAAAGCCAGCAAAAATACCTACGTTTTGATGTATAATTTGTGGAAGTTGAGTGAAAATTGAGCAAGTAGCAAGAAGTTGTTCGGACATGAAGTGAAAATTGCAAAACCTTCAGTGACACACTGGAAGCCAAGAGCATAGCAACCATAACAACGCATGTATTTTGTGAAAAATCACAATTTTGCAACTCAAAACTTTAAGAGGCATAAAAGTAAAACAGTAGAAGATTTGAAAAAGCTGAATCATACCTGAATAGCCCAATAATTTGTGAACATTTTAAAATTTGAATGGTTGTTCTAGGTGAAAATATGAGGAAGTAGTTAAGTTTCAAAAACAAGCAAATTTTAGCAGAATTGCAGAAGTTTCCCATTCATTTCAATGGGACAAATTAAAGGAAAAAAGCTTAATATTTTAAAAAGTATAATAGTTAAAAATAGCAAAAATCGTAGCAGGAAAGAGCAAAAATAGCAGAATAGTTTAAAATTTGAACGGTGAAAATCGGCTGAAAATTGTGGAAGTAGTTTAACGGCGAAAAGTGTACGGAAGCAACTAGAATAATAATAACTAGAAAAATTTGCATTTCCTGCGAAAATGCAGTGTGGATGCTTAAAGCTGAAGCTGTATGCAAAAAGTAGCTGAAAAAGCTGAAAAGTTGCAGAAATTGTAAAAACTTTGCAGAAGCAAAAGAAGTTTGCTAAAATGGAATAACTTAGCAGAACTGCAATATCTTAGAGGAAACATAATACTTGGCAGAAATACAATAGCATAGCAGAATTTAGCAGAAATATTGTAACTTACCAGAAACATGATAACTTCTCAAAAATACAAGAATTTAGGAGAAATAGTATAAGATAACAGAAAGAATATATTTAGCCAAAAATACTTAAACATTACAGAAACACTATGATTTAGAAAAATAGTACAACAGAGCAGAAATATTGTGATTTACCAGAGACACTGTGATGAACTATGAATATTGTAATTTTAAATTGAGACTATGTTTTAGCACAAATATTATAATTTGGCAGAAATACTATAATTTAGCAGAAATACTATATTAAGCACAAATCCTATAAAAAGCAGAAATGGTATGATTAAGCACAAATACTACATTTAGTAGAAATACTTTGTTTTAGCACAAATCCCATAAAAAGCAGAAATACTGTACTATGATTTAGTAGAAAAACTATAATTAATCAGAAATACTAAATTTAGCAGAAATACTATATTAAGCACAAATACTATGAAAAGCAGAAATAGTATGATTAAGCATAAATACTACATTTAGCAGAAATACTATATTAAGCACAAATCCTATAAAAGCAGAAATAGTATATTAAGCACAAATCTTATAAAATAGCAGAAATAGTATGATTTAGCACAATAGTAATAACTTAAACAGAAAAATTGGAAAAGCAAAATGGACAGCTGAAAAAATGCTGAACATGCTGAGGGTCCCTCAAATATACTTGTTAAATGACAAAAATCTGCAAAAAAATTTATTACAGCCACACAATCACAAATATGTACACATGAGGAAACACACATGCACAGAGAGACCCACACACAAGATCCAATTCAGTCAACCAGTCTAAATATATTGAATTTAAATCTTAGAATGAGATCATCCCATTAAAAGCCTTTCTCTCTCTCTCTCTCTCTCTCTCTCTCTCTCTGTCACACACACACACACACACACACACACACACACACACACACACACACACACACACACACACACACACACAGGGAGAGAGAAGTAAGTTTCTAGGTCAGCCTGGGAGCTGGTGAATTTGAATCCACCAATCAGAGAGGCTGTGCACTTTTCCCCACCAAAACAGGTGCATCTGTTTACACACGCAGCAGCACAGAGAGACACAGGATTTTTGCAGTCTATTTCTCATAGTGACGACTCCCCTCAAACAAATGACCGTAATTTCCTAACCGTAGGGGCTAGAACGGTCATTCTTACACCGTTTTGTTCAGAAGAGATGGGGGAATCTTCAAGTGTTGACAATTTAATATTAAAATATGAATTTTTAGAGATATATGACATGGATGACTTGTTGACTTAGAAGCCACGAATTCCCCAATATGCAAATTTGAATGCCTGAGACCACATATGTGATTGGCTGGCTGGGAAGCCGTGCAGGCCCTGATTTGTGGATTTGAATTCCTCAGCCCTCAGATATGATTGGCTGGCTTAGAAGCCACGAAGGCCCCAATATGCAAATTTGAATGCCTCAGGACACTTATTTGATTGGCTGGGAAACCGTGCAGGCCCTGATTTGAAAATTTGAATGTCTCAGTCCTCACAGAGGATTGGCTGCCTGGGGACCTGGCAGAAATATATAGAAATACTATTATTAAGCATAAATACTACATTTAGTAGAAATACTATGTTTTAGCACAAATATTATAAAAAGAAGAAAAACTATAATTTAGCAGAAATACTATATTAAGCACAAATCCTATAAAAAGCAGAAATACTATAATTTAGAACAAATAGTATAAAAAGCAGAAATACTATAATTTAGCAGAAATACTATGTTAAGCACAAATCCTATAAAAAGCAGAAATACTATAATTTAGCAGAAATACTATGTTAGGCACAAATCCTATAAAAAGCAGAAATACTATAATTTAGCAGAAATACTATATTAGGCATAAATCCTATGAAAAGCAGAAATAGTATGATTTAGCAGAAATACTGTATTTAGCACAAGTACCGAAAAGTACCAGAAATACTATGATTTAGCAGAATAGTAATAACTTATTGAAACACAAATGCACAGAGGGACACACAAACACAGGCTCTAATCCAGTCAACCAGTCTAACTATGTTCAATTTAAATCCTACAATGACATGCTGTCAAATAAGGGCAGGGTCCTCTCACTCCCACTAAACACAAACACACACACACACACACACACACACACACACACACACACACACACACAGGGAGAGAGGACTAAGTTTCTAGGTCAGCCTGGGAGCTGCTGAATTTGAATCCACCAATCAGAGAGGCTGTTTACGTTTTCCCGCCAAAACAGGTGCATCTTTTTACACACGCAGCACAGAGACATAGACCTGCTTCTTTCAGTTTATTTCACATAGTGAGGATTCCCCTCAAACAAATGACCATAATTTCCTAACCATAGGGGCTAGAGCGGTCATTCTTACACCGTTTTGTTCAGAAGAGATGGGGGAATCTTCAAGTGTTGACAATTTATCATTAAAATATGAATTTTTAGAGATATATGACATGGATGACTTGTTGACTTAGAAGCCACGAATTCCCCAATATGCAAATTTGAATACCTGGAGCCCACATACATGATTGGCTGGCTGGGAAGCTGTGCAGGCCCTGATTTGTGGATTTGAATTCCTCAGCCCTCAGATATGATTGGCTGGCTTAGAAGCCATGAAGGCCCCAATATGCAAATTTGAATGCCTCAGGACACATATATGATTGGCTGGGAAGCCGTGCAGGCCCTGATTTGAAAATTTGAATTTCTCAGTCCTCACAGAGGATTGGCTGCCTGGGGACCTGGCAGATATATATATAGAAATACTATGATTAAGCATAAATACTACATTTAGTAGAAATACTATGTTTTAGCACAAATACTATAAAAAGCAGAAATACTATAATTTAGCAGAAATACTATATTAAGCACAAATCCTATAAAAAGCAGAAATACTATATTAGGCACAAATAGTATAAAAAGCAGAAATACTATAATTTAGCAGAAATACTATGTTTGGCACAAATCCTATAAAAATAATAAATACTATAATTTAGCAGAAATACTATATTAGGCACAAATCTTATGAAAAGCAGAAATAGTATGATTTAGCAGAAATACTGTATTTAGCACAAGTACCGAAAAGTACCAGAAATACTATGATTTAGCAGAATAGTAATAACTTACAAAATTACAAATATGGAGGCATATTGAAACACAAATGCACAGAGGGACACACAAACACAGGCTCTAATCCAGTCAACCAGTCTAACTATATTCAATTTAAATCCTACAATGACATGCTGCCAAATAAGGGCAGGGTCCTCTCTCTCCCACTAAACACACACACACACACACAGAGGGAGAGAGCTGCCGAATTTAAATCCACCAATCAGAGTGGCTGTTTACGTTTTCCCGCCAAAACAGGTGCATCTTTTTACACACGCAGCAGCACAGAGAGGCACAGGATTATTGCAGCCTATTTCTCATAGTGAGGACTCCCCTCAAACAAATGACCATAATTTCCTAACCGTAGGGGCTAGAGCGGTCATTCTTACACTGTTTTGTTCAGAAGAGATGGGGGAATCTTCCAGTGTTAACAATTTATCATTAAAATGTGAATTTTTAGAGATATATGACATGGATGACTTGTTGACTTAGAAGCCACGAATTCCCCAATATGCAAATATGAATGCCTGAGACCACATATATGATTGGCTGGCTGGGAAGCCGTGCAGGCCCTGATTTGTGGATTTGAATTCCTCAGCCCTCAGATATGATTGGCTGGCTTAGAAGCCATGAAGGCCCCAATATGCAAATTTGAATGCCTCAGGACACATATATGATTGGCTGGGAAGCCGTGCAGGCCCTGATTTGAAAATTTGAATTTCTCAGTCCTCACAGAGGATTGGCTGCCTGGGGACCTGGCAGAAATATATAGAAATACTATGATTAAGCATAAATACTACATTTAGTAGAAATACTATGTTTTAGCACAAATACTATAAAAAGCAGAAATACTATAATTTAGCAGAAATACTATATTAAGCACAAATCCTATAAAAAGCAGAAATAGGATGATTAAGCATAAACACTACATTTAGTAGAAATACTATGTTTGAGCAAAAATCCTATAAAAAGCAGAAATACTATATTAGGCACAAATCCCATAAAAAGCAGAAATAGTATGATTAAGCATAAATACTACATTTAGTAGAAATACTATGTTTTAGCACAAATAGTATAAAAAGCAGAAATATTGTAATTTAGCAGAAATACTATATTAGGCACAAATCTTATAAAATAGCAGAAATAGTATTATTTAGCACAATAGTAATAAGTTAAACAGAAAAATTGGAAAAGCAAAATGGACAGCTGAAAAAATGCTGAACATGCTGAGGGTCCCTCAAATATACTTGTTAAATGAAAAAATCAGCAAAAAAATGCACAGGGAGAGAGAAGTAAGTTTCTAGGTCAGCCTGGGAGCTGCTGAATTTGAATCCACCAATCAGAGAGCCTGTGTACTTTTTCCCGCCAAAACATGTGCCTCTTTTTACACACGCAGCACAGAGAGGCACAGGATTATTGCAGCCTATTTCTCATAGTGAGGACTCCCCTCAAACAAATGACCATAATTTCCAAACCGTAGGGGCTAGAGCGGTCATTCTTACACCGTTTTGTTCAGAAGAGATGGGGGAATCTTCCAGTGTTTACAATTTATCATTAAAATATGAATTATTAAAGATATTTGACTTCTAATGCACCATAACTGAGTAGAGCGAAGCAAAAACTGCCTTGACTTGCCCTCAAACAACGCTTTGTGACTTGAAATCTATTTGGAGTATCGATATCATTCTTTCACCGTAAGAGACAGCAGGCTTTGGTGAACAATCATGGAAATTTTCAGGTCTCTGTGGAAATCCAACAAAAAGTTATGACGAGAGAAAAAAGTGGTTCATTTCCACAGTTTGAAATCTGAAGAAATCTGAGCGAAGGACGAATTTCCTACCCTCAAACAAGTCCAACTCATTTCAGAACGGTAATAGGTGAGAAAGAAATTCTTGAATTGTGAGCGTCAGGGGTGTCTGAAGATATTCGGGGACAAGCCTCATGTCTCAACTTTGCTTCGTTAAGGAGATATGACGATTCGAATATGCCTCTCATTACAGAAATCCAGCGGTGATTTTGAACAAGCTCTCCATTCACTTTATATGGAGAGTTTTCTGACCTTGTGTTAGTCTGAGGAGATTTGCAAAAATTCTATAAATCCCACAACAATGATGGTGACATTTTCTGAAAGCCAGCAAAAATACCTACGTTTTGATGTATAATTTGTGGAAGTTGAGTGAAAATTGAGCAAGTAGCAGGAAGTTGTTCGGACATGAAGTGAAAATTGCAAAACCTTCAGTGGCACACTGGAAGCCAAGAGCATAGCAACCATAACAACACATGTATTTTGTGAAAAATCACAATTTTGCAACTCAAAACTTTAAGAGGCATAAAAGTAAAACAGTAGAAGATTTGAAAAAGCTGAATCATACCTGAATAGCCCAATAATTTGTGAACATTTTAAAATTTGAATGGTTGTTCTAGGTGAAAATATGAGGAAGTAGTTAAGTTTCAAAAACAAGCAAATTTTAGCAGAATTGCAGAAGTTTCCCATTCATTTCAATGGGACAAATTAAAGGAAAAAAGCTTAATATTTTAAAAAGTATAATAGTTAAAAATAGCAAAAATCGTAGCAGGAAAGAGCAAAAATAGCAGAATAGTTTAAAATTTGAACGGTGAAAATCGGCTGAAAATTGTGGAAGTAGTTTAACGGCGAAAAGTGTACGGAAGCAACTAGAATAATAATAATAATAATAATAAAGAATAAAGAGAAACAGGAACTCAATAGTGTGGATGCTTAAAGCATCCACACAATAATAATAATAATAATAATAAAGAATAAAGAGAAACAGGAACTCAATAGTGTGGATGCTTAAAGCATCCACACAATAATAATAAAGAATAAAGAGAAACAGGAACTCAATAGTGTGGATGCTTAAAGCATCCACACAACTAGAAAAATTTGCATTTCCTGCGAAAATGCAGTGTGGATGCTTAAAGCTGAAGCTGTATGCAAAAAGTAGCTGAAAAAGCTGAAAAGTTGCAGAAATTGTAAAAACTTTGCAGAAGCAAAAGAAGTTTGCTAAAATGGAATAACTTAGCAGAACTGCAATATCTTAGAGGAAACATAATACTTGGCAGAAATACAATAGCATAGCAGAATTTAGCAGAAATATTGTAACTTACCAGAAACATGATAACTTCTCAAAAATACAAGAATTTAGGAGAAATAGTATAAGATAACAGAAAGAATATATTTAGCCAAAAATACTTAAACATTACAGAAACACTATGATTTAGAAAAATAGTACAACAGAGCAGAAATATTGTGATTTACCAGAGACACTGTGATGAACTATGAATATTGTAATTTTAAATTGAGACTATGTTTTAGCACAAATATTATAATTTGGCAGAAATACTATAATTTAGCAGAAATACTATATTAAGCACAAATCCTATAAAAAGCAGAAATGGTATGATTAAGCACAAATACTACATTTAGTAGAAATACTTTGTTTTAGCACAAATCCCATAAAAAGCAGAAATACTGTACTATGATTTAGTAGAAAAACTATAATTAATCAGAAATACTAAATTTAGCAGAAATACTATATTAAGCACAAATACTATAAAAAGCAGAAATAGTATGATTAAGCATAAATACTACATTTAGCAGAAATACTATATTAAGCACAAATCCTATAAAAGCAGAAATAGTATATTAAGCACAAATCTTATAAAATAGCAGAAATAGTATGATTTAGCACAATAGTAATAAGTTAAACAGAAAAATTGGAAAAGCAAAATGGACAGCTGAAAAAATGCTGAACATGCTGAGGGTCCCTCAAATATACTTGTTAAATGACAAAAATCTGCAAAAAAATTTATTACAGCCACACAATCACAAATATGTACACATGAGGAAACACACATGCACAGAGAGACCCACACACAAGATCCAATTCAGTCAACCAGTCTAAATATATTGAATTTAAATCTTAGAATGAGATCATCCCATTAAAAGCCTTTCTCTCTCTCTCTCTCTCTCTCTCTCTCTCTCTCTCTGTCACACACACACACACACACACACACACACACACACACACACACAGGGAGAGAGAAGTAAGTTTCTAGGTCAGCCTGGGAGCTGGTGAATTTGAATCCACCAATCAGAGAGGCTGTGCACTTTTCCCCACCAAAACAGGTGCATCTGTTTACACACGCAGCAGCACAGAGAGACACAGGATTTTTGCAGTCTATTTCTCATAGTGACGACTCCCCTCAAACAAATGACCGTAATTTCCTAACCGTAGGGGCTAGAACGGTCATTCTTACACCGTTTTGTTCAGAAGAGATGGGGGAATCTTCAAGTGTTGACAATTTAATATTAAAATATGAATTTTTAGAGATATATGACATGGATGACTTGTTGACTTAGAAGCCACGAATTCCCCAATATGCAAATTTGAATGCCTGAGACCACATATGTGATTGGCTGGCTGGGAAGCCGTGCAGGCCCTGATTTGTGGATTTGAATTCCTCAGCCCTCAGATATGATTGGCTGGCTTAGAAGCCACGAAGGCCCCAATATGCAAATTTGAATGCCTCAGGACACTTATTTGATTGGCTGGGAAACTGTGCAGGCCCTGATTTGAAAATTTGAATGTCTCAGTCCTCACAGAGGATTGGCTGCCTGGGGACCTGGCAGAAATATATAGAAATACTATTATTAAGCATAAATACTACATTTAGTAGAAATACTATGTTTTAGCACAAATACTATAAAAAGCAGAAAAACTATAATTTAGCAGAAATACTATATTAAGCACAAATCCTATAAAAAGCAGAAATACTATAATTAAGCACAAATCCTATAAAAAGCAGAAATACTATAATTTAGAACAAATAGTATAAAAAGCAGAAATACTATAATTTAGCAGAAATACTATGTTAAGCACAAATCCTATAAAAAGCAGAAATACTATAATTTAGCAGAAATACTATGTTAGGCACAAATCCTATAAAAAGCAGAAATACTATAATTTAGCAGAAATACTATATTAGGCATAAATCCTATGAAAAGCAGAAATAGTATGATTTAGCAGAAATACTGTATTTAGCACAAGTACCGAAAAGTACCAGAAATACTATGATTTAGCAGAATAGTAATAACTTATTGAAACACAAATGCACAGAGGGACACACAAACACAGGCTCTAATCCAGTCAACCAGTCTAACTATATTCAATTTAAATCCTACAATGACATGCTGCCAAATAAGGGCAGGGTCCTCTCTCTCCCACTAAACACACACACACACACACACACACACACACACACACACACACACACACACACACACACACACACACACACACAGGGAGAGAGCTGCCGAATTTAAATCCACCAATCAGAGTGGCTGTTTACGTTTTCCCGCCAAAACAGGTGCATCTTTTTACACACGCAGCAGCACAGAGAGGCACAGGATTATTGCAGCCTATTTCTCATAGTGAGGACTCCCCTCAAACAAATGACCATAATTTCCTAACCGTAGGGGCTAGAGCGGTCATTCTTACACTGTTTTGTTCAGAAGAGATGGGGGAATCTTCCAGTGTTAACAATTTATCATTAAAATGTGAATTTTTAGAGATATATGACATGGATGACTTGTTGACTTAGAAGCCACGAATTCCCCAATATGCAAATATGAATGCCTGAGACCACATATATGATTGGCTGGCTGGGAAGCCGTGCAGGCCCTGATTTGTGGATTTGAATTCCTCAGCCCTCAGATATGATTGGCTGGCTTAGAAGCCATGAAGGCCCCAATATGCAAATTTGAATGCCTCAGGACACATATATGATTGGCTGGGAAGCCGTGCAGGCCCTGATTTGAAAATTTGAATTTCTCAGTCCTCACAGAGGATTGGCTGCCTGGGGACCTGGCAGAAATATATAGAAATACTATGATTAAGCATAAATACTACATTTAGTAGAAATACTATGTTTTAGCACAAATACTATAAAAAGCAGAAATACTATAATTTAGCAGAAATACTATATTAAGCACAAATCCTATAAAAAGCAGAAATAGGATGATTAAGCATAAACACTACATTTAGTAGAAATACTATGTTTGAGCAAAAATCCTATAAAAAGCAGAAATACTATATTAGGCACAAATCCCATAAAAAGCAGAAATAGTATGATTAAGCATAAATACTACATTTAGTAGAAATACTATGTTTTAGCACAAATAGTATAAAAAGCAGAAATATTGTAATTTAGCAGAAATACTATATTAGGCACAAATCTTATAAAATAGCAGAAATAGTATTATTTAGCACAATAGTAATAAGTTAAACAGAAAAATTGGAAAAGCAAAATGGACAGCTGAAAAAATGCTGAACATGCTGAGGGTCCCTCAAATATACTTGTTAAATGAAAAAATCAGCAAAAAAATGCACAGGGAGAGAGAAGTAAGTTTCTAGGTCAGCCTGGGAGCTGCTGAATTTGAATCCACCAATCAGAGAGCCTGTGTACTTTTTCCCGCCAAAACATGTGCCTCTTTTTACACACGCAGCACAGAGAGGCACAGGATTATTGCAGCCTATTTCTCATAGTGAGGACTCCCCTCAAACAAATGACCATAATTTCCAAACCGTAGGGGCTAGAGCGGTCATTCTTACACCGTTTTGTTCAGAAGAGATGGGGGAATCTTCCAGTGTTTACAATTTATCATTAAAATATGAATTATTAAAGATATTTGACTTGTAATGCACCATAACTGAGTAGAGCGAAGCAAAAACTGCCTTGACTTGCCCTCAAACAACGCTTTCTAACTCGAAATCTATTTGGAGTATCGATATCATTCTTTCACCGTAAGAGACAGCAGGCTTTGGTGAACAATCATGGAAATTTTCAGGTCTCTGTGGAAATCCAACAAAAAGTTATGATGAGAGAAAAAAGTGGTTCATTTCCACAGTTTGAAATCTGAAGAAATCTGAGCGAAGGACGAATTTCCTACCCTCAAACAAGTCCAACTCATTTCAGAACGGTAATAGGTGAGAAAGAAATTCTTGAATTGTGAGCGTCAGGGGTGTCTGAAGATATTCGGGGACAAGCCTCATGTCTTAACTTTGCTTCGTTAAGGAGATATGACGATTCGAATATGCCTCTCATTACAGAAATCCAGCGGTGATTTTGAACAAGCTCTCCATTCACTTTATATGGAGAGTTTTCTGACCTTGTGTTAGTCTGAGGAGATTTGCAAAAATTCTATAAATCCCACAACAATGATGGTGACATTTTCTGAAAGCCAGCAAAAATACCTACGTTTTGATGTATAATTTGTGGAAGTTGAGTGAAAATTGAGCAAGTAGCAGGAAGTTGTTCGGACATGAAGTGAAAATTGCAAAACCTTCAGTGGCACACTGGAAGCCAAGAGCATAGCAACCATAACAACACATGTATTTTGTGAAAAATCACAATTTTGCAACTCAAAACTTTAAGAGGCATAAAAGTAAAACAGTAAAAGATTTGAAAAAGCTGAATCATACCTGAATAGCCAAATAATTTGTGAACATTTTAAAATTTGAATGGTTGTTCTAGGTGAAAATATGAGGAAGTAGTTAAGTTTCAAAAACAGGCAAAATTTAGCAGAATTGCAGAAGTTTCCCATTCATTTCAATGGGACAAATTAAAGGAAAAAAGCTTAATATTTTAAAAAGTATAATAGTTAAAAATAGCAAAAATCGTAGCAGGAATTAGCAAAAATAGCTGAATAGTTTAAAGTTTGAACGGTGAAAATAGCACAAAAATTGTGGAAGTAGTTAAACGGCGAAAAGTGTACGGAAGCAACTAGAATAAAGTATAAAGAATAAAGAGAAACAGGAACTCAATAGTGTGGATGCTTAAAGCATCCACACAACTAGAAAGTGCATTTTCTGAAGAAACTGCAGTGTGAATGCTTGAATCTGAATGTATGCACTGAAATGAATTAATTGCTGAATTTTGAGTTAAAAATATTGAATGAGATTTAAAAAAAACAACAAAAAAAAAACGAATTTAACCTGAAAACAAAGGTGCTGAACTGCTAAAAGTTCAGCACTAAAAACCATATCCGAATGTATGCACTGAAATGAATTAATTGCTGAATGTTAAGTTAAAAATTCTGAATGAGCTGGAAAATACAGAAATTTTCACCTGAAAACAAAAGTGCAGAACTTTTGAAAGCTGATGTTCACACAGAAGAAGTTGGAAAAAAGCTAAATATGTTTAAAATGTAAATAATAAAAAGATGAGTAATGACAAAAGAAAATTTAGAGTCAGAAAACCTCTGAATGAATATTAAAAGTTCAAATTCTTCTAATTGAAATGAACTTAAAAGATGAACAAAAATTCTGGAGAAAATACAAACTTTAATATACAGCATAATGTTTTTCAGACATATACACATGTGTATATCATGTTTAATAGTATTACATACATCAATTTGTTTTGTATGTCATAGAAAATAACATAAAAATCTTAAGTCATATTTTACAGCTTCTTTCTGAAAAGGACTAGTAGAATAAATAAAAATAACTAAATTAAATAACTAAATAAAAAATAATAAGCAAGATATGAAATACATGAAAATTCAACTTTTAAAACCACAATCCTGAACCTTTAAATTGTGTTGGTTTCTTAGAACATGGCTGAACAGCTGTTTCTATCGGTCTACTTAATCTGTCTACACATCTTTTTATTACTCATTCTTCTTTATGTTTTAATGTAAACAGAGTCCACACAGTGGTAAAAGAGAACTGTATAGAGATTTTTGAGTAAAGTCAAATGAAAGCGTAAGGTGGTGACACAGTTTAACACATGCAAATAATCAAATAAACACATTAGTCCTTTTTGTGAACATGGATAAATAAGTATCAATACAGCATTGTTCAGCCATGCCACTAAATGCTTTTTTACACATTGTTTTAACCTGGGCTCAGACACAAAGTCCCAAAATTAGTTAGTCCCTGACTTTGAGTTGTGGTTATGACTAATTATTATACACAAGGCTTTATCTATCTGAACTCTAAGGACACAAATATGAAAAAAAAAACCTATACTTACCAGCTGATACCCCACACTACACACTAGGTGTGCCATGTGACCTGAAACTTTGGTACAAAATCATCATAATCATTCTGTTAACACTGTTTTTTAACGCTGTTTGTGTTGCTGTTCAGCAGTTTAAAATGTTTTAGATTGGATTACATGGAATGAATTTGAATTTTCTTGGGGGGTTTTGTGTGTGTTTTGTTCTTAGCAGATTTTTTCTTCCATACTGTTGAATTCCAGTTACCACATTTCTGGTCATATGACATCCCGAGTGCCCACTTAAAAAAAATCCCCACAGTTAATTCAACATTAGAACAAAATAAAAATATCCATCCATCCCTCCATTCGCTTCCGCTTATCCTTTCCAGGGTCGCGGGGGGCGCTGGAGCCTATCCCAGCTGTCATAGGGCGAAAGGCGGGGTACACCCTGGACAGGTCGCCAGTCTGTCACAGGGCCAACACACAGGGACAGACAACCATTCACACTCACATTCACTCGCACATTCACACCTAGTGACAATTTGGATTAATCAATTAACCTATCCCCACAAATAAAAAAATAAAAATATGTTAAAGAAAAAAAGGTTTGCTCTGTGATGAAATACTAAATAAGCATACATTGTACAGAGCACTAACAATGACAACAATCCTTTAGCCTGTTGATCAGAGAGAGGCAGTCATTATGTCCATTTAAAACCTGTAATCACAGAGCACATCGTTTCTGTGAAACTATAAAGTCCCATATGATCCTCATCATGTCCAGTGACTTCAGAGTGGATCCTCCCTGTCATCCGGCCAGTGTTTGATGTGTGGCAAGCAGCACAGAAGCAGGATAGCTGAGGACTTTAAAAGAAGAGCAGAAAACAGGAATATGTAGTTGTAAATGTAAATATCAGTGATACTTGTCTTGTCAAAGGGAATAAAATAATGAAAATGTTAACTTACACACTCATTTAGGGAGGATCTTGACACTGCACAGAGGAGGCACAGTCAGTCTGACAATGATGGTGATCTCCAGGGATGTTTTCCTGCAGCAACATTCCTGCCAACTGGCCATATGATCCAGAGTAGTGGGTTTGTAATGAACAGAAAGGTGTATATGTTAGGTAGTGTGCACTCAGAGCTGGTCCTAAGAAACAAACACATCCTGTAATAAACTGAATACCTGTAGTAGTGCTGCTGCAAATATGAAGCCCTTCTATCATGAGTGGTTTCAAAGAAGGTGTTTTGGAGGCTCAGTCACAGAAACTGTGCCGTCTGTTCAGTCCTGAGTGTCTCAGCTCTGAAGGGGATGGATCACAGAGGGAAACACCTGAGTACAGACATTACAATACACTCTAACACTCCTAAGGTCAAGTGAAAACACAATTTAAACACTTCACAAAGAATGAATACATGTTTTCATGGAAATTATGTCATTAACCCTTTTTGTTGTGAGTAAATCTCACCGGCTGCTTGTGGGACAAGCTAGAAGGAGGACTTATCACAGAATCTCTCCTGTGCTCCAGATGTGAAGTCTCACGCTCTGATCGTATGGCGATGAAGATGGTGATCATGAAGTTTCTCTGATCTGTGGCATTACAGTTTCTGGCTGCTATGTGCTTCACATTGTTGGATTTTACATGTGAAGCTTGGAGAAGACACAGGAGGACTGTGTCTTGCTTAAAAAAAAAAAAGAAAAAAAAAGGAAACCTAACAGGAAAGGAAACCCCCCCCCTCAACTCCCACCGTACCCTCCCCCCCCCCCCCCCCCCCCCCCTCCCACTCAACTCCCCAACCTCACACCATCCAATGTCTATACAAATGTAGGGTATCAGCTGGTAACAGAAAGCAAGTGTAACATATGCACTACATATGTAACACTGCTGAAACATTTCTGGCCAGAAATGTGCAGTTATCAACCCAGACCCACCCTGATGATTGCACTGGCCAGAAACATGGTAAAAGCTCATAAAAATTTATGTTTCATAGTAAAATTGGTCCAAAAATATAATCGTATACTTTTGAAAAAGTTTAAAGTTTATAACAAACCAAAATAATAACATTTTTGTAAATAGTATTTCAAAATAGAGGCACACATAAAGTGGCTTAACTGTCATTATTGCTGTAATTAGGTTTGTTTGTTTGTTTGTTTGTTTTTTTAAAAAGCAACCTTTAGTCATTATTGTTCTCTCAGAAACAATGAAGAAGCTGTTGAACATTTATGTGTTGTGTAGGCAATCCTCTGGTCCACCCTCCCTCCCTCCCAGCCACAGTGAGACTGGGGCAGCCTGGCAGGATGTTGAAGCCTGGCTGCAGAGAGGATATGCCTACACTATTCATTTTAAACTGCTATATTTGATTTTTCTGACATTTATAGGTTACTGTTAGTGAATTTTAGATTTTCTGTAATAAATAAAATTGTCATCTTTTACTGATATCATTACTTAATTCATGTAATTGTATTTTATGTAAACAATTCAAACATTATACTGCAATGCAGGGCGTCAACTTTTAAATATCGCTCTACTTTATGTCTGTGAAGGTTCTCAGTCATCCAGGTCATCGTAGTCAAAGGAGCTTGCAAAGAAAAGCGTCTGGACTTCTTTCTGGAGTTCAAGCATCGCTCTACTTTCTTAAGTCATTCAAAAATATAGATATTACTTACTGTATTCAAAGATCTAGATCATGAATCATCACAGGACAATACACAGTATACTGGGTCATGGTAACTATGGTATGTCTTCATGACTCCAGAATGGAGACATCGATCTGACTGAGAAATGAAAATTAGGTCAAGCAGTGTGTTCTTCTCTGTGGTAGGGGCAGTGATGACCTGTGCGTATCCCCTAGACTCAAACAGCTCCAGGATTGGTTTGTTTGCACTGGATAAAACATTCTCATTAAAATCACCACAAACTATGATGGGATGACAGTCCATGATCTCCAATGAGTCTAATAGGCTTACCAGGTTTTTCAGGAATGGCCTCAGAGTGTAGTCTGGAGGTCTGTATACAACTGCAATCAGAGCACTGACTGGTGCTTCAACCTTTAAAGCCAGAAATTCAAGGTCAGTTACATTATGGATGTACTGTTTTTCATGCACTTGAATGTCACTTTTCACATAAACAGCAACTCCACCACCACTTCTGTTTGCCATCTGGGGAAAGTTTGTGTAGGACAGGTGTCTGTTGCGTTTGAACAAATTGTAATTTTCCAAGTGGAGACTCTCTGCGACAAAAGAGCCCCGCAGGTGTGTTTCTGTTAGGCACAAAACATCTGCTAGACACAATTCATGGTGACTTTTGATGTCATTAATGTGAGCTGGCAGTCCCTCTGTATTATGATGAACAATGGTGAAAACCTCTGACCTGCTCAGTGTTTGCCTCACGTGTAGAAGAGGCATCATGTCATCAAGGTTGGCTTGTCTCATGTTCTCAAGCGCTGCAGTGATTTCTGGGTTGGTGAATATTTTTTTCTCCTCCATATCAAGAAGATACAGTCCACTGAGAGACGTCACTCTACTGACAGCTACGTAGGCCATGCCGGGCTCAAAAATGCTCTTAAGAGAGACAACAGCTGATGTAGTTGTCATACCCTGTACCTTATGTATTGTACATGCAAAGGCCAGCTTCACTGGGAACTGTCTTCGTACCACTCCTTTCTGCTTCAGATTCTCCTCTGCTCTCTCAATGTACACCATATCGTCTGCTGGTGTGCGGTTATTCTTTCCAGATGTCTCATTATCCATTTTAAGTCCAAGCTTGATGATGTGTTGGTCATTTTCAGAGTAAACTACTCTAAGTAGTATTCCAAAAGCTCCATTAACCAAACCATTTTGTATGTCAATGTTTCTGGTGAGCATGACACGAGCTCCTTCTGCAACTTTCAGTGTGTCTGGTAACTCGTTTTTACCTCCTTTCAATGGTCTGTCTTGAAGTGCCATTCTGCCAGTTCTAGGATCTTTTCTATAATCATCTGCATGGATGTCAATGATATGAGTGTGGAGCAGAGCCAGTGTTGAAGAGTTGTGTGCATCCACTTCTTTATTAGTTGCAAAAATGTGCAATGCATCAGTCGGACAATGGGCTGGTTCAGTTATGGCCTGTAACAACAAATCTCTATCTGCTTCGCAAAGCTCATCCAACTTTCCTTTTACACGAATTCTGTTCAGCATCTCTGCAAAGACAACATCATCTTTCTGACGCATAATCTCAGTCAGAGTGATCATCTGAAAATGCTCCCGCCACAGGTCGATCTCAGACGGGTCGTGCACACAGAGAGGTTTAGACTGTCGCACTGGGGGTAGCTGATAGAAGTCTCCGACAGCAATGACTGACATGCCTCCAAAGGGTCTCCGAGTCCCTTTGATCTGTTTGAGTCTTGCATCTACATATGCAAACAGATGTCTTGACACCATAGACACTTCGTCAATGACGATTATTTCAGCATTCAAAAGTTCTGATCTGACTTCATCCAGCTGATTGCCAAGTCCCTGAATGGGAGGTTTTAAGCTTCTAGGCAGCTTGAGAAGAGAATGCAGTGTTGTTCCAGAAATGTTAAAAGCTGCAGTCCCAGTGAAAGCAGTTAACAGGACAGTGGGTTTTGATATGTCAACGTCGTCTGCATATCTGGGCACTTTGCTCAGTATCTTAGATGCTTCTGAGTAGATGCATTTGATTAGATGTGATTTTCCTGTTCCAGCACCACCATTAATATAAAAGAAAAACTGCTCTGGATTTAGAGCACAGACTCTTTTAATGCACCAGTCTCTAACTGCATAAAATATGCAGGCTTGCTTCTTATTCAGATTTTGAAACATCTGACGTAACAATGTGGGATCAATAGCAGGGGGTTCCCTGATGGCTCTGACTTCTGTTGAAGCATCAGCCTGACGGCTGTAGTCGGGCACATCTTCCTGTTCATTTTCATTGTCTCGCTCTCTTTCTTGTTCGACAAGTGGCAACCTTACGAGATCTGATTCAGGTGCCAGATTACACCATTCGTCAGTCACACCTCTGTTCTGCTCATATTCCTCAACAGCGCTCTCGATCTCCTCACTGTTTTTCTCATATTTTTCTCTGTTTCTTTTGACAATGTGTTGCACGTACTCAAGATGGTCAGTACCTGGTAGCTGTACACAGCCAGCACCATAGAAAGCCTGATAGGTTGGCAACGATGGTGTTTTCAGTTCGTGGTCTGAACGATGAGGAAGGTACAGTTTAAGCAGTCTTCCGTAATATTGCTCTGGATGTTTTTCTTGTGAGCAGCGGTGAAATCTGATGATAGCAGGCTTATTGTTTTTGCGCCTTTGCACAAACCCCATCTCATTGAGAAGGGGCAAAACATCTTTACCTTTTTTCTGTTGGCCATAGACAATCCTGCAAGTAGCAGCAAAGTCTGCCATGCACATCTCCTCATACTCTGGTGTTTCAGGTCTGGCTTTGTATTTGTCATTCAAAGATGTCATCCAAACATTGGAAGACTCAGGTGTTGTGTTGTCCAGAACTGACAGGGGACGACTCATTTTCACAGGATTATCATCAGTTGGAATGAATATTACAGCACGTGAGCATTGCTTCATGTGAAGACCACATGCACGAGCAACACACTCCTGTGCACTGATCTCTCGCTTCTTTGAATATGCCTGCATGACGGCTCTCATTTCATCGCACTCATTTACACTGTCCTTATGGGAGTTCTCAATGACAGTTTTCAGGTACTCAGATAGCCCGCCCTCTTTTTTTGATATATATTTCATTAAATAATTTGCAGCACCAAAAGCATCTAAAACAAAGCTTATGTCGATATTACTGTTCCAGGCTTCAAGCAGATGTGGATTATAGCCGTTTATCCAAGAGTCTTTTGGATCACGCTTTAGTATGATCGTACTCCTCATGTTCATTTTATTCAGGTATCTCTCATATTCTGCATGTGTCAACTTGCATCTTTCCAAGAGCTGCTCTAAACTCATGGAAGCAGTTTCAGGTTCATTCAGCAGCTGGTTCAGTGGTCTGAGCTTGTTCTTTGCCGTTTCTACTTCCAGTGCATCATCCTCACTGGGTCTTGTGATCATTGTCTCATTGCAGGGTGGTTTGGGAAAACCAAAACGGCACCCGGAGCTTAAACTCCTAAAGCACGTCTTTGTGTGGTTCTTACTGTGTTTTTGCACTTCTGTTACTTTTTTGTACAGTTCAGGTTGTTTATGTGGATCAGGCAGCTGAGCTGTGATGTATTTGTTTATAAAATCAAGAACAGTTTGCTCATCATCCTCCTCAAACACAGGAGCACCTTCTACCCACAGGAGGCAGTGTATGTGTGGGCTTCCTCTGTGCTGAAACTCAACTCTGTAAAAGTAGTCAATGACTTTGCCAAGTGGCTCTGCAGGAGATAAGAGTAAATCTCTGAATAATGCTTCAACTCTCTTGTCAAACATGCGCATTGTTGTGACAGGATTGCTTCTCAGGATGTCACACTTTGCTGACCAGTCGAGTCCTTCAAAATTCACTTGTTCACCTTGCTGCCTTGTTATTGCCTCGATCACTTCAGGCCAGCGCATTTCAGCAGCTGAAAATGTGCAAAAGAACGTGGGAGTTCCCAACTGTCTGATCATGGCAAAAAGATCTCTTGTTGTTTTCTCCCAATAGGCTGGGGTTCCTCTCAGAGGCTGCATGAATCTCACTGCATCTTTATTTCGCACCAGTTTCTCCACCTCATGTTTATCTTGTAACATGCCTGAGGTTATTTTTCTACCATCTCTGGTCAGAGGCTTTGCCTTCCTTAACTGTACTGTCATGCTGGATGTAGCCAAGTGTATTTCAGTCACAAACTGTGCAAAGAATAAATAGTTTGTGTCTTTGGCAAAACGATCATCAATGCAGAAAAGTCTTGATTTGAAATACCCACTGGGGGATACTTTGATCAGCCTTCTTTCATCAAGTGTGTTTTGGCCTGTAGGAAACTGCACAGGGAAGGCCATGGCCTCCAGTTTAGGTGTTTTGAAAAAACTTATTGGATTGTTTCTCTCTGCAGGAGCAACAGAGTAGATTCCTTCACTGAAACATAATATCTCCTCAGCCACATCAGGGGGCTGCAAACAGGACTCGAGTGCAAAACCACCATTAGTCAGTCCATCTTCTTGCTCTGAATCATCTCTCATCTGTTCATGTGATTGTTCACCATCACAGGGTAACATGTCAATATCCTGTTCATTTTTATTTTGTGCTTCACTCAGTGCATTTTTCTCACAGCTGTCAATTTCCATTAAATCAGCCTCATCATAATCGTCCTCATTCATGTTTTCATCATCATCATCATCTTCATCAGGAAGTGTTGGATCACACAGCTCAGCATCATCTCTGATGCTCACATCCTTATACTGTGGATGAATCTGCTTGAGTTTATGCAGTGCTTGCACAAGTTTAGACCAGCTTACAGTCTGAAACAGCTGATGACCTTTGTAAGACAAGCGTCTCTTCAATTTTACTCTCATGACCTGAGAATTAATTCTTAATCGAGGCAATGCTTCAACAGTTTCCTGTACCTCTGATGGGACACAGACCACATTTCCTCTAATTGCTCTTTGTCTGCCTTTGGGAAGAGGAATGATCTTGGCAAATGGTATGCACTTGGCTATGAGATGTCTCTCCAGTATGTTGAGATCAGACAGTTCAGGTGGAGTATCAGCAAGATCCAGTTTATTGGCAACAGCAAGTGCTGGCATGGATCCATTTTTAAGATGATCGTGGCAGGTGTGACAAATCCACTCTCTCTTTCTCTCATCGGGAACATTGCACTGCTCATTTCTGCAGTTTTCATCACAAACATGAACAAATCTTCCAGTCAAACATGTTGCAACCACATGTGGGTTTTTGACATACTTTGACCTTGTGCAGGGTCGCACTTGGTTTGGAAATGAAGCCTTGAAGCATACAGTACATGGGTATGATGGTCCAGCTTTGATTTGTGATTTGAACACAGATATGGCCTCGTTGATCACACTGTTGTCACTCTCTTGGGTTTGTCTGTTCACCCATCTGTATTTCCTTTTTATTTTCATTGCACATCTCATGTTGTGCATAATCCTGAATGCAAGATTACTTTGATACCTGTCTCGCATTAGTTGTTTCATTAGTTGTCTGTGTCTTACTCTGAATGCATTGTCACGTGCATAACGCTGAGTCACTCGAGATCTCTGTCTCTCTCTGAATTCGGGGTTTTCTTGATACCTTTTAGTTATATAGTTTTTTTGTTTTTGTCTAAATTCAGCATTGTCACAGTAGCGTCTTTTAATATATTGTTGTTGTTTCTTTCTGAATTCATCGTTCTCACAGTAGCGTCTTTTAATATATTGTTGTTGTTTCTTTCTGAATTCATCGTTCTCACAGTAGCGTCTTTTAATATATTGTTGTTGTTTCTTTCTGAATTCATCGTTCTCACAGTAGCGTCTTTTAATATATTGTTGTTGTTTCTTTCTGAATTCATCGTTCTCACAGTAGCGTCTTTTAATATATTGTTGTTGTTTCTTTCTGAATTCATCGTTCTCACAGTAGCGTCTTTTAATATATTGTTGTTGTTTCTTTCTGAATTCATCGTTCTCACAGTAGCGTCTTTTAATATATTGTTGTTGTTTCTTTCTAACTGTAGCATTCTCAGAAAAACGTTTTTTAACATATTGTTTTTGTTTCTTTCTGAATTCATCATTTTCACAGTAACGTCTTCTAATATATCTCTGTTGTTTCTGTCTCAATTCATCATTCTCACAATAACGTCTTTTCATATACTGTTGTTTTTTCTGTCTGACTTCAGGATTGTTTTTATATGCCTCGCTTGTGCAAGACTTTTTCTTTTCTTTGTACTCTTTGTTTGAAGCATACTTTTGTCGTTCTTTCCTTTTTTGGTTTTCTTTTCTCTGATTTCTGGGTTTCTCTGATGCCATTAATCTTCTTTTCATTTTGTGCCTTTGTTGTTTATTAACTTTTTTCAGTTTTTGTAAAACTATATCAGAAAGATCACAGGAAGCAACATTTGTTATTGCAGCATTTGATTGACATAAAAAAGCATCCCTTGATGGAAGGAAACTTAATTCACTGCATAGTTCTTCAGTTGGTATATTAGGAGGTTCATTCTGATCTTCATATGATGTGAACTGAGTCACGTGAACTTCTTTTTGTTTCACCGGTGGCGTACAAATGGACATTTGACAAAAGATGTTCTCAGTCAGATCAGTCGTTGTGTTTCTCCTTGGAGAAGAGGAGTTTGCTTCATCAACAGTTGTATCAGAGTGAGTAGGTGCCACAGCAGTGGCAGCTGTTGGTCTGCAGACTGTGTCTGTGATAGTATCACTCAGGTTGACTGTGCTCATACTGTAGAACTGCACAGGCTTCAGTTCATAGTTACAAGAGGGTGATATCTCCATCATTTCATAAGAATCTTGGATCCTCTTAATCATGTCACTGAGGAGTGTGAATTTCAGCATCACTGCTGTACCACGATTACGTGACTGTAGTAATAGAGGAAGACCACTGGGTGTTCTGGAGTGTGGATCAAAGAAACCATATTTGCCTGATGTGGATCTGAACACTGCGATACACAATCCACTCATAATCAATAAGGCATACTGCACATCTGACAACAGGCAGCTCAGTCCTGCTTCTAAGCTGAGAAAGGTATCTACTGCCTCCTCTGGAGGTTCTTCAAATGTCCCATACCGGGAAGGCTGTGTCATGTCGACATCATATATAGACCAGCGAGCATCAACTTTGTCTGGCAGCTCATCGGTTGCCAAATGAATATTTTTAGGAAATCTTTTCTTGGCCTCTTTGTACATCACATCACCTTTATCCAAGACCAGATTAAGGTCAGCTGTAGTCATGTTGTCATTCTCATGAAGGAATGCAAGAAATGTGAGTGAGTTGCATGTGCACTGCTTGTTTCTGGAGTCTCCATATTTAGGATGTGCCTGGCTGTGAGATGCACAGACAAGTGTAATAGAGGGCTGGTTTTCAAGGTTCACTCTTTCTGCATGAGATGGTCCTGCCACATCACTGTGACAGCCTCTTTTCAAAAAGTCAGCATAACCCACCTGTGGGGCACTTGACACCTCATGTTGTTCATTAACTTTATGCTGCAGTCCACGCTTTACAGCATCAGCATAAGATACCTGTTGTACATGTGCAGGAACATGTTGACCTGCCTGTTTGACACTGTCAGAATTGGTCTTTGTAGACACACTGTCTTCTGCAGAGCTCTGAGGAAAATCAAACTCAGCTTGTTCACATGTTGGTACTTTGTGAAACTCATGAAACTTCTTCCAGCGTTGTTTTGCAGCTTGTGACTTTTTCTGCTTCCTTGGCATTTTCACACACCTGCAAGTGTTTCTTAGTCTTTAGAAAATATGTTCACAAGATAAGAGTGGCACACACCAGGAGATGTTGTCTTTGTTTTTATATTTCAGTTTTTATTTGTCTTAAACAGTTGTCTTTCGTTTGACAGTTTGTTCTTCAGTTGAGAGAATATTATGCACTCTCTTTATTGGCTTGGCATTTTTCAGCAGCAAGCCAAGAGTGAAAAACAGGTAGAGAGAAAATTTAGAAGAGAGAACAGGCAGAGCAGGAGAGACACGGCTGGGAAATCACAATCAAACCGTGAATTAGTTTTCTTTGTTTGTTCAGTTTGTTCTCAGTTAGAGGCAATATATGCACTCTTTATTGCTTTAATGGCTTGGCGTTTTTCAGCAGCAAGCCAAGAGTGAAAAACAGGTAGAGAGAAAATTTAGCAGTGAGAACAGACAGAGCAGGAGAGACACGGCTTTAAATCAAACCGCAGATTTTTCTTTGTTTGTTCAGTTTGTTCATAGGTTGAGGCAAAATATGCACTCTTTATTGCTTTGTTGGCTTGGCGTTTTTCAGCAGCAAGCCAAGAGTGAAAAACAGGTAGAGAGAAAATTTAGCAGAGAGAACAGACAGAGCAGGAGAGACACGGCTTTAAATCAAACCGCAAAAGGATTGTTGGTTTGGCAAAATTTCTCACAAACCACAGAGTGAAATACAGATGGAAAGAAGGCAGAGACAATAGGTGGAGCAGGACAGAGGATAGAGGGGTTGGGGGGTTGGGATGTGAGAGAGAAGACTGGAGATCTGGTCCTTGTTCTTCTTCTTCTACACACTCTGAACAAAAAACAAGAAAAAAAAATAATTTTATTAAAATTATATCACATGGTAATTGTATGAACTAAATGTGACTACTGCAAAAGGACAAAACAAATATTCAAGCTAAACTGTTGTCGGCTGCCATGTGCAAAAAGTTGCATAATTGGGCACTTTTTAAAAGAATAAATATTTAATTAAATTCAGCAATAATATTTTTAAATACAAATATGATTGAGTGAATCATTAATTAATCACATGTAGTGTGACTACAAAAATGTACGAAAAAAATATTTTAGCCCAATTGTTAAGCTGCACTTATGTGTATTTATTATAAAATTGTGTTTAAAAGGTCTAGCACAAAGTTTGAACCCATCACTTTACAGCTTATATTAGTCATATAATTTTTTTATTTTGGTCTACTTCTCTTACAGTATGTGCACACCTACCAGGCAAAGCACAGTGTCAGTCAGGTTCCTGAAAGAAACGAGAAATAATACGTTAGTTGTCTGTACAGTGTTATCAGACTAACAGAAATACAAAGCCCACACAACATGATACACTGAACTTCTAGTCAGCAGGGTAATTATAGAGTAATATAGCACACCAACTGATACAGCAGTCATTTTACAATTCAAACTAGTTAACTGAAGTATTGCCACTTATGTAAGGCTACTGTTAGACTGTTACTAGCCTTAGCATTGCTGCTAGCGCTAGCATTCCGGCTAGCATTAGCACTTCAGTTAGTGTTAGCATTGCAGCTAGCGTTAGCATTGCAGCTAGCGTTAGCATTGCAGCTAGCGTTAGCAATGCTGCTAGCGCTAGCAATGCTGCTAGCGCTAGCAGCATTGCAGCTAGCGTTAGCAATGCAGCTAGCGTTAGCAATGCTGCTAGCACTAGCAATGCTGCTAGCGCTAGCACTCTTACTGTTAAAACTGAGCCACAATGGCAATAATAAAGCTAATTTCTTACTTTTGTCTCACTGACCAGCAAGAAATATCACAGGAATATTATTTTTGTCAGTTAACAACTGCTAAGGCTAGTGTTAGCACTATAGCTAGCGTTAGCACTGCTGCTAACAGCAAAACGTAATAAACGTATATAAATGATAGCGAAGGTTATTCTTTTTTCTTTCTTTCTTCTTTGAATTGTTTTTAACTCTGTTGGACTTGATATGTGAGTTTAAATGTCAAACATGTATTTTTTCCATCATAAAAATAAAACACTGCAGTACTGAGTGTACTGTACTTACCACAGCAGAGAGCAAAGCGGAATGACGACAGTTGGTCCAGTGATAGGTTAAAAACAGATGAGGCGTTCAGGTGGTGCTTGGAAATTTGACCATCAGTTTGAACAGCAATAATGAGCATATACATGTCTGTGTGTTGGTCTCTGTGTGTGTGACAGACATAGAGAGATAGAGGGAAAAAATACACTATACTAGTGTACAAATTGGTCCTTTTTGCCCAAGTATAAGCGAATGAGTGACATACAGAAAAACAGGGCAACTGGCATTAAATGAGCAAATAAAAAGTATTAAATCTTGAACTGTTTTGTGGGTTTTATTTTAAGACTACTTTGAGTGTATTCGTGGGGAGATAAACTATACAGACTATAAACAGAGACATTAAATGAGATTAGGTTAGTTAAACGTTAGTTAAAAGGTGGGGAAATTAACTACAGACCGATAGATGCTGAGAGCTTTAATTATCCAGTCAGAAAGGATGATTTTGAAGTCATCAACTGACTCCAACTGCCCAGATCTGAAAAACCTTTGTGCCAATCACAATGCTCTACTTAGTTGGCATATACTAATTAATCTGTGGCAAAACCCTGTCAAATCTGTCTTATTGTACTTTTGAAAAAGTTAATCTTACTACAATCTAACATTTTTAGGTTTAACCTTGGCAGAGTGAGAGAGAGCTCGTTAAGCAGGCAGGTGTGAGCCTGCACAGACATGCACCTCACTTTTGCTGCTTAAAATGAACAGAAAAGTCAGGCCGAAACAAATCGTTCCCATATGAAAAGTACAAGTCGTATTGACGAAATTCTTTCACCGTGAGCGACAGCAGCTTCTAGTCTACTGAATTCTCAGTTTTCATGCCTGTGGAGTTTATTATATGGACGTGGTGACAGTGTAAAGACACCATGCTCTTCTGATTTTCAAACGAACCTTCTGAGCCATTTTAACATTAGAGTCTATGGAAGAGTTGGAGGGAGGAGGCTGCGCATTGGTGACATTTATGAAAGAACCATAACACCTAGGACAATAGTAAACACATTGGATGAAAGAGGACAGCGATGGCTACGTTTTGAGGGTAAAATCATACCTGTAGAGCAAACGCTGCGGACACAGCAGCAGTTTTAAAAAAGATTTTAAGATAAATTTTTTTGCTCCTCTCACTCTAGCAGTTGAGCTCTCTCACTCTAGCCCCAACATTCCGTCCCATACACACCCATTATAAACTCTGAAACGGGTGAAAAAACATCATGAAACTTAAACTGGAACTGAAGAAAAAGTATAATAGATATTGAAAAGATAAATACAAGTTGAATAGTTGAATGTCTTGTCTTCGTTTTAAAGTTTGAATGGTGGCTCTATGTGAACGTATGTTGAAGTAGTAAGAGTTTAAAAATGAGTAAGTTGAATGAGGATTTGAAGGGTCTCCCCATTGAAATACATGGGAAATTTTTGTTGAATAAAGTTGAATAAAATTAAAAATATAAATGTTAAAAATATGAAAAATAGAATCAGTGTTGTCCAAAAGAATAGGAATCTAACGGTGTTTGAATGGTTTTTCTAAGTTGAACGGTTTTGAAGGAGTAGGATTACAAAAAACGTACGGAATACAGAATAAAATATAATAATAATAATAATAATAATAATAAAGATTAGAAGAACAATACTGTGAATGCTTTTCAAGCATTCACACTAACTAGAAAAATTTGCATTTCCTGCGAAAATGCAGTGTGGATGCCTTAACGGCTGAAGATATCTGCTGAAAAAAGCTGAAAAAGTTGAAACAAAAAAAAAAAAAAAAAGAAAAAGATGCCCTGAGCAGGATTCGAACCTGGCCTTCCTGGTCAAAGGGCAGCTATTTAGCTCACTGAGCCAAACACTTTCTCACAAAGAAAAGGTGGAGAGATTGACAATTGTGCTAGCAGAATTTGGGCAAAAAAAAGGGGGTGAAAATTCTGCTGAAAAGAGTTCAATCAGCAGAATTTCTGCTGAAAAGAGGTGACTGAGCAGAATTCTGCTGAAAAGAGGTTTTTGCTGAAAAAGAGCTGAAAAAGTTTGGATTTGTGCTGAAAAGGGGTGAAAAAAATGAAATTTGTGTTGAAAAGAGTTTAAAAAAAGTTTAACTGTTAAGTGAAAGAAATGTTGCCATAAGCTGGATTTGAACCCAGGCCTCCCAGTCTGAGAACGGATGCTTATCTCACTGAGGTAAAACACAGCTCAGCCCATCATGCAAAATCAGTGACCACATTGATAATGTGTTCCATTCATTTCAATGGTCAAAAGTCATAACACACATCAGCAGAAATAGCAGAATTTTTTAAAGTTTAAACATAGCATTTCTGCTAAAACTTAGTATTTATGCTAAATAATATTTTTTTCCTGCCAAATCATAGCATTTGTGCTGGAACACAGAAAGTTCCACCAAATCATACAATTTGTACTAAAACATTATTTATGATTTAGCAGAAACATTGGGACTTGGTAGAAATACTATGATTTACATAAAATACTTTGACTTAGCAGAAGTACTACAATCTAGGAAAAAAGTACTAAAGCATAGCAGAAATTCTATCATTGAGCAGAATTACTAGGATTTAGAAGAAATACTAAGATTTGGCACAAACACTGATGTGGCTCAAGAACCTTTATTATGCAGTTATACTATGATTTGGAAGAAATACTATACTTTGGCACAAATACTATGATTTGGAAGAAATACTATGTTTTAGCACAAATACTATGATTTGGCTCAAATACTATAACTATCCTCGGTCAGAAGGAGAGGCTGACATCCAGGGATTAGATTACCACGAGGTGGAGTTTATTGCGGTCAGATGGATGGTACAGGGAGGTATGGCATACAGTAGGAGGATGTGGAGAGGTGATATGGTGTGGTTTCTATGATTAAGAACAGGGTATGCATTACAACATGCATACAGATTAAAGATTAAGAAAACTGGTAACAAATTCCTCCACTACGAATCAGTCTGATGCCACTTTTTACAGGGTTCCCGTTTACTAAGGCACTACCCAAAAGGCGCCACAAGAGGGCACTCCAACACAAGAGATGACCTATTTACACTGATGCACTTAGTAAACAGCCCCTACTTAGCCACTACATAATACAGTGATATTACAGTATACAAATTCACACAAATACTATGATTTGGCAGAAATACTATGACTGAGTAGTAATACTATAACATAACAGATTTCCTAAAAAAAACTATTAAATTGCAGTAATTCTATGACTTGGCAGAGATACTACGTTTTAGCACAAATACTATAACAACGCAGAAATACTATGACTTAGTAGTAATACTATAACATAACAGTTCAATGTTCTTGCACAAATACCACAATATGGCAGAAATACTATGTTTTAGCACAAATACTGTGATTTGGTATAAATACTATGATTTGGCACACATACTATATTCCGCAGATACACTATAACATAACAGATATTCTACAACTTAGTAGTAATACTATAACATAACAGAATTATTATTTGGGCACAAATACCACGATTTGGCAAAAATACTATGATTGGGTACAAATACTATGATTTGGCAATAATACTGCATTTTAACACAACTACTGAGATTTAATTGAAATACTATGATTTAGAAGAAATACTATTACTCCATACAAATACGATACTTTGGGACAAATACTATGTTTTGGTTCCAATACTATGATGTGCAACAAATACTATGATTTGGCACAAGTACTATGATTTAGTACAAATACTATGATTTGGCAGAAATACTATGACTTAGTAGTAATACTATAACATAACAGATTTCCTAAAAAAAACTATGAAATTGCATTAATTCTATGACTTGGCAGAGATACTACGTTTTAGCACAAATACTATAACAACGCAGAAATACTATGACTTAGTAGTAATACTATAACATAACAGTTCAATGTTCTTGCACAAATACCACAATATGGCAGAAATACTATGTTTTAGCAAAAATACTGTGATTTGGTGTAAATACTACGATTTGGCACACATACTATATTCCGCAGATACACTATAACATAACAGATATTCTACGACTTAGTAGTAATACTATAACATAACAGAATTATTAATTGGGCACAAATACCACGATTTGGCAAAAATACTATGATTGGGTACAAATACTATGATTTGGCAATAATACTGCATTTTAACACAACTACTGAGATTTGATTGAAATACTATGATTTAGAAGAAATACTATTACTCAATACAAATACGATGCTTTGGGACAAATACTATGTTTTGGTTCCAATACTATGATGTTCAACAAATACTATGATTTGGCACAAGTACTATGATTTAGTATAAATACTATGATTTGGCAGAAATACTATGCCTTAGTAGTAATACTATAACATAAGAGATATACTATGGTTTTGCAGACATACTATGTTTTTGCACAAATACCATGATTTGGCACAAATGCTATGATTTAGCAGAAATACTATGATTGGGTACAAATACTATGATTTGGCAATAATACTGCGTTTTAACAACAACTACTGAGATTTGATTGAAATACTATGATTTAGAAGAAATACTATGACTCCATACAAATACGATGCTTTGGCACAAATACTATGATTTGGCAGAAATACTATGACTTAGTAGTAATACTATAACATAACAGATTTCCTAAAAAAAACTATGAAATTGCAGTAATTCTATGACTTGGCAGAGATACTACGTTTTAGTACAAATACTATAACAATGCAGAAATACTATGACTTAGTAGTAATACTATAACATAACAGTTCAATGTTCTTGCACAAATACCACAATATGGCAGAAATACTATGTTTTACCACAAATACTGTGATTTGGTATAAATACTGCGATTTGGCACACACACTATGATTTGGCAGAAATACTATGCCTTAGTAGTAATACTATAACATAACAGATATACTATGGTTTTGCAGACATACTATGTTTTTGCACAAATACCATGATTTGGCACAAATGCTATGATTTAGCAGAAATACTATGATTGGGTATAAATACTATGATTTGGCACAAGTACTATGATTTAGTACAAATACTATGATTTGGCAGGAATACTCTGGTTTAGCAGAAATACTGTAATTTGGCATAAATACTATAATTTGGGATAAATACTATGATTTGGCACATATAATATATTCAGCACATATATTATAAAATAACAGAAATGTTTGGCCCCAAAACCATGATTTTGCACAAATACCATGATTTTGCAAAAATACTATGAATTGGCAGAAATACTATGATTTAGCAGAAGTACTAAGATGTAGTAGAAGTACTTTGCTTTAGCAGAAATACTATGATTGAGGAGTAATACCTAAACATAGGAGAAATATTGATACACAGACACACATACACAGACAGTAAAGGGAACAGGAGCTGTTGAGAGTCTGGGCTTGGTATATGTAGGTCAGTTAAATTAGCTGCACCTGCTGTAGTCAGCCCTTACACACGCAGGCACAGAGAGAGGTGTGAGTTTTCTTCAGTGTATTTCTGACATTCAGGATTCCCCTCGAACAAATGGCCATAATTTCCTAACCGTAGAGGCTAGAACGGTCATTCAGGCATCGTTTTATTCAGAAGAGATGGGGGAATCTTCAGGTCTTCATAATTCAGAGATAAAACATAAATTATTAAAGATATATGACTTGTAATACACTGTAACTGAGTAGAGGCGAAGCAAAAACTGCCTTGACTTGCGCTCAAACAACCTTTGGTAACTCTAAATCTATATGGAGCATCAAAATCATTCTTTCACCGTAAGAAACAGCAGGCTTTGGTGAACAGTCATGGAAATTTTCAGGGCTCTGTGGAAATCCATCAAAAAGATATGACGAGAGAAAAAAGTGGTTCATTTCCAGAGATTGAAATCTGATGAAATCTGAGCGAGGGACAAATTTCCTACCCTCAAACAAGTCCAACTCATTTCAGAATGGTAATAGGTGAGAAAGAAATTCTTGAATTATGAGCGTCAGGAGTGTCTGAACATATACGGGGACAAGCCTCATGTCTTAACTTCGCTTCGTTAAGGAGATATGACAATTTGAAAATGCCTCTCATTAGAGAAATCCAGCGGTGATTTTGAACAAACTCTCCATTGAGTTTATATGGAGAGTTTTCTGACTTTGTGTTACTCTGAGGAGATTTGCAAAATATCTATGAGTCCCACAACAATGATAGTGACATTTTCTGAAAGCCAGCAAAAATACCTACGTTTTGATGTATAATTTGTGGGGCTTGAGTGGAAATTGAGCGAGTAGCAAGAAGTTGTTTGGACATGAAGAGAAAATTCAAACAGTTTCACTGTCCCCTCTGAGTTAATTGCATAGCAACCATAGCAACGCATGTATTTTCTGAAAAATCACAATTTTGCAACTGAAAACTCAAAGAGGGATAAGATTAAAACGGTAGAAGATCTGAAAAAGCTGAATCATACAGGAATAGCCAAATCATTTGAGAACATTTTAAAGTTTGAATGGAGTTTCTAGGTGAAAGTATGAGGCAGTAGTTAAGTTTCAAAGACAAGAAAGTTTTAGCAGAATTGTGGAAGTTTCCCATTCATTTCAATGGGACAAATTAAAGGAAAAAAGTGTAATATTTTAAAAAGTATAATAGTAATAAACACCAAAAGTCATAGCCGGCATTAGCAGAAAGAGCAGAACAGTTTAGAGTTTGAACGGTGAAAATAGCACAAAAATTGTGGAAGTAGATCCACGGCAAAAAGTGTACGGAAACACCCGGAATAATAATAAAGAAGAAAGAGAAACAGGATCTCAATAGTGTGGATGCCTATTAAGGCATCCACACAAATAATAAAGAATAAAGAGAAACAGGAACTCAATAGTGTGGATGCTTAAAGCATCCACACAATAAAGAATAAAGAGAAACAGGAACTCAATAGTGTGGATGCTTAAAGCATCCACACAATAAAGAGAAACAGGAACTCAATAGTGTGGATGCTTAAAGCATCCACACAATAAAGATTAGAAGAACAATACTGTGAATGCTTTTCAAGCATTCACACTAAAAAGCATGAAAACAGGAATGCGGTCAGTTAGAACAGAATATGTTGTTAGAATATTTTGGTTTGAGTGAAAGTTTAAACAAGTTTAAATTTTAAACTTTGCAGTTGGTGGATAAATGATAATGAGTAGGAATGCAGGTGGGGATGATGAAAAATGACCCAAAGTGGATGTTGTTCATTGTAACTGAACTAAAACCACGAAAAACATGATTTGTCTATAAAAGCCTCTACCTGCCATGTGGGTGTCTCTGAAAAAATAGCTTTTTGTTACACATGAATAGTGATTTTGTACACATTCCACATCTGCAAATAAAAGAAAAGGACTGAATTTTTATAGATGTCACTACAAATATGTTTCTTCCTTCTTCTTCTCAGATTCCTCAGTTTCTGTCTTTAGCATTGTCGAGTTTAGACCCTCAGTGGGGGTGTTAAAGTATCCCTAAAAGTACCATTCTCTTCTATTGTTGTACTTTCCCAATTTCTCTGTTGGAGGCTGTACAAGTTACAATAAAATTTGCAAATATTAGTATTGTTCAAATGGTAAGTGGTGTGAATATTCGAGCTTTCACGTATAAATTTGATTATGTGGATTAGAGGAAATTCAAAATAAATTCCAACCTGTCCACCCAGTTCCTGTTTTTAAAGTCGTTGAAGATGTATCCTGTACAATCATTCTACCCTAGAAAAAGAACTGTTAAATGAAGTTATTAAAAGCCCCACATTACCATGACATTGCCTGTGATGAGTGTATGTAAACTTCGGACCACAACTGCACATGCACCGTTTGGACTTATAATTACGTGGTACTCAATGTAATCACAAGGAAACTAATCTAGCCTTGTGTACACACTAGCTAGCACTAACTAGCTTGGCTATTAGCTTAGTGACACCTAGCACATTGCTAACGACAACAAAAACTGGATTTTTCTTCCTCTGAGTTGCAGAAAACATTTACATTTTTAAAACTGTCTGAAATTTAGTAATTTAAGACTAGAGGTATAAATGTTCTTGCTTAGGAGCTACACTGACGTCCAAGTAAACAGGTCAGTAACAGCTGTCTTATTTAAGCCCAGCCAGGCATGTGTCATATGGGTGATTAGGTGTAGCGAAGCTGTCATCATTAAGCATAACAAGTTTTTGCTCAGGGAGAGGATAATAATGTAGCCCACTAACCTTCTGTCAAACACGGGTCAACTCACTCACCCTGATGAGGCGTTAGGACAGCTGTGGACATTTCTGTTACTAATAAGGTCACGCTTTTTAAAAGGTTTAAAATGTCTGAAACATGTTTACCCCTGTCCCGCACCAGCAGGCACCTATGTGTTGCAACGCATCATGCAAAGGGACAGGTTGGATTCCTTCAAGATGTCAAAGGAGATCACTAATTTTCTTAGTCCCCAGAAGTTTCAAGAAGAGTTCCAGTGTTGGAGCACAGGTAAAGAAGGCTGATGCAAAGAGCTGGCCATTCACATCAGCTACTAGCGCTTCCATGTAAACTTAAATGGAAGCATAAGCCGTCATCTGTCAGATTTAGTCTTGAAAAGCACGTGGCTCTAGGTGACCAGTTGTATTCACATACTTTTAGGACGTAAGGTTTTACAGGATCTAGAGTTTGATTTGTAGGTTGATATTTCCGCATTTATACTTTGGCCAAATATCCCTTTATGTCGAAGGTGATGTGCAGACCGCTTTAGGAAAGGCGAACATTCAGCCCTCAGTGAGACTCTCTTACATAAGTTACCTGCTTACACAAACACACTCAGGAAGAGAAATTGCAAACTAGACCCAGTGCCCAAAAAAATGTTTGCATGTGGTCCAGAGCCAAAGATCTTGAGCCACAAAACCAGTCCACATTGCTTGCTGGTCACAACACAGAGCCTGTGTTCACTTCAAATGCATACTGAACCATTCATCTATTATTTCATATGGGCTTTATATGAAGGTGTTATCCAAAAAAATGGTATTTTAGACAAAAGTGCTGCACTTTTGTCCTGAAAATAAAAAGCTGGCAGATAAGACCAATAATATAAAGTGTTCATTTCCTCTGTGCAATTTCAGACAGCTCAACTGGACAACTTAACACTGTAACACCATGCACTATTTTAGCATAATTATATTTTGAGCAGCAATCTGTGGTTATAGCAGGCTTGGCTGTGGAGTCATGAAACAGTTAGGTGCAGAGGGAACAGTAAAATCAGTCTGGTCTTTGTCTGAGGTGAACTTAGGAACTGTGGTCTCTGTTTACTTCATGAGAGCTTTGCCTCACATACAACGTGTAATATCCACATTTTAATTATAACTTTTTCAAAGCATCTAACTGTAGCATGAAGCTTTAAGTTTATGTCATTGGGTAAAAAGATTCCCCGCGGTGTTTAAACATATTCCTCACTTGTGTGAAATTATATTTGCGCAGAGTGACGAAGCCTTTGAAGCATAGGTGTGAACATGTTGTGGGCAGGCATTCGTGGTTTGTGTTTTTTTTAATGGGACCTATCCCATCCCATCGCCAGTAAGCCAGCTCGATGTTCCTTGAAATGCATATACTATTATATATTGTACATATATTTATTAGTTTCAGATGTAGCCATTCTTGTATTTTGCTTGTTTACATTATTGTATTTTGCACAACTCTGTTGCTTGTGAAGCTCGCACACAAGAATTTCACTCACATGTGCTGTACCAATGTACCTGCACATGTGATGTGACAATAAAAGTGATTTGATTTGATTTGATTTGATTTGAAGTTTTTTCCCCTATTTTATGTAAAATATAAATGGCTTGGTTCTTATATAGCAGTTTTCTGCTTGAGCACAGCTATCTCACATTCACACAAGCACTGTTCTTATGTCTAAGTGCTTTCTATCTAACATTCACACACATTCATACTCAGTATCTTGCCCAAGGATAATTTGGCATGCAGACTGGAGCAGCCAGCGATCAAACCACCAACCTTCTGATTAGTAGATGATCTGCTCTACTTCCTGAGCCACTGCAGGAAATTTTAAAAGGCTTCAGCCTTGCAGAGATTATTATTCATATTAACGACCCAGCACACAGGGGCATGGAGAGGCAGTAAATAGCTTTACTTCTAATCCATTTATGATAAATTGTAGAATCACCGTCACTACTACCAGCCTTTTTTTTTATTTTTTTATTTTTTTATTTTTTTAGGTTTTATAACTTTGTTTATTGCAAAGTATACTCTTTTCTTTTTTTTCTTTTTCTTTTTTTTTTTTTACTACCAGCCTTGCTAGAGGCCACCTTTTGAGAAACCCCCTCGAACAATTTTTATTACAAATTTCCTGTAGATGTGAAAATGTATTTCTACGAATGCCACGCATGGACTAGCAGACGAAAATGACAGGCAAGCCATTTACTTTCATACAATCAGTCCCTGTGTCTGTCGTTCAGTGACAGGGAGGGAAAAAGTACGCACACTTTTTTTCAAGCAGATCCTGTATTGGTTTCTTGACCTGGTGAATGTCCCCAGTGAAGAGAGGCTTTGTGGCCTTCAGACAGCTCTAAGCCTTTAACACACACCTTCATAATAGCATATGTGTCTGTGATTTTCCATTTGGAAAATTGCTTGCTCTGTCTCTGGCTTTGCTTAAGACAGAGCGAGATCGAGAGAAAGATACAGTGACCTACTGTAGGTGCACCGTGATTGCCCAGCTTTGTGAACTCAAACACGTGCCAAGGTATACAGGTGAGCGCTAAGGTAATCTTGTCGTCTTCCTGTAATGTGGCAACACTTAAGCACTGTGCGGTGTATGGTAGGTGCCAGTGCTTTGTGCTTAACTCAGCAAAACCTGTATTTGATTCATGGATTTTTGTCAGAACAGAGCCCACATCTCTGCACAGCAGCTGACAGACCACAAGATGCCAGCTTCACACATTTATCCTCTGTGGACAGATGTCATTGTCTTTAGCTTTGTCCTTGTAGATTGGATGTGGGGTCTTCTTTGTCCTTTGTCCTTTAGCAACAGTTTAATCTCAGGAGCAGCTGCACTAAACAATGACTTTATAACATGCACTCCTAATCATCTTAATTTCACTGTAGGAGGATAGCTTTCCAGCCTGCTGCAGGAAATTGATATCAACAGTGTCATGACTTCATATTATGCGAACAAAAATAGGAACTTTAACATCTAGCAACAGTGTCATTCTGAGTCTCTGGCTGAAGGTATGGTGTGCAAAGACTGCATTCAGTGTTTGCTGCTGGACGGGTGACAGTTGGGGTCAGAGGTTCATTTTCCCCTTTGGCTCCTTCCTTCTCTTGCTCGCTGGCTTTCAGAGGCTGAAAGAAGACGCGGAAGCACAGAGGCATCTGGCATCAGAAGCACAAGCAGCCCTTCCCACAACATCCTGAACTGTGGCAGCCAGAAGAGAGAAACAAGGTGCACACTGTGAACTAAATACAAACTGAGGGGGGGGTGTTCAGGATACCCCTTTGGTGGGTGTGTCACCACAGAGAAGTTCACTGTGAAGAGAAGAAGGAGAGAAGGTGGACGAGGGGAGATGTGCTGCAATTATAAGTTTTCACAGAACAAAACAATGTTAATCAATAACACTGCACCAGCATCTGTTGGTGGAGCTAAATAAAGATCGTGTTTCTGAAGTGCCAGATGTTCTCACTCTGACATCAGAGCACATTTCTCAGTGCACACATTAGCTCAAACAAACTAAATTATGCTTCATATGATATTTCTGGGGTTTAGTGTATGTTTAGATGAATGTCATCTGTGTTTAGACAACGTGTGGTTACTGCAGCAGGTCTAAAGTCATCACCTCCTAAATGGAAGTACAGAAACAGGAACACAACTCTTGAGAGTAGTTCAGGAGTTGGACTAAAAGTGTAAGCAGATATTTGAATGGTCAAGATGGAAAAGCTGACAAAGCTCAATTTTATTAGTATCCCAGCACTTTTTTTTTTATTATTGTTTTTGGATTGATTTTTGTTACCTCCACAGATGTTCTTAGTAGTGTTTACATGTGTGCGTGTCATTCTGTTAAAATGATGGGCTTGAAATGTTCTGAATTGACCCCTAAAACGTTGTAGGGGTGTAGAGCGTAGTCATGTTAAAACTCCATTAAAATTTGGTTACATCCACCAAGGTCTTCTAGGTTAACTTAATGATTTATTGATCAAAAAATGGCAAAAATCCTTATAACTTTAACTATAATTCGTACAAGTGTGATGTTTGCTGTCAGCATACAGAAAGTATTGCATGAAGACTTCAAGTATCATCACATTTGAGCTCTCATCTTTTCTTCAAGTCAATAGATTGATCTGAAACTCTATTTCAAAGTATGTTTCTTACTGCCATTCGCAAAATTTAGGAAATTAGGCTTTTGTATGGGGATTCTAAGTATCCAAATATTACATCACATTTGACCTCTGACCTCACTTTTACATTTCATATCTCTTTCTCTTTCAAGTTGACCCCAAAATGTGTTATATCTATGACAAAAGTATTGTCGAGAGAATGAGAATGAGCTGCCTGGTTAGAAATATACTGCAGCATAATATTACAGTTTATAATAAAGTCAAGTTATTCATGTACAGTTATTTAAAAATCAGTATCTATTATCCAGTAGATACACCTACATTATGTTTATGTACTAAATACAATAAAATTTTCTTAAATGTAAATGCTGCCCAAACACTTGATGTTAGGCGCCTGTTAATACTGGATAAGGGTAAATACATTTCTTATTTATATTTTTCAGAACATTATTAATAGTAATATATTGAAATTTTAATACCAATTCTGTGCTATTGCCCAACTGAAAAGCTTCAGTCATTAATTCCTGTTGTAGAGACCCACCTTTTAGCACATCCCAGCACACCCACTCACTTCACCAGATGCACCTTGTTTAGTTCTCTCACCTTTGATTGGGTGTGGTGCTTGTCCTTGATTGCACTCACCTGTCACACATTATATGTCACACAGTACATAAGGACTGCATTCACTTTTGGCTCACTCTTTCCTCACTTCCACACGGGGCGGCAGCTGAGCATTGGCAGTCCATGTGTGTCTTTGTTTCCTTCCTTTTTTGCCTTATTTATTTGAGAATAAAAGGAGTACCCTGAAAATAATTCTGCATTAGATGGCTGCTTTTCTTATTCTAACCGGATGAGCCCATGAAGCTGATTGCTTCAGCCCTGAACCTTCCTCCCTTCAAAACATGGTCCTCCGAGCCGGAGAGGTATTAGCATCATGGATACACAGCAGCCATTTAGAAAATCCAGTCGTGATAGTAGACCTCCTGCCTACCTGCAACAGTATGAAGTTCAGTACCCTGGAGCTAGAAGAGCTACATGTGAGACAGAGAGCCAAACTGAATGCCAGCACAGTGATAAAGACACACATGGGCTGCAGGATCCTGTCGGAGAGTCAGACAGACCACCAGAGACATCCCTTGTTCCTTTACCCACCACCCAAGATGAGGTCATGAGGGAACTCCTAACGACCATGAGGGAGATTAAGCAATTTATGGTTCAATCATCTCCTTCCCATTCTTGTAGCTCCAGATCTTCCATTCGCACAGTCTCATCAGATGGAATCAAAGCTTCTGTATGCAGTTTACGAGCCAGTCCTCAAACACATCAACAACATGAGCAGCTCCCAGTGATTGATACAGTAACCTGTCAATCACCCTTCCAGCCCCCGCAGATTAGCCGTCAGTCTGGCTTAGTTACAGCTGCCAGCCCTCCTTTACCTAATTCAACAATACTAGATGCTGCTATTCCTTCAACTGGTTTGCCTAGACCAGTCCTTGCTACAGAAGATGAGAATCCCTTTGATTTCCTGGCCTTATCACGGCAGGATCCCGACCAGATCTCATGTGTTCAACCTGCTGTTCCTTTAGCTGAAGACCCTGTTCAACCTCTCATTCGCATATCTGACCACAAGCATTGCCCTCCTCTAGAGCAGCAACCAGCTACATCCAATACCTCATATGAACAGAAACCTTTGATATCTGGTACTGCTAGCTCGGGTCACTCCTCTAGCACGAGAACACATGTATATAAGCTTGAAGGTCCTTCATTTCCAGACCTTAGTAGAGAAGACGAAATGCAATACAGGATGTTACGGATGGCCCTTACAAACCTTCTTGATCCTCATGAGACAGAGCACTTCAAATATCATGTCCTTCTTGATCACCTCAAAGTAGACCAAGCTAAACGATTAGCTCTTGCCTTTTCCTACGCTCCTGACCCATACACTCAAGCCATCAAAGCCCTTGATGAGCGTTATGGGCAACCAAGACAGCTGGCATTGAAAGAGCTAAAGAATATACTGGAACTGCCTCCTATCAGAGCAGGTGATGGCCAGAGCCTTGATAATTTTGCTCTTCGAGTACAGGCTTTAGTTGGGTTGCTTAGCACTATGGGAGAACAAGGACGTGCAGAACTAGACTGTGGCTCCCATGTCGATCGCTTGTTAGTGAAGTTGCCTGCAGAGCATTTCAGTCGCTTCAAACGGCATGTTTACAGGGAACAGGGAGAAATGACGTATACCTTGCCTTTGTTCTCATCCTGGTTGCAAATGGAATGCAGGTGTCAACCAAAGAAGGCCAGTCCTGTTCCATCCTTCAACCAGACACGACCTGCCCGTAAGTACGCTTCTCCACTTACAACAATATTACATGAAGCAAATACATCTGATGATTCTGTACATGCAACACAGCCGATCATGACAACTAAGGCTACATGTGCATATTGCTGCTCACCAGAACATCACATTAGTAAGTGTCCTGGGTTTATTCAGAAGACAAAGGATGAGAAAACAAACTGGATAAAAGTAAACAAACGGTGTTGGCGTTGTGCTAGGAATCATCAGGCCGCAAAGTGTGACCTGAAGAAAGCATGTGCCACCTGTATGGGACTACATCTCCAGATCCTATGCGATGTAAATAAGAGATCTAAAACTGACACTCATCCTGTAGTGAGGACGCTATACTTTGATAGACCTAGTGATTGTCCTAGTGTCCTTTTAAAGGTCGTGAAAGTGCTCCTGCGAAATGGCAAAAGAACCCTTGAAACATATGCAGTACTTGACGATGGCTCCCAGCGTACCATTCTTCTGACATCAGCTGCACAGCATCTCAACCTAACTGGGGAAGCAGAGAGATTATCACTTAGAACGGTCCGTCAAGAAGTTGAAACTATTCATGGTTCTTCCGTAAGTTTCAAAATCTCACCCATCGCACACCCAAAGAAAACCTACACGATTACTAATGCCTTCACTGCAAATCACCTAGCACTTTCAGACCACACCTACCCTGTATCATCTCTCCAACGGAGATACAAGCATCTTCAAGGTATCCCATTACCCATTATTAATAAAGCAGCGCCACTCCTGCTCATAGGCTCAGATCATACTCACCTCATCACGCCTACTGCTCCATTGAGACAGGGACCATATGGGTCTCCTGCAGGAGTTAAAACCCAATTAGGATGGACACTTCAAGGCCCGATCACAGATTTTCATCCCCAGAGCAGTACAGAGCACGTGCAGTGTTTGTTCACATCTCTCAGTTCATCTGCAGATGTACTGCGTTATCATGTTGAGAAGCTATGGCAACTAGACACTTTACCTGAATACAGTGAGAAATCTGTGATCCGATCAAAGCAAGATCAACTGGCACTGGAACTCCTTGAACAGGCCACAAAAAGGGTTGAGATCAATGGTGTTAATCGCTACGCCACTCCTCTTCTTCGGATGGCAAACTTTCCTCCTTTGAATGTCCCTCCAAATGTAGTCATGTCTAGACTCCGCAACACTGAGGCTCGGTTAGCTAAAGATCCTGGCAAAGCCATGTCTTACAAGGATCAGATTTTGAAATTGGAGCAAGCAGGCTATATAGTCAAACTTAGCCCAGAGGAGATGCACAATAGCAAAGAAACCTGGTATATCCCTCATCATATGACAAGTCACAACAATAAAGATCGCATAGTCTTTGACTGCTCTTTCACATTTCAAGGTCAGTGTCTCAATAAGTACCTATTGCCAGGACCAATCCTAGGCCCAACACTTCTTGGTGTTTTGTTGCGTTTTAGGCAACATTCAGTAGCAATAAGTGGCGACATCAAAGGCATGTTTCACCAAGTCCGTCTTCTGCCTCCTGATAAACCACTCCTCCGATTCCTGTGGCGTGACATGAACAAAGCAGCTCCCCCTTCAGTGTATGAGTGGCAGGTACTCCCCTTTGGTACGACCTGCAGCCCTTGTTGTGCAATCTATGCACTGCAGAAACATGTGAAGGAATATCAATCTGACAAAGATGTGCAGTCTTCAGTAATGCAGTGTTTCTATGTTGATAACTGCTTGCAGAGTTTTCCATCAGCAGAGTTAGCTCAAACACTCCTAGACAAATTAAGAAACCATCTATCAGAAGGAGGCTTCGACCTTCGCCAGTGGGCCAGCAATAATCCTGTTGTGATTAGCCATCTACCATCTGAGGTAAGAACGGCAAGTAATGAACTTTGCCTGACTGAAGACAAGCCATCTGGCCCACATGAACGCACATTAGGATTATTGTGGAATTGTGAGACTGATTTGTTTGCCTATAAATACAGAACTCTAGCCTCACACCCCACCACAATGCGTCGTATCTATGCAGTACTTGCTCGTCTGTATAACCCATTAGGCTACTTACTCCCATTCACAACACGCGCCAAAACCTTGGTGCAAGAGCTATGGAGAAAAGAGAGAGATTGGGACGACCCTTCCCTTCCACACGACCTCTTAGAGGCATGGAAGTCCTGGGAAGAAGAACTTTGTTATCTCCCACAAATTGCCATCCCACGTTGCTATACTTCTAAGGAAATGGATGTTTCTACCACAGTTCGAGACATTCATATCTTCTGTGACGCTTCAGAGCAAGCATATGGTGCTGTCGCATATTTGAGATCAGATGATCTTGAAGGCCATGTAGAACTGAGTTTCTTGTTAGCTCGCTCACGTGTTGCTCCTAAACGGCATTTAACAATACCCAGACTGGAGCTATGCGCAGCCCTACTAGGCGCACGCCTCTGTGAGCTCATACAAACAGAACTCACCTTACCAGTCAGGACTACCACCCTTTGGTCTGACTCGACAACTGTACTTCACTGGCTTCAGTCAGATTCCTGCCGTTTCAAGGTATTCGTAGGAGCCAGAGTCTCAGAAATTCAAAACCTCACAAACAGTCAAGACTGGAGATACATCAATTCAGCCACAAATCCTGCTGATGATGTTACGAGAGGTAAATCCCTGAAAGAGTTCCTTAGCCCAAACAGGTGGACTGAGGGTCCCTCGTTTCTGCATGAACCTCCAAATAACTGGCCCACAGTTACAGATCTCCATCCTGATGATGATCAGACTGAGTTAAAGAAATCCTACTTTTTTGGTATTGTCAGTATACCCTCCCATACATACACACCCAGCTTCAGAACGTATCAAGAGCTATTGGATTTCACGGCTCATTCACTCTCCAACCAAAAGGGTAACATTCCTTCTGCAGCTGATTATCAAACAGCAGAACAAGAAATCCTTCGTCAGGCACAACTGGACAGTTTCGGTGAAGATTTAGCCCGTTTACAGTCAGACAAACCCCTCTCATCTGACAGCCGTCTATTGTGTTTGTCACCAGTGTTGTGCAGGAATTCTGGACTTATCCATGTAGGAGGCCGACTACGGCAAAGCCCAGACTTGGAATTGAATGTCATTCACCCAATAGTACTTGATCCTGCTCATCCAGTGACCAAACTGATCATACAAAATTATGATGACAAACTGCATCATGCTGGTTCAGAAAGACTTTTTGCTGAACTACGTCGGAAATTCTGGATTCTCAGAGGAAGGGAAGCCGTACGCAGGCATCGGTATAGCTGCGTCGCATGTCAGAAATGGAGAGCACAGCCCATCATTCCAAAAATGTCAGACTTGCCTGCTGCTCGTCTTAGGTTATTCAAACCACCTTTCTACTCCACAGGAATAGACTGCTTTGGACCATACAAGGTCAAGACAGGCCGCAGATCGGAGAAAAGGTGGGGAATAATATTCAAATGTCTCACCACTCGGTGTATACATCTTGACCTCCTAAACAGTATGGATACAGACTCCTTCCTCATGGCCCTCCAACGATTCATTTCTCGACGAGGAACACCCCTGGAAATTATATGTGATCAAGGAACTAACTTCAAAGGAGGAGATAAGGAACTACGGGCAGCTTTTAACAACCTTGCTCCGACTCTACAGCCGGTCCTGATGACTAAAAGAATCCATTTCAAATTCAATCCCCCGCATGCACCCCATTTCGGTGGAGCCTGGGAGAGGGAGATACGTTCTGTGAAGAATGCTCTGAAGAGAACCATTGGTGCACAGATGGTCACTGAAGAGGTCTTAAGAACAGTCCTAATTGAGATTGAAGGCATTCTTAACTCAAAACCCCTAGGCTATGTATCCTCAGACATTGCGGACATTGACCCCGTAACCCCAAACCTTCTCCTTATGGGCCGACATGATTCATCACTCCCCCTGGTATCCTATTCTGATTCTGACCTCCTAGGCCGACGACGATGGCGACATGCACAAATATTGGCAGATCACTTCTGGCGACACTTCATAAGAGACTATCTACCATCCCTCCAAAGAAGACCCAAATGGCAGAAGGAAAAACCAGATCTCACATTGAACTCTGTCGTCATGATTATGGATTCACACCTTCCACGAGCCCTTTGGCCTGTAGGAAGAGTGACGCGCTTGCTGAAAAGCCCAGATGACCACATCAGAACTGTGGAGGTCTTAGTACAGGATAAAACCTATATCCGCCCTGTCTCCTGTCTGATCCCCCTGCCCTCGCTTCCTGAAGAAGACTGATCCTGATCATATCAACATATTTCTCACTAGACATATGGGGGCGGCTGTTGTAGAGACCCACCTTTTAGCACATCCCAGCACACCCACTCACTTCACCAGATGCACCTTGTTTAGTTCTCTCACCTTTGATTGGGTGTGGTGCTTGTCCTTGATTGCACTCACCTGTCACACATTATATGTCACACAGTACATAAGGACTGCATTCACTTTTGGCTCACTCTTTCCTCACTTCCACACGGGGCGGCAGCTGAGCATTGGCAGTCCATGTGTGTCTTTGTTTCCTTCCTTTTTTGCCTTATTTATTTGAGAATAAAAGGAGTACCCTGAAAATAATTCTGCATTAGATGGCTGCTTTTCTTATTCTAACCGGATGAGCCCATGAAGCTGATTGCTTCAGCCCTGAACCTTCCTCCCTTCAAAACAATTCCTGTTTGGCATTCACACAAACCTGCAGGACACAATTCAAAGAAAATGCACAAGATGGCGTTTGAAATTGTTCAGCACCGCTTTGATCTCTGCTGAGGGCTTTAAGATAGCTTTGCTTGAGACGAGACCTTTGTCTTTAAGCTTTACGAAGCCACTCTGAAAATTAGACCACTGAACCTTTCCCTGTTGCCTCAAATTTCCACCCAAAACCTCTATCTTCTTAGTTGTTAAGCAGTAGATAGGATTACAGCTGCAGTCATTTGGACAGTTAGTAGTGAGGTATTAGTGACTGTGTCTAAGCTGGATTTAAAATGAACTGACCGGTCATCCCTGCTCGTGTGTCACTGCAGTGTCTACTGAAAGCAGAGGAGAGCAGGGATTTTGAAGAGGACAGAAAGAATTCATGCATAGGCATCGAAATTCAGGCCATGGAGCTGACGCTGAAGGCTTTCACTCTGAAGGTGGTGAATATTCCATGGAGGAATAATAACCTGAGCACCCTGCATACAGACCCTCCTCTGTCTGATCAAGGACAGACCATCATTGGAGTCTACCTGTTAGTGCTGGGTAAGTAAACCACCATACGCTAGAATGCAATGTTTATTTTTTGCATTATGTGTATTGTTTGCAGATGAAATATGTTTACTTGGATTGTACGTTATGCTACTGTGTCAGTATTGCTTGATATACTGTATTTCCTACATTCGCATGAAAGAGTCACACATTATTCAAGTGTCAAGAACAAAACCGACTCTTGTTTCCAAAGGCCAGTCCACAGCTGACACCCACAGTTTGGTTTGGACCGTGCCAGCTAAGATAGTCGAGAGATTTTGTGTAACACAGAGTCTGAGATATAAAAAGAAAGGGACCCTGTTGGCTTGTTATCTGACTACAGAGTAAAAGGGTTTAACTCTGAGCTTCACGGGTTATTCACACTATTGGAGTCACTTCAGGATGAGATCCAGAACTAACAGCAATGATACATGCGTACATGTTCCTATACTGTATGTAACATATTATCTAATAGTACTATACTACTACATATGATACAATATGATAAAATATAATAAAATAAAACACCATACAATGTCATATGCTACCATAAGATTTAGTATCCTATGCTATGTGGTTAATTAGGTATCCCCTGAATATTCTGTGTGCTTCCCTCCCTGCAGGATGGCTGTCCTGGTTTGGAAACAGTTTAGTGATGTTTGTCCTGTACAGGCAGCGGGCCACACTTCAATCAACCGATTTGCTCACCTTAAACCTCGCAATCTCTGATGCCAGCATTTCAATATTCGGCTACTCCCGGGGAATCCTAGAAATATTCAATATCTTCAAGGATGATGGATATTTGATCACCTGGATCTGGACCTGCCAGGTAAAAGCCAAACTCGAACAAGACTTCAAAATACTGACATTTGGAACAACAAGTCTTATCGCAGGAGCTATGACTGTGCAGAGTCACCAAAAAACCATCCGTGTGCATCTGCTGTCTTTGGCCAGCCCTCAGTTAATAAAGTACATTAAAAGAATCTGTGGAAGTGTAACAGTAAGGTGTATATGCGTGTGGGTGTGTGTACGTGAAAGGGATTATTCTAGTAGACATGTGGGCTGGAGGTTAAATCGTGATAAGATTACCATTGTGGAGGCCTTTCTTCTAGCAGTAGGGCACCTGTCAACAACCAAACAGTGAACGGTTAAGAGCTGCTTTGGTGGCTATTTGTTGAATTTTATACCTACATGCACTTATATTGCAGGATCTTATATTTAACCATTCATTTCTGTGTTTTTCTCTTCCTACAGCCTCAGCTTGAAAAGAAATATTTGTCATACTTTAGCTTGGAATTCATCCAGGATATTTTCTTGCTCGAAGCCAGGCGTGGTAGAAATTGTGATTTCCGTGCTGCAGCGAGTGAAGTCTCTGAGGAGTCATACAAAAACAAGCCGGTGTAACCAGAATATATTTTAGTCTGGAGAACGTAAACTTTAAAAATCTAAGTGAAAGAGATACTGTAACTCAAGCTCTGCTGCTCTTAGGCTTCCCTACAGTCACAGAGATGATCTCATATCTCAGTCATCCAATCTCCGGTGAAAGAGAAATATTGGGAAGGGAAGTACCCCACCTCTCTTATTTCACCTTCCCCCAAGAGAAGTGGGCTAAGGCAGGGAGCCTCAGACGTAAATAAGGGAATCAGGTAAAAAGTGACAGAAATAGTGGAGAAAAAGAATAGAAAGGTGAAGGAGACAGGCATGTGAGAAGCACATTACTGCATGGAGCGTGATGGGACATGAGCGAGCTGCAAGCTGGGCCTCATCCCCGTGTTTCACACTCGGTGGGGCAGGACATTATTAGATATGAAAGAGCCTCTCAGGATCATGTGACATTACAGAAGGAAAGTTCGGAGGAAGAAATGATGCAGCAGTGTAAAAGGTCTATGAAAGTTTACATCACCTTCTTGAGAGCCAAATAAAGACAGATTAGTTGCACTAAACTGCACTAAACCACTATTTTTATTGCAAAGGGTCCTGAAATTTTATAAGAACTAAAATGAAACATAAGATTAACGCTTAATAAAAACCATACCAATGTTAGTAAGATAGTTTTCTGCCAAATGAGGGTGAAAAAACGTGATGCTTGGAAGTAATAGGATTACATTTAAGGAAGATCAAGAAAGTAATCAGACCTCAACTGATCCCCATCACCTGGAAATGGCACAGCAGGAGCTGGGTGTTACATAGTTGGGGCCAGACTGAAACACAGTAGCATCATTTCCTTTAAGAAGAGCTGTGATTAAAAGATTCCCAAACATTGGGCTGACTGCAACAAAGCTCCATGTGTTGCCATATTTGAGAGTCAAATCAAATTTTCCTGTGATATAAGTTAATATCTACAAATTAGCAGACGCAGTAAAGATTTTCCATTTTAGCATCCTCTTATTGAACCTGTACAGCTTACATCAGAGGAAAGGCTCTGTGTCTGGAGCATATTGACCAAAAGGGAGGAAGAGCTCTTTATCTGAAGCATCTCTATCTGATAAAATCTAAAGCAAACTCGGCAGACAAAGGTCTGACATTAGACAGGCACTGGCTCTCTACCCCGAGGCGTCACTGACCACTCACAGATATTTTGAAGACGTGACATCAGAAACTACCAGTCCATCTTTCTCTCTCTCTTTCCATCCAGGTGGACGGCTTCTTCACGCTGCTCTTCGGCCTCGCGAGCATCAACACCTTGACGGTGATCAGCATCACCAGATACATAAAGGGATGCCATCCAAACAAAGGTTTACAGCTTTAGCCCAGCCTTTTGGCCTTCCTCGCATTCCAGCAGCAGTCTCTTATCTGACAGGAGAGTGTGGTGTTTTTAGTGCTAATGAAAGCTCATTACAGGCTTCAGCTGTGGAAATAACGACCACTCGTCTCCAGCAGTTTCATTTTTATTTCTCAAAGACATTATTAACTTATTTTGAAGTGAGATTTGCTATTTTGGGGGTTGCAACTGATGTTAAAAAATGCCTTAATTATGCTGGAAATTTAGTTGAGCAACTGCTTCTGCTGTCGGCGAGGGATAAAGGATTTTATTGTTTGTGGCTGCTCATGTTAACCTGAGTGTTTTTACATTTGCCGTTAAACTATGGACATTAGTGGTAAATGTGGTGTGGCACCAGCTGCGTTTGCTAAAACCTTCGCTCTTATACTAAATCTAAATCTGAAAAAACCCCACTGCATGTGTTTTTGTGTGCAAATGAGTTAGGAGAATGAAATGTGCAGGTAAACCAGTGCAGATAATACGCAAAATACAGCTCAGTATTAAAATCACTGAAATCCTTGAAAACTGCTCTGCACGTATAATATGGGATATTTAAATTAGACGTTTGCTCGTTGCCTGGAAATAGAACAAACTATTATTTTCTTCCCTTGAACACTTTATCAACAGAGGCCCTTTTCAGTCGCAGATGTCAGCAAAGGCTGTTAAAAAAGAAAAGACTTCATTGTTCAACAAAAATTCATAGCAAGTCAAAAATTCTGCATCTAACTTTTTCTGTTGCCAAAATCATGACCTTTAAACTGTTTTTAAACTGCAAACAATCCTGCAGTCAGTTCCACGGTGTGAGAATAGCAGGCTGTACTCATGTTACTTGTCCTTGCTCTGTCTTCTCGCAGCTCATTGTATCAACATCAACACGATTGCTGTGTCACTAATCTGCATTTGGACTGGAGGGATTTTTTGGTCTGTTGCTCCACTCCTGGGCTGGGGCAGCTACACAGGTCTGTTTTATGCATCGGACTTAACGGTGCTTCATGCAACATGACAACAGAGCCGTGATCTGACCTTGTATCTCGTGTTTCTTAGATCGAGGTTATGGAACTTGTGAAGTGGACTGGTCCAAAGCCAATTACTCCACTATTTACAAGTCCTACATCATATCCATCCTGATCTTCTGCTTTTTCATCCCGGTGATGATCATGCTCTTCTCCTACATCTCCATTATCAACACAGTGAAAACCACGAATGCTATGTCAGCTGACGGTTACCTCACCGCCCGCCAAAGGAAAATGGAGCGGGACGTCACAAGGGTAGGACAAAAGGAAAATAGTCGAGTCTAGTTGTGGAAGGTTTATTGAAAGGCTTGATTAGAAATGTAAAAAGGGACTCTTAAAAGGTCTACTTAAAAGCGCCCGCTCGGTCATAAACCTCCTTTCACGTTACTCAAGTGCTGACAATAGTTTCCTTATGTCTCTTTTCAGATTTCCATTGTAATCTGCACTGCTTTCATCCTGGCCTGGTCACCATATGCAGTGGTGTCTATGTGGTCAGCCTGGGGCTTCCACGTGCCAAGCACAACCAGTATCATCACCCGCCTCTTTGCCAAGTCTGCCAGTTTTTACAACCCGCTCATCTACTTCGGCATGAGCTCCAAATTTCGCAAGGATATTTTGGTACTTCTGCCGTGCGCGCAAGAGCACAGCGAGGTGGTGCACTTGCAAAACATCACGCCAAAAGCCGAGGCCCCGCCCCCGCCTGAATCACTTCCAGGCCAGAAGCTGGAAGTGAAAAGTGCAGCTGCAGAGCTGAACCAATCTGAGCACGACAGTGATTCGGGGGTCAACAGCCCTCCTCAGACTCCTCCGTCTGACCCACAGGTCTTCCACATCGACGTGCCCTCTTACACTGAAACATCAGAGTACTGGTGTGACAGGCTCTGAAGACTGTTTCCATTTCACCTCAACCAATACTTGAATTCTATGGGGAGACTGGGAGTATTTATTTATTTATTTTTTTGTATGTTATGGTCTTATCCATCTTAATAAATTGTATGTGCAACCAGTGTTAATAAATTATTTTAAGTTTCATCCCTGCTGCAAAGAGTATTTATTTCCAGGTCCTGTTAGGAGTGTTTTAACAATCACTCAAACCAAACTGGAACAATGCATGTGTTTTTTTAAAAGGTGCCCAGCTCATGAAATCTGCAGTCAGTAAAATAGCGAGACAAGAGATGCACAACAACATCTGGAAACACTGAAGTGTCCTTAACTCAACCGAAGCAATGTGATGGCACAGTATCCTACTATTTCCCCCGTGTCCCCTGAGGGCATTCATACCCTCAGATCTACCTTATATCCTGCAGTCCACACTCTGTTGAGAAACAGCGTTTTATTTCTCAGTGTGTTTACGCATCACTCACAAGGAAATGGTTTTATTTTAAAGGGGCCGATTCCTTCTCATTTCCAACTCCAAATTCTCTTCTAGAGTAGCTTTGCGTGCTTTATTATCTCATCCTCAGCCTTGCTACAGCCCCTGAATCACCCACTGTCTAAGCTGATTTAGTGCATCTTTCTTTAAGGCCACTCTCCTCTTAAACCAGCTTTCTTCTGATTTGCTGCCCCTGGCAAACAAAAGGCTTGAACGGCAGATGGATTAGGCTGCTGTCCTCACAGCCAGAGGTCTGTAGGAGCTACAGTAAATGTAGAAAAAGCTGTCTGAGAACGCTTGACTTTTTTAAAAATAATACTGAATATAATATAAGCATTCACCGCTGTAACAGTACATGCATGACAGAAAAGAAGGAAAACTTAAAAGATCAGCTTAATCAAAAGATGAGTGTTTTGTTTTGGTTTTTTAGGACAACTTTTTGTTTCTGCACGGTAATGACATGAAGGACATTTACACCAGACATTAAGAGCTAAACGGCCTCGGGCTCATTAGAGCCACCCATACCTACTGTGCTTGTAGTAAAAGTCTGTGTAGTCTGCAGTCAGTGTGTGTGTGTGTGTGTTTGTACATGAGCTGTAGGGTACACCGCAACTGCATGTCAAAAGCCGCAAACCCCCAAAGTGACAGTGGATTTAACTTTGAAGTGTTTCCCAAACAGGTGTTGATCGGTTTATTTGTGGAGGAATGATTGCTCTGGTGAGAGATGACACACTCATCTTAGGTGGTTCATTTGTCAGCCAGGTAATCGGGATGAATGAGTTTTAGAACATATAGTCAGAATCATAGTTTGTTTTTTCCCTCAGTGGGCTTACTAAGGCAGTGCGTCATTTGATTCAGAGAGAGAGAGAGAAAACACTTGTCTGCGCGCTGTCTCGATGGCCCCGGGTTACTTCTTCTGCTTGGGTGAAGAGCTGCAAGCCTGAAGTGGGACGGGCAAATAGGAGAAACTTCGCCCCCGTCCCGTTCTCCACTTTTAATGAGCGCTGCGCTCAGGCAGGAGAAAAACTCCAGGTGGAAGAGCGCTCGCACACGCGTTAAACTGCTTTTCAATGAAAGAGTAAGGATCCAGGAAACCTGCGCTGGGAATCACCCCTTTAAACCTCGGAGGATTATTATACCTAATCAGGTAAGCACACATCATTACTCAGCGAGGATGGGAATTTTGAACGCAGAGCTAACAAGCAGCTCCACATAGGAATTATTTAAACGACGCGCGTAATTGGCTTCCAACGCGTTTTAGTCCTATTTTTTTCTGTCGGGGATTTTAAATCAACATCGCATGTTATTTGATTTGATTCGATTTTTGATTTTCATGTTATTTCATGAGAAAGTTGCATTAACAAGTTGCTTGAATAAACCTAGTGCTGCTTAAATTATTTTTTTAAAGTTCTTTATTTTTTCTTTTTAAATAAAATAAAACACAAGGATCTAAGTTACCCAAGCTTTTATCCTGAAAGGAATCATTCTGCCAGAGCTTTAAATTATTGCAGCTGCAAGAATTTTTCAGCTATTGAATTACTTTCTTGTACGTTATCTTCTTATGTGTTGTGTCTTTCTGTTCTGTTTGGTTTGAAACATACTGATTAAGGGCAGGTGGTCTCTATACAGTATGTCCAGCAGCAGAACATAAACAGGCTCTGGCTTGCACTGAAGCCAGTGCCAAGAATTAAAGTAATTCAGCCTGTGCTGTGCTGGATAAACAAATAGTCAGCAGCAGCAGCAGCACAGCCCAAAAGGCTACAGAAATGACCTTGTAGAGACATGTTGGCTTTCCTTGGTGTCTGATTTTGATCTCTCTCTTATGGTTCCTTAGTTGGCTTGTTACTACAACACTTGGCACATCCAGCATGCTTACAGTACAATTCTGACACCTGTGAAGGGTGGGATTTAACACTGCCTGGCACGGGTGTGCGTGTAAATACTTTCTCGCTCTGGGCATGCAATCACCCAGGAACTTGGTGAAAGCAAGTTCTCAGCTGGTCGTGATATTTAAATAAGCCTCAGTCCCCTTTAGTGTGTACCCTTGTTGCATTTGCACAGGTCACTCCAGCCTAGAAATGTGGCACTGCTGAAATGCAGAAGTACCTTTTACTTGGCAGAAGCTGCATTAGAGGAAAAAAACAACAACTGTGTGCTTTCAGTTCAAAAAAAGCACTCTGAAGACTCAGATGCACCAGTTATAAGTGTTTGTGGTCTGTACCTATGCTTCCAAAACCTATTATGTGCTGGTCTTTGAAGTACCCACAGACAGCCACTGTTTACATTACATCCACTGTATACCTGTGCTGCTCCTGCAAAATGTGATTTTTTTTTCCTGCTTTATGCATTGTGAAAGTTTTCACAGCAGCTGAATTTTTTTTAATTTCACTAGCAACATCAGATTAGCTGGTTTCGTGCAAAACAGCTCGGCACTGTGTAATCTTGGTGAAGACTGTTCGGTGCAGGTAATCCACATTGTAGTGACAGTGTTAGTTGAAATGGACTTTAATGCCTTAAACTATGTGAGCTGTCTGAGCTGCTTTGCTTTCTACAAAGTGACTAAGGCTCATGCACAGAGCCTTTGTAGTGGCTGTGAAAATCACTTTGGTCTTTCTGTAGCTTTTTTCATACTTGTTACCATGTCAATGGTTTGTTTGATTTGTATCCCCACCCAGCTGAAATTAGATGCTGGAGATCCCAATGAACACCGAGAATATAGCTGATGCAACCTCAGAGGCAAAGCTAGGCTATTTAAATTACACATGTTTTATCTAAAGTTTAGGCGAACGCAAACTATAGGGCACTTCAGCAGTATGTAGGACAATGTGTTTGTGATTTGTCTCGATGCTAAATGTCTGAAAGTCCTTAAATAAGCATTCTCCAAAGCTATCTGAGCATGTGATAAGTTATCCCAAATCTTTGTTTATTTTAGCTTCTTTAGTAGAGAGTGTGTTTGCGTGTGTGTGCATGTGCATGTCAGCATGCAAGACTGTGTCTCTGCAAGTCTCTGAGGATTCACTATCTACTGTACAGGAAACTCCCCTAAGTGTTTGTCAAAGGATATCATTTGCCCACCATTTCATTGCCATGAAAAGGAGGCATTTAGACGCTCACACTAAGAACACAAATTCCAAATTATCATCATTTTTGTTTGTCATTCATTTTTTCCACTATGATGTCATCCTTTTTCTCAGTGAAGCATAGACATTAAATTACGTTTTTGCTTTGTTTGATTGTTTTTTTAATTTGTCGCTCTAAATTTGTAAAATTGGGAGATTGCTGCCTTACACCTGATCTGTTTGATCAGCAGTTCACTTCATTTATGAAAGCGCACTTACTCACCTCTCCTCTTACTGCAGATCTGACTCCTGCACTGTAGATGCACATATCTGTCCCAGCTTGTTTCCAGCTTCGTTTTTCTTCACTCGGGAGGAAAAATTGTAGTCCCAACTGTGCATCAGTGATCTGCCTACCTGTCAAAGCACAGCACTGTGGAAAAACCATGTCAGTGCTCATGAATGCACTAAGGAAAGATTTGGTGATCTTAGTTTTTATTCAACAAGCTACACTGTTTTGTGCCGCAACCTTTGTAGAGAGTTAATAGAGAGCTATGGAAGAGAATGGCTTGCGGTATCTTAGTACTCCAAGACTGTTGCAAGGATATTTACACAGCATACCTAAGTTTGCCTGACAAGCACATCTTTCTTTAAACATGTGATGGAAATGCAGCATAGGATGGTGCTGAAGCAGTTGATAATTCACTCTTGAGTCTGTAAGAAATATTTTAGCATTCTGGGAAAATGTTTTCTCTTTTTGTAGGACTGAGATTAAAACATTGATATCACTTTACTGCAGCATAGTCAACATCCAACAATAATTTGGACTGAAGCTGGAAGGGAAATGGGTAAGGGCAGGTTGCCTGTATATTCATATAATTTAGTAACAGCAGTTTTCTGCATAATTAGATGATCAAACATATTATATTCTGCTTATTTTGAGTATAAGCTATCTCTTATTCTTGCTGTTTTTGTCTCTGGAAAAAGGGGGGGAAAGCCTTATATTCACACTTTGTCTTTTTTGATATGAAGTTGAAATCGCATGTCATATGACTGAAAGCTTTCTATGCCGATATAATTATCTTACTTTTATGATCAGAGCATATATGGGCATATAAGTCTGTATGTATCCTATTTAATCCTTAAGAGGTGGGCCAGCCTCAACAAAGCTTTGCACAAACATTGTCACACATATAGCAATCTTTAATAATTTATGTTTTTAAAAAACATTTTGTATAAATCCCAATACTTTTGATTTTTGTATTCATCCCCCTGTGAGTGTAAAATTGTGTTCTCTGTTTGTATTTGTTTCACATGGCACATTAAACATACATAACCTAAAGATCACCAAAATTTGTATCTGTGGCAGAATTTTGTTCAAGTTATACTAAAGAAGGAATGAAGAATTTGAAAAACCACCCCAGGGCTGGCAAAAACTGCCTATAGGGTGGGTTTTTGCTGGTAAATATAAGGCTTGAGTCAACAACCAGTTAGCTTAGCATAACCACTAGAAAGAGATGGACTTAGCTAGCTAAACAAAACCCAAATTAAGTCCAGTGATAACAAGAAAATAAGGTTTAAAGACTCTGAAACTTTGCTATCACTTTAGGATAGTTAAAAAACCAGCCTGACTAAGTTCTGTGGTTCTGAGTTAACACACACACATGTTAAGCTATGCTACGTTAACCAGTAGCTAGTTCAGGCTTCATCAATTTTCATGTCTAACCTCTAATAGCAGATAACTTTCCCATGTATCAAACTGATCTTGTAGCAATAATTAAAATGTGGTTATAAAAAAATCTTTAATCAAACAAGCCCATTACCATGAAAAGGAAGAAAGCCAGAGTTTATTTCCCCGGTTCTCTACTCACAGGAATACCACCGAAGCCAAAGTCTTCTTTCTCACAGAAGCCATTTTTCACGTGGAATAGGTAAACACAGGCGTTCCTAATGACATTAAAGAAGGTTCTGTTATATTCAGGTACAGAGGCTCATTATTAAATGTCATGGCTAACACACGTGTTTACACACTATTTCATGTGAAAAATGACACCACTGAAAAAGGGTCTTTTCAGAAATGCTCTGTGAACCTGTGTGCTCAGTGTGGCCACAGTTTGACATGTTGTCAATGATACCTCAGTACGTGACCTGAGGTAGTAGCAATCATCAACCAGAGTCAGGTGTATTTTTAAACACGTTCTCATGTAATAGTAAAGTTCTGCTAATATGCAGCACTTCACTTTAAATAACATAGTTTTGACCCTGCTTTCAGAGGTCAGACATGGTGCCACCCCTGTTAAGAGGTACATTATTCCTTTGTTAAGAGGGAGACTTCAGTATGTAGTGCTGTCCCAAAGCTCTTGTACACTGCATGAACTGGAATGTTGTGCATCCTAAAGAATCTCAGTGGTGGTCCATTTTATTTTAGACCTTGTTGTTGTAGTTACCACCAGTGCGATCTTTACTTTACAGCTGACACGCAAAGTGCAGAATATCACCTTGCTTGGCGGTCCTCATCTGATCTTGTTAACGCAGGCTTCAACTTATGTCTTTACTTTGGACAGAATGACAGACACTGAAAGAAATTTTCTTCTTACTGTAAACAGACAGTGTTCCAGACAAAGATCCAGCTTGATGTGGTTGCGGCTGTCAAACAAAGCCATCTGACTGAACATATCCCCCCATTCCTATCGCATTAAATTATGTCCGTGTGCGCTCTCTAATAGAGTCTGCCTCCACGGACTTTTACATGCAGTTTTTTTTGACTGTGCGCAGATGTTTGCTGTAAATCTTGAGACTTTTCCAACTGGAGAAACTAGAAAGAAATACTGACTTTAACTAATGTAAAGTGTCTGAGTTGACTGAGACCGTGCAATGTTCATCTGGCCACCTTGACTTTACAGGCAGTAGATGAGATACTCAGCTGTTTGTGTAGTGCCACTCCATAATCGGCCTGCTGTTTATCAAAAATGTTTGAGAGGGTGTGCCTCAGTAGCATGCATTTTCTCTGCTTTGTTCTTAGCAGACACAGCATTTGTCATTCTCAGGCCTGTTGAGTGAAAGGTCCAAAGTTGCTTTCAGCAGGTAAACGTAAAGTTTCAGTTTGACTTCCTTCTTCTCCTTCTGCCCTTGCAAAGGTTATACAAGAACGTCTGACTAACGTGCTGAAACATCACTGTCCATCATGATCAGAGCATCACTCACTGCCATCTGCCTTGGTGAGCAACCCATTTCTGTGTCTGCAGGCTATACTGTTTTCAAATACATCAAGGTTGACTACTATAATATCTCCATCAGGCTTTCTGCACATTAACACCATCAAACAGCAGTCTCCTCTGTCATTGAGGTCTTGTGTGTACAGTAAACATACTGATGATTATGATCATTTGTCTGCTGTTACATGAAACTCCCTCTGCCTCACCCTCAGCGCTCCTCCTGTCGTACCAATGCTGGGCCAAGCCTAACGGACCAAAGAATAAGAAACCAAAGCAAGGTAGGCATCGTTGCCGAACAAGCCTCAGTGTCCTGCTTCAGTTAGGGGTCACTAAACAAGCAAAAATAAACCCATAATATTAAAGAATATTGTATGACTGCATTGGTTTGCAGGCAAAAAGCTGTGTGTATAGCAGCTGAGGTTAAAATTGGGCTGAAGTTGGCTTAAAAATGTGGGTTTTTACGCCAAACGTTTGTTTCTACAGCTTCTTACTCTATATATGTTAACGGTCTGAATTACATGTTGAAGTATAATCAACAAATACTTTCAAGGGACAATTTTATTCTTGATTAATCAATAAAATGTAAGTAAATGTTATGAAAGAAGCAAAACTGTCTGGAAATGAAATCTAAAAACATTATGATCCTGTCTTCCTTTTCTTCTTTCATTGACAGTGATTCCAGCTGTAGAGTGCGATGTCAGAGCAGGAAAGGTCAATCTCCCAGAGTTCATAGTAAAATGTCCCCCACGCTGTAGGGAAACCAGACAGCAAGTCTATGGGACAGGAGTGTTTGCCTCCATCTCCAGCATCTGCAATGCAGCCATCCACAGGTTAGCATTGGAGTGATGACTCTAAAAAAAATGAATGGGTGAAATCAAAACTATCATTTAACAGTAAAAAATTGGTTTCCACAGTGGCGTAATCACCAACTCAGGAGGAAAGGTGATAGTGAGGAAGATGGCTGGACAGAATGTCTACAAAGGCAGCAACTCCAACGGCGTGCGCTCTCTGTCTCTGCCTAAATGGAGGGAATCATTCGTTGTCTCGGGTATAAAGTCAACAAGGTTAAATACAGTTCTTTAGAAGTCACTCTCCAGCTAAATGCCAACTTTGTTGTGTTTCAGTGGGCAAGCCTAAGAAGGGAGTCATCTACCCATCTACTCTGGATTACGTCCCTTCAAGACCGACCTATGTGAAAACAAGTGAGAGGAGGTTATTTTTACCCTCATAGCAAGTTTTTATGTGAATTCATGTTTTCAGTGCATAAGCTGAGAGAGTTTCAGATATAGAGTACCAGAAAAAAAGGATTGGTACCATGCATTTTTTTCTGATAATTTTATTAAGGAAACTTAAATGTTTTTTGGGTAAACTTCAAAGGTTCATACACTATATTACCAAAAGTATTCACTTGTCTGCCTTCACACACATATGAACTTGAGTGACACCCCATTCTTAATTCATAGGGTTTAGTATGATGTCAGTCTACCCTTTGCAGCTATAACAGCTTCAAGCTTTCTGGGAAGGCTTTCCATAAGGTTTAGGAGTGTGTTTACGGGAGTTTTTGAACATTCTTCCAGAAGCTCATCTTTAAGGTTAGACACTGATGGTGAGGAGAAGGTGTGGCTCACAGTCTTCGCTCTAATTCATCCCAAAGGTTTTCAGGACTCTGTGCAGGCCAGTCAAGTTCTACTAAGAGTTCCTGTCACTGGAACTAAGGGGGTCGAGTCCAACTCCTGAAAAACAACCCCACACCAAAATTCCCCCCCACCAAACTTTACACTTGGCCTAACCCAGACTCATCCATTGGATTGCCACATGGAGAAGCGTGACTCGTCACTCCAGAGAGCACAACTCCGCTGACAGTGGCAGGATGCTTTTCACCAACGCTTTGCATTGTACATGGTGATAGAAGACTTGGATGCAGCTGCTTGGCCATGGAAACCAATTATATAAGGCTCTCTACAAACTGTTCTTGAGCTAATCTGAAGGCCACGTGACGTTTGGAGGTCTGTAACAACTGACTCTGCAGAAAGTTGGCGGCCTCTGCGCGCTATACGCCTCAGCATCCATTGACTCCGCTCTGTGATGCTACACGGCCTACTACTGCTTGGCTCAGTTGCTGTAATTTCCAATCACCTCTACTTTGTTATAATTCTACTAACAGCTGACTGTGAAATATTTAGTTCATGAGTGGACTTGTTGCACAGGTGTGATCCTATCACAGGACCATGCTCGAGTCATTGAGCTCCTGAGAGCGACCTGTTCTTTTACAAATGTTTGTAGAACAAGTCTGCATACTTAGGTGCTGGATTTTATATACCTGTAGCCATTGAGGTGATTGAAATGCCTGAGTTCAATGATTTGGATGGGTCAGTTAATACTTCTGGCAATATAGTGTATCACCATGTGCGATAGATGGCTGGTCAGAACAATTTAACATGAGAACTTAAAAGATTCTCAAACAAGCAGTGAAGGTACTAAATTTCTAAAGATAGATATTTTCATCTTTATTGTTATCTAATAGTGGTGCATAGCATAAATTATCTGGTAATTGTGTTTACATTTAAATACTATTTAACTACCAAAATGATATTAAAATAAAGCATGTAGAACTTTTGCTTTCCAACCAAGTCTTGCTCAGTGTTAACCCTGGTATCAAAGCATCTGTTGGCACCAGATCAATGCTTTCTGGGGACAAAAGGTTAGTAGATAGACATCCCGGCGCTTGACTTTGGCATGATGAGCTTTGCTCAGGCTGAGTGCTGCAGGCTGGTGAAGAATGTTAAGAATGCATTACAACACAGAAGTTACTGTAGACCTTCTTCCTCTCTATCCATCTTCATCGTGCACCACTGCCTTTGTCTGTTTTCTTTCAGATCAAAAGGAGACCACGATGCTTCCTCCAACATCAACAGCACCTGAACCCACCACAACAACTCCTGAACCAACCACGACCACTACCACCACACCGACTCCCACCACTGCTTCCACCACTACACCTCCACCCCCTACTACCAAGGCTCGACCCGTTGTACATAAAGTGAGGGAAGCAGGTGAATGAAGCAAACACTTAAATGACTTCTGTACCAAGAGTGAAATCGTTTGTGCGCTGCCAAGTTGACATTAACTAATAACATTAGCAGTAACTACAAATACCAGAACAAGCATTCATTAGTGTGCAGCTGACTAATAAAGTTGGATGATTGCAGATGGTAATTGCAAGCGACAACTGCAATTAAGACAAATTATATCTGCTCTGCGATGAAGTTAATATGATGCTGTTCAGTTACTAACAGCATATATGATCAGCAGACCTTTCATCACTCTCATTAAATGAAAAGATTATCAGACAGTAATCACTGAGTCATCTGCCCCGTTTTGGATAGAAATACAGCGATAGTGAGTAGACAATGCTACAGTATCATAAGGTATGTGTGCAAATTACATGGGCTATGTGCCAGACAACCTTCCAGCTATTTCTCTCCCTTTCATTTTCTGTAACATTATCTCTCTTCACTCCATATCGGCACTCCATTTGTCTTTCTTCCATCCAGGCAGCATTCACCCATACCTTGCCCATGCGGCAGCTTCAAATTCAAGTAAGTAAAAGGAAGCAAAGAGGGACTGACAATATTTGTCTTTGTGGTGTGAGGGTTTCTGGTGGTGTTGCTTAAAGCTGCTTTAAGGTACGCAGGAATAAATATTCACATAAATATTGTCTCTTGAAGCCATCAGTGGTCATGCATTCAAACCAAGTTTGTCACTGTCAGTGGCAAACTTGTGTAGTGAAGTTCAGATCAGCTAACTTGTTTTAAGTAGAAAACTTAAAACAGGAATGTTATGACTGGGGCTACTGGGTTATAGTCCATTCAAAATAATAAACAGTTCACTAATCTTTTTGGTAACTTACATGTAAACATAGATTTATGTCTAAATTTGCCCACATTGTGTCATATTGTGTTAGGACAGTCACAGAGTGGTCAAAGAAAGAGTCCCAGCCAAGGTATGTGAACACTCTCACTCAGTGTGCAGCTCATGGAAAGTCTTTCAAGCAAGCAATTCAAATGTAACTAAACCATGGCATTTCTTCAAAGTATTCAGAGGAGGTTCCTATTCACATCGAGTTCCACAACGTGCCAGTGCAGGTAAACAGATTTTTAATTTTGATGTCTTCTATCTTATTCTACCTACATCCACATTTCCTCTGTCTTCCTTTACTTTGTTTTTTCCTGTTTCCTGTTTCCACATATGTTTTCAATAATTTTCTAACAACATCCAGACCGGATTCTGCTGTCCTGTTCAAGTAATGAACTATTTGAACTGCTACTATATTCAAAGTATATTGTGTTGGAAACTATTTAGTAGATTTAAAGGACTCTTGTTTAATATGTTTACTCGCTTCATATTAATTTCACCTTGTGTTTATTGGCAAAATCCACTGGCTATCCTGACTGAGCCCCCAAATATTTTACAAGCTGTAAACTGATGGCTCAGAGGAGCCTGCCGAATAAGATGGCACAAGACTGATGCAGGTCAGCAAATGTTTTGTGGAAATTAGTGCTGTCAGCGTTAATCTCGTTAAAATGACATAACTGCATTAACGCGGCAAATCTCCGTTAGCGATTTGCCACGTTAATGCGGTTATGGCATTAACGTCATTTTAACAGCACTAGTGGAAATAAAATTATTTGCAAAGATGGACTACACAGAAAAGGGAAAAGGGGGACCCTGAACCAACCACAGAGTGGGGCATAAGATTCAGGCCTCTTTTCTAAACTAACATTAGTAAGATAAACTAATAAAACCAAACCAAAACCAGGTAACTCCGAAGATGATAGATGCCCTGAGGGGATGCGTTACAAACCTATCATATCATGAATAACATACAAATGTGGTGTCATTTTATTATATTCATGCTTTCTTGTTATATGTTTCTTTCTTCATTGTGGTCTCAGGTATACACAAACAAGAGCCAGGGTCGCCTGTCCGGAGGCAGCCATCCTCACCAGTTGGTGCAGGTCAGCCTTGTCATTAGCACCCACATAGACACATGTACAGAGCTACAAACAGGTAGGCTTGATGGAGCTGGTGGGGCTGGGGTCAAGAGAAACAGGGGTTACTGATGTCTTTGTTGGAAAAAGAATCCAGGAGAAGTATGAATGGTGTAAGTTTGACCCTGGTGTTGACACTCATAAGCTCCTGTGATCTTCACCCCAGGGTCACCACTAATCCGCTCTATCAAGCATCTCAGCTAACATTCCTTTCACCATAACTGCTGTTCTCTGCCCTCAGGCACATCCTCTTACTCATATTTTCATTTTCCAACATGAAAAGAGGCAAACGAGGAATAGTTACACCCAGCATATATCTTATTGTTTTCGATATCATGCTGTGGGCAAGCTTCAGCTTCACTCAAAGCAAAGCAGCTGGGCTGTATTTGTAGATGAAGCCCCAGAACTGAAGCGCTCTTCTTTCCCCTTTTCCCCCTTCCTTTTCCTCTCTCTCTCGTTCTGCCTGTTTCTCATTGCTACAAATAGGTTTTAACAGGGTTCAGCCTGCCCAGCCTGAGCGAACTCCAACCATGAGCCAGTCCAACCCTGGTAAGTATCTCCAGATCCAGAGTGGTAGTCCACAAAGTGCTCATGCACTGACGTAGTACATATACAGGTCAGATCAAACAGGGGAAGAACTATGGAAGTAAAACCCTGTTTGAAATGTTTTATAAAGCAGCACTAATGTTTACCGTCTGTGGGACGCTATGGTTCAATGCATGAGCCTGCTTTCTTTAAAAGAGGTGTGGAAATCAAAGATGCTCAACTTTCACCGTACCCAGCAGTAAAGAATGAAGTTTATATACCTTAAAGGTGAGAGATGATATAATATCACTGCCATGCCATATTTATGCCATATTTTCACAAAGTCCAGAATAACTTTCAGTTTGAACTAAGACCAGGATGAGAAATGTGCTCTGTCAGTACAGTAATAACAATGTATGACAGATCCCATCTGGTCTGGGGTCTTCCCCTCCCTTGTAAATACTTTGAGAAAGGGAGGGAGAGATGAAAGCAGTAGCACCAAGTGGCCTTGTGCTGCTCCCAGAGAGACGTCTGATCCAGTCCACAGTACTGCAGGACCTGGGTCCGCTGAGTAGCTTGTCAAGAATAGAAAGCTCTTTGCCATTCAAACCAGGCGAGGTTTGGCTCACTGAGCAATGTGCTTCTGTTTTTCTTCCGAGGAATGCAAAACCATGGATCCCTAAAATTATACACATTTTCCTAAAGTCCAGTTTAAATGATGTCTGATCATAAGGTTTGATGATCTGAGGTCAAACCTAAACCCACTGAGATGTTGATCAATGCAGAAAAGAGGTGTTAAGTTGGGCATTTGGTGAGAATAATGCAATTTTTAAATTTATTGAATCCCTGAGGGGAAATTCTTTGAGCTGGAAGAGGTCAGAGGTGAGGATCGGCCTCACAGCAGACCCCCTGGAGATGGCAGGGATTCACTGTCTTTCTCAAGGACACACTTGAAAGGTAGATGCTTGCTGACTTTGACATTTCGGACTATGATTTATGAGCTGAAGGATTTTCTCCGCAGTCGCTTTGCCACCCCGCTGCTTCAAACAGATGTTTGAATTTATCGGTCACACAAGTGAAAAAGTTTTGATCCAGCTGAGCCTTGTATGTGTCGGCTTTCACACCCACAAAGATCCATTCTGTCCAATGGGCCTCTTCCAACAAGTCTCATGCAGACATGTTAGTAATGCTTCAGGCATACCATACAATACCCAAAGTGAGACTGAGTGACCCCCGGGCCCGTGGTGACCGTCTGCCCGTGGTGATCGCTGAGGTGGCTATGATCTAGAGAGTTAAACTCAATCCTTATAAAGCACCTGCTTCATTAGAAAAAAATGACACTGCTGTCTGCTGTATAGCGCTGGGCCTTTGACCAGCACCAGATTAGCCTAATCTCTGCGTCCTACTATCTACACTGACCCTAGTTTGACACCAACTTTAGAATAATACTCCCACGCTTCACTGGACGGCATGCTGGGCTCTCCCAGCCTGTCCTGGTCAACAAAGGCCCTGCTTACTGGCTGCCACTGGATGGGAACCTCAAAGCCCAGTCTGTGTGTTTGTGTAAGCTGCCCATCCACCACAGAGAGGGGTTAGCTGAAGTGTGTTGTCATGGCTCAGTCAGTATAAACAGATGAAATGCACTGTTATGGTTTTGCTCCTCTGTAAGGGATTCTGGCAATGAAGCCTATTTCAATTAACCTTATGAGGCTAGTTAACCTGATCAGTGTTGTTAGCTGCTCTCTAAGTAGAAACCTTGTGTGAATGCAGAAGATCCAAACATTTTTTTTATCTTCCTTTTTCTCTTTTCCCTTAAGGAAGAAAGAAAAATTGCTAAACTTTCCTAAAGCAGGCTTTGGTCACTCAGTCTGTGTCTGAGTGGCTCCTTCATGTTTACTGTCTGACTCAAGGCTAAACATCTTGTCCAACCTCCACAAATAAAGTGGTTTGTGGAGTCACAAGTATGCGCCTCCCCGATGCTTGTCCTGAATGCAGCTTTCTAATCTTCTCACCCCTCCGTACAGCTTTACCCAGAAGGGATTGGCCACTCCCCTCTTTTCCTCATCCCGATTGGTTCCCTGGAGCTCGCCGACCAGCAGGTACCAAGCACAAAGGCAAACAGATAGATCAGGCTACATGTGGAAATCATAAATATTTTCTAAACTGACTAAACACTGGTTAGTGTTCAAAGTAATCAAGCAACTCCATCCTTTAAAGATCTCTTTAAAAAAATGTTAATAAAACCTGAAAAATCTATGAAGCACATGAATCCACTGGCTGCTATGAAAACCTTTACGTATAATGAATTTTTAAAATGATCACATTAGGTTAAAACGATTTTAGAGGTGATGATTTATAGAAAAACTGCAAAAACATGAAAGCTGTTATATTTCTGGTGGTTCACTTTGCCAAATCATACTGTTAGAATAATGAAAATCAAATCATCCGTAGTTTTATTACAAGTAATGTCACTAATTATTTGATGTAGATAGGCTCACACCTATAAATTTACCTTTTTGACTTCTTAAACATGAGTTACATTTTATGCATAAAGATATGTTTAGCCATCCATTGTTTTTCAAGTAGGCAAGTTTTTCCTTTCCTTAAAAACTAATACAGTTTTAACCTTAAAGAGTACACTGAATACAGGGAACAGCATGTTTACTTGTATGTTGCATGGACCTACAAACAATTCTATTCAGACTTAAAAACCAATTAAATGTGTTGGAGAGTAACATACTTTACTTAATTCCAAGACACTTTTACTTTGAGTATATTCATTTTATGACACTTTTACTATGACAAAGGGAAATGTACTTTTTACTCTGCTTCATTTATCTGACAGATCTACTCACTGGTTGTTTTATAGCAGATCAGGACTTTAAAATATGTTGTGATAATAATAATGGTAATAATATGGACATTTACTGCATAGAGGAAATTTTTCCAGTGCCATAAATGTCACCTGACCGTATACGGGATGGTCCACCTGCAATATTTCATCATGAGTAAAAACAGTGTATGATATAAAGATAAAACCTGATAGAGCCCAGATGTTTTGAAGGAAGGAAGGTTCAGGGCTGAAGCAATCAGCTTCATGGGCTCATCCGGTTAGAATAAGAAAAGCAGCCATCTAATGCAGAATTATTTTCAGGGTACTCCTTTTATTCTCAAATAAATAAGGCAAAAAAGGAAGGAAACAAAGACACACATGGACTGCCAATGCTGAAAGAAAACAGATTCAAGTTACTCATTACCTTAACATTACATAAAATAAAAACCCAAACAGAACCTCACCTCAGCTGCCGCCCCGTGTGGAAGTGCGGAAAGAGTCAGCCAAAAGTGAATGCAGTCCTTATATACTGTGTGACATATAATGTGTGACAGGTGAGTGCAATCAAGGACAAGCACCACACCCAATCAAAGGTGAGAGAACTAAACAAGGTGCATCTGGTGAAGTGAGTGGGTGTGCTGGGATGTGCTAAAAGGTGGGTCTCTACAACACCAGAGATCAGAGTTTTCCAGAAACATTGACATTAAGCAAGAGTAAAATGGCTTTATGCAATAATGTCATGACCAATAACTCAGTGCAGATGCCCTATTAACACACCTTTATTGATTTATTGAGACAAATTTTACATGCAGAAGGCATTTGTATCATTACCAGGAGCACCTGTTGGTGCAGGAACAGGTTGCTGTTACTCATCATGGTGCAGACTGTCATCCAGCAGTGTTCTGTGCTCTTTTAAATGCAGTCGAAGCTTATGTAAAGCTGTTACATCACCTGATGCTTCTCTTACTTATACAATGTAGTTGCATTCAATGAAACTTGCACATCAGAGTTTCAGTTGAATGACCTCGATCAACTAACTGTCAGATCTGGGGTGCCCACATGGGGTAGAATTAAGGCTGCAAATGTTCACTCTAATTAGCTAATGAGAAGATAATTATTCTGAGCAGCTTGTATGTAGCTCTTTTTTCTGCTCATGCCTCCACCTTCTCTGCTGTACATTCAGATGTAAGTTATGCAGCTCCAGACTCAGGATACGCTTGGAGTGAGACCGGCACACCTGAGGTTACAGGTAAGTCGGCTTTCTTTCTGTCTTTATTGGCCTCTTTACTGCAGGCTACTACACATTGTATGCATTTGTGTTGCATGTGCTAACGCAGCATGCTCATGTGACTGATACAGTTTGGTATCTGCTGACCATGTATGTGTTGAAATTGACTCCATGTGTAAGTACCTGCAATGTGTCTCTCGGGACATTATGTTTACATGCCATCTGCCTGCCATATGGGAGACTCTTTGAAGTGCAAAAGAGAAGAGAGCAGGGCAGGTTTATTGTGCATGTGAGAGCGAAATAATGTGAGGTGATAATTCTGCATAAAGCCATTGTTTTCACTGGTCTGGGATCGGTTGGGGAGAACATACCAACCAATCACAACCATGAAAATGTGTGCTTCTCCCTCTGAAGTTCTGTCCATACTAACGGGTCTCAAAACATCCTCCTCTAGCTCGGGATTACAGGCCTGATATCTCAGAATATGAGCGCTGGTATTATAACCTTGGACAATACCGTAAGTGTTTTCCTTTTATTTCATTTTTGGGAACTAACAAGCCTTCCGGTTTGATGTTGTTAAATGAGTGGGTTGGGATCATGTAAAAGCTGTTTTTACATGTACGGAAGTAGCTTTGTATGCAGAGCGCAGCATATTTCACAAAAATGTTGAACTTTTCATTGAAATGCTTTGAAGAACGAACACATTTTATTTGTTTTCTTTCACACTAAAAATACACTTACAATACGGCCCAGTGACAAAACACAAAAGGGCGTGCAAAAAGATTACTGCCCTGGTTCCGTCTGTTTGAAGACACAGCCGAGCATCCGAATCCAGAGGGATATGGTTTGGAAAACCGAGTGGCTTAGCCATTTTCAGGGTGTACCACAAAAATAGCACCACACATCCAACCAAATGAAACATGGCGCCAGTAAGGACAGGCTGTAATGCTATGGTGTGGTTTTGTCTTGTGTGTCATGGTTCACCATCACTGACAATTTACTTTCAGTGCAGCGACCTGCTGACTCGGATCGTAAAATAATGGATACGGCCAACACTAAAGGTGAGGAGGGGTTAGTATGACTGCAGCTGTTTGCATCCAGAAAGACATGTATCCATCCATCTATCTTTAAAAAAAAACACTTTAAAATAGGGCTGTGCGATATGACCAAAATCTCATATCCCGATATAAGAATTCTATCGTGCGATAACGATATAAATCACAAAAATGTAACATTTTCTGTAAATTCTGTGAATCTCGGGCAGCTCGACTTGCGTGAAGTGTTTCCAGCTGCGCGTCATGTAGCTGGAGTCGAGTCTTTTAACAGATGCATGAAACGATACATTTTTAGACATAAGTTGTAAAGGCGGCCGTTTTCTTTGTGAGTATTTATTACACAGGGTGCTGCGGGGAAAAGCCTGTTCTAACGTTTGAGTCTAAGGTTTATTTTTTAGCACCTGACGGCTCTTTTTTACTTCTCATCCGTAAATAGTCTACTCTTTCACGTAATTCAGTTTATTTTGAAAAGTCTCAACAGGATCTTGAGCTTTATTGTGAAAGGTTTACGTGGTACATAAACAAGCGGACACGCGACTGTGTTACCGTCTTTGTTGCTAACCACAAACAGGCGCTTGTCCGTCTGTAGTGTGGTTATATTAAATATAAGAGAAAGAGAGAACTTTAAGAAATTAATATAGCCACTACAGTGACCATCAAATGAAAAAATATTGCCGTAAACAGTTTATTTTGCGACACCACGAAACAAACGATAGCGTAAAATGAAACGATAGACGTTTTTATATCGTCATCCGATATATATCGTTATATCGAACAGCCCTACTTTAAAAAACAGAAAGTGACACAAAGTGCTGTATATTGAAACTAAATAATAAAAATACATAAGATATGTCATTAGCTCAAGTTAAAAGATGTTTCTGACTTCTGCTGTTTTCTATATGGGATTTGTGTTGAGTGTTGTGAAATTGTTACCTGCTGCTCTGCGATAAAAGCGCGCTAACGCTGAGCTTGTGTGATGTCATCTGTGCAGTGGAGCCGGTGGACGCCTGGAATCCAGAAGCGCCACCTTATGAATTAGGTAAAACAGTCGCTTTGCCAGTAAATCCCGAGTTCTCACTGTAAATACAAACCACTGTGACGCCATCCACGGAAGAGCATCTGGATTTCTGCTCAGCCTGTAATTGAAGGAGTCGAATGGTGTGGTTGTTTGAGGGTAAAATCGGTTGCTGTTTGGCTCAATATTTGCCACAACAAATACTGGCCAACATTTGGCGACTCCAGAAAATGGGCAGCTGGAAATTTTTACCAAACAAACTACTGGGTTTATTCTACAAAAGCAGACATGTGCTCTCACTCCATTACAAAGCATGAATGCATTGCCTTGGATCTTATAAATATTATTGGACTAAAAAGGACGGGTTTAGTTATGCACTCAATTATTTTTTTGTCACATTTCTTCTTTCCTGGAATAAAAGAATATAGAACATTTGTTTATTAGCTAAAATGTTCCCTTTGTTTCTTGATTTCCAGGCTTCAGTGTGAGGGAGCAAGAACCTCTCCGCAAAGCTCCTGAGCCTGTGTCACAGGGAAACCCAGGTATGGTCCCCATACTGCTTCAACGAAACTGTAGCGAGAAGTGTTTGTGTTTTTCACTGTATGCACTCTGTGTGTTTGTATTATTGAGGGATAACACACATGTTAAAGAGACATCTTTCCTCATAAAACCCCATAAAACCCTAACCCCAACTTAAATACATGTAAATGCATCAATTTTATACATTTGTGAAGTCTCCTATCCATAAAATCCAGAGCTTGTTTAATTTGGCCTTACAGTTGTGGTGCTAAATTTGGGTGTCCTTTGGGGCAGATAGTTGAAAATACAGCCCACACTTTCAGTTGCATTTTCTGTATAAACTAAGTGGCCACTTTGTTAGGTACACGTGTCCAAGTGCATATTAATGCAAAGATCTAAGCAGCCAGTCACAGCACAGAACTGCTGAGCTGAGCGCTGATAATCTATTTTCAACATTGCATAAAGTCTCTTGATCCACTGCTTCGATAGAAACACCTGCTTAGCTGCTCATTACTATAAAGATTAAATCAGCCAATCACACAGCAGCAATTCAGTGCATCTAGGCATGAAGATAAGGGCAAGACCACCTGCTAAACTGATCAGACCGAACATCAGAATGGGAGAGAGTGATTTTAAACATTGCATGGATTTTGGCATCAGATGGGCTGGTCTGAGTGTTTCAGATGATCTACTGAGATTTTCCTACACAATCTTCTCTGAGGTTTACAGAGAATGGTACAAAAGAGAGAAAATATCGAGTGAGCAGTGGTTCTCTGGGGGAAAATGTCTTGTTTATGTCAGAGGTCAGAAGAGAATGGCGAGACTGCTTTGAACTGACAAGAAGGCAGCCTAAATGCACAAAGACTCAAACCTTGAAGCAGATGGGCTACAACAGCAGAAGACCACACCAGGTGCCACTCCTGTAGGCTCAGAGCAAGAAAACGGAGGCTATAATTTGCACAAGCTCGCCAAAATTGGATAATAGAAGATGGGAAAACTGCTGATTTCTTCCTGACATTTAGATAGCAGAGCTGTATTTGGTATACAGGATATGAAAGCATGGATCCATCCCGCTACATGTCAGAAGATCAGGCTGCTGGTGGTGTAATAGTGGTGGTGGTGGTGAGGGGCACTTAGTACCAACTAGCAATCACTTAAACACAACAGTCTACCTGAGTGTTGTTGCTTACCATGTCTGTCCTTTTATGACCACAGTGTACTCATCCTCTAACACACAACATAACACACAGTGTCACAAAGCTCTAACATGAACATGACAGTGAGTTCACTGTACTCAAATGGCCTCCACAGTCACCATATGTCAATCCAATAAAGCAGCTTTGAGATGTGTTGGTGCAGGAGATTCACATCATGGATGTGCAGCAACTGTGTGATGCTGCCGTGTCAATAAGGACCGAAATGTCTGGAATATTTCTAGCTCCTTCTTGAATCTGTGTCATGAAGAATTAAGGCCGTTCTGAGTGTATAGTTGTAGCTACCTCATGATATTTGGATCTAATAACATGAATTTGTGTAACAGATTGTAAGGTGGATCTGGCCTTTCTGATGGATGGGAGCTGGAGCATTGGAAAGCGGCGTTTTAAGATCCAGAAAGACTTCCTAACTGAGGTGGCTCAGACCATCAATGCGGGTGTGGCAGGCCCCATGATGGGCATCATCCAATACGGGTAACCTCTTTGTTCTTTTTGTGTTATCTTGTACTTTGGATGACAAAAAATAGTGAAACTGCTGGTTGTCTTGTCTCGAAGAGATGACCCTGTGACAGAGATCAGTCTGAAGACTCACTCCAGCTCCAGAGAGCTGAAAGCAGCCATAGATAAGATTGTGCAGAAAGGAGGCCTCTCCAATGTGGGTAAGCGACCCTCTGCGTCAGCTGCCAGCCTACACAGCACATGCCTACAAACACAAGTGTGAAAGGGAAAGGGGTGCAATTATCGAATGGTTTACTAGCCAGGCACATTTTCACATGCAAGTATAGAATTAAATCTAAATTTGCTGCGAGACAGTGTTAGCAAAATTACAGTCCTGATCCTGTAGGCCGTGTTTTTCCTCTGCTCTGACCAAAATGGGCTCGGTTTTAGCAGCCCAGTTAAGGGGCAGCTTTCAGAGAGCATTTGCGGTTTTTCTGCTTTGGTTGGTGCGTCAGCATGCATCCACTGCCACATGTGCCTTTATGACTTGCTAAATTTTGCATCCCGATCCAAATAGTGTTGTTTGCATTTGCCCAGAAGTGCTCTCTAATCATATAACAGTGTGAGTGGCTGTAAAACTTTCTAGTCTCCAGCAGAGCCATTGTTAAGACCACCGACGAGACTGTAATAGACTAAATGATAGGTATCCACATTTTTGTGATTATGCACAGTTTGAGCTATGCATCCCATAGAGAAGCAAAATATATGTACTTTACTATGTAAAGTTTTTATATGGCATTCAGTATTTTCTGTATAAAAGTCAATTTTGTGTCATTTTATATTCTAGCCTATTATTCACATAAAGGATGAGTTTAAGCTTTGTGATGAAATGACTGTTTTTATACTCCTCAGCTTTCTGTCCCAGACTTGCATATACAATAAAACCATTAAGAATCTCCCCGTTGCCCCCTGGTGTCTTGACAGGAAAAGCCCTCCACTACATCAACAAGCACTACTTCAGTGATGCCAATGGAAACCGAGGAGGAGCTCCAAACGTGGCTGTGATACTAGTGGACGGTTGGCCCACAGACAAGGTGGAAGAGGCGTCTCGACTCGCACGCGAGTCCGGCATCAACATCTTCTTCGTCACCATCGAGGGTCCCGACGACAATGAGAAGCAGAACCTTGTCGAGGCCAACTTTGTTGACAAGGTAGGTGACACACGCCGTCTCAGAAGTGTGCCTGTGCTTCGTGATAGAAATCAAAGCAGTTTAAAGCACGGTGTGTTGTTTTGTCCCGCAGGCCGTGTGCCGGACAAACGGTTTCTTCTCGCTTCCTGTGAACAGCTGGTTTGCCCTGAGGAAAGCCGTGCAACCCCTGGTGAAGAGAGTGTGCGACACAGACCGCCTGGTGTGCAGCAAAACCTGCCTCAACGCCAACGACATCGCCTTTGTCATAGACGGCTCCAGCAGCGTGGGGACGGGCAACTTCCGCACGGTGCTGCAGTTTGTGGCCAACATCACGCGGGAGTTCGAGATCTCAGACACGGACACGCGGGTCGGCGCTGTGCAGTACACCTACGAGCAGAGGCTGGAGTTTGCCTTCGGCCAGTACAACAACAAAGCCGAGCTGCTGAACGCCATCAAGCGCATCAACTACTGGAGCGGCGGGACCAGCACCGGTGCTGCCATCACCTACGCGGCAGAGCAGCTTTTCAGCAAATCCAAACCCAACAAACGCAAGATCATGATTGTCATCACGGATGGACGCTCTTATGATGATGTCAGGGCCCCGGCACTGGCGGTCCATCGCCAAGGTCAGACATCATCTGTAACAGAATCTGAAAAATAAGGCTGAAGTTAAGGATCAGTGATGCAAACAGTTGTTTTCTCTGTTGTGTGTCAGTCGACAGTTTGGTGTCAATTACTGTCTGATGTGAAAAACAGTGTGTGTGTAATCTGCTCTCCCTTCTCATCTAGGTGTGATTGCTTACTCCATCGGCATCGCCTGGGCAGCCCAGGATGAGCTGGAGTACATCGCCACAGACCCCGACAAGGAGCACTCCTTCTTCGTGGATGAGTTTGACAACCTCTACAAATTTGTACCCAAGATCATCCACAACATCTGCCAGGAGTTCAACTCTCAGCCCAGAAACTGAGGACGTACGTGCCGAGAGGCCTGTCCGGATCCGAGGCTTTAGTAACAGAGCACTGCTGGTAAATTTACTCTGTCGCCCAGATGGCAGTGCTAGATTGGCTGCAGTGCCCCATATTTGAAGAGGGAGGGGTTTGAATGTAGGTGGGGGCAAAAATACATGAAAAATAATTTTTATCCCAAATACTCAGATGGTGCTAATGTTAAAGGATTGGCACGCAGTGTGACAAACTGACATCACAGCTGTGGTGTGGTGCCAGTTGTTTTCTGTCTGGAGACAAGTTTTTAACAGTTGGAATAGCACCAGTAAGTCACCCATTATAAAGGCTTTATAAGTTGCTACTTGTCTTATTAATGCTAGAAAATTTACTAATGCTTTACAGAACGCCTAATCTTTCATACTTGGTATGCAAGAAATCTGTTTGCAAGCAAGCATGGCTTCAGGGTACATTTTAATCCATCTACGTGCAAGTACAGCAAGACGGTTGAAAACGTGAAGTGCGACGCCCCAGTTGTATGCATACTACATGCAAAAGTAGCAAGTGGGCAAGCACAGACAGCGAGCCAAGCTGGAAAGAACAAGCCAGCATTTGGGTTGCCAGGTTGTGATATTTCCTCCTAGATGGCGCTTTATCTCCTTTAGCATGAAACCTTTGTCAAACGAGAAAAAAGCTGCACAACAAACGCTTCAATTAGCGAGTTCTCCATGTTAAGTAAATATTTAATAATCTAAAATTGTGACCTCAAACTTATAAAAGGCATAAAAGGATATTAAAAGACCATTTCCACTGCTTGTCAGGCCTAATGTTATGTTTAAAACTGGGCATTAGTACATTATTCATTAACATTAGTGTAGCGCTTTTTGTGTGACTTGTAGTGCCTTTTTGAAGGGTGACTTAGTGGGAAATAAACATACTGTAAGACTGTCTTTCTGGGGTATGGTGCTTGCAGAGAAATATAGATTTAAAGCATGCCTAGCACTTCATCTTATGGCTTAAAAACCTTCATAAACCTAATAGCGCGGTGCTTTTTACAATTCTCTGTAAAGAGAAAATACTGTATTAGAGTTGGTGCATTTTAATCTTCCTAATAGGAGAGATTTGATCGTAGGAACATTGTTTGGGTTCCTAAGAGACTAAGGTGCTGAGATGATTTTTACATGCAACCAAAAAGTGGAGGTGAAAGGCAAAGCAACAACACGGATGTGGACTTGTGTGAAAAGTAAGCTTGTTTATCTTTGTAAAGAGTGACGGCAGATCCCAAATCTGCTTCTTATCAGGAATAAAAGCAACTCATGTTAATCTTTATTTTCTAACAGTGCTCGCTTCTAATATTGCAGTTTTGTTGGAAGAGTATTTATGATTTTATCATTCTTATGCCCTGTTTGTACATATGCATATTCAAGAAGCCTATCACTAATAATGTTCAGATAATTAATCGGTATTTTTTGGGCAATTTTTAATAAAATAAAGAAAATGAAGAGAACCTAAAGTGCCTTTTTATTGCAGTGTGTTAAAACTTCACTTTTCAGTTTTTATTCATTGAAAACAAACCTCATGAAGTCATAGTGAAAAAGAACCTCTGAGGTTTTGTCACGGACATAATAAGTCATCTGATCCTCAGAAAATCTGAAAATTGTTTAAATAAACCTCAGATGAATTACAAAACAGGACATATTATTCTATGCCATTATTTATTTTGTCAAAATACAGACGTACTGTTGGAAAAAAAATTAAGTGCACTCCTGCTCCTTCTACAGGAATTAAAAGGAGAAGTAGGTGCTGCTAATCAAACGGTCATCAGCAAGTGTGAGCATCTCTGTGAAAGCAGAGGTTTGGGCAGTTTGCTGGTCTGGAGCATTCAGATGTGCACACAGTGCCACAATAGGAACGACATCAGAAATTAGTTTAAAGAAGCAATTGTTGCCCAACCTGGGATTTAATATATCCCAGATTGATGGGAATATATTATAGGCCTTTCCCAAGAAATTTCTAGTTAATCATTCTACAGTAAGAAAAGCTATTCACAAGTCGAAAACATGGGATGGCTGTGGCTCAAGAAGCAGCGCAGGTTATCTGCTAATTAGAAGTTTGGTGGTTCGATCCCTGCGTGCTCTCGTTTGCATGCCACAGTATCCAAAATTGCTCTCCAATCCATTCATCATACTGTGAATGTGTGTGACTGCTAGATAGAAAACACTTAGGTGTAAGGAAAAAAAAGTGTTCGCATGAGTGGGTGTGAATGAGGCATGTTGTGTAAAGCTGTCAATCTTCCCAGAATTGGATGTCTCAACAAATTCACCCCAGGGTCAGAGAGAGAAACTGCCAAAGAAGCTTTATGTCAGGCTCTACAGGCCTCAGTTAGCATGTTAAATGTTAGCGTTCCTGACAGTATGATTAGAAAACAGCAGGGCAAGTATTGGTTGTTTGTAAGGGTTGCCAGGAGCAAGCCTCTTCTCTTCTGAAAAGAATGTGGCAGCTTGGCCTTTCAAAATTCTGCAGAGTCAACCAAAAAACACAGTTGGTAAAAATCTCAATCAGCACTTCACACCAAGTGTCAAGCACGGTGGAGGGGTGATGAACTGTGGTTGTTGCAGGTACAGGACCAGAGCACCTTGTAGTCAAAGAGTCAATTAGGAGCTCCTCTATATACCCAAGTATGCTAGAGTTTAATGTGAGGCCATTAAACTGCTTGAGTAGGTTTTTCCTTCAGTACAAAAGAAATCCAAGCCTGCTTTAAATAAAACCGTATAGTACAGGGGTGGGCAATCTCAGTCCACGAGGGCCGGTGTCCCTGCAGGTTTTAGATGTGTCCTCAAACCAACACAGCTGATTTAAATGGCTAATTTAGCTCCTCAACATGTCCTGAAGTTCTCCAGAGGCCTGGTAACGAACTAATCATGTGATTCAGGTGTGTTGACCCAAGGTGAGATCTAAAACCTGCAGGGACACCGGCCCTCGTGGACTGAGATTATACTATACCAGGGGTGGGCAAAGTAAAAATTGAGGCTCAAGTTGAAGCTCACAGGATAACTGTGGGTATATGGAAGCTGTCTTGGATGGCTCGGGGGAGAGAAAAAAAGTCTGCAAAAAGACCAGCCTCAGCCAAATTAACATTTTACAGCAGGTTTTATTTTGAACATACTTTCATATACAAACCAGTGACTGAGAAAATGGCTCATTTGAAGCTGTACTCTACTCGTACAACATCGTAACTTTGCTTATTACCCTCCTCAGTTTACAGTAAACTGGAATTGCAGGACATTTCTCTTCCCTTGGTGTCGGATGGTCAACTCATTTCAAATAGTCCTAAAGTACTGCACTAATTTCCTGCTAAACACTGGACTACTGTAAATATCTGGACATGATACATCACATTGTAGTTAAGCATGTCCACACGACTGGGGAAAATTACATACAGTACAAGCCATTCACTTCAAACATGAGCAAACTGGCCAAAAATCAGTTAATTATGCCTAACGTTGACATCTAGAACCAAGTTTGAATTGTAATTATATAACCAAGATGGTTTACTTTGGACACATATGTTGGTAATCTTACTTCTGAAGTGTACAATTACTTGAATCTAACAAACAGGCAATATAATTAATGGTTTTTATCACTCTACCAGCTTTGAAATGCACAAAACTGATTCCCCAACCACACTTATCAAAAAGGAGCACTCAAACTCACGCTGCACAGTAAATTTTAAGACTGAATATATATTTTGTTTATTATAAGCATTTGTAATTTTACATCCAATGTTAAAATCAACAACTTTGTGACAACCAGCTCCGATTCGCCGCCACCCCCCTCCCTCCCTGTTCCCCGAAAACAAGCTTGTTAAAATAACGTTTTCAAGACCTTTTTAAAGCAAAGGCACATTTGTCAATACGTGTTTTTAAAAAGGAAAATAAAGGCAGGCCAGCAAGCAGAGTCAGTCTGGGAAGCAGACAAAGAGGAAGTGAGAGGCTTCCGTGACAGCTCCAGCGGACCTTCGGTACCCCACGTTTCTGGAACACAACAACAAAACCTGACTTGGAGTAAAGGGCCCGGACCTGGTTTTGTCTCAGAGGGAAGGTCGAGGGCCTGAGGGATCCGGGGTGAGCGTGAAACCACACGGGCAGAAGAAGAAGACAGGGCTTGAGACTTCATTTCTCCACTTCACGCTCTAACACTTGTCCTGAGCCTCCGAGCTTTCGAGGTTAAATTTGAGTCTGTATGCAGGGGCGCTGTGGCCGGTCACACCCAGGCCTGCCTGGATGGTAGATGGGGGACCAGAAGGGCAGTTCCCCTCCCGACTGGCCTCCCTGCTGACCCTTTCTATGGACAGTCACAGCCCTGCTAGTGGCTACATAGTCTGCAAGTCCGACAGGAGACCAGTGGGCTGGGTGAGGTGGGATTGGATCCCTGCCTGAAGGTCCTTCCTCTGCTGTGTCGCCATTGGTCCCTGATCACGGGAAGATGAGTCAGAGAGTGGGGCTGTGGGGGGAGACGCAGCTCCGCGTCATACAAACACCTTGGCGAGAGCGTCTGCTCCAGCACTAGCAATGTAGCATTTTGACGGATGGAACGCCACATCGTGGATCGATTCCTCAAACTTCTTTCTGTGAGCCGTGAACTCCTGGATGCAGGTTTTACTCTCCAGGTTCCACAGACGGATAGAGCAGTCGTGACCTGTGGAGAAGATGATGGGTGAGAAGAGTTGCAGAAGTGAATTTGCGCGAGTATGAACAGCTTTATGAATAGGGATGGGTACCAGTATCTGGTGCCATTATGGCACGGTAGTAACTGTAGTAACCAGACTTACTGAGATGTCATACACTTTGGATTCTAGCCAATCATTTTACCTTTGCAAGCGTAGTAGGCGGGCCCAGGTACGTATGTTCTTTTAGAGCAGAGCTACAGATTAAAAATGCCCTGGCTGTACTTCACAGCAAAAGATGCAAACTCAGCAGCAACAAGTGCTTTAAGGTGATACTGTGCAAAGGAGGTAACACCTCGAATCTGATGAAACACCTGGCGACGCATTGAGTTTTTTTAAAAGCCGAGAAATGCACTGTATTTGATAGCTTGATGCAAGACCTCACACCACATCTACTGCGGGTGTGGGTGCCTGTTATCGGACCCGGAGTTAGCAACATCCCCCAAGAACCCGAAGAGGAGAGTCCTGGCCCCTAGCCCTGCCAGTGTAGCAGAAATGATGACGGATGATGATGGCAGCAGCAGCTGTTCTTCTCTGCGTGAGTAGCTTAATGTTGTTCATGTGTAATTTACGTTCTGTGTTCTCCATTCTTTAAGCACCGGTTCGAGCACCGGCACAGTTTCAAAAGTACCGGTTTGGTACTGGTATCGGAAAACGTAAACGATACCCATCCCTATTTATGAACACTCTTATAAGTAACCCATAACAGTGTTATAGAGAATAATCCTTTAATTGTCCCACAAGGGGAAATTTGGTGAATATTTTGAGAATTCTAAACACTGTATATTTTCTTCTAACTTCAGACGCATCTAAAATGTTTCCAAGTAAATTCAGCCGACACACTGTTGGGCGAATCCACCTAATAAACCAGAAAATGTTAGTTTTGGTAAATTAAATCTAGGATAGGGAGATTCATAAGGTACTTACTGCCTGACATAAGATAAAGTCCATTAGGGTCCACTGCTAAGCTGGTGACAGCATCCAGATGGGCCACCATGGAGTGAATCAGCTTCCCACTGTTGTTGTCAAAGAACTTGATGTGTCTGTCCTCCTGCGCAGTGATGGTGATGGGTAGAGTGGGATGGCTGAGGACCTTGTTGATGTGAGAGGGAGTGCCTGTTGAAAACAGATGAGCACAATGGACTTTAAAACAGCAGCTATGAGACAGCAGAATAACTAAAGGGATGATCGGTCGGGGGGGGAAAAAAAAAAAAAAAAAAATCTCTTTTCAAAAATTTACAAAATCAGGGTTCTTGGCATAAATATAAATTATGGATTTAAATGCACATGTACAATACAATTTTAGTTTTGTAGACCTCTCATAAGTTTTTTTGATGCTGAAATGCATATTTAGTGTTGTAAAACACATATTACAAATACTAAACATTAACATCTATCTCCAGATCTTTCTAAAATTAAACTAGTTTGGACAACAAGCAACAGCAGCGTTTTATTTACTTCAGCCACCACTAGATGTTAGTAAAGACCCTTTATTATGGCCTTAACATGTCTTCAAAAATAGCTTCAACCCCTGAAAACTTTTACTGGTGATAAGCTTTTAAGGTTTTTCCTCCACCGCTATCACACTGTGCTAGTGTTGGTGTGTTAGTGACCAACAGCTCCAAACCTACCTGGCTCCAAATTGGACTCCAGACTGAGAACCAGCTGACGGGTCTCCATGTTGAAGAGGCCGATTTGCCCGTTTGTGAAAGATGTGACCAGATGAGCTGGATCACTGCACACCAGATCTACCGAGGAGGGAATTCCCAGCTCTGGTACAGGAAAAACACAAATTATTTTACCTGCTCAGTTGACAAAATGTTGAAAAACGAGGATAAGCAAGACGAGTAAAGTCAGTACTTTTGTTTTCGTTGAATACTGCGAGGGCAGGTGAGGTGGTGTTGGCGTCCCACAGTCTCACCGTCCCATCCGCGGAGCAGGAGAGAAGGCGCTGGTGTGCGCTGCTGTACACCAAACCCCAAACAGAGTCCGTGTGTCCGCTCAGGGCTCCTCGCAGCACAGATGGATCTGTGAGAGAAATAATGAAGAAGAACTCCATTCAGACATCGTGATCTGATTAGAAAACCCTCAAATTACAACAAAACCCACGAGGCTGTTACCGTATGAGTCGTAGGGGTCGATGTTGGGATTGGGGGTGTTCCAGCACTGAATAGTCCCGTCGACACCGCCGCTGAAACACTGCTCCCCTGTACTGCTCATCGCCACACTCAGTACAGCACCCCTGTGGTGTAAATCATGAATCATCTATTAAACCAGCACTAACACAAAGTTTTATTCACGCCGTGTTTTGTTTTTGTTGTTTTTTTACCTGTGAGCCCTGAAAGTGTAGATCGGTTCCACATCTAAGGACGTACTTCTGCAGACAAACAATTTGCATTTTATTATGACATACAGAACTAACCAGCAGAGAATAAATGTCAAAGACTTGATTAAATGCTTTAATGTGCCGTTGCACCACTGAGCTGACATCACACTGTTTAATTGTCTTATTCACAGTAACTGTTCCCCTTAAAAATGACTTCAGCTTCCTAAAATCCAAATCACTACCAGACTGTGTGTGGGCTGCAGAGTTGTGACACGGCAATAACAAGTCTTGGGAAGCAGTGTCGTCAGCTCTTTGTCACACATGGGATCGGTTTCCTGTGACTGTATCATGTGACGGCACGGCAACAGAGACAAGCTCACTCCTTACGGGCTTCCAGTCAAACAGACGAGCTTTTCTCTTTAATCAGCGTCGCTCTGCTGCTACAGCACGACACGCTGAGCTCAGAGCGTCTGTGCGTTTAATTATTAAAAAACAAAAACAAAGGATGAGGTGATGTCTGAGTAAAGGCATTCGTACTTTTTGGCAGGAGCGGTCTTTTGGAGGTTCCACATCTTGAGCGTGTGGTCTTCTGAAGCGGTGATCAGGACGGGCTCCACGGGATGGAAGGTCAGAGCCCGAATCCCATCAAAATGACTCCTCAGAGTGAATTTGGGGTTCCATGTTTTTCTCATGGCGTCTTTGTTGTTTCCAATCTGAAGAGAAGATGGCAGAACTCAGCATCCAATCAGCAGAATGAACAGCTTCATAAAGTATAAGCAGCAGCTCAGAGCAGAGCCACAGTTGGATGCGAAGGATTTTGTTTATTTATTAGCAGCATAAAGTAACAGTTTCATAGATTTATATATAAAAAAAAGAAGTATGATTAAAAAAAACCCTCAAAGGCAGCATAACTGTCACTATTTACTGCCTGTCATGAAAACAACTTAACATCTTTGTTAATTTTTCAGTACTTTGATAAACATCCTTTTTTTGCATAAAATAAACATCAGCCCATCTTAACACAACAAAAAAAACAAAAACTTTTGGAGCCACGTGACTTATATTATTGCAGTAAATGTGATCTAAAAAGATCTTTTATCTTTATTACATTTTGTTGGCAACAGTTTATAAAAACAGCTTTTTGATGTGTTTTTCCCCTGTGACTTAGACAATGTTGTTGCGATCAGAGAAAGAAAGCAGGATGCCACATAAGCTAACATAAGGAAGTAGTTTTCTCTGAAGAAGTGGTCCTGTGAGTCTTTGAATGATTTCTGTGTTTTCCTACTCACATCGTAGGCGAGACTGTCGGCCTCGTTGGCCACAGTGAGTCCAGCCAGCTCCCCCAGGCCCAGCTCACTCTCCATGGCCTCGTCCGTGCTCATTATGAAAGACTTCCCTGAGGTGGGCGGGAAGGTCAGCGACTCAACTGGGAAAAGAACAAACAATTAAATAAACATGCAACCCGATAACTTTGTGGGCAATTTTAGCTGATCTATTGTTTGACTTCTACATCCTGCTGGTATTTTTTCTGGAGCACCTTCATCCGTTCGGTTTGCATCGTGCTCGTTGAATCGGGGTACGTTGGGCCGGGATTGAGGGGCGGGTGCAGGCTGGATGTGGGATAAGTCCTCTGCATCTCGAAGGTTAGCCAGCATGTCCTGCAGCTTGGATCGATTGGGTCCTGTTTAGCAAGTCAGGTTAAGAGTTAAAACAAAAAACACACACATAAAAATATTTTGTCAAAAAGCTGCAACTACAGGCTGAAAGAAAGAATGCAGATAAAGACGGAAGGAAGGCAGCATTAAAAGGCAAGAAAATAAATTATAAACTCTGATTGTAAAGGAAGGAAAATGAAGAGAAGCCACCAGAAAAAACCTCGTAAAATGAGAAAAAGAGAAGTTGCTGAGGCGCATTCATCACCAAAGGGTGTGCTGTGTGGAGAGGGTAACTTCAGACAGAGCTGCGTTTTGAGGCGTGATAAATGAATATATAAATGTATATGTAGTGTTTACTGTGCAGGACTACAGGGCTGCATGCATTTCCTAACAGAATTAAACCTGATTGTTCAAGTAAGTCGTTTGACTGTTTTTAAAAGTCTCCTTGTGACAGAAAGCAAGACTGCAGGCATCAGCTTAGCTTAGCATACAGTCCGGAAAGAAGGGCAATAGTTGAGCTCAGAGCAGCTGCCAGGGAACCTGCAGAGACTTGAGGTAGTCCCTGGGGATGTGTACGACACGCAAACATGGAAGTGGACTTTATCTTCTAATCTATTTGCCTTTATACTGGGTGTAAAATATGTTATACATTGTATATATGAGGTTTCAGCAGGCCATGGGCTTGTCTATTCATTTGGGAATTGAGCCCATTTTTCAGGGTTTCTGGAATAAACAAAAGGCAATTAACAGCTAGAGCTAAATGTAATCCCTCTTTTGTTTCAACACATGTTCTGCGAGCAACCGGAGCCTGCTCAAACCAGATGGTCAATAATGAATATGCAGATATCTGTTTATATTAAAAAGATTGCCAATGGGAGGAAAGCTCTGTTGACTCTTACCTGTTGTTTTCATATAATGGTCTCTGAATGGGTCAAACTAACAAAACATAACAGACTAATTAGCTTCAGAGGTGGATGTAGCTCAGTTTCCTTACATTACCGTAGAGGAAGGGCAGCTGTTATGCTGCTTATAGCCAACAGATGGATAACAGAGTATATTGATCGTACAATTGAATTCTCAGCCCAGTAGAAATATTTCTCCCCCCCCAAATGTCAAACTACTTCTTAAAGTGCCAGATGATCTCCTCCACACAGGCACCAAAGTGATAAAGCTCCAACACAGCAGGAAAAAAAGCCAACTGTGTAAAGTGGTGTTACAGTCAAGAGCAGAAGAAAGTGAAGCAAACTTGTTGTTGATCTCATGATTCAATCACAACAGCAGGAAAGCAGAGCGTGGGTCTCAAAACAAATGTGAAATCTAAGAGCTCTCAGTGGCTGAATGGGTCTGAAGTGGGCTGCCATTATGAGAGCTGTAGTATTCAGCTGAGTCACTTCACTGAGTCACTGAAAAAAATAGCGTTTAATTGCCATCAATTTATGGCAGCGGCAAAATTACTCGTTACTGTTGCATCAACATGGCTGACAGATGAGGGTAAAGATGGTGAGGATTATGTTATTATGACTGGAGAAGATACAGAAACAGATGACTGAGGGTACTATTGCTGGCCCAGATGGGACACAGATGGACCTATCGTCACGGCTAACTCATTAATCTTATATTTGACAGTGTAGAGGAGAAGATGAATACGGCTAAAAAAAAAATAATAAAAAAAAAATGCTTAAATGGGATAAACATGCATTGAGCATAACAATGAGTTTGGACAGGAAAATGATCACCAGAAGACAGAAGAGACATCAGTTTGAAAAGACGAAGAAGACGAGAGACAAAAAGATAAATGAAACTGAGGAGCAGCCAGAGACGGAAATGAAATTTTGTTTTTGATTTTAGGCTTTTTGGCTTAGCTCAGGAAAAGTCAGGCTCTACAAAGAGAGGAGAGGGAGGGAGGCAGCATCGCCCGACAGGACTTACTCTTCACCCCCTTTTTCCCCTTGCGCTCCTTTTTGTACTGCTCCTTGAGTTTGGTTATCAGGCCCGGGTCCACGTCCCAGGCCTCAGAAATGGGAACCTGCTCGTCCTTTTCTACACAGGGAGAACAAAACCAGACCGAGAGGCTGTTGAGGAACTGGCCTGGTCGAGGCCCGATTTGCCTCGCAGGGCCAAGGCTCATGCTCTCCTGGAGGCTTCCCTCAGGAGAGCAGAAGGTCTGAGGTGAGCACCTTTGACATTACATAACTGGGAGCAGCATTTTCAGGCATCTCTTTTAATCTGCTCACGATTTCTTTTCCAGTCTATGTAAAAGTAATGGCAGGGTTGTTAATGTCATGTGGCGGGTTCTCAGTGCTAAATCTGACCAGAAAAATCATCCCATGCATAGTCTAGTGTACTGACTTTAGGTTTACAGATGACTCAACACTAAGATCTGTGGTCAGAGTCAAAGAAAACACCTCAGCATGACATTAAGCCCATTTTTTTTGATCAGTGAGATACACCGGGAACACACAAACAGGAGTGGGATGCACATTGTGGTCACAGGTTGGCTGGCTATGGGAACACACGGCGGAAAGGATAAGAAACTATGATTAAACATAAACTCCCAACATCATGACTAATGACCACAGCATGATATGTGAATGACAAGTACTCCATGAACGGTCACCAAACTGAAAACAAGATCTTTACATTTACTCACAGATAATACAAAAAGGAAACATTTTGATATCATAACTGCTCTAATTGTATCTAGTGTCTGGCTAATAGTGTCATCCACTCCAAACTCTGATCTGTTGGTGATTAACGTGTGACTCACCCCAGTCTGTGCCGTCCCCGGTGCCTCTAGTCTCTGGCGAGGTGTCCATCTCGTCAGGACTAGACAGGAAGTCGAAGCCCTTCATCACTTCCTCTGTGTCAGGGTCCTCAGTGGTGTCCATACTGGCGGGCGACGTAGACGATGCAGGCTTCTTCCTGATGATCTGCAGGGAAATCATTGCCGGCCTTTGTTAATAGTATAGTAACAACTTCTGCAAAAACACGTGAGAACAGAAGGTGGGAAGGTCGACTGGTTTCTTACCGTCCTCGATTCCACGTTAGTCCTGTCTTTCCCCTCGCTCTCCTCTTCCTCGTCTTCATCGCTGAACTCAGCAGCTGCATTCTCAATGAACTTGAAGGCTTCCAGTACAGCGCTGGTGTCAGAGAGCTCCGTTTTCCTGTTGAGTGAGAATGATTCATGCATTAAACACACAGCTGCACTAACTATGCTTTTAAAGCAAGCCTTTCAATTCCATTATATCAGCTTTATTTGACTTTCATTTTCAGTCATTCTGTGATATACAAGGAGTGTATAGACACCCTTAAAGGGTGTATGCTCACCCTCTGGTGCCCTTTGTTGTTGCGTCTGTCCCGTTGACCAAAGGCTCGGTGCTCGTGCGTTCCCCTGTCCTTCCAGCTCCATCCCCGGCTAGTCCTAGCAGTGCTCGGACTCGCTGGGACTTTACATCTAAGATGGTGTCTGTGTAGCCCACCTCCTGTAGGTACCTGGAACAAAGTAAGAGGATTTAAATATGGATGCATATGGTTTCCCCCAAGTTTTTAAGTAATATTTGTGCAGCAGTAAAGTCCTGCAGTGACGCAAAGAAAGACAAAATTAACCCGGCTGCGTTACTTTTACTGTCTTGACCTCACCATGAAAGACACAAAAGCACTTCTCGCTGTTAAAAATGTCTCTAACAGTCAACAGTCTCACCACGACAAGCTACTCATCAGATATTACACCTGCCCTGTGGGGACGCAGAAGAAGCTTTAGCAATCTGAGCGGGCGACTGAATGAAAGGGAGGGGTGTTTTAGCACATTATTGATCTGTCCCATGAAACGAACTCGTGAATAAATTGGCTGCATCATCAGGCGGCATGTTGGGGCAGATGATGTGTGAGGCTGCCTGATGGTGTCTGGTTTATTTACAATGACAGACTAGAGAGCAGGATGATAGGATAACCACACTCTTGAGTGTGCTGGGTGCACCAGAGGAAAGGAAACACACGGAGCAGGTAATGATGGCTGCTGGCCATGTGAGGGAGCCCTTTCCCACACTTTCTTTTTTGGCCCATAGTAAGTAGACTGACACAAGGGACAAATATCTCAGAGAAATGTAAGCAGAGGTTGGAAATTGATTAAACTTGATTCAAACCAACGCTTTCTGCTTATTGGGCCCATTCTACGTGTTTCTACAAAAGGGTTTCAGTTTTCTCGGTTCTGAGTTTGAACACAGTGAAGAAACAGCAGAAAAAAGGTGTGCATGTGACTCAGGGAAAGGCTGTCATGAGTTTGACGTAACTGATTTGCAATGTGCAACTGCCAGGGAAAAAAAATTGCCTCCAGCAATGATTAAGCAATTAATAAGCTTGGAAGCACACCATTCCAGTGATTTGGACATTTCAGTTCTCAACAGAAGACGTCGATTTCAGTGCAGTTAATTTTAGCGAGTTTAGTAGGTTTCTGGGTTGAAGACAGTTTTTTTGATCGAGGTTTAAAAGCGCGTGCACTCACTGTCTGAGGAGCTGACGGCCTTGTTTCCAGGACAGCTGATTGTTGAGCGATCCAGAAGTGTCGTTCTCATTGGCCTCGTCTGGAGAGAGACGAGGAGGACACAAATCAGGGCAGCGCAAACAGACATTATTTCCACTCTGTAAACACGACCGAGACATTCCTAAATCACAGCAACCATACACTCGTGTACTCAGTTTCTTTCAGTCTATAAAAGGTTAAACACACTTATAGAGAAAAGAGTATGGTTTCTCTTTGAATCGTTCCAGTGAAAACGAGTTGATTTATTAATAAACTCACTTAAAAAACAAACAAAACAAAACAGCTTTAAACAAAAATATTTACATCCTTTAAAAATTTTTGTTCATTTGACAAACTGGATTTTGATGCTGCTTTGACTTTAAAGTGGATTTTCAAAAACTCACTGTCACCAGCTTTTTCCGTGACGTTAAAGCAAAAACATTTGATGTCGTGTGATGAATTCTAACACCGCTGAAACGACTCGTCTCTGCCCCACCCGTCTCATGACATACTAGAAAGATCAACAACGTGTGCTGGTGCTTCCAGCATCCAGCCCGACACGCTCCGTCTTTCTATGACAAACAATGAAGGTTTTCAAAGCTCACTTTGATACTTTAAGTCAACAGTCCGTTGGCGAGTCAGCTGGGAATTTTGCATGGAGCACAGAGACGCGTTAATGAGGTTTAGACTGGGTGGGAGAGTGTGCGTATTTATGTGCGTTGCAGGGTGGAATTGGCAGGGCAGAGAGATGAGAGTGCCTTAAAAACTGGGTCATGCCTAATTCAAGAGGGTGATGAGCGGGCAGGTGTGCCACCACACCAGCAACACCTCCCACTTCTCGTCTCTCACTCCCCCCACCCGCCCCCATCAACCAACACCTCTCCCCTTCACCTCCTCTCATTCATCAACACTTCAAGGGCTCGGGTGCTTTGAAGAGCTCTGATGAATAGAGATGAGGAGAGGAAATATCCCAATCTGACTTAACGATGGCAGTGGACCCAAACATGAGAGGCCAATTAAACTATAATAATATAACAAGAAACAGGTAGCATGCAGATTTCAGAGTGATGCTGCTGTTAAATAAGGTAAAGGAAAACACGCTAGAGATGGAGAACTGATGCCCAGCATCAAAGATTAATTTGTGCGAATTCTTCTAACTTGGTTTTAGTCATGCAAAGAGATTTGGTTGCATTTCCCAGAATTCTTGGATGTACATTCCCAAGCATCGAGCTCATTTTCCAACAACTGTGTAGCTGCTTTCCATCAGCAGGTTGAACTAGAAATGGCTACATTTTCACATTTCTACGCTCTTAAGGACTTCTTATCTATGTTGAGCTGAGAGGGAGTTGCACCCCTCACTTCAACACTAGTAGCTTTCATTGTGTGGACTGTTTCTGTTTTGATTGTTGTTCTCACAGCATTAAAGAAAAGCAGTCATTTTCATTACAGCTTACCAAGCAGATTAACAAATAAGTTAACAGGAAAAGGAGCACATTCTCGCAGTTGTGAGGCTACGGCAAGGTAATACTTGTGCTGTTTGAAAACTCATTACTGATTTACTGTTTCAGCTCCAATTACATTGTTTCTAGAAATCGGTTTTCCAGAAACAATGTCACTGTCACCCTGAATAATCCTAACCATTTCTCAGGAACTGGTTTCTATGAAAAACCTCTAAATGCTCTAGAATGAAATATTTGTACTATGGCAACGAAACCTAATCTTTCACTATTCAGGAACTTCTGAACAGATCTATCGAGACAAACAAGATTCAACACGATCGCAGGAGCTTCACCAGAGGTATGTGAACTCAACAATCACAGTGATTTAGTGTGAGGAGGTGGAGCTGGCCGTTTGGGTCTCCATGGACTTACCCGAGTCGTAGCTTGGAGGCTTCATGTCACCTTGGTTTAACTCTGTCCCATATTTTAACTTGTGGTACTTGGCTCTGGGAGTAAAAGAGAGAAAGGAGAAAAAAGGGGGACAGAGGCAAATAAGTAAACAGGATTGATCAGAAACGGCCCAAAAAAGCTATTTAAAAAACTCATTATGCACAATATTTGCATAATAAGCTCCCAAAGTCAGCCCAGCTGCAACTTGTTCTACTTCTCACAGACCGGTTAGCTTAAACAAGAGGCACACTTGTAATAGGAACGTAAGACAGCGTGTACCGAATCATTAAATAGCATATTTCTGACAGTATATAAAACAGGACTGCTTTGAACTCGAATTTCCAGCATTTATCGGCTCATCGTAGTCTCCTGTATACGAGTGAACATATTCAAATTAAATTATTTGAATGTTTAGAGACAAATAAGGAAACAGGTAAATATTCACATTTGAGCAGCTGAAACTAGTAAATCTGTCTTTTTTTTTTTTTAAACCAAAAAAGACGACTTAATCAGTTTTCTGTTAACAAACAATTAAGTGACTAATGTTTTTTTCAGCTGTGGGGGATAATATATGCCAACTGACATAATAACCTTTTACTCTACAAGCCTTTAGGTTACAGTCGCTGAAATTTGATTTAATTTGTTTGACATTTCCAGTTGCTGTTCAAAACGGATAAACATTAATGCAGTTTACACATACAGTGATGACATCACAGTTTCAGGTGATTCAGCTTTCGCAATAATGACGTGAAGTTTCTTCCAGTGGCTTCACACGCATCCACAACAGTGGAGTCCACACAAGGAGAGCTTGTGTTCACTCATGTCTGTGATGCAGAGGAACCATCACATGAGAGCGGTGTGAAGCAACCCCCATCAAAATCTAATTCATTTTAAATTGGGTACACCCTACATTCAGAAAGCCATTCCTGATATTGCTTTGAGATACCCTCGGAGACATGACCGGTTGCTTAGCAACCAGGCATAGTGGTAGTAATTCTGGGTTAAGTGTTGCTCCAGAGGCAACGTCTGTAGTGATCTCACTGGAGAAAAGTAGACAAATACATGCTGCAAACAGCCAGAAGAAGATCTGACGCTCAAACCCAGAACGATGCTCCTCGCAGAGCGCATGGAGGCAAAATATAACTAACCTCTGAGGTGACCGGAGGAACGAGAAAGTGCTAACCCATTCTGACACCTGTCTAACTCAGTTGTGTTAAGGCCCTCATTAGCCTACACAATCTCCCTGCTCCCAGATCTAATTATGATACCTGCAGCCAGCCATTTCATTTGTTACCTACCCCAGTTTTCACTTTCTTGTGTTTAACCTTTACTTATCCAGGGAGGACTCTGCTCACTGTCTTGGTTCAGCAATGCTTCTTCAGCTCACAGGCTTCAAACACAATCAGAGCCTTCGACTGTCAGCCACAGAGCAGTTACATACATCCTGTGTGGTTGCTGAGACAGTGATCCGAGTGCCTGGCTACATAAAGAATGCACTAAATCACACTTACAAAAATCCAGAGGCCTATTTTATCAGTTTAAAGACTGTTAATTCTTCAAGCCCCGCTGGGGTAATGTGCTCGGTGGCTTAGAGACACTTTAATAGAGATGTGTAGACATCACTGACATCTCTGTTCCAGTGTGCAGCCATGCTTCAAAGAGAAAGGGAAATGCAAAGTGTTGTCACCACCACTACTACTGCATCGCCCTTTCGTCTTGGAAAGAACGTGCCAACGGTGACCTCGCCTTTGGTAGAGAGAGGACTCCTACTCCTTCCAATTCTGTCCTCCTGCTGGGGACCGTGCAGCCATGAGCATCTGACAGCATACAAAGCGTTCATGCCAACACTTGCTCTCAACTGGAGACATAACACCAGCTGGACTCGGGGGAATCTCTCTAGCACTCTGCTTCTGCTGACACCAGCTGAGACATCAGACTGGGACAGAGAAAATAAGAGGAAATTTTGGGGGGGGAGGCAAAGAAAGCCCACTACTCTTTAAGCATCAGTTTAGCTCCGTGGCTGAGCAGGCGACACGGCATATGGCTGAAACACAGCGGTTCGAATCTTTATCAACAAATCCAACGTGATGCTTTGTTGACTAGTGAGAATCTGACACAGCTACGGTACCCCTTAAAACAGTCTCAGTGGCAGGAACCTTTTTTTTTTTTATTATAAAACCTGAAAACACTGCATTTGTTGGAGACTTGCTGAGGTATGTGTGTGCTGTGGGTGGGCTGCAGAAGAAGTGGGTGGTAGGGCACTCACCTCTCTTGCTTCAGCGCATACTCGAGCATTTTGATCCTTCTGACAAGGTCTTTCTTCAAGTTCTCCTGGCCTTTCCTTTCCCCCTGCAGGAAGGCGATTTGGGCCTGAAAACACAAAAATAGGACTGTCAGTAAATAGCTGAGAGAGTCACAGTGGTTGCTTTTATAAATAGAGCTGACGTCTCAGAGGTTTTGCCATCTTAGATATTAGTTAACGACGTCAAAGAGATTTTCAGATGTTGCCTCACATCTGAAAAACAACTTCTTTTGTCAAGACTAAAATAGGATGATGTCAAATCAATGTGTGTGGCATGATGGGAAATACAAAGCCTATCTGTACTATTCTATTTTAATCTAACCTCCTCACTCCCCCCACGCGGCAACCGTCCCCCTCCCCCTCCACGCCACTGTCTCTCTTCACTAACAGGCAACAGCTGTTGACGCACTCGGTCTGAGTCAACGTTACATTACATTGCCGGGTACCACACGCGTGCGGCCATGTGTGCACACATACACACTCGCAATGACAGCGGTGTAGCATACAAACTCACGGTGTAGCATACAGTACATGAGCTGCAGCAAGGGCACTAAAAACACAATCCAGTGTGAAGTGTTTTGCTGTGTAAAGAAATTTTTAAAAGGAAAAAGAATTATCAAGAGAGGTAAAATTACTCTATATGGTTGTATTTTATGAACCTTATTATGCCTTTTCATCCATTAAAGCAAAGCTGGTATGGCTGGTTTTCACCTTTTGAGTCCACCATGCACGTCCTCATGACAAATATTTTCCTGGTGACACCGACATTAGCAGGAATCTCAGAGGACTTTGGCAGGTGTTTATGTGTCCGTCTGTGGGCAAAGTCTTTAAACCACGCAAGATACACGCACAAAACAACACAGAGGTTTATTTAAGAAGAAATTCAAGGTAAAATACAATCCAGCCTCAGTCTGATGATTTGATGACCCAAGCCTGATGTGTCTTCATCTGGCATACACAATATTTTTGAAGACAATTAGGTGATTAATTCAGAGAACTCATTGAGATTGCTGCTCAAGTAATTCCATCACAAGATGGTCTATAGTCTTTTATTATTAGATAGCCCCTCTGTTTTTATGTGGTTTTAACAAACTCAATTATTGTGAGGCTGGAGAATGAAAATCATTTTAAACACAGGAAAAAGGCTGTAAAAAGTCACAGATCCTGTAGAGAATTACAGTATCGCCTCCGAGTTTTAGCCAAATTAGCAGACGTTTCCTTCTGGTTTTGTTCTGTAATAATGCTATGTGTGTCTAGATCAAAGAAAAACGCACATTAGCATACATTTTCACTTGAAAAAAAAAAGAAAAGAAAAAAAAAGTATGCGTTCTTCCCAGCTTAAAGATTCCCGTTTTGGTTAAGCGTGTATTACATCCTTATAAATATGCCTTCCACTAAATATAGTCACAGGAGCCAAATAAAAGATAAACCAAACAGACACAGTCCATCGGACATTATGAGGTTACAGCAAGCTGGGCAAATGACTCTTAAAAGCTGCTAAAGTGTGTAAAAGCTGTGCTGTTTACAGAGAGGATGAGAATGCCGCCGTTTCCATTTCACTGCTATAATAAAATTGCTGTAGAATCCATCTCAGTTGCTAAATGATCACAAGAAAAACAAGAAGCACAAGAAGGGATTTAAGTGCCTCTGTGGAGCTAGGAGGAGATGACAAAATTAACTGGAGTAATGTTGAAAATCATTAACACAACCTGAACAGCATCATTAAGGTCGATATGTTGCAAAGAAAGATGGAAAGCAGGAGCACAAGTCTGACTGCTCCTGTGTTTAACTTCAAAAAGAAGACGACAATTCCCTCTAAAAACATCCAAGCTCACATCTTAAGGGGATGGCTATTAACTTGTTTCCCTGCATTTCACTCTACATGCAGAGGATGGTGCGAGTTTGAGTGGGTTGTATCACAGTTTCACATGGATAGCAAGTAGCGCTGCTGCAGCTACTGTTGCCTGCAGCAATGAGTCATGACAGCACTTCAATCTGCCTCGAATTATTATGAGCATTTCCTTCATCTCTCCATCACCACAGTCATCTGTAGATGAACTCATCAAAACCAGCCTGCTGTTGTGAAAGTGCAATTACACCTCAGAGTATTTGTCCTCAGTGTGACAGTGCAAACAGCATGGAGTTCAGCTAGGATCAGTCGCGTGATAATAGTGTACACGTGCTTTGCTTCTGAAAGCTGGGTAAGCAGCCACTCTACCTCATACCACTCTAACCATTATATCTACACAGTCTCCAGTTCCTTATTCAGCTTGTTTTATGTGCATTGATCGATAGCTGCATCCATAGTAATGTATTCGGGACTGACAACAACAATATTAACTTTTACTCATCCTTGAGCCACTATGGATGTTGATGGACAAACAAACAAACAAAAACTATTAAACTTTTACTTATTTTTCTCATATTCATATATTGTTATGGTGGATCCAGGTGGATGTGCATCCAGCATAGCCAGTGTAGAGAATGATGAGTGTACACGTTACACCTGGTGCTACTTCAGAGTGTCTTAGGTCAACTGAGAACAGCTGGATTTTTGGCTGGGCTAAAGCTCAAAGACGAGGATGCCCAATCTATAAAGGGCGATGCTGAGGAGAACTGCCAGCTTTAGTAACGTCATGTCACTGAAGTGTTTGTCTTGTGTTGATGTTCAGCTGAATGACTTGTTATTGCAGTTCCAGTTAAGACAAAGGCCAGAATTACTGCTCAGCTAAGCTGCTCTATAACTCAACTAAATCTTCCAAAGCACACATAAGAGAGACAGAAAATGATATACAAATACTTGCAGAATAACATTTTACTTGCTATGTTACCTTCAATATGCCCTGGCAGCAGAAGATTTATATTTCAGTCCACATTTCAGAGCTTAGACACAAGAGCTATAGACACAATTTCACACCGTTATGTGAGCAGGTAAAGGGTGTAAGATTTTCTCAGCAGTGATGCTCTGCTGTAACCTTTGATGTATGTATGGGTTTGTGTTGTCCATTCTTATCATTCCAATCAGATTCATGCTAAGACGTGGACAACAGGAGGAGGCAGGGCTGTAAAGCAACTGATTACCTGGTGGAAAACCAGGTGAGAGGGCAGCAAATTAGAAGAATGTAGTTATAAAGGACGGAGGGGAAAAAGGCTTCTTTCAAAGAGAGTAAGATCTGAGGAGATGCGCAAAGCTTCAGCGTCAATTAAATACAAATTATTTTATGCTCTGAATCATGTAAAGCTACTCTAGTAGAGTCCAAGAATAAAAACATGGAGCTGTCCAAGAACAAAACAGGCTCATAAAAAGGTTCATGATGAAAGTAAAATAATAGAGTGTAGAGGACTAGAGAAAATTACAGTAAAGTCCAAATCATACACATCACAAAAAAGACAGTAAGCCCTTATTTATCAGATGAAACACAGATTTGTCCCTGCGGGTGGACTAATGATCAGGTTTGTAGTAGAGCTGGGCGATAGAACGATAACGATATGTATCGCGATATAACTTTTACTCGATAGAGAAATTAAGCTATCGCGATAGACCTCGCCGCTCTTGTCCTCTTAAAAAAAAAAAAAAAAAAAAAAAAGGTCAGCCAATCCAAATTAAGCAGCGCAGAGCCGAACCAATCACAGCCGCAGCGTCACGTCGCGTGACTTGTTACGTACAGCACAAGTGCCAAGCCGCAGGTGTGTTTGTTTGGGAAACAGCCAGCGGGTAATGGAGGAAATGAGTGTGCCGACTAGAAAAATCAACCGAGCGTGACCGAAGAGAAAACAGATGATGGTTGCAATGCCGGAGAGATTGTCGGACGGAAAAGCCAAAGAAGTTCCGTAGTGTGAAGGTATTTCGGCTATTTCAAGTCTGACAAAAAACAGAGTAGCGTGCACTGTAAATTGTGCCGAAAGCAAGTCTGGAAATACAATAAACTGGTGCATGCGTCACACTGTGCGCCACGTTATTGTTTCGGTGAAATGAATTTCTACAATACTGTTACTGTTAATTCTACTCTCTGCAGTGTTTAAATGCTTACATACACACACAGTTACTGTCCCTCCACACATACGACTCGGTTCTGCTTCTATGCCCCAGCTTTGTTTACTTTTTCCCACCGAGGCTTCTAGACTTCTGATTGGCCAACATTTCTGCACGGTTAGGAATCTAGCGCCACCTGCTGCTTTGGCATGTTCATAGCAGCGTTTTCCTTCATTTCTGCCTTTATGTGTGGACGGGATTATTTTTTAAAACGAAAACGGAAAATCTCCGTTTTCAAAAATACCCGTATACGTGTGGACGTAGCCTCAGTCTCTGACTGGAAGCGCTAATTCGTCATTCGGCTTTTGTCAGACTAAAGTAACTGTTAAAACTGTTTGAAAAGCTCAGCTATACAACAAGGAGAGATTGAGAATTTCCTTTTAGTTCTCAGTTTATTTGATATTGACAAAGGTTAGTCAGTTTTGTCTGTTCTTCTGTAAAACAAACTAAGATTTATTTTTAGAATTAATATTTTGTTTCTAAGTGGAATTGACAATTTAGTCTGTTTCGTTTGTTCTATTTTGAAACTTAAACGCTTTAGCAGCTGCCTTTTGTGTAGTTTGCAATATTTGCCTTTATTTATCTGAAAAAGTCTCATGTTCCTTAAGTACATCTACCCTGTTGAACTTATTATGGGAAATAAATATTTAAATAAAAACAAGCTGATGATTATTTCACATTTTACTTGTGAGCAACGGCACATTTAAATCTTACAAATATAGTTATTTGGCTTATATCGTGATAGATATCGTTATCGCCTGAAATGAAAAAAACATATCGTGATATGAAAAAATCTCATATCGCCCAGCTCTAGTTTGTAGGTATGACAGAAGGAAAAGAGTGGCGTCAATGATGACTTATTAATAAATGGCTTTTGCACAGAAACACAGAAATGATCATGGGATGAGAAAGGACACAAATAAGGAATTAGAAAACTACTGCATCAGGAAAATCATCACAGCTTGGCTGGCTCTTAAAATAAGTTATACTGTTTAGACTGGCTCGAATCCAAGTATCAGTAGCGATCACTGCTTTGGGGCACTGAAACTGGATAACGAGTAAAAGGGTCCACTTACAACTTCATTAAGCTAATTTTGGAGCTATTTTCCATTTAATGGCTCTCATATCGAGTGAATCTGGTCTTTATTTGCTGAAGCAAAAAAGTACATTTCAATTAAAATGTGTCACGACTGCTTCAGTGGAGAAAAACAGCTCAATTGTTTCCACAATGGCAGCATAGGCAAGGCCACACAGTGAAGTCCTATCAGATCCAAAACGATGACAAAGTGTAAGAACAACTCCAAAGGCTGTTATTTCACTCCGGCTCAATTCACTGTCTAATGTTCCACCGCAGATGAAACTGTACATCTGTGCTGCTTGAGATAGCAAGTGGCCATTCACTCCCTTATCCACATGAAGCGCTGGCCCAGGGACCCCTGGAGTCCTGCCGTGCCAGAGATAGAGAAGAGTGCGGCTCTGTGAATCTCTGGCTCGCCATCTCTTCTCCATCAAACATTAACCTTGGGAGGAATGCAATGAGTCAACTCTGGCCATAAAGAGACACAGGAAGCATTTAATTCCCAGCCTCACACTGACTGCATTATTGCGCTGCTGGATAAGGGCTCCTTAGTGTGTCTGAGCAAGAGACATGTAGAATGGGGCATGCATCTAGAGCGCTGGGCTTTTCAGAGACAGGAAAAGGAGGCAGAAGAGATAGGCTAATGCTAGGATAGAGAGGAAAATAAACAACAGCCACTAACCTCTAGATCCTGGTAAGCAGCACTGGTAAGATGGTTGGCTAGCATTAATCTCTTCTGTTTTGAATAACTCTATTCTAAATTTAATTAGTAAAATAAGGAAACATGGACAGGTAGCAGCTTTCACTGCTACTCTACTACTAAATGAAAATATATCTAAGATACAGGTCTACTTTATTCTCTTAGAGTATTTAAAGGAGATACTGATTTTATAATCTTGCGGTATCATTTAGTTTGATGACTGTGGCTGCCATACCATTTACAAGAAAAATCATCTTCATTTGTAACCTTACCACACTTGCATGACTCTGACAAGAGTTAAAAGGTGGATTACTTAACCACACAGTGTTGGCAATGAATGAATGAAAGACAACAGAAGGAAAACAATTCTGTCAAATGTCTTCTTCCGCCTTTCAACTTCATTTTCAGTCAATGAATGTATGATGACTGCCAACCCCATTTCCACAAAATTTAATTAAACAAGACTTTCAAGTCTACGATTTGCGAATGCCAGACATGTTTTCTTCCAGACTAGTTCTGCGTCACAGTCAAAGACGTCCGCAAAACAATGAGTCTATTTAATCAACACAGTGAACAGTGTGAAAAATCCTTCAGCAAGGCTGAGCTCATCACACGAAAAAAGAAATTTGCCGGATATTAATGCATATTTTCGTGAGTAACCACATGCAAAAGAACGGCCACGCAGGCTGGACCTCCAGCCGCAGACTGAGAAGGTGGGGGCAGGGGGGTTGTGTAAATCCCACGTTTACAATTCAAACATCTTTTCTTTCAGGGAACACCGGATTTACTCTCACCATCACCACAAACTAGAGAGCAACGTGATGGCCGCCCCGATAACTAGCCAAGTACATTCCATGCATGCCATAACAAAAGTACCAAAAGGAAGAGAGGAGAAAAAAGAAAGAAAGAAAGGAGCCAAAGAACAGAAGAAGCAGCAGGACAGAGGAGCTGGGGCTAATGTAACGTGGCTACAGCAGATAAACATGAGCTCTTTGCAGCTCATCTGGAAAAGAATGAATCTTTGGTATTTGCACCTACTATTTCGAAACACAAGCCTCTCGTTTACATGGACACTTTGTCAGAAAACTATTCATACTGAAGTGCAAAACAGATATTCTGACTCAAGATGTTGTTGGTTGGATTTGCTCCAACCTGCAATGTTTACCAAATCCTCAGTTCATGTAATATTCTATAGCTACACTAAAAGGATCCAAGTTTAAGACCTTTCTGATACCACGCTGAATTATTTGGTACCCTTTCAACGTAAAGCAAAGTGTAAAGGTCACAGTCATTATTGCAACACATTTTTGCATGGTCTTTGCAAACCCAGCACAAAAAAGTACAGAGAACTCAAAACTCAGTATTGCATTGATACACAAGTAAGGAAATCAACAGCGCCATAGAGACAGCAAACTCACTGATCACTTACCGATTTGCAACATTGGGTGTATTAAAAACAATTGTGGACAGATATATTAGGAACAGTGACCACAGCTTAGATATAAAGTCACCTTTTATAAGTCCCTTTGTTGCAGTTGTACATTAAGGTTGAGTCCAGCTGAAGTATTCTTTTTACTATCCTAATGCTAACACCAGTTGCACAACCCTTTAGCCGCCTCCTCCACTCAGCATGCCAAAGGTAACTTAAGTGTTTGCATTATGACAGCTCTTTCCACACCCGCTCACTTCCAGTCAGACAGCACCTTTTAAAAGGCTGCAAACAAACTGCATATATTTCAAATTCAGAGCTCATGTGCATGAGTAGAGACTCAGAAATGCTTTGATGAGCAGCTTAGTGTTAGTCTGTCCAAACTGTGGTGTAGATTTCTGCTTATTTTTCTGGAATATCTCTTGCCTCCCACCTTTTGTACAACACCCAGAAATCAAAAGACAAATAATCAAACTGGCAGAGGCTGCTTCAAGTCAAAAACACATCGTTTTCACTTGAGCTCCATTTTACACTTAAACCATCATCAATCTCATGTGGAGCCGACACCACGGTGCTACCTCGGAGGGTGCAAACACAAGCCTTTTTTGTTGGGCTTCTTAAGGACAAGGGTGCTGCATCCCATGTTTCTGCATTAATATTGCATAAGCCTCGCGTTGCACATGCAGACACGAACACATGCAGGCGAAAAGCTACATTTTCTTTTTCAAACATCAGCATTTTCTCTGACAAACAGGTTGCACGGCTTTAAGGTGTTGTCTTTGTGGAACTGCATGTACTTCAAACTCAGAGATCAGCACAAACAGCAGCTTAACAAGGATGAAGAGTGTGATGATGTTCAAAGTCTGAAACAGGCAATTTTAAGACAGAGTTACTAAAAAGAAAAGAGCCTGTGGGACTGAAAGGTCTGTGTCGTCCCCGTTTTCTATATTACTTTGGTTTAAAGCTAGTTTGACACAGTTTTGACTTAATTTTCAGACGTATGCAGCGTTATCATTTCTTGTATAAACTATAATATGATGCAAAATGTGCTGGTGGATAAAATATGAGTAGAAGTTTTAGAAAAGTTCGACTCTAATTTGTTTTAAAGACAGGGAGAGAAGCATTTCAAATAAAAAAGGCAAAATGACAGACCAGATTACATCGCATTGTCACCACATTACATCAAGACAACAGCAATTTGATCTGGTGAGTACACCAATTTACAACTCTGACAAACTGCTGACCTCAAATTTACAATAACACGAAAGGAGGCAGCTCTCCCGCACACCCACGTAGGCAGATGAAGGCTGTAAGTGTGAATGGAGGAAGGAGAAGGGAATTAACAAGCCGACAAGGCGGTTCTGCAGCACAGAGAAGGGCTCTGGTGTCAGTCCAACGGTGGCAGCGGAGCAAAGCTCAGAGGGCCGGGCTTTAGTTAATAAACACAGATCCAGTCGGGCTCTTTCACAGGAAAAACACAATCCCCTTTAAACTACTCATTACATTACAAGGGAATATTTCATACGAGGTGTCGATAGCTGCCTTCTCAGTCTGTGAGATCTTAAAAATGTGCACAGTGTTTCTTTGGGAGCCCAAGTTTCCTCTGCCAGTTTCAGAAGGCAAGGATATTGAGAAACCGGTACTTATACTACCATATTCTTGGATGGAAGCACGTACTTTTTGTACTTTCCCACTCAGAGGCGCACACTGAGAGGGCAAAAATAGCTTCAGCTTGGGGGTGGACATAGTATCGACTCAGGAATGACGGTGACTCCCATTTCTGAATTTTTGAATGCCACGGCATGCTTGTGTAGATGTTTGTGCACAGTTCGGTCCTTCTTTTTGCTGCACCATTGAGTTAAATATGCTTCAGGTTTTGCCATTAGTAAAAGTAAACACAACATCACGGCAATAAGTCATCTACCGGAGGCAGGGTAATTCTAGGCTGCTGCCGTCCACACGGAGTGAAGTAATCAAATAGCACGAGACTTCTTATCATGGTAATCTTATTCATGGTAAAAGCTTTTGGTGCAGAAATACAAGAGATGCTTCTATACTGTGAAGACAGCCCACGTTTCAGTGTGCACCCACATGAAGCCATCCAACACCCTGTGTCACCTTCAACCTTCTCCTGGTGTCAAATTATGGCTGCTGACAAATACTTCTGGCAAGGAGATACTCCACGGAGCAGGGATTTCCCCATAACTGGACAGCTAAGGGAGCACAGTGGATGGCCTGTACAGGAAGTCATTTTGATTCAAATTCAATCATCATAACTGAAATAGATCAGCAGTAATCAGCACAGCAGGGTGATGCGAGCTAAATCAATATAGCAATATGAACACGATTTTTTTTCCCCCTTTCTAAATGACAGATCGCTCTTACAATATGAAAATTGTATGTAAAGATCCTGGTAAATAACCAAAGGTCAGTTCGGTTTACTGGCCCCTTCTCTATCATTCAAATTAAAAACCAGCTAAACTAAACAGGCAAAGCCCTCCTCTAGTTTCAGTGCCAACATAAAGCTACTCTGACCGATCCGATGGCAATTTGAGTGACTGTTCAAGCGTTCAACTGGAAAGTAATTATCAGACCACTGACTAATTAAAAAACAGAAAAATCAATCAACTCTTTTCCATGGTATATAATATCAATAAACTCTTTACACTGATAGACACAATCCATGGCTCCTATTCATGCTGGATACTGTAAAGCTGTCTTCTGGTTAATTCTATCCAGGTTTTTATAACCTATTATAACTCGGACACCAACCCTTGCAGGGACTGGATTAACAGGAAAAATAGGAAAACCGGGGGGAGCCGCTACAGCTCACCTGGTCGAGCAGGTGGCCCAGTCCTTGTTGCAGCTTCCTAGCCCGTTTTCTGACCATAATTCCTCCTCACTTTCCTGTCTACTCTACATCTATATGTGTATCAGATTACTAGATAATAACCAAATTCAAGTTTTAGGCTATCGGAAGTTACATTTTATCTTAACATGTTTCTGCAGTTGACAATAAGCATTCTGTGGTATGGAGAGAACTCAGAAAACTTTGATAGATGCATTATGCTCACAACTGCCTTAGCAAAACATTTCCTAGTGTACGCAACATTAGATTTCACTGCTAAAATAACCCTTTGACATTGTGGAAAATTATATTTTTAGCTAGCTAGCTGCATTTTGTTACCATTTCAGTCCTCGTTTGCATATTGTGGTGCCGCCCGTTTCCACTCCAGTGGCTACAGTTTTCTGCACAGGACGCTTGAGCTCCATCACTATACATTTGAAGAAATTACACTGAAAAAGTGATTTCCAGTCATTTAGGCAGGTTCATTGGTTGTTAGCTGCATCTTCAGCAATTAAAAAAATGCATGTATTTGCTGTATTTCTATTATAAACTCTAAATTGAGTATCTTTGGGAATTTTTACAGCTGCTCTGATAATAGGAAAGGTGGACAATGTAACAATCACCAGTTTTTGTACATAATTTAAAAAGATTTATTAAGTTGAAATGAAATAATGATTATTCGGAGTTATTGTCATCGACTGTTATTGCCAAGATAACATACTAAAGAATAACTAGAGCTGTAACATATGACCACCAGCTCAACAAATCACCTCGACTGAGTCAGTCCACTTCTTACCAATGATTACTTTGCTGTAGTCAAACCATGAACGTATGATGTACAACAGCAGGAAAGGTTGGGTAGAGGAGAACAGTTTCTGTGCAGCTCCAGTAAAGAGGAGTGGCTCTGAGCATGACCTAACAGGCTGGCTGGACAACATTCCTACAGTACAAGCCCTGGGTTTGCCTTCCTCCCAAACAGTGACATAAAACACAGCTCCAACTGTCTGCCATTCATTGACTACACCACCAGTAATAAAAAAAAGGAACAAGGAATCCTGAGAGGTGATGAAACCGCTACAAGTACAACCTTGTCAAAACTTGTAAAGATCTCATATAAGATTTGAGTCTACAGCTAAAAGAAAGACATTGTGCAGACAAGATGATGAACACTATGAGAGGTATGTTGCAGTCGGATAAGGTGGAGAAGAAACGAATGCACTGTTGATGCTGTGTGGTATCTTCCATCAAGGCTCTAGGTCCACAACAGCCTTTCATTATTCATGCATGTCTATTTATGCTCATTTAAATGACTTGCTATCCTTTCTTCCTCACTGTGCCTCTTTTCCTGAAAGTTAACCCATCAAGCCCCTCTATTGGAAAAAGTTATGTATATCTGTGGAATAAGTAGGTGTTCCTCAAGGGCACAGCAAGGTTACTCTCCATGTGGAAGATTTGTAATATGTTAGTCATCGTTTATAATCCAATATAGTGAAATATTACCACTGAAAGACATTAAGGTTAACAGCAATGTTCACAATAGACAAACTAGAGGATTTATTTTAACCAGATACATCCTGTGCCACAAGGATCAGAGCACAAATATGACAAATCCAAAAGTTGCCAATTGTCTGGTGTAGAAAGAATGATTTTCAAAGGATTAACCAGCCTGGGGTTACGTATGACAAAAACAAGAACTCAAACTGAGCGCGCACTTTTTGCCGCCACAAATAAACCACCTAAAGAGCCGTACAGCAGCCTCTCTGTGCTTCACCGCAGTTGTTGCAGCTCCTTCGCTGATAAGCTTGCTTCATGACAGCACACAGGAAGCTCAATACCTCAGCCAGACTCAAAGTGCCGCATGACGCTGATGACTCAAAACCCTACTACACTGATGAGGGTACGTCACCAGTTTAGAAACAATGCCGTGTCTCCCTCTCCTCCCTTTGTTAGCTGAGGTCAGTAAATCCATGGAGCTTCCTGCTGCAAAAATCACAGAAAGTTCCGTTTGGGATCCAGCAGCTGCCGCCCCACAGCCAGGTCAAAATATTGGAAAGAAAAACATCTTTTAAACATTAGGTACAGTGACAAGAGCACATCTACAATAAGCTGCCCTCTCAACTCCTAGTTAAAAAAATAGTCTGGTGGAAAGAGCCCAAAATCATTTTAAACAGACCAAAAAAAGAAAAGAAAAATCCAATAAGGCTTCGTGTATTATAACCATTACTCCTGGAAGCCAGTATAGTCAGCATGGGTTAATTATTCACCTGCATACATAGTGAGAAAATTCAAATTCTAGTCTTACTGAGAATCTCAAGAAGATGAACTTTGTCAGACATCAATTTCTCGTTTAAGCAAACTCACCACTAAAGATCCCAGCTTGCATCAGGTTTGCAGATTAACAAAATTATAGTTCATGGGACGAAAAACCTGCTTTGTTCCTAAAATAAAATAGAACAAAGCAAGAAAGTAAAATAAACCGCGAATAATTTATTCTGATGCCAATCGTGGAGATATCCCCACACATATATTTTTTTTAATTTAACCTTTATTTTTACAGGTAGCCCTATTGAGACTCAGTGACTCATTTACAAGAGAGACCTGTTCGATCTGTAAGAGAAACGCCGTGCAGTGTTTTAAATTCAGGCATCAGGAGTGGCTTTACATGGCAGCTAGCTTGCGATAAGATTCATAAACAAGACATAGTTACTGCACTCTCTTGTGTAGTGTGTGCCGTCTGTCAGCACTGGCAGCTCCCGAAAGATCAGAGCATAAAAGAAACCTGCTATTATCTCTCCACATCATTTTTTTAATGGGACTGGGAATAAAGCACGATTCAAACAAACACAGGGTGATAGTAGATTTAGCTCGAAATAGCAAGTAGCCATAGTTTACGTTACACATGAACTATTTTGTCATTAAATCTAGCAATCACCTTGGTTTTAAACTGATATATTATCATGTTGAAAAACGCCTAAAGCGAGTTTATCAAACTATAAAAGTAGAGGGTAAGTTTCGTGGTTTTCGCCACAGTAAATAGGTCGCAAACAGTCGTCGTGCAGCTGGCTGAGAGGGGCGCTGCAGCTCGTTTAGCCTCTGAACTACAGCTAGCAAGCTAACCATTAGCCCGAACAATCAAACACACAAACTCAACGCGAGTTACTAGAAAAGGCCAGCCCTGGTAATGCCGCTAATATGTTGTCGTGTACAGAAAAAAATGCAGCTTTTTTACCTGTAATTCGGCTCGTTCTACCTCCCATTGTGCCCTTTCTACTTCGAAACGGGCCCATTCGTGCTGCAGGAAGTGCAAGATCCCCGGGATACTGTACTGCGCCCTAGCCGCCTCCCCAGCGTCGCCATCGGGCAGAGGTCCTTTTCCACCGCCGGGTAAAATGGAGTTGTTATTATTGTTGAAGAACACGCCGGGCCCCGCCTGTTCATCCATGGCCGGGCTCGGTGGAAAGCTTGGTCCGTTGTCTCGCTGACTCGATGTGCTATATATCAGCGGAAGGGTAAAAACCTATTGACGGCGTTCCGTCTCCTCGGCTTGGGGGAATGAACTCACTTTCTGACAGCTAGCTGTCATCCAATGACGTCACCACAAACTCCACGCCTACAGCGAGTTGGCTGGTGGTGCTCGTTTTGCTCACCCGAATTGCCCGGACGTCCAGACCCAGTAGCAGAACTTTAGCTATAAATCATGCATTCCTATTTTATTAATCCAATTACATTTAAGTATAGTGAAAACTTCCAACAGCAATGAGGTCAAAATAAGTTTATTCATATTTTGGGAAAAAAAATGAGTGTAACATTACATTCACACAAATGTGCCAGTTATTGATGACATTGGTGAACACCAGCACATGCAGGCAGTAAACACGGGTATTTATCAGACCAAAAAAAAAAAAAAATCTATGTGATGACCAGTACTTATATATACATATATATATATTTATTTATTTGTTGATTGGTGTGCAGATAACTGGAGAGTCTTAGTGAAAAATATAATGCATTTATCATTTAGTTCTAATTTTAGTCTCGATACTGGTTTGATCAACTTTAATTTATTAGCTATGCCTTTGAGCAATTAGTAGGAAGGTTTACAACATAATTTGAGAAAATACACAAAACATAAGAAATTAAAGTAACATTCATCAGTAACAACCTGGAGACCCCAAGGCCTCCTAAAAAATAAAATAAAATAAAATAAAATCAGGGAAAATTGTAGAGCAAATATTGACTTTTTCTGGAATTTTATTTCTGCCACCTGATTTATTTATTTATTTTTTGCCCTCTGTAAGTCAAAAGTCATGGTTTGTACCTGAAAACATACTTCGTAAGTAAGTTTTGAGATGATTTTTTCAAATTTCAATTTAGCTCTGCCTGAAAAAAAAAGTGTTAGAAACAAACTTCCACAGAGAGCTGGGTTTGGTGACTTGGGGGGAACAAAAAAAAAAAAAGAAAGTAAAATGTAAATTGTGTGGTCTGGAAATGATACATTCACACAATTAAAATTTGCTACAAAATTTATAGCAAGCTTTTTAAAGTGAACATTCAAAGGCTTTCAAAGATATTTACATAAACGTTCTTTGAGTACTCGTCCATCAAAACAAAGAAGAGATGTAGAATAAATAAATGCAGTTAGAAAGCATAACTGATACAGACATGACATGTGGTACAGTGTTGAAAGAAATCCAAAGAAGAAAAGATTAGTTGAGAGTGTGCGGTGCATTTTGGAGTGTTCAGAAGAAGCTCGTCTTGAGTTTAATGGTTGGTGCAGCTTGCACTGCTGGCTGAGCTTGCCTGGCTGCAGCTTTGGCTTTGCTGCTGGCCTGGTTGGCCCGTATAGCAGATTCCAGACGGGTTTTCAGCTCAGGTGCCGCTCCAATCACTATCTTGAAGGCAGCCGGATAGAGGGGGCCGATCCGCATCAAGTTCTGAAGTGCAAACTCGTGCAGGCCTTTGGAGACTTGGGGTGCAGAGGAGATGGAATTTTCATCCAAAAGGTAAGAGACGAGAGTCGGTACAAGGAGAGCGAGCAGCTGCACCCCTGTTGAACACATAAAGCAGTGATAAGTTAAAAAATATATATATATATAATCAGTAATTAGGAGACAGTTTAAAAAAAGGAGAAGCAGAACTGTGGCCACAAATCCAATGTAATGTCATTATCTACGCAGAGATTTGCCAGATTATTAGTAAACTGAAATAAAATCGTTTTAAAAAAGTTTTTTCTTGAATGGTTAGACTAGAAATTAGAAAAGCATTAAATTCAACATTTAATTATTTATTAGTCTGATCTAGGGCAGCACAGCTAAATACTGAAGAGATCTACTTTAACAGAGTAAATGTGGCACAAAATGAACCAAATGTTGCTTCACTTGGTCCATTAAGCAGAGGAATACTTACGGTTTTGGTCTTCACCCATGCCGACCAGATTCTCCAGGACCCTGATTCCCTCCTGCACAGCCTGCAGCTCAGCAGCCGTCCCTGGGCGGCTGCGCTCCACTGCCTTCAGCTTCTCCACCATGAGTGGAGCCAGAGCGTGTATGTAGGGAGTAGAGAGGGCACGGCTGGAGTGTTGAAACACCGACAACAGCAGCTGGTAACACCGAGCCTGAACCTGTGGTAACAACAATTACATCTTTCGCTTAACTGAGCTAGACTTATGTGAACAGTGTGAAGCTGTTTTCACGCATGAACTCTGAACAATGGGAGAAGGATCCAGCCCAGGCGTTGTTCAGAGATGCCCTTTTTCACACGTGGAAATGCTACGTTTGGGTTTGGTAACAGAAGAGAGGTGCGTACAGTGCACAGCAGACCACAGCCACCGTCTAGCTGGCAAGTAAAAACCTAGTACTGATTCAGAAATTTGGGTATTCTGCACTTCCGTTAGATAATATCTAGAAAAGTTCAGAGGTACACATTTAAAAACAGATGATTTGGTTCGGTATTCAAAATTCTTTTGTTACATCTTTGTTTGTGTACATGCGAGCTTACCCAGGGGTCACTAGAGTTGAGGGCATTTCGGAAGTGGTCCATGCAGCCCTTTTGCAGGACAGTCACCCCTACAAGCTCACTGCTGGCTGACAGCAGGAAGAGTGTGATCGCTGTCAGCATACTGACCTCATCCATGTCAGGCCTGGACTCATCTAAAAAAAAAACACACAAACATGCTTTTGATTAACAGTGATATTGTGCTTTTTTTTTTGTAGACTGGCAAGGCAAGGCAAATTTCTGCTCCACAGAAAGACAAAAAGTCAGAGTCTGATAATGAATGCATGTGGATGAGCTCACCTGGCTGCGAATACTCAAGTACAGATGCCAGGCTGCTCCTCACAAGGCTGGTCCACTGCGTCTGCACGCTCTCCATCCGGGCTATTGGGGAGGTGAAGATGGTCTTAATGCTCTGGAGGGCAGCTGCCACAGGCACTGGCACCGAGTTGTCAGGAGTCTTTACTGCAGTTTCCTTCAGAACTCCGGTGACGAGGAAAAGCACTGTAGGTAGGATGGTCATGCTTCCTAATAAGGCAAAAATAAAATGTAAACAATGGGCTGAAAACCATGACGCTCATGTTCCTTTGCTACTTATCATTAATTAATGTCACAGAAATGCATGAAGCATCCATTAAGAGAGAGTATGTTACACTGAAATAGCAACTGACTGTGTGCGAGTTTTCCTTTCTTATTATGCATGGTATTTGTGTGTTGTTGCACTTTGCTTCAGGCCTCACCAGCTGGAGAGCAGAGCGAGGGCAGCTCTGCCAGGATGGAAACTGCGTTTGCCACCAGGCGGGCACTTTTTTCGGGTAGTCGCTGAGGCCTGAGTGGCACATGGCTGGGCGACTCCTTCACACGTGTATTAAGCTGGGGTAAGTGGCGGACCAGGATGAACACGAGCAGCTCCATGGCGGCGAACACCAGAGACTTGCCGGGGACGAGCTCCCCTGTGTCTCCTCCTTCTCCAAGGCTGGCCTGAGAGTCTTTCTCGCCATCTTCCTCTTTGCCTAAACCAAAAAAAAGTAATGACCGCTTAAACTACCACACAATTTGGTTAACTTCACTCTAAATATAGAAGCTTAAAGACAACATGCAAACCTTATATGCAGTGTAACATAATGTTTCTGACCTTTTGCTGTTTTCTGTCGCTGTAGATGGTCATGTGCAGCCCTGATGGTCTCCTGGACAACAGCAGTGACCTGAAGCTGGACAGCAGGTGGATCCCGGGTCAACAGAAGCCTGTGAAGCACGTTCAGGAGCTCCACAGCCAGCAGCTACAGCAGAAAGAAAAAGTAAACAACTACATTAATGTGACTGTGAAACATGTAGCACAAACTTCTCATTTCTCTCACATTTAGAATTCCAACTGTTTCAATTATGTATTTTTTTCTCATTTAAAGTAAAGTGCTTGATGCTTTGTAACTATCTGTTCTGGTTTGTTGAAAAGCAGAAAGCATGTCCACCATAGGATACAATTTCATATTTAAAAATGTGATTTTTATACTGTTCAGAAGCAATTTGTACTTCTTTGTTCAAATATCTTTATGGTTAGTGAGACGGCTGAGTGATCCCACACACTGTGCTCCAATTCAAATCCTCTGAAGTCCACACTTTGAAGCAGTCTGGTAGAGACACGTCCCTCTTCAAAGGCTTCACCAAATACAGCTGAGAAATACAACCTTCTTTTGCTGAATTTGTAGGATACACACGTGTGCCCTTTGAAGCCATCGGTACCCAATCATCTGTTCTGTGGGTGATCTTTTTCACCTTCTAAAGTCAGTAAATATCACAGGCCGGTGTTGTATTTATCAAATATTTGCAGTGAGGTGGTGCATGGTAAACAGATCACCTGAATTACACCACAATATGATTGCTGCAAGAGGTGATTTAAAGGGAAAACACTTTTTCTTATAGGACACTTGGGTGCTTGAATTTCTTTTAGTATTTTCTAATAAGTGAAAACTACATTAGTTATTTTATAGCTTAATGTGTAACTCATATATTCATATTTTACTAATGAGATTCTACAATAGTCATAAAAGTGGTTTAAAAATGTTCTCTCTTTTTTTACCCTATAATTTAAGCCCTGTGTGTTTACCTGGTCATCTGCAATATGTGTTTTAGCACAAGGAGTCTCGAGCAGAGTGCACAGGGCCCGCAGGCACGACATCACATGTTCAATAGGCTCTTCAGGGCGGGGAAAGCAGAGAAACTCTATACTGACACCTAAGAGAAAGAACACAAAAATGCTCTTAGTCTATATTCTTGCACATGTATTTTTCTTTCTACTACCATTCCTTCACAATTGGCCGGTGGTCCTACAGCTGTGAGGTGAACAAAAGCAGTTGCTGTTTTCTGTATTAGGTACACTATGAAGCCAGAAAATGGAAAAGTATGCTAAATGCTTTACACCGCAAATGTTAGCTATGCATTTGTTTACCTAACATTAGATGCATCCTGTCTTTGACAGACTCCTCAAAGGTCTTTATAGTGGAGGAGCCTCCCTGGGGGAGGCCAGGAGGCTTGGAGGGAGCTGATGAGACCTCATCCTGACCTACACCTGCTCCAAACCCAGTGCTGTTCAGCCACAGGGCTACAGCATGCAGGACAGGAGCCCAGGAGCTTCGGTAGTGCAGCCTTGCTGTATCTATAGTCTCCGGGGTATAAAATGCTCCACCTGGACACAAATAACAGATTTAATTACTTTAAAATTCAATGAGCATTTTTTACAAATATATACTCCTGCATAAAATTATTTTATTAACATGTCAATGACTTTGAAAACGGCTCCAACAGAGTGCACGAACATGTAATCTACAATCCCATTTGATTTAAGAGGTGTTTTTGTTGACATTTAATCTGACATTGTCCAAATAATGTTGAACGTTTTTGGTAATATCTGGAAAAAATAAACATCAAATGATCCAAAGTGGAACATAAGACTTGAACATTGATGCTTTAACCAAGCTACATTAAAATGTTGTGTAGAAACACCACAAGGCTATATTTTGTTTCACTGAAGATATCATATTAAAACCATATTTAGCACACAGGAAGACAGGAAAGAATCTCATACCATCGGGGGGCAGCTGACTGGAAAACTCAGCAGGCAGAGTGAGCAGAGCATAGTCTCGCAGCATGGCCAGCCACAGGCGGCTTAGTGAGGGCAGCTCTGGCTGCACCAGGGTGATAAGACTGTCAGGGGGAAGCACGTCTGTTCCCAGATCCTCCTCATCCTCGTCGTCATCTCCACTTCTGACTGGTTTTGCAGGTTTAGACTCAGCCTCTTTTTTGATCTTCATTGCCACCACATAGACCTGAGTGAGAAACCATGAGTGCACGTTCAGTTTCGTTACATGCATCATTTGATTGTAAAAAAAAGGAGCAGTTTCCTGCTCATCTTCCATCTCACCTCAGCCCACGCCTTCAGCACTGCCAGTTTCTCCATCGTGGTAGCGCTCTCACTATACAGCTGACTGGACGAGCCTTTCCCAGCCTGCACCTTGTCCAGCGACGACACAAGCAGGTTGTGGACTCGCCGCAGGTCGTTGAGGTCACTGACAACGCCACTGCCGATCCACGTACTGCACACCTGTAGTCAATGTGAGAAAGGTGAAACTGCTATGGATCTTACAGTTTTTATCTATTACAACAACGGACAATAAAATTTTATGATTCTGATTTTGATGTAAAAAATGTATTATATAACAGAGCACTTAGGCTCATTAGCCAAGCTATTAGAGGGGGTGGGAGTGTCAAACAAATGGGTATTAATAAATGGACTGACACCTTAGTGATGTAAAACTGGACCACATGTTTATAAGATTGCATTCTTCTGGGAGGAACAGCAATTAAAGTGTCAGTTCAAGGGCAGCAGCTTGTTATAAATCTGGTAGCTTATTAAACTATAAGAAAACTACAGGTCCTCTGTGACCTTCACATCCACAGATATATGTATCCTAATCCGCTTTTTCAGAGTAAGTTGTTCTCGATAAGAAAAATTAAACCCTTCAAAAAGTCTCCCAAGCAGAGAAACAGGGGAATGTCAAAGAGAGAACATCTTTTAGTAATAAGCTGACAGGCATGTTTTGTTATTTGCCCCTGTCACTCAACATTCTCATCATTCAATTAAGTCAAAAAGCATTAAGTCACAAATTTGACACTGCTGGCTTCTAAGGGGATGATGACTCACTTTGTCGTGGTAATTAAGCTGCTAACGCAGCCACAGTTCTACCATTTAACAATCAAAAAACATATTTAATGGCTGTTAATGGAAAGAAGGTTGAACACACCTCAAAAAGAGGCATAAAGTGGAATTGTAAGCAATTGAGTTGGTGAAAGAGACAGGTATGTATGGCTTACCTGGCATGCCTTTGCTGTAATGTCGGACGGCGTGTCAGGTGAAAACGCAGGTCTGAGAGCAGCTCCAACCTAAATACCCACGAGTTGCAACAAGTTTACTTTCATGCAATGTTTCTAGGTTTGGACTACGAAATAATGCAATGCTTTACTCACATTGGCCTGGTACTGTTCCAGGATAACGTGCCCCGGGAACTCGGGCTCTGGTACGGACGCAAACTTTTTAATGATGTCTTCCAAGGCCTGCAGGCCAGCCATCCTCAGCTGGTTGCTGTGGTCTGTGGCTGCCATGAAAGCCATGCGGATGAGGTCAGATAAATGGAGCACCAGCAGATCTCCTGAACGGGCAGAGATGGATGAAAAAACAACAAGGACTATGTGAGAAATACGAACCTAATTATAAACACTGGAAGGAATATGAACTCCGGGAGCAGCTACAATAATGATTTTTCCAGTCATTGTTTAGTATTTGATTTATTAATCCTTTGATGATGTGTTACACTTCAGCAAGAAGCTATAACCAGTGCTTTCTTCAGACTCTCTGCTTTAATACTTTCTTCAAGAGGAAACACTTTTGGAGTTTCAGCGTGTGCCTGCAGCGACCAGAAAGAAACCCCACATTAAATTTGGGGCTGAGATTTAATTGACTTTTAACTGAAGGGCACCTTTTGAGGGATTAGTTGGACATGCCGTCATGCAGACCAACCATCCACTGAATCCCAGTCACTCAATTTGGCTTAGCTGGTTTCAGAGCTGCAAAGTCAGTACAATGTGCTATTACGGGCAAGCCTGTAGAATAGCTCCTTATTATACAGCAAAGCTTACATAAATATTGTCTCCTATATTTACCACAGTGAACAAAACCCTCTGAACCTCTAGCTTTGTTCCATCTTTAAATGAAAGCATGTGAATAAGCAATTTCCTGTCGCACAGTAAAAGTGGCATTAATCAATCACAATTCTTTAAGTGAACTCTGCAGTAGTCTATTCTGGCAGCACAGTGAATGGTACCTTTCACATTCTTGGCCTGCGCCGAACGAGCAGCTGCCAGGTCAAAGTGTGTTTTGTCTGCATTCTCACACAGCAGGATGATGCGGCACAAACAGTCTGCTGCAAACACCCGTGTGACCCAGCGCGGCGCCACAGATGGCTTCGATTTGTCGTCTTCGCCCAGACCCGTGAACATTGTGTCATCGTCCATCTCGTCTTTTTTCTCCGAGTCTTCCTCGTCCTTTTGCACCTCAAACACAACAGCGCCCCCTACATCTGAAAGAGGACACGGGCACATTTGTGGTGAAAGATTTATAAAAGATGATTTTTGAATTTGCCGTTTTGTAGACTTACCTGTAGTTGCTGCAAGAACATCCTTGCAGAGTTTCAGCCAATGGGAAAGTTTTTCTACGGCCAAAGACGACAGCATGTGGCCGAGTGTGTCATGGATGTCTGAGCATAGCTTCCTGTCCGTCTCCCGATCCAGCATGCCAAACAGAACGCCCTCCAGACCAGTCTCTGTGATGTTTAGATCTGAACCAGAGCAAGTTAAGGCATTAGGATCCAGGTTGCATTAAGGGGAATTATTCAAACAGAATGCTCGAATCAAGTTTTGACCGTGTACTGACTGATTGCAGTGCTGTCTTTGCTGTCTCCTGCTCTCTTTGCCAGGCTCATGGCGTACTCGCAGACCTCTGCAGCTTCTCTCTGAGCAAGCTGTCTCAGGCAGGCCACTGCAGCACGACGCAGCAACAGGTGAGAGCTGCACAGGTGCACCTATGGGAACCCCAGTTCACAGCAGGAAATCAACATTCAGACTGACACAAACTCTAACTATCACATACGTACTCTAAAAGTATTTATGTCTTACACAGAGACACGGCACCAAGCTGGACAGGTTAACGTGTCGTGGAGCAAACATATGCAGCTGCTGCAAACATGAGATAGCAGCTGCCTGCACAAGAGAGTCTGAGTGGTCCTGCATTATGGCACAACCAACCAGGCAGGACGAGCGGATGGTGGAAATAGTGGCTCCATTTCCTAGCAAGACCAGCACAAAGAAACATTGTACTTAAAGACATATACTTCAGTAGCCTGCAAAGGATCAAAACCGGTTACACTGCCACCTGCTGGCTAAAAAAATACTATGGTTAATGATGTTTGTAATCTGGTTGTGCCACAGTTACCCTGCAACTCTGGTCCCACAGTAGTGATTAGAGCTCCCAGGCAGCGGCCCAGACACTGGTGAACCTCTGTGTGAGACGGGGGCACAGTGAGGAGCAGGGTGAGCACCAGAGACAGTGTAGGCTCCACATAGCCTCTGTACATGGGACCACTTGAATCCACAATTAGAGCCAGAGAGTGCAGAGCCCAAGTCTGGTGAAGACAAAAACACAGATTGAATTAATTTAGAGTGGGCCAGACCAGAATTGAAGAAAAAGACAGGGATGCATCAAAACTAGGTTTAGACATAACATTTAACAGAAAAGAAAACCAATCAAAATGTAATTTAATTATGAGTGAATATAAAAATGTACTTCTAATAAATAATTGACTGCACCTGGACTTCATGTGAAGAGCCATCCTGGGCTAGAGCCAACAAGATGCTGACACTGGTCTTTAAGTGCTGGCCAGAGCCAATTCCTCCAACATATCGATGCAGACAGCCGAGAGCCAGTGAATGGCCCGTCCTTGAAACTACATCACGAGCTGACTTCAGCCTGTAAACAGAGCAAAACAAAGACATGCATCACGTGAGTAGAGACAGATACAAAGTATGAGAGATCAACTTCAAGACAGATGAACAACAATGAAACACAAACTATAACTTTCCAAAAAGAGACATTCTGAAAATGTAGTGAGAATGTTTATTTTGTGCAATCAGGTATAAAATGACTCTCTGTCCGTCCCACTAAACGTCAAGGTGCAGTTTACATCCTTGTCTGTCCAGGCTCATTCAAGATATGTAGTGATAGACTAATATTTTTTACACCTAAAATCACTGTATTCTTAAAAACATTTATTAATGTAAGGTAAATACAGGTTATTCTGATCACAACATTGTGCACTGTAGACAATGTTTTCAATATTTATGTTATTGCAAAAATCCACACTTTTCAAACCTGGCACCTCAGAAGACTAAATCTGGCGCTCAAATCTCTCCTTCTGTCCAAAGTGTTTCTACAGATCACTAGGTTGTCATGGTAATGTTAACCACAGACCATTTTAAACAGAAAATGTTATCAATTCATCATTTTTATCCTGTTAGACACTTGTATCGTTTTTATTGGTGTATGAATTCTTGAGTTATGGCCAAAAGTAAGCTCTTTGGGCTTGACCTTTGACCTCCAAATGCTATCAAATTCATCCTCATGAATCAAACAAATCAATCAGTCAATGAAAGTGAACACTGGTGTAAAATATGAAGAAATTTTCTTTTAAGGCCTTCCTAAATATTTGATTTGAAACCATAATGTTGGACACAAAAAGCAAAGAAACAGAAATTGGAGACATGATATGCTCACTTATCAAAACTGGTCTGCGCCATTCTGGCAATGAAGGTTGCCTCTCCGACCACCTGAGCCATCCTCCCCAGGGCCTCTCCAGCAGCACAGCGCAGGATGGGATTAGGGTTGTCCAAAGCTCCCATCACCAGGGCCAGAGCTGATTTACGCACCTCCTCAGGCCCAAGAGTGCTCTTATTCTCAGCCAAACCCTACAGTTAAAGCGAAAGAGAAACATTATTTCTCACTGTAGCTATTACCTAAATGACCTACCCATTTAAGAGGATATAGAGCTTTTTTTCTTACCTTGAGGGCAGAAAGGACTGCAGTAAAGATGTTGAGTTGGACGGCTTGCTGTCGAACTCCTTTAGCCTGCTTTATGCATTCTGCAAAGTGGTCTAACATCTGCAGCCTGAATCATACCCATCAGTTAAAACACAGTATATTAATAAAAAACAGCTCAGCAACAATGCAGCGAATATAAATATATAAGGAAAATAAAGAGAGCAGCTGCAGGACAAGAAAATAAAAATAATGTTAACATGATGCAGAACCACATCAAGTCACCACAATAAGAGAGAGCGCCTTGCCTGTGTTTGAAGGAGACATGAGGGAACACCACACCAAACAGAGCCACTGAAGCATCGATAACCGACACACCCAAAGGGAGAGGTCCTGGGATGGCCTCGCCTACGGGGACGCGCAGGTAGATCGACGAGGGATCGTGCTCCAGAGCTCCGCTGCCAGACGCGCTGTTGGGCTGCAACTGTTTCACAGCAACGACACAGAAATACCAAAAGGCCAAACTTATATTTAACATTTAACGAGAGATAGTGATGACTAATCCAAATCACATACATAAAGCATCTTCAAATAAGAGCTGGGTTACTAGAACGGTCTTTTACCAACTAACCTGATCCTCTATGGACTTGTGGTCGGTCTCCTGTAGCCACGAGCCCATGAGCACGCTGTCGTCATAGTGACACAGAGAGCGCAGCAAAGACGTGGTAGTGTTGGCCGAGTTGTCGGTCAAAGTAAACTCTGCTACCAGTTCTCTCAGGAGAGCATTGAAGCTGCCTGTACGAGAGGATTACCCATTTTAAAACACCTCTCCTCAACTTATGTGAAAGCTAATGCACAAGTGACTGATTTACCTTCGTAAGTTTTTGGAGGCAAGAGAGCCAAGATGTCGTACAACCGGAGCCTCACCATAGCTGCACTTGCTTTCAGGTGGGCTCCGTGTACCTTAATGATGGCAGGGACACTGAGAAAAGTCAAAATGTTACAATCATTAGACATGCAGTCGAAAAACACACAAAAAAAATAAAATAAAAAGTCAGACATTTAAGAGAAAATTACACAAAAAAAACCACCACACTCACTGAGACATCATAGTCATGGCACATTCGATAGGAGTCATCAGCCTGCGGATTACGTCTTCTGTGAGAAGCTCGGGGCAGTGGGCCACGAAACTACGCATGGCTATAAAAGAAAGGGAACGGTTTTAGTCAACACTGCGTCTCGTAACATTTTAGGGCGTGCACACTGTGGAGGTGCAAGCCTTTACCACACAGTGCTCCAGCTCTGCCCTCCAGGGTGACCTGCCAGGTGAAGGAGTCTCCTCTGGCTTTTTCGGCTTCCAGCTCCTTCTGGGAGCGAGGAAACACGTTCCTCCACAGCAGCAGCATTTTGGGGAGATGATAGCGCACAAGGGAGGGACCTGGGAACACAAATGAACACAATGTGGTCACAAAGGTGGTGGGAGAAAGAGACGATTTCTGAAAAACTCCAAAATCAGGAAGTGTCTTTGAGGCTCACCCAAAGTCATCAGGGCCCCCAGCAGAAGCCATCCAGCCTGCGTGCGCTGCAGGGACAGACGGCTGTTCTGAGCAGCTGTTCGCAGAAGGTCTTCAGCTATACTCACCACCAACTACAAGAACAGCGAGGCTAGTCAATCAAGTCTGACATACATATGAAAGAACCACTAAGGCCAAATTCTGAGGCTACACACCTTGCCCTTGGTGTGGGGGATACCCAGTGGACACTGGTGCACGCCTCCCAGCAGAGCAGCCATCGCAAAGCTGTAGCCGCTTACAGCCTCAGGCGAACTCTTCAGGTTGTTGATTCTCTCAGCACAGCGGTCCAGCAGAGGGGTGAGCTGATAGGGTAGCGCAACGGCGACGCAACGCAAGCACCATGCAGCTGCCAAACGTGCTGCCATGCTTGGGTGCAGCAGCACTGAGGTCACGGTTTCAAGGAGTCCTGAAGAAGTGGATGTGTAATAAGTTATTTAAGGATTTCAGCCTTATTTTAAATTAGGATTTATGTCACACGAGCTTGTGTTACCAGAAACCCGAGAGTGACAACAGTGAATATCCTGTTTTGTATTCTGTTTATCTTACCTACAGAAGGCTCCTGGATGAGTGGTGAAGCTGTGGCACTCAAACTCTGAACCAAACTGCCCAGCTCTTTTAAAGCACACACCATAACATGCTGGCTGGCAGAGACATCACCTGCCCCTGCCTTGTTCTCCCCACTGATATCATTCACTACTGCCTCTGAAAACACAAATTTCAGGAAGAGAAGCGAGCAAAGCGATCTGTCAGCATGAACATTTTCTGAGTTATCACTTAAGTTTGTATTTTGAATACTCAATAATATTCAGAACACACTAATTTATAATGTGTGCATCATTGATGAAAAAGATTTATATCAAAGAAAAGATGCTTTGTGTCCATAATAAGTATAAATCACTAATGTTATTAGTATAATTTACACTAATCAGCCACAACATTAAAACCCGATATTGTGTAGGAAGTTGCAAGGTGGGGCCTCCTTACATCTGATTTGTTTTTCCGATCTTGAACTCTTTGTAATGTTTCTCAGACCATTCCTGAACAATATGCCGTGGCGGGTGCACTATGCTGCAGAAAAGAAAGCCAGCACCATCGGGGAATAGTGTTTCCATAAAGAGGTGTAAATTGTCTGCGGCTAGTTAGAATCAGATTAAAGCTATTTTCCTGCAGAAAATCAGAGAATCAAATTGCTTAAACTCTACTGTGTATCATGCTGATCCCCCTCTCTCTCTGGTAAACATCACACAAGATGTAAAAGAAAATGGGATTTCTTTCTGCTGTAGGTGCTTTCAAGAACAGACAGGACCACATGCAAAGTGTGGAGTATAGTGCCCCTGTGACCCTATTGCCAGTTCATTACTTATACCACTTTTGGTAGCAACTAACTACCAGAAACAATCCCCCAAACCTGATATTTTATAGATAATCTGATCCAGTTGCTTAGACATCAAAAAAGTCACATCTTTACAGCTTCCAACAACTTGACTTCCTGCTACAACTCGACAAGTAACATTAAGGCAAAATAATGATTTTTATTGTTGTCACCTACACTGATTTTAATGTTGTGACTGACAGGTGCGTACCGTAGCTTCTAATAACACAACAGACCCCATTAGGCCATGCACTGTTGTCATATATTTAACTAACGACATTAAACTACAGAACCGCTACATTAAAACACAGAAGAGCACACTTCAATGTACTCCAAGAGCTCTGAGGATTTGTCTCCCCCCATTCAAAAAGAAATAAATAAAAACAGGAAATGATGGCTATAATTGTGAAAAAAGAAAAAAAATGAATAGCTGATCATTTACCGGGAACTAAAATCCTCTGAGCTCTTGAAAGACAACAGTCAAGACAGATCATATGTAGAAAAAAGGTCAATAAAACGACTTGAGGAAGAGAGTATATGAAGATGCTTCTTGAACTGTGGCATTTCATTCGGACTTTAGTGTAAATGTAAACACATATACTAGATGTCCTACTTCTATCATGGCTCCCGGTAACATTTTCCCACTTATGTTTAGCTTAGACATTTCTCAAAGTCCCATTTCAAGAAGTCTCACATATCCAACTAGATGGAAAAAAATACAGCAGCAAGTACAGAGTGAACAACAAAGAACCCAGAAGAATCCAACATTTTTAGAAATTCTGTCTTAACACCAAGAAGTTCTGAAACGTACATCGGTTTAAAGGTTGCAAAGCAAATCAGAGTAAGAAACATCCTTTGTAAACGACGTATGGGTGATTTTGAAAATAATTTTGTGATGATCAAAAGCGAAAAAAATAAATAAAATAATGCAAAACACTGTGTCTTGTTCTTTTAGATGTAATCGCATCATCCTGTCGTGTGCCTTTGCATTTAGTGGCACGTGCAGTTTTTCTGCTGGTGCATGCCAGATGCTAGATGCCAGAAAAGGTTACGCTAACTGCTCTTTAGGGTTTATAAGGCAATAACAAAATGTGAATTCACAGGCAAAAAAGCCATAAAGGCTATGCAATAATGCAAGCATGAGTACTTAATATGCTGCGCAGGTAATGGATGATCTTACTGACATTATGATACTACTTGTGGTGAAAAGGGGATATGAAGAAAGAGGAAAGTAACCTCACAGGGAGAAAGCAGAAGGAAAAGCAGAGAAATAAAAGAAAAAGAGAAGCGGTCTCTGCACACAACATAAGCACAAGCCATGCAACAGATTTCAAAACTGAATGAGGAGCGAATTAAAAGGTGATAATAATGGATGAGTACTTACTCTGTAATGCTCTGAACCGTGATATTTCCCCCCCATCCTCCTTACCCACAGCCCTCATTTGCTTGCTGATGGCTTGGCAGATTTCTTTGCCGGCTGCGATTTGTGCTTTCTCTCCAAGCAAGCCCCCCAAGGTGGCGCGCAGCATGAAGGACACGCAGCGGCGCGAGTACACAGCCTCAACGTGAGTCTGCGTGGCCCGAGGGTGAGACACTAGGTCCAACACGTGCGACAGGAACGTGGCAAAGTTGCGCTCAAGCCACTGACCGCCAAGTGTTGTCACAAACACAACGTATGCCTAAGAAGAAATTAACGAAAAACACGCATGAGGTGGATGAGTCAGATGGATCGGGTTCATATTTTTAATATGTTTGAGAGTTCACCTCACCTGTGTGACGCCCACCCGCACCTCCCTGCTGACAGAGCCTCCCCCCTTCAACATCTCTCCTCCGCTCTTCAGGAAGCCAGATCCACCGCGCAGAAAGCCTGTGGCCATCAGCTCCAGCACCTCCTCCAGAGTGGCTCGCTTTACATTCTGACGCATCACTGCGAGAAGAACACGTTTAAAAAAAGAACGCGATAAAGAACAGAAGCAGTGAGCTACTCTAAAAACAACAAATCCACTCTGTAACCTACCAGCTGCTTGTTTGGGCATCAGGGCCGTGGCCATAACCGTCCCCAGCAGTTTCGCTACGGCTACCCGAACGCCATAGTTAGACCCTTCCAAGGCCTTGAAACACAAAGTAGCGACGTTCTCCAGTTCAGTGGTCCACATGAATACGGCCTCATTTTGTAGCTCCAACAGGCACTGATCAGGCAAGGAGGAAAAAAATGGGACGCTATCATTACTTTTCATATAATGTGTGTACTGGTAATATCTACTTCATGACATGAATTCAGAGGCTTATGTGCACATAATGTTACAATACACACAGTAACTTGTACGCTTTCTAAACGGAAATTGAAACAGTGTATGCGGTCGACATACATGACACAGCAAAAGCATTTAAGTCAGTGGTTTCTTCCCTTTAAAAACAGTCTGCACTCATTCTGACACACAATTGCTGTACTTGTGTCATAAAGGGAAAATTAGATCGTACTGAAAACAGTGATCACAAGTAATCATGCGGTACCTTTACTTTTATGAGTGAAACTGAGAATGAAGCCTTGCATAACGCTCCTCAGATGGGCCTTAACAACTTAAGATCAAAAACCAAGTTTAACTGTTTTGGGAGAAAGAGTTTGAAGATTACTCTGTGTGTCTTCTACGTAGCTTTTAACTTTATGATATGGAAGGCCCCAGCAGCCCACAAAATCCCCACAAAGAAGCGCAAGATAGTTGACACATTTAAAAATCTTAACTGTGTTTTTGTGAGACCGACCTTTGCTACTGCACAGCGTACAGCCATGGACCTGTCTGTAAGCAGAGAGCGAGCATTCTTGTAGATGTCTCTGTGACAAGAAGCTGCAGCTCCACCCAGTCCGCTGAGCACCTTCTGCAGACTCAGAAGGATCTCTCCTCTACCTTGTGACTACATCAATAAAATAGAAGAAAGTGACGTTACAAATCAATCCCTCCATTACTGTTCTTATACTGTAGTGTGCCTGCTCCTAGTTTCTTTACTCTCACGTGGCATACCTCTGCACTCTTTAATGCCTTTAAAAGATTATTGATGGTATCTGGAAAGGAGCTTCCCAGCATCCTCCCCATCTTCTCATAAAAAGCCCCAACACATGCCACTGCAGCACTGCAAGAAATGTGTAACAGTGCATTAACACAGCAATTCAGACAAAAATCTATGTGAAAATTCATAATTATGTAAATTAAAATATGCAATACCATGGAATACTTCATGAAAATTAATAGTTATTAACTTCTATTTATTAGACTCCTCCTTATGTTGATAAATGGTGAGACTGGCTTACATACATGAATTAGCTTTAACCTTATCTACTGTAAAATGCTGAAGGGGAAGCACAGTGGCTTAGTATGCAAAAGGGAGGCCCTGGCACGTCTGTGTATTTCACCTACCCAGAAATGAGCAGGTATGAATGACTGATGGATAAAACCCTGCAGGGCACCACTGATGCAGCTTCATCCACTGTTAAATTCCATTAACGCCAGCAAGAAACACAGCAAATCTAGTCTTGTACGCTTAATCCCTCCTTTTAAACATAAAATGTCGTTCTGCAGATTACCGTCCAGCTTAACTGCTAATACCCTTGAAGATAGGCCTACCGCACGTGCCTGGAGCTCTAAAAGCAGTTCTGAACAGCTTACATTTGAATTAAAATATGTGAAAGCTCAAGCAGACTATTAATATGCAGTTCCTGTATTTCTAAAAATAGCCAATAAAAATATACGCAGTAGTAAATAAATGGGAACTCACAGTTTTGTTGGCAAGTATGCAGGTGTGTCATCCTTGCTTTTGATGATGTCATTGCATTTATCAAGAGTCTGGAAAACAGTGAAGGTGTCACCAATGCTGTAGAGCGTAGCAAGGTTTTTGGCCAGGAGTTTTCTAGTCGGTGGTCCCGGAGCGCTGCTGATTAGTCCCGTCAGCTGTTCCACCAGCTTCTTCTGCTTCTCTTTTACATCCACCTGCATTCAAAAAAGAAGGGAAAAAAGCACAATCGAGTTACAAAACGCTTCCAATGATTCTGACTCAGAAAAGCTAAAAATCTGAATAGTCACCTTATTTGCTGCCACAAGCACTTTATCCAAAAACCGGAGCCATTCGAAGATGAAGACGGGCCTTTTTGCTTCGGTGATCTGGGCCAAAGCATCTTCATTAAGCAGGAGACTGTGAGCCAGCTCCATGGTGAGGAACCTTGAACACAGAGACGTGCGCCCTCCTCTCTGCAATGATTCACGAACACGTGACAAATTAGAGGAACAAAAAGCTTAATATACTGTTGCAACACAAGCAGTCGGTAGACCATATTTTGCTCAAACAGCTTCAGTGTGACTTGACACTGAATCTACAAGTCTTTTTGACTAAAGTGAAAGACTGGAGCACCACTTCTCTTAGAAATAATCTTAATTGGCATTTTGATGATAGCAGTAGGGAGCATTACTAGCACAAAATCTTCAATGAGTTTTCAGCTGGACTGAGTGATGGTATCAGTGTGGTAGACGTTATCTCTAACAGTGATGAATTTGCATACTGGAGTGAGACAGAACAGCTGGTGAGGAGGTGCAAAGACAACAATTTGATCCTGAGCAAATCTAAAACTAAAGGCTGTTGACTTTAGAAGGGAAGAAGTCCAACATCTTCCTTTCATTGGCCAAGGTCTGTTGAAAGAGTGCTTCCTGGGCACCACTATATGCCAGTCTTTATCACAGAACTTAAACACCAGTCTCACTGTTAACAAAGCCCATCAGAGACTCTACTTCCTTTGGCAGAAGTAGAGATGTATGGAAAATATGGGTTCAGTTGGGAAGCTGCAAACCATTATCATTATCATTATTATTATTATCTCCAACCTGACTTGGTAAGGTAGCACAACCAATCAGGACAAACAGCAGCCTGGAAAAAGTTTGAGCCTCCAACATCACTGGTTGTAGTCTGCCTTTCATAGCTCCACACTATGCCACCCGAACCACCAGGAGAGGTAGAAGCATCATCACTGTCCCCTCCTACACATCATCTGTTTAATCATCTCCCACCAGGCAAAAGATACAGGGGTATTACTACAAGAACAGAGATAGTAGCTATCTCCAAGCTATTAGGTGCTTAAATATATGCTGAACCTTCTATTATTTTTTGTTTCAATTTACCTACAGCAAGTTGTAATCATAGAATCTGAATGTATCCATCCATTCGCTTCCGCTTATCCTTTTCAGGGTCGCGGGGGGCGCTGGAGCCTATCCCAGCTGTCATACGGCGAGAGGCAGGGTACACCTTGACAGCTCGCCAGTCTGTCACACAGAGAGACAGGCAACCATTCGCACTCACATTCACATTCACTCCTGTATTCACATCTATGGGCAATTTAGATTAATCAATTAACCTTTCCCCAGAAACTGCATGTCTTTGGACGGTGGGAGGAAGCTGGAGTACCCGGAGGGAACCCACGCAAACAGGGGAGAACATGCAAACTCCACACATTGAACTCAGGACCTTCTTGCTGTGCGGCAACAGTGCTAACCACCGTGCCGCCCAGAATCTGAATATATTATGCAGCAAAACGTACACGTATGTATCATGCATTTGCAATATTAACTTAACCTCTTGCACTGTGGACTGTTCCCTTCTGCAATCTAGACTCTACGCCATTCACTAAAATCACTTTAAACATAGGTACACTGACACACTGCACTACTTTTATGGGTTGATGTGTTCAATACACGTGTACTTTGTATGTTGTGCTGTATTGTGTCATTTGATGTGTCTTGTTGTATATGCAGCTGTGTTGTTGAAATGGCTCCAATAAACTTGAGCTGTGGTGACTGTGAAGGCCACTCAGTCACCACATAACATGATCAAAATCATTTTCATGCTCATCTAAAAGTTCTATCAGCTCTTGCACCTCATTGCCACCATGGAAGAGATCATTCCTAGCATGAAAGGAATACTATATTATAGGATGAAGAGAAATACTGGGAACAGCTGTGTTGATCTGCAGGTTGGACATTCCTGCTCAGGAGACAAACTCTGTACCCAACAGCATGACAGGGCCTCTCAGTTGTCTAATTTAAATGCCTCTTCTCTAACAATACGCCTGTTCAGTCAATAAACTATCACATCCATCAGCTGGACAGGTTATAACAGCCCTATAGATGCTAAGGACCAATTATCGCCATTGGAATGCCTTCGCTGTGTTCCGTACGTCAGTAATTTTAATGTCAGTGGCTGTAAAGTTATAATAGCCGCGCTCAAGTCTCGTATGGAATAACACAAAAATATTAACACTGCAGTGATGTGTTGACAGCTGTCATCCTTCAGATGTTAATACGCGAGCTAGTTAGCAACATAAGCTAGCTGCTTCCTAAAAGGGGAAAGCTAAACTCCGCGAAACACTGACGACTAAATAGGACTTTGGCTCTTCGTCGTCATTTTTTACAACCTTGAGTTGTTCAAAATATACCCCTCAGTGACAACAAACTCCCTGAAATACGGGACAAATACAGCAAAACTGTTCATCCTACCTGTGCTTCGGTGACCCGGGATGAATGACGACGACTATGGGCGGTGTCGCTGTGAAGTTTGTCCGATGTTAAACCAAACAAATAATTTAACTTAAATCATATAGCTTGTAGAATTTTGTGAAATAAACAAAAATAGACGTGACATTAATCGAGTCCATTTCACAGGACAAACACGTTCTTTTGAAATATATGCCAAATGCAGCGGAACTGTAGACTTTGTGTGTACCTTGCAGCTACTCGGAACGTTTTTGCAAAGGAACAGAACACCACAGAAGAAAATACAAACGCACAAACCGAAGTTGTTGTTTTTTTTTGCTGTTTTTCTCTGTTTTTTCTCTCTTTAGTTTGTGCAGAATGTCAGATGAAGAAGAAGACTATATGTCTGATGCATTTCTTAGCAAACTGTAAGTGTTTTGGCTCTGGTGTTTACTGTAAAATGTTCATATTGACAACAATGTTCGGTCAGTGCCATGAAACTGTTGTTGAATCGAGTATATTCCGATATTGAGCTATAAAAACAAAGAAGCAGGGTGTCGTTGCTCTCAGAATAGTTATCGGTATTTTTTACACCCGTGTAACGTTTTTCTTTGTCCCTCCGACTGTCAGTCAAGATGTGAAACCGGGAGTCAGCATGGTGAGGCGGGTAAAAGAAGCAATGAAGAGGGAGGAGAAGCAAAAGGAAAAGAATGTTAAGAACCGTCAGAAGAGCTACAAGGAGCAGGAGAGCGAAAGCCGAGAAGTGGCTTTACAGAGCTCCATCAGCAATGAAAACAAAGGGTTTGCACTTCTGCAGAAAATGGGCTACAAAGCTGGGCAAGGACTTGGGAAGCAGGGCAAGTTTGTTCTTCGCTAAATTGTGAATTTGCTTTGCATTTGTAGTGTGCACTGATGTTAATCTTTGTTACCCCTATAGGAGCAGGAAGAGTTGATCCAATCCCACTAAATATCAAAACAGGTAGGAAATGTTATTTTAAAATGAGTATTTAGTGATGTTGTGTACAGCCTAGCTGAATGATTGCAGCACTTTTCTGTTTATAATCAGACAGAGGGGGTATTGGAATGGAAGAGATGAAGAAAAGAAAAGCTGAAGAGGAACTGGAGCATTATAGGCAGAAAGTACGAGCCAAACAACAGAATGAGACCAAATCTCTGGAAGATTTCAGGTGAAGCATGCAGCTACCTCTAAACGTTGTCCCCTCCCCCTCTTATAGTCTGTGTTTTTAACTTTTTCCTTTTTTTGCGTTTTCAGGTCAAGAGTAAGGACGGAAAGAGAGGAGCGAAAGATTGAAGGAGACCTCAGGAGGAGTCAGCGAGCTTGCGAACAGCTTGACAGTCAAAAGGTGGAAAGAATTATGAGTATAGCTCCTTATGGACTCCTCTGCACATCACAGTGCTAGTGTTAGTAGCAGGTCTCTCTCTAATCAGTCTCTTACCAGTGAAAGGAGGAAAATTATAGACCACTGACACAAAGTATCTCCTAGCTGAGGTTTCTTCTCTTTTCAGGGGATAACTGCTCCGAGAGAAGACTGGTACTGGCCTAAAGCAAACTCTGATGAAGAAGAGGACGATCTTAAAGAGGAGGATGAGGATGAAGAGGAGGTTACAGAACTCACTGTAAGTATTTTATTTTAGACAATCAAAATTAATGTATGTTATTCATAGTTGGGGTTTTTTGTTGTTGTTTTTTTACCAAAACAGCAATTGTGGTACTGTCTGAGGAAGTGCAGAGCAGTATGTGTAGGACATGTATTAGGATAGCAAGATGATGTTGAGGTGTACAGTGGGAGTGACAGATTTGTTCAAGATGGGGGTGGGATTACATTAGGGATTGGCTCTGAGCCCCCTCTTGTTTGCAATGTGATGGGCAGATGATGTCAGACAGGAGTCTCTGTGGCCTATGATATTTGCAGATGACATTGAAATTTGTAGTAGAGAGCAGGTAGAAAAGCCTGGAGAGGTGAATGTCTCTCAAGAGAAATGAAAGACAGTGGATGCAAGACAGAATACATGTGTGTGAATGAGAGGGAGATGGGTGAAAATGCAAGGAGTAGCTTTAGTGAAGATGGATGAGTTTAAACCATCAAAATCACCAGACAGTGCACAACAGAGGTGAAGAAGAGAGCATAGAGTGCATTGGATGGAGATCAGTGCTGAAGTGTGTTTTCTAACAGAAGGATAGCAGCAAGAGTAAATGAAAAGATGGTAGGAAGACCTGCTATGATGTGTTGAATTAATGAAAAGAAATATTTTCAATTAAATTTTCATATCTAATACTCATATACTCTGGATTAGAAATGAGTACATCAGAGGGACAACTCAGGTTGAGCTGAAAAAACATAAATGCATCTTATAGGATTTAATGGCAAAATTATCCCAATGAATATTAAATGTGATATGTGGTTCTCTGTTGCAGTCTTTTGATAAACTACAAATTTTGACATCCTATTTGAGAGGAGTCCATTTTTATTGCATATGGTGTGGGACCACCTATAATGGTAGGTGTGATGTCTTGTCTTTAGTGCTGTAGCTTTTAAGGTTCTTTTGTATTGCCATTGCTCATACTGTGTATGTGTATATAATGTATTGATTTCTATTTTACAGATGAAGAGGACTTGTGCGCTAACTGTCCTGGGGATACAGCAGCAGACCATGAATAAAATGAATGAAAACCAGTCTGCACAAGTTTCCTGTAAAGAGAAAAAAAAAGTATAAATGTTTGATCATAAAAATATTGTGTATATGTGAATGCACTTTGATATGTGAGTCAGGTTCATCGGACTACAAAAACAGCCAAGGCAATAAAGTGATCAGAAATTAAGTTCTTTAATCATCCAGTTTTAATCTGCTGTCTTTCATTGAAAGACCATCAAGTTTGTATTTGTTGTATACATTTCTGTTTTTTGGGTTGTTGTTGTTGTTTTTTTTCATTTATAAATTAGGATGTCTTTCAATATTTCTATTTTATAAAGATGAATACAAATTGTGTTACATATTTCAAGATCAATTGTATTTATCTGTCTTCATTAAACGTTTTAAGAATGCTACCATTTTGACTTTTTGTATATTCTATGATTTGTTGTGAGTTTATATCAGCCATACTTCTTTTCATTACTATTACTTTAAAAAATTCTGATGCGTAAATTGGGCAATAATAATAATAATTTACATGTCTGAAATACTTAAGGATTTTTGGTTTATATGTTATTGTCACTATGACATCGCCACATCTCTACGTTTGGCGCTTGACAAAAGAACTACAGTTCCCATGAAACTTAGCGATGGGAGCTGCTCTTAAACATCTTGGGACATGTAGTCATTCAATCCTAACATGCGTAAGTTTAAAAAAACACGAACAGGTAATCATATATTACTGACGTTAAAATTCCGAGCTTTAACATTAGTTAAACTACAAAAAACAATCTAAAACAACTATTGATAAAGCAAACAGCTATTCTCCCAAAACAGCATCGTTGCTACTCAGTTTTCCTGTACTATAACTCACACTTTCTCTGTTGTTATACTTTATTTTGATATCTTCCACCCAACTCTGCTAGTTTCAGCGTACAGCTTCAAACCATTTCTTTTTTTTATAAAACTTTACTGAACAAAACGTGGTTGATATGTCGGACATTACTTGAAAGCACCATGTGACGTTTACGGAGAAAACGAAACCTAAACTGACATGGAAAGGAAAAACGGAAACCATGTTTTATTTTGAGATTTGTACTTTGCTCTCTATTTTTATGAATTTTGTGTAAATATTCCGACTCCCGACAAACTTAGGATGGAAAACTACATAGCTAAGTTAAACGAGTATGCACAGAAACAGCGGCTGGCGCTCCAGTTTGTGGAGGTTGGAGCTGCTGGCCCTGACCACATTAAAACGTAAGTTGAACATAGATGGGATCTGCGACCTGGGATGTCGTACGAGTACGTGTGTATTTTTGTAGGATAGACTCTTCAGTGAAACCGTAGTAGGCTGTATTTTCGCTCACTCGCTACCAAATGCACGTTTGTGTACAGTAAATGTATTTTGTACGTCGCTTTAGTCCATTTACTAAATGTCCACAGGTATGTTGATCCTGCAGTATCTTGCTAGTGTGTTGTTTCCACACTTAAACTTTGTCACTCTGCACGCAATTGTAATATTTTGTTACAATTCTTTGTTTACCTCCTACCGTACAAATAAAACATTCCAACCATATGTTAAAAACAGAATATTTTTGAGCAGCAAGTTCTGTGGTCCTGAGTACTTTTTTGCCACGTGTATATAAAGATACAGTAACAGTGTTCCAATTTTTAAAGCTTAAATTGGCCTCCAGTTGTAGAATGGCATATTTAATATTTTGTGTGGGGAAAGTACACTAGGAGTTTACTGTATTTGTCTGTTCAACAGATTTACTATCAGAGTTGTTCTGAATGGTAAAGCCTATCCTGACGCTGTTGGAAAGAACAAGAAGGAAGCCAAGCAGAACGCTGCTAAAAATGCATTGGCAGGCTTGTTGGAGGAATCAGCTGATACTGTAAGATCATTGCACCATTGTATTCACTCACTGTATGTGTGGACATTTGTTTTAATCTGCTGTGTGTTTGTTGGTTACAAACAGACAGAAAATGCTGCAGAAGTTTCTAATACATCAGTTCATCAGAGAAGTGGCAGTAACATCAAGTACACCTGCTGGCTTAATGAGTATGGTCAAAGGAACAGGGTGATTGTAAGGCCCGTGGAGGCTGCCAGACCTGGACCAGATGATGAAAATCAGTAAGTCTACATGATGCATCTAGTTTTGATTGTAGATGTGAATAATCTATTTGAAATCTATTTAATATTTTTCTTTTAATGTTAGATGGTGTAACTTTTTTGTTGGTGACAAGGAGTACCCGGCAGCTTCCGGGAAAACAAGAAGGGAAGCCAAGGAGGAAGCAGCCAAGCTTGTATATCACGATATATGTGGCACTTTAGAGGTAACTAATGGAATATACTGATTGACTTGACATCAAAGAAAACTGGATAAATGGTTTAAATATTTTCATGCATGTTCTAGTAGCATGTTGTTCACTTGTACTTTATATTCCAGACTGGAGATGAGAAAGACATTTTCACATCAAGTCAGCAAAAGGAGGAAACAAAACAAAATGTTGCAGATGTCTGGTGAGTTGAAACAGTGTTTCTTTTTGATGCTTTATCCCTGTGAAGCCTTTTTGTAAACTATGTATTGTTTAAAGTGGTTGAAGTTTCAGTTTTTATGTATTTTTTCTTTGATATTGTAGCCTTCAGATAAAGAGTTTGGCTGTGAAACCTGAAGATAAAAGGTTTACAGAGGTAAATTTCATAGGTCTTGTCAACCACTACTGTCAGAAAACATCCTGCTCCCACACGTTTATTGAAGAGGATATATGTGGACCGCCTCATAATCGACAGTGAGTGTGACCGTCCCCTTACCAGCCATTATAGACAATTTCTGCTAAATGCTGGCTGATGTTTAACAGTTGGTAAATGATGTAAACCAGTTTTTCACTGTTTCACAACAGATTTTCCTACAAATTAGTCATAGATGGCAAGGAATACCCTGTTGGTGAGGGTAACAGCATCAAGGAAGCCAAACAAAATGCAGCTCGATTAGCCTGGTCTGCTCTTCAGGAACAGTCAGACTGGGACAGCAAGGTATTTAACATTTTCTGTTAAGTTAAGAGTACTTTATTGTCTGCCGTAGGGGGAAATCATCCTGGATCGGCCAGCTCCTGCATTGAAACCCCTCCCACACACACATAGTAATAAAAATCAAAGCATAAACCCTAGTTGGGCACACTTTTATAAATACAGACCTTAGAATGCATAAATAATTAAATAAATAGTTGAAGTAGTAGTAGAGTTGTCCTTCAGTCATGAGCTGTTCATTTATCAGTTTAACTGACAAAGGGACAATTGAATATTTGTAGCAGTTATACTGACACAAAGGGAAGTTGTACCTCCTAATAAAATATTGTGGCCTATCGAACCGTAAAAAAATATCTTGGGGAATGTTTATGTTCCTATAATTTTTCCTGCTTTCCTGATTGTTAGATTTCCAAACCTGCTGTCATAGCCTAAGAGACTCTGCAGTAGACAACTGATATAATACCAAAACTAAAAACTCTAAGTCTCCGGGGAAAATGAAGACACTGATAGATTCTCATACACACATGAATGTCCTATGGGTTCTTTTGATATTAAATACACTGAAGAAAAATATAAATGCAACACTTTTGTTTTTGCTCCCATTTTTCATGAGCTGAACTTAAAGATCTGAAACATTTTCTACATACCCAAAGGACCCATTACTATCAAATATTGTTCACAAATCTGTCGAAATCTGTGTTAGTGAGAACTTCTCCTTTGCCACAGGTGTGGCAAAGTTTGTATGTAGAAAATGTTTCAGATTTTTAAGATCAGCTCATGAAAAATGGGAGCAAAAACAAAAGTGTTGCATTTATATTTTTCTTCAGTGTATTTTGGCCATTTAATAGATTGTTGATGTTGGTATTTCCACTATGCACACTATGGTACCACCCCAGGCTCACACTGTCCCCAAAGAATAGTGGGACCCTAGCCTGGTATTTTAGATGCTGCATACACTATTTACATCATTTTATTGCACACTTGAGTTTGAGTTCCCCTAGAAACAAAATTCAGGCGTCCATCTCTGTGTATGTTCACCTAATCCTTTTTGCATGTAATGGTTGAGTAAGCTCTTGGCCTCATCGTAACTTTTTATTATGGAGCACTCTGTCCTATTTGCATATTAAAGTGTTTTCCTCAGATAATTCTTGTAGTATTCTGCCTATTTTGGAGATTTTTCATCAGTCAGATTTTGATGGCCTTACTCGAATAACTAAATCAGAATTTCTTCTGTATGATCATGCAGACTATAATGAGAAGGGTTGTGTTTAACAGCGCCACAACCTCCTTTGTGTTTTCAGATAACTATCAAGTCAGCTGTGTCAGATGATAGAGCACCGTCCAAACTGTCCACACCACCAAGCACACTGTAAGGCTGAGCAGTACTGTAGATGGTAACATGTAATGTTGAAAATACCTATTAATTAGGCATTTTATTTGTCTCAAAGGGACTCTGGTTGTCCAAAATCAAGTAGCAGTACAACAACTACAAATGACTCAGTTGTTTTCTCCCAGTCATCTAACGCTTCCAAGGAGCAGGTTGGTTATATCCCATTCTTTCATCCACTCCTGCCATGGTTCACCAGTTTGTAATGTTGAGGCTGTTGCAGAAGTTTTTTTTAAATTACTGGATTAAATAAAATCAGTTTAAATGTCCGTTCTTGTTCTAAGATCATCGATCTAAAACACGGTGGTTCTTCAAGTCACAAAGGAGTAGAAATAAATCAGAATCATGACGACAACTGGTGAGGACAAACAGTTGCAACAAATAGTTTCAGTTTCAATGTTTGGATTCTCTTTTGTTGGTAAAGTTCTGAATATGTGGCTTGTCTTTATAGTTCTAAGACAAAGAGCTTGATGGTAAAGAAAGAAGCTGAAATCTTTACAGAAGAGAATTTCATAGGACTCATCAATCTCTACTGTCAGAAAACAAAGCATTGCCATGATTACGTCCTAGTGAGCAAATGCGGTCCACCACATAATCCTCAGTGAGTATGACTTAACCTTTTTAACTAAATACACCTTATATAGACTAAATCTATATGTGTGTATATATAAAGCTATTTGTATGGCACAAAACTCTTAAACCTGTTGCTGCTGATATTGTCTCCCTACACAGATTCTTCTACAAAGTAGTCATTGACAACAAGGAATATCCTGTGGGTGAGGGTAAGACTATCAAAGAGGCCAAACAAAATGCTGCTCGGCAGGCGTGGTCTGCTCTTCAGGAACAATCAAATTGGGATAGTAAGGTACTTAATGATCTTTACTTAATGATTTTTGTTTTTATCCACAACCTTGAAATCTTCCATATTCCTCATCCAACACACTCTAGCTTTTTAATTCCTTACTATAAAGGCGGTAAAAGGGTTGCACTACTAAACTTTTCTCAGCATCATTCAACAGAGATGCTTGTGAGAAAGCAAATGTCACACATTTCATTTATCTACCTGCTCCCTACTTGCTGTGTACACATGATGTGTGATGTCAGATTGCATTCACTTCTAATGAGTGGGCATCATTCTTACTGCTTCAAACCCACTTATGCGGGAAGCTCGACTAAACCAAACTGTATTTCCAATAGTGCAAACTAGTCTGAGGCGAATTATTTCCTGCTAGTTGTAAGGTCATAAAAGAGAGGACAGCCAAGTATTTTGTATTGTCCTTTCTCGCTAAGCTGCCTGAACTTCGTGTGTTAAAACAGCTTGAAAAGTGTAAGCTCAGTGTTACAGACAGGGAAGCACAATTTAGGTAAAGGAACAATACTTCATAATCATAATTTTTATAAGTGTCCAAATATTGCTGTATCTCAAAGATTGGATGATGCAGAAATATGTTCCTATCAAAATCATCAGGTATTATTGTACTTATTGAACGTTTTCTTTTTTTTTAAAAAGCATGTGTTTCTAAAGCATACGACCAGATTTGCTAAATAGAGCAAACTAGTGTGTGAGAGCAAACCCCAAATAGAGCTCATAGATGTGGTTAGTTTTAAAATCACGGTTGTTTTCTAAACGTAGGTGCAGTAAGTTAATTTCAAAATCGAGCCCAAAAAAAAAAGGCATGCTTTTTTTGTCTTTTCTTTTTTTAGCGTTATTGGTACAGTTATCAGTAAATGGCATTTGAAAACATTAGTAAATAAGTGTATGTGCTTGATTTAAATATTTTCTTCTCTATGTTTTGCGCTTTGAGAACAGACCTCACAGATTTACATATGCAACCAAAAACAGTCGCAAAAAGCAGACATGCTAAGAGGTTAAATGTGAAAAATATCCAAAAAAACACCTGATGTGGGTTCCAGGATGCTAACATGCTTTTGAAGCCACTGCTGTACTTTACAGAAACCATACAGAAAGTGATTATTGCTGAATATTTTATGTTGTATATTAACCTCCTGGGACCTGGCATCCACATATGTGGACATCACATTTTGAGTTGTCTAGACCAAAATACAAAATTTTGCTCTACAAGGGCCTGATTTCCACTTACGAGGACATTATACTGCCACTGTTCTATCGAAATTTAAAGCGAATGTCCTCATATGTGGCTCTAAAAATCAGAAAAAAAATCATGTAATTCTTTGTTTTTGCATTTCCCAATCAGCCCAAATAGCAAGGAGAAATTAAAAATGCATGCCATGAAAGAGTTCAGGTGTTAGGAGGTTTAAATTATAGCTAAAACTAATGTTTTCAAAAACATTTAGAATTTTTCTGACAGTCTCATTTTAAACGTACATGTATGTGGTTAACCAATGGTTAATTTTGCAGCAGCCAGATGGACAAATAGTAAGGGCGTGTCGTGCATGTTAATAAATATCCCCTGCACTTACCAACAATCATATTATTTTACATTAAAGTGTCCTACTACCAAACGGTGTCTTAGTGTACAGCTGAACATTTTTTTGTTTCTTTCAGCTGGTTTCTTGGTCAGCTGTGTCAGATGATGTTACACCAGTCCAGCTGTCCAGCCCAGCGAGCACACTGTAAGGCAATGGAATGAGCAAGCACACCTAATACTTAAGTTTAATGTGGAGAAAACTGCATGAATGTATCTTGCTGTATTTTCAAAGGATCCCACATGATGCAAAATCAGAAAGAATACCAATGACTTCAAGTGACCCAGTTGTTTCCCCAAAGGTTCAGAGACCTTCCAAGGAACAGGTTTGTTATCCTCTGTGTCTTCTATATCTTTTGTTGTCATGTCCTTTGATACTAACACGGTTATATTAGGATGCTTTTAATTATTTAGCTCCAGTTCTACACTCCTAATTAGTAGTTTTCATAATTGCAATAACAACTTTTCAATAATAATGGGTGATGTATCTATAGTAATATCAAGGTATGAAAATAGTTATTTATTAAAAAATGTGATCACGCAAACACTACATATTGGTGATCATGATCTATTAAAATGTGACAAATGCATTTGACAGTCTTCATAAATTAAATAAATGAAAAACTGATCTGTTTTTTTTTCTCAGTGAAGGTTATTATAGTCAGCTTAAACTAAAATTAGATGTGAAAAAACTGAAATAAAAAATTAAAACTAGACTTTTTTTTTTAAAGTGAAGTGAAATGATTTTGCACAGTTAGGGAAATAAAAAGCTAAACTAAAATACAAATATAGAGGAAATATCTTTAGTTTTAGTATTTAGTTTGTTTAATTCAATCTGCCTGATGAGTCACTGGTGTACATGTTTATTGAGACCCTATATGTCTACAACACTGTGAGTCAACTGCTTTCTTTTTTTCTTGCAATACCTGCACTGATTTTCCTAAATCTTGCCTCTGACATATCCCCTTGATGCAATAATAATTAAAAAGAGTAAAACAAGAACATTCACTTTGGATACTAACTGAAACTAAAGTGAATTAAAAACAAAGTCAGAATAAAATAAAAATTAAAAACTAACAAGAAAAAAAACCCCTCACTAATAACTCCGGTCTCAACGAATGCATCTTAGATTTTGTATGTGTCAATTTCATTCATCGCTTTCTTTTTTGCTGTTCCTGTTTTTGTTTTGTTTTTTTGTTTTTGTTTGTTTGTTTTTTAACATAAAACTCACAGTTGTATAAATAAGTAAAATTAGAAACAGAAGTTCAAGAAAAAATGCCAATGATAGGATTTGCCTTGGGAAGGTAAACCCATGTTGTTTAAACCTCTGAATCCTACAGTCTGATATTCTTTTCTAATTAAAATATAAATGTGGTAAAATCTGTATCACTGCAATACTGGCCAATGATTTTGCACACTGCAGATTTTCCTCACATCAAGCAGGTGGATAATTATGCAAATCTCCTATGAGTAATTTTTACTAAAGGGGATAATATTAGCTAGAAACGGGCTTAACTTTTTCCAAGAATTTGAAAAATAACTGACAATATTATTTTTTCTTGTGATGTTGTTCAAGTATATAATTTTTATCTGTAGGAACTAATCCAACAAGGCTCAACTATGTACTTGTACAAATGAAGGAAAAGTTTCCTTGGGATGATGTATGTGGAAAACATACATAAATATATACATTCTATACAGACAAGAAGTTAGCTAAGGCTCTGGGCAGAAATTGAGTGTGTATTTGTAAAATAGCACCTTACAAACTCTTACAAACTTTCAATACCTGATGATTGACATCAGTGTTTCAAACTACTATTAATAATACCATTTAATAACTAAGTTTGTCTTGTTTGTAACAAATGTTTTGCATCTAATTTAGCCTTATTTCCCCCTTTATTTCTCCCTTTTTAAGGATCAAAATCCTGATTTAAAACCAAAAATAAGGTAAGTCATACTTTGAAACCTGTTGTAAACATCGTTGTGTAATATTTCATCTGACATTATTGCTGATGATGATTTTCCTGGTTAGAATTGCAGCAAATTTCGGTAATGTTTCCAGACACAAAAAAAAGGTATGAAGGACTCACAGAAATTCTGAGTGTTTTCAGTTTTTTGTTTAATACTGGAATTTCAATATGCTGACTTTGCATTGTTTTTAAGGATTTGCACAACTCTGATCTCAAAGAAAAGAGTAAAGAAAGAGGTTCCACCGAGAAAACATCAAGTCAAGTAGTACAATCGAGGTATTAAAAAAACAACAACAACACTACAATGTACTGCTATCATGTTTTTACTACAGTTTATAGTTAAAGGAGAATTTTCTCTTTGTTAGCATTTGTCATTAATAGTAACACCTATGTTAATCTCTACAGGTTTACACTGGAATTCGACTCTATAGAGCGCCTTGGTAAAGGAGCCTTTGGTCGTGTTTATAAGGCAAAACATAAACTGCTGAATAAATATTATGCTATTAAAATTGTTCGCTGCAAAGAGTAAGTAAATATTTAATATAAATATTAAATTTTGTTTATGAAAAAGGTGAATTCCCACTAGCTCTGTACAGGAGATTTGAGAGAGATCTCTTCAGTCTTTCCAAAGCCTCCAATATCTTATGCCTAACAATCTTAGCACACTAGTAGTATACAAGAGTATACAGTAAGGCGGGTGGCAAATTTACTGTCAACTGTTTGGGGATATTTTGCATCTTTTGTTTTTCGGTGTACAAATACATTTACAGTGGGGCAAAAAAGTATTTAGTCAGCCACCGATTGTGCAAGTTCCCCCACTTAAAATGATGACAGAGGTCAGTAATTTGCACCAAAGGGTACACTTCAACTGTGAGAGACAGAATGTGAAAAAAAAATCCATGAATGCACATGGTAGGATTTGTAAAGAATTTATTCGTAAATCAGGGTGGAAAATAAGTATTTGGTCACCTCAAACAAGGAAAATCTCTGGCTCTCACAGACCTGTAACGTCTTCTGTAAGACGCTTTTCTGTCCCCCACTCGTTACCTGTATGAATGGCACCTGTTTGAACTCATCATCTGTATAAAAGACACCTGTCCACAGCCTCAAACAGTCAGACTCCAAACTCCGCCATGGCCAAGACCAAAGAGCTTTCGAAGGACACCAGGAAAAGTATTGTAGACCTGCACCAGACTGGGAAGAGTGAATCTACAATAGGCAAGCAGCTTGGTGTGAAAAAATCAACTGTGGGAGCAATCATCAGAAAATGGAAGACATACAAGACCACTGATAATCTCCCTCGATCTGGGGCTCCACGCAAGATCTCATCCCGTGGGGTCAAAATGATCATGAGAACGGTGAGCAAAGATCCCAGAACCACACGGGGGGACCTGGTGAATGACCTGCAGAGAGCTGGGACCAAAGTAACAAAGGTCACCATCAGTAACACACTACAACGGCAGGGAATCAAATCCCGCAGTGCCAGACGTGTTCCGCTGCTGAAGCCAGTGCATGTCCAGGCCCATCTGAAGTTTGCCAGAGAGCACATGGATGATACAGCAGAGGATTGGGAGAATGTCATGTGGTCAGATGAAACCAAAGTAGAACTTTTTGGTATAAACTCAACTCGTCGTGTTTGGAGGAAGAAGAATACTGAGTTGCATCCCAAGAACACCATACCTACTGTGAAGCATGGGGGTGGAAACATCATGCTATGGGGCTGTTTTTCTGCCAAGGGGACAGGACGACTGATCCGTGTTAAGGACAGAATGAATGGGGCCATGTATCGTGAGATTTTGAGCCAAAACCTCCTTCCATCAGTGAGAACTTTGAAGATGAAACGAGGCTGGGTCTTCCAACATGACAATGATCCAAAACACACCGCCCGGGCAACAAAGGAGTGGCTCCGTAAGAAGCATTTGAAAGTCCTGGAGTGGCCTAGCCAGTCTCCAGACCTCAACCCCATAGAAAATCTGTGGCGGGAGTTGAAAGTCCGTGTTGCTCGGCGACAGCCCCAAAACATCACTGCTCTCGAGAAGATCTGCATGGAGGAATGGGCCAAAATACCAGCTAATGTGTGTGCAAACCTGGTAAAGACCTATAGTAAACGTTTGACCTCTGTTATTGCCAACAAAGGTTATGTTACAAAGTATTGAGTTGTATTTTTGTTATTGACCAAATACTTATTTTCCACCCTGATTTACGAATAAATTCTTTACAAATCCTACCATGTGGATTCATGGATTTTTTTTCACATTCTGTCTCTCACAGTTGAAGTGTACCTCTGGTGCAAATTACTGACCTCTGTCATCATTTTAAGTGGGGGAACTTGCACAATCGGTGGCTGACTAAATACTTTTTTGCCCCACTGTAGGTTTTTGATGTTTTGTTTTTACTTAACATCCATCTGCAGCCTTCATTTTAGCATCAGTAAATGAATTAAGGTGCCAAACGTCTCATCACATTACTGTTTTACACGACTTTGTGCTACTGTCCGCTAATGCTAATGTACCTTTTTTTTTTTTTTAGCATTTGGAAACATTTTTGATAGAAATAGTGGAGAGAGGGAATAATACAACGAGAGAGTAACGCAGCAAATGATCCGAGCAGGAATTTTGTTGTTTAAGGCATTTATCTCCATGTGGTATGCAATCTATCCATTCTAGTATCAGGTCACCCATTAGTATCTAATGTCTTCTTACTTCATAAAGTAATAAATAAACCAATGTTTCTTATACAAAACTGACACAGAATTTTTTTGGGTTAGTTGAAAGTGTACATTCCTCAGTTGCAGCTAGCTTGCTACTTAAGGTTAGTTCTGTGCGTTACATATGCATTTGATGGCTACATCATAGCACAATGACAGCCTAAAGCTATATGAAACTTAGAATTCTTCTGAAAGTGAGGGAGTTGTTATAAGTCTTCACAGAGATACCTTACAGTATTGTTTCCTGATGTATTGAGTCCCTCAGCTGGAAAGTTACAGATGCTTTAAAAGAGATTTAAAGTTTATTGATATTTCTTGTACTTCTTATAATCAGAAAGTCTCTAAGGGAGGTGGTGGCATTATCAGACCTCCATCACACCAACATTGTTCGATACTACACCTGTTGGATTCAGGATTTAGAATACCAAATGGACAGTACAGGCGACACCTACAGTACTTCGCAGTAAGTCACATTACTTCATTATTAATATTATTATGTCTTAACATTGCATCACATGTGGTGTAAATGACAGAGGAAGCATTCACTTCACACTTTAGTTTCTTGTCTGTTACCTTGATGTACATTTTTGAAGACTGGACACATGTTTTCTCTTTGTGGCTAAAATTATACTAAAATTAATCAATATTACAGTTTATTATAGCAACACACATTGCGCCACAGTTTTCTGTCTTCTTGATTTTTACAGTAGTTTACAGAGTGTTGCCTCACCATTGAGGATAAAGTAAAGGTTCATAATTCCTTCATTTGTGTTTTTTTATTTTCAAGGTCTGCTAGTGATTCATCTGAAAAGTGCCTCTATATTCAGATGGAGCTGTGTGATACTAAAACACTTAGAGTGTGGATAGACGAGAAGAATACTCAGAATGTGAAGAAATCTCTGCGAGACTCAAGGAGAAAGGAAGAGAGCCTAATCATTGCTCAGCAAATAGCCAGTGGAGTCGAGTACATTCACTCAAAGATGCTCATCCACAGAGACCTGAAGGTGAGACAAAGAGGAGAAGACGGTTGTTTGTTGCTGCACATCTCATACAGAGGTAGACGTTTATTTGTGCCTTTTCTTAAAATGTATAGCCTGCCAACATCATGTTTGGACGGGATGGAGAAGTGAAGATTGGAGACTTTGGCCTGGTCACTGCTGAGATTGACAATGATGCTGAGAATCTACTGGAAAGAAGTGCTTACAAAGGAACACCATCTTATATGGCTCCCGAGCAGGTTGAATAATCTAAATTGAAATTTAGTGTCTTACCCATTAATAAATATTAGGTAGTAAGAGAAGACATTAAAGACACTTTTTTTAAAGGTTGTCAACACCATAGGGCAATGCACCTTCTTTCTTGTACTACTAAAAAACTATTTTACTACTGTTGCAAGTAAATAGGAAAACCATTTAAATCAACTGCCTTAAAACCAAAGAAGCATTGGGTTGACTATTAAACTAGTTTCTAATGCCCAATGTCCTTAAGGGTTAGTCCACCCATATTGAAAAGAGATAGTAAAAACCTTTTTTTGTCTTCTATTATTTACTCACAAAATTGGCCGTTTTTTGTTTTTCTCTTTTTAATGACAGAAAAGCAAGAGCCATTACGACCGAAAAGTAGACATATTTGCTTTGGGGTTGATATATTTTGAACTTCTTTGGAATCTCCCTGTTGGCCCTGAAAGAAAAGCGGTGAGTTTTTCCAAAGCTTATGCAAAATGTTGCTGCAAACTTGCTCTGTTAATAATGGTTTTCTCAGTTTGTGTCATAGGAAGCAGAATGTTGATATAAATCAAATTTAATGTGTATTATTTTTTTTATTTAATATTGTTTAATAAATGAACAGATCATCATTTTTATCCCTTCTCTCATTATATAAATGCCAGGTTTGGGACAATGCCCGAAGCCAGAAACTTCCTCAAGGGTTTTTGAATAATTTTCCACAAGAGGTACATCACCATTATTTTAAGTTTACTATATAAACATTTCCAGCAATCATCTATTTCCATCAAAGGATGAAGAGCCACAACTGTTGATCGTTAATAGCAAAAATGACCAAGCAGGACTGTCTTAGAACCTGAAAGTTTTCTTTGTTTAATTTCCCAAGTAAAGTATAAATGTGGCAAATAATATATACTGGACTTTCACAATAAATGACAGCATTGATTGATATTGATATTGATTTCACACTGTTTTCTTCTTATGTCTAATTGCAGCATCAAATCATAAAGGCAATGCTGTGTGCGAAGCCAGAAAACCGTCCGGAAGCAAGTAAACTAAAGGAGGAGCTGAAAGAGTACTCTGATGCACTTTTAATGCAAAAACAAATGCTTCGAAATAGTAACACAGTTTGACAGTTATAAGGACTTTAATGAAAAGTCTAAAAAAGAACACTCAGTTTAGTCATTTCATGCATGACTGTATTCAATACAAATCATGTCATGCAGTGCATGTGTGGATGTTTTGAATGCTTTCTTTTCATGGTCTGATGCATCATCAGATATAGTTGTATTTATGGAGTGCTTGGTTTAAAGAAAGGCTGATGAAGTGATTCATGTTATAATATATGAATGAAATACAAATTAAATTTGTGTCATTATTCACTTGTTGTCTACACTTATATAAATTATTTGTTTTATCCTGTAATATTTTGTAATAAAAGTGATGTCATACTTGTATAGTTTTGTAAATAATAATAATAATAACAATAATAACAATAATAACAATAATAATTAAAAACGAAAAAAAAAGAACTCCAGATGAATGACTGCAATGTGAAATAGTGCAATAAAAAACGTTACAAGGTGACTTGGGTTCATCCTTTCAGCTGTGTGGAGGGAGTAGCATGCTGGTTATGGTAGTTTCCATACAGTTGGGCCACTTTGTATTACAGTAAGTGGTTTAGGGTGTCATGTGAGTAATTTCATCCATTGAAAGATTAAATATACTGGTAAGTGAATAAATCCTTCTCTCAGATTTTTATTGTGAAGTCACTGCGTACGATAGATTTGCCATGGAGTACTGCAAAACTGAATTTTGAGTCTTCCCATGATGGGTATTTCTTCTTTACTCACTTTCTTTTCACTCTCTGTTTATACACCACTCTGCATTCAGCCATTGGTTATTTATTTATTTATTTTTTATCTCTGGCTCTCTTCCATAGCCTGTCTTTTATCCTATCATATACATAAAATTTTGTTTAATTTTCTGGATCAAGAAACTTTCTTAAAACTTTTTTTCCAATATAGAGAAAGCAGCTGTGAGTGAATCGGTGACTCGCGATCTTCTAACATGCCAGCTTATACATGTAATGACAAGACATTTCTAATGTTTAATTGCCATTTTTCATGCGTCATTCCTATTGTGCCATAGTTTTCTCCTTTCCCAAATGGATATGAACATGGGCAAAAATAAATAGACGAGTGGGAATGGACAATGCGTAGATTATAGTTATGTTATTGCAATTATTTTTTTTATTCGATTTTTCTTTAATACTAAGTTTTAATGCCTGCCAAGGTGTGGACACTGGGACATGACGTTTCCACTGACGAATCGAAACTTAAAGGCGGCTGAATCCGCTAACGCGGTTGCGGAAACGTGGAGGCAATTTTTTTAAAAAGAGATAAAGAGATACTATTGTACTTTGTGACTTGTCACAATTATTCGCAATTCTGAACTCTGATTGCAACTCCTTCGTCATTTTGGGGGGAAGTGGGACACCATGTAGTTCTATAGGGAATGAGCTACACAGGCTCGGAGGTGAACTCGAGTAACTTGGCTCTACAGGCCACGATCACGGTAAGTTGTATTTAATATTTAAGTGTGTCTATGCAATAGCACACTTCTTATCAATCGTCGGCTCTATGATTTTATGTAATATTTTTGGCTCGTGCAATTGGTGCTACACTCCGTTACTCCCTGTTCTGTCACCATTCTTTCATTTCTTCTGCTGACAAAGACGTATATATAGTGATGTAATTTGAACATCTAACTAGTAAATGAATAACAAGTCATTTGGTCTATTGACTATTACTCTGACTGCTAATTACTGTTTTCCGCGACAGTGAAAAAAGGTTTAAAGTCATTTTCTTCACAAACCAGTTGCACAAAATAATATTATTCAAGTGAACGCAACAGTGACCAATTAGAGCATCTAAGGTTATATTTCAGGAATAACTAACATGGCTGGAATAACGTGCTTCCCATTTTGGTATCTTTTGCATTACATTACAGTAGTTGATACGTCAACTAACTGGTATGTATTTTTATGTAGTTAAAAACTTTATTACTTGCCAGTATAATCAAAGCTTTGATCATTTGTCATCAGATTTACCACCTCTAAGCAGCCTGAAGGAAGTGAGCCAAACAGACCACAACAGGAAATACTCTGCAGTAATGGATAAAGAGCAACAAGCTCCAGTTGATTCTGTAAGATCATGATGCAGTCTTTGCTGAACTAAAGTATACTAGGTTGCTTATTATGTTCAAAATGAAAGTGTAGTTTACAGCTGCAAGTCTAACTGCTTTTTATTGATGTCTTTGTTTTAGATGGAAACAGAAGATGAAAATCCAACTGCTCCACTTATTCAAGCAAATATTTCTGACTATGTAAGCTGGATAAATGAATATGGTCAGAAGAATAAGATCATCATAAAGCCTAAGGAGTCAATAAATATACACAAAAGTGGTTTTCCGTAAGCCTCCATACATCGTAGAAAATATTTTTTTTTAAATATATTTTTGTTTTTAAAAATAGAAAAATTAATGCATAATGTTGTATGATGTTACAGAAGATGCTGTAGCTTTGTGGTTGGTGGGAAGGAGTACCCAACTGCCTATGGGAAAAATAAAAAGGAAGCTAAGGAGGAAGCAGCCAAGCTAGTATATCAGAGCTTGGGTGTAACATATAAAGCTCACAAACCGACAAATTTCGTTGGACTTGTTCACAACTACTGTAAGAAGACAGGGCGAATCATTGATATTATTGAAGTGAGAAGATGTGGCCCACAACATAACCTTGAGTGAGTATAAGTGAATCTTTGGAGGGTGAATAGAAGCTGCAATAACACTTAGTTGGGTAATAAAGTCTAAAGTAACATATCTTTCCTGGTTACATAGGTTTTTCTACAAATGTGTGATCAACAAGAAGGATTACCCTCAGGCTGTAGGTGGCACTAGCAAGGAAGCCAAACAAAAGGCAGCTCAGTTGGCCTGGTCTGCTCTTCAGGAACAGTCTGACTGGGACAGCAAGGTATTTAAATGCTTTCAGCATGTTATTGTCACTTAGGTAAGAAAAAAAAATTCATATTCATTACAAAACATGTGCAATGTTCTGCTAAAATGTCACTTTAGCAGAACATTGCACAGTTTCATAAAGCTTGCACTCAGCACTTTTCTAAGTTTGATAACTAATGTTGAATGTCACATATTGTGCTTATTTTAAGGTATCCTACAGGTCAACCATGTCTGAAGACAGTGTTTCAACAATGCTGCCATCCCCAGCATCCACAGTGTAAGCAAGTATTAACATTAATGGTAGAGTATGTGGTAAAGTTTAACATGTATAAAACTACACAAATGGCTCTTTTTAATTTTAAGGGAGGCCTTGTCAGAAGTCACAACAAGGAGTGAAAGTGAATCAGTATCAATCACTGACCTATCGAACTTGTTGGAGACTAAGGTCAGGTTTTTTTTATGTTGCTTTTAAAATTATAAAAGAATTCATAGAACTTGAAGTTGACTTTTTTAGACTAAAACATATCGGTGTATCTGTGGTGTCCCTCTTCTGGAATTTAAACCCATAATCTGACAGTAACGCTAAACAGGAGAAAAATGTTATAAAAGCATAAAATACTAGGATTGCTTTTTTTTCTCATTGGTGAGGTGAGTGCTTCCAAAGGCTAACATATTTACAAATCAAAACAATTTCATTGGAAAATTGTTTTTGTTTTTATAGATGTCCCTCATGTCAACTTCGTCTGTAGACACTCCACCAACCAGGCTGTCAACACCTTCACTGTAAGAAACTCTAATACTAGTAGTAATACAACTACTAAGTCAGACAGTTGTGTATTAGGAAAGCAGCACTCATGTACTCTTGTTGTATTCTCCAAGGGAGTCTCTCGAAGCGTCTTCAAAAAGCATGCCAACAAGTACGAGTGACTCCGTTATCTTCACTGATTCATCACACCCTTCCATGGAAAAGGTCTGTTGCTTTAAACACAGAATTTGTTGAAAGAAAGAAATCCCCACTTTATAATCTGTATACTATGCACTGTATATTATATGGCATATGGTGAATATGGGGTGGACGGTGGAGGGCTTGACTATGGGATAAATGGTCAACTGCTGGTCTTTAGATCATGCACAGTTGTAGTTAGAGGTTTGTTTGCATTCTTATGAATAAGTTGGACTTATTTCTAGTGGCTGCTGGGCACTTTCACGTCTCTCACCAGTTCTATTCATAACTTTCATAGAAAGATGTTCTAGGCACAGTTAAGAGTCATAGCATGTCAGCCTTCGTGGCATTATGGGAAGCTGTTTTTGTGTCAGAATTTTTTGCAAATTTGTTTAGTGTTTAGTTCTAGTTCAGTCACTTTATTTCAGTCAATTAGTGTGCAATCATATTTTATTCAATGTAAAGTCATTACATTTGTACTAAAAATCATAAATGTGTATGGCAATCTATAAATGTCATTAATAAATAAGCAAATCTGTGTTCAGATCTCTAAACCTACTGGTATTTGTAAATGGATTGTAAAATATGAATTGAATTTGGCTTCAATAGCTTAAAATATGGACATCAGTTGTGACTCAAGCGCTTTGGCTGTTTACACAGAATATTTGCTACCCCTGGGTAGCAGATGGCTGGTAGAGAAGCTGTTAATGCGATATATTAATGCGACAGTAATGCAACATCTGAAAGTCAGTCTCTGCAAGCCCAAGTTCAGGGTTAACAAAGAAGTTAGAAGAAAATCCAAATGTATTTCCAAAGCGCCACAAACATTTACAGCTCTGCCACATCACAGTGTAGTTAAACAGAAAAAGACGGGTAACACAGCATGTATTTTCCTTTTTTCTTTTCTTTGATATGTTTAGCTAAGCCCAAACCGCCAATAAAAGTAATTGTATTTATTAATTAATATGTTCAGACATCAGACATTTTTTTATACTAATGATAATAATAACCATGTTATGTCCTTCTGTGTTTTTTTTCAGGACGCTAACAAAAACAAAAATACAGACAACAGACCAAGTGACACATCTGGCCAATCACAGTATGAAAAAAAATTTCATGACGTTTATACTTGTGTGGTCAGATTTTTGCATCCTCTTTTTTTCCAATAATTTACTTATTTTTTCACATCTTCATCTAATGAATGTTGTTTATCTCACTAGGTTTACTTTAGACTTTGATTGCATTGAATGTCTTGCTAAAGGAGGCTATGGTCATGTTTTCAAAGCAAGAGATAAACTGGTGAAGAAGTATTATGCTGTAAAGATTGTTCGCCACAAAGAGTAAGTCATATGCACAGTGTATATTTTCAAAGTACAAATGTTTTGCATAAGCAACATTCTAATAACAGAAACCGTGAGTATGTATGTATGTATGTATGTCTTGCTTACTGAAGCATTTCTGTGTTTTCCTTCTGATCAGAAAAGCTCTAAGAGAGGTTGGGGCATTATCAGACCTCAACCACTCTAACATTGTTAGATACTACAAGTGTTGGCTGGAGGATTCAGAATACCAGTGGGACAATACAACTGACAGTTACAGTACTTCCCAGTAAGTTTTGTTCAGTTATTTAGTATTGTGCAGTTTTGCATTTCTATGCTTAAAATGAAGACTTGATGCTAATTAGATTTTTAATCTTCCTTTTTTTTTAGGTCTAGTAGTAATTCATCACAAAAGTACCTCTATATTATGATGGAGTTATGTGACGACAAAACACTTAAAGACTGGATAACTGAGAAGAATGAGAAAACTCTTGAAGAGTCTATAAGAAGAGCAGAAAGTCTTCCCGTTATGCAGCAAATAGTCAGTGGAGTCGAGTGCATTCACTCCCACAGACTCATCCACAGGGACCTCAAGGTGAGACTCAAGATTACAGGATCACAAGCTTATGTTGCTGAGCTAGCTCACATTTAAGTTTAAGTTTTTCCATTTCCATATTCTTTAGTATCCTTTTTGTGTGTTTAATGGAGATGCACACTGCTGCTATTAAAGTATTGGTGTGCTTCTTCTACTTCACAGTAAACCCAGTAGACAGGAAATGACTGAGTATTAGGGCCACATTAAGAAAAACATTATTAGTGTTGATTTAGGGATTAAAGTCAACATTACAAGGTGGTGATAAGTATAAGAAGGTTGAAGAGATGGCGCAGCATCAAGGAGAAATACTAGAAGCAGCCAGTGCTATGCCGCAGCCTCTTAGTAGATGCACATATGGTGTAAATTTGAAAGATTTCTCGTAGAATCACCTGAGCTTATTCACTCATTTCTGACTACACGAGGCACTAAATGCTCAATGTTTAAATTTTGCTTTTCCAATCGTCAGCCTACCAACATCATGTTTGGAAAAGATGGAAAAGTGAAGATTGGAGATTTTGGTCTAGTTGCTACTGAGACTGATGATAATGATGAAAATCAGAGTGAGAGAACAGAGAAAACAGGAACCAAGTCATATATGGCTCCCGAACAGGTGAGGTCTCTGTAAACAAATAACCTTTGATTTCTTTTCTGTGTTTTTTTTATTGTTGACAGTATTCAATGATAGCTATGTGCTCAACATTTTCTGAATCTATTCAAGTTTCATTACTTTCTGCAAATGTTCTTAAAAATGACAGAATCTCCTGTTCTTTGTGTTTTTTTTTAAAGATGTTTACAAATTGAAAAGTTTTTTTCTTTCCATTATCACCACCTCATTCATTCGCTGTAAAACTCTTATTTCATTCCAGATAAAACCATCTCTTATGATACATGCTAAGATATCTTTTTTTAAGTGATTGCAGCCAGATGGGGTTTTTTTCTGGTTTCTACTTTTAATTTTAGACTTATATACCATGGTCTTAAAATTTAACTACAACTTGAAAAAAGTGAAATCCACATAGATTAGCTTACCACAACCATATCTTATAATTTAAACACTCACACTGAGTTAAGGGGTGTGTAACACATTATGTTTTTGTTTTATGACAGAGGACCAAAACAAGATATGGCTCCAAAGTGGACATATTTGCTCTGGGACTGATATATTTTGAACTCCTTTGGAAAATCTCTTCTGGGCATGAAAGAGGGAAGGTGAGTTGGTATAACAATTTAATAGTTTACATTTTAAAATGTTTACTGGTAGCTTCCTATCAGTGTTAATGTGTGAAGAATATAATGTATAGAATTGCATACTTAAGTTTTGCTTTTGTTTTTCTTGTGATGATTTTCTGTCAAGTCAAATAACATGTTTTTGTATCCTTTTATCATTATGTATACTAGATTTTTACAGGTGTCAGAAAGCAAATTCTCCCTGAAGAATTTACACTGAAGTTTCCAGAAGAGGTATAATTCTTATTTTTTTCACTTTCACATTTATAAACCACTTTAAAACAACATAACAGCTGACCAAAGTGCTGTACAAAAAAAAAAAAGATAAAATAGGAAAACAAGAATAAAAGAATAAATCGGCGAGCCTGCCTGACCTCCAGAGGCAGCTCATTCCACATTTTAGGTTCCAAAACTGAAAAGGCTTTGTCTCGAGATTTAGAAAATGTCTTCGGGACAGTCAAAAGCACCTGTTTAGCTGATCTAAGAGCATGTGATGGCATGTAAGGGTGAAGCAGCTCAGACAAATAAAAAGGGGGAAAGACCATTAAGAGACTTAAAGACAAATCAAGGAATTTTAAAATGGATTTAAAACTTAACAGGAAGCCAATGAGGGACTCTAAAACTGGAGCCATGTGTTCTTGTTTGCTTGTACCAGTTAAAAATCGTGCAGCACGAATTGGCTAATTATTTGTACTGATAATATATATTCATGTTGATACAGAAAGTAGCTGATTTTTTTTTAATGTGTTTTGCAGAACCAGATAATCATGTCAATGCTGTGTCCGAGCCCAGAAAACCGACCTGAAGCAAGTACACTGAAGGCAGACCTGGAACAGTGGGCTCAAACATTAAATGCACAAAGAATGCACCTAGAAAATGTAACTGATTGATCAGCACTTACTAAGTGACATAAATACATCTTTTGTTGTGTTTTTTTTTCATGTCATGTCTTTTTTCATGTTTCAATGTCTTTGATGTACTGTTTTTTATGGCTATAGCAGTTATGTTCAGTCACTTTTTACAGAAAGTAGGAATCATGTTCTGTGGAAATGTGATTAACATATTTAAACTGATGAATTATTACAGCCTTTGCTTTGTAATAAATAGACTGATGTGGAAAATAAAATAACGACCAACCAGGGTGTAATGGTCATTTGTCTGCTGTACAGTTTTTGTACATGTTTTACTACATAATTTAGTGAGTGGGTCTTGACAGGTACTGATAATTTGCTTACACTTTACATTAAACATAAGTGCGTATGGGATTTTTTTATTACCACATGCAAAATGTGCACTCAGTTTGGGAAAAATCCCATTTTATGCAACAAGTTCTTGTCAACATTACAAGCTGGAAGACTATTTTCTTTGCAGTGCACTTTTGTTCCTTTTTATTGCTTCCCACAAACTAAAATTAGATATACCTTTCAGCATTACCAACACGGCCCACGAAGACTTATTGAAGAAAGAAACGAGCTTGGAGAGGGTCCTTTAAAAAAATGCAGAGGCTTTCTCTGCACACCGCAGGACAGCTGAATGTGCTGCGCATTTCCGTACACAGAACGTCGCTAATGTGCGACAAGTTGGAGTTGGTTTCGACTGCTCTGTTACCACGTAGGGGAGGACGAAGAAACCGAAACTTACTGATGCCTAAAGTCAGCTGAATCGAAACAAACAATGGACATACTTGACCGCAGTCGGAGAAGGAAGATGGAAGTGGGGACGCGAGCAGTACTGTGAGCTTTGTGTGCTCTCACCGGGATTTTATTACATTTGCCGAGTCATTAATGATGGCAACTAAAAACTACGTAGCTGAACTAAACGAGTATGCGCAGAGAAATCGCTTGAAGCTGAAGTATGAGTACCTTGGCTCTGACGGCCCAGACCATAATAAAGTGTGAGTACATTTGTAGTACCTGAGAGCTTTGAGCATTATAATATATCGACGATAATAGAAGCATTGGGTGAGATGAGTGTTTGATAGCACGGTAAGTCAAAGCTAATCAGTACAGTTTAAGAAGAGGACTAATGTATCTTATCGGAAAAATGCACAAGTAATGATGGTGACATCAAATACAGACTGGTGTAGTCGTAAGCCTTTATTACCTTGCAGTTATATTTTAAATTAATTTTAATCTGTCTTTCAATTACAGGAAATAATAGCTGTTAGGCCCAAAGGCTCTATAATGGCGCTATGCTTTGCCAAATCTTTATTTCTAACTAGTTGAATAGTCATGTTATTATAAAGAGCCCAGCAAAGCACTGGAAACCCGTTTTAAAACTGCACCTGCTTGTCTGTTGCTGTATATATAGGATGTCTTACTATATATATATTGCATATACACGCAATTTACATCTCAAGTTTCATCATAAAGAAATATTGCCTCCCAGAGGTTAAAAGTGGAAGGAGAAAATTCAAGTTATTTCTTGCAACCTAACCCTAACAGGTCATTTCCTCTACAGATTTAGCCAGAAGGCGATCATAGATGGTAAAGACTACCCCAAAGGTGTGGGGAAGACCAAAAAAGATGCAAAGCTTAAAGCAGCTGAAAATGCTCTGAGGTGCCTGCTGGATGGTAAATGTCAGGACTTGGTAAGTTTATTTAACTTTAGCATGTTGGAGAAAAATAAGTGGTGCATGTGCCCATGGTGTTTGTTTGTTTTTTTAACCTTAACAGACAGAAAATGCAGCAGAAGCTTCTACACCAGCTGAGACAGATATCAACTTCATATGCTGGCTCAATGAATATGGCCAGAGAAACAGGTTGACTATAAAGCCTATGGAGACAACAAGGCCTGGACCAAATAATGCTATCCCGTAAGCCTCCTGACTGTTTCTCAATTATAGCTATTCTGTGCTCATGTAAAATAGATTAAATAAATGTTATTTTATGGCATTAGGTGGTGTAGCTTCATGGTTGGTGATAAGGAGTACCCAGCAGTCTCTGGGAAAACGGCAAGAGAAGCTAAGGAGGAAGCAGCCAAGCTCGTATACGACATAATAAATGGCAACAAAACTACAGATGTAAGTTATAGTTCAGTCCATGCCATTCTAGCTTGATCATAATCCTAAAACATAAACATTTTAATATAACCACATTAAAATTGTACTTTTTATATTTTTCAAGACTGCAGATGAGAATCACAGCGATGGATCAGGTCAACAAAGTGAGGACTTGAGTGAGAATGTTTTTGATCTGTGGTGAGTAATTAACAATGGTGATGTATTGTTTAATCGTGGCATCTGCATCATAGTAAAGTTTCTTACTGCTTGTTGTTTACAGTACTACAACAAAAAACCTGACCGTGAACTCTAAAGACCCCAGCTTAGTGGAGACAAATTACATAGGACTTATCAATGACTACTGTCAGCGAGAAAACTGCTCCTATACATTTGTTGATGAGAAAATATGTGGCACACCTGATAAACGTCAGTGAGTATGCCTGACGTACTGGACTCTGAATACACACTGCAGACACTGGATGCTCATGACTGATGTTCAGTAAACTGTTAATGTACTGTTCAACTTCTTTGCATCTCAGATTTTTCTACAAATTACGGATTAACAACAAGCAATATCCTGTGGGGAAGGGGAAGAGTATCAAAGAAGCCAAACAAAGTGCAGCGCGACAGGCCTGGTTTGTTCTTCAGGAGCAGTCAAGCAAGGTGCTTATATTTTTATCTTTACTTTGTCTCATCAGATATAGTTGATTAAAGGTTCCAACAGACAATCTGTTCTTTACAAGTAATTAAAAGGACCAGCTTGGAGGGATAAACTTACTGATATTACTAGATGTGGTTGTATGCCCTAGTTCTTAAAGAGTATACAGCTGATCAGAGCAAATTTTATCCTTTTAATCGATGTATGCTTTTTATTCTTTAAGGAGGATGCCAAAGACAAGAACGTGGGAAATGGCCAGAATGAGATGCCAACTGTATCACGGTATTTTAAATAAGGAAAAAGAAATAGTACTAAGAAACTGCTATTCTGATTTAACTCATGTTTTTGTTGTATTATGTCCTGAGAGAAAGGTTTAAATCCATCCATCCATCGGCTTCCGCATATCCTTTTCAGGGTCGCGGGGGGCGCTGGAGCCTATCCCAGCTGTAATAGGGCAAGAGGCAGGGTATACCCTGGACAGGTCGCCAGTCTGTCGCAGGGCCAACACACAGGGACAGACAACCATTCGCACTCACATTCATTCGCACATTCACACCTAGTGACAATTTGGATTATCCAATTAACCTATCCCCACAAGCTGGTTTAGACTATGGTCTTAAATCTCCCTCGCTGCTCCATGATAGACAGAATCAAGCATTCTGAGCATTCTATATACTGTAAATCAAATCCCCATAATCAAGTACAAACATAAAGGTGAAAACAACAAGTCTATTTCTTGCCTCAAAAGATTAATAGGACTTTCAGATACTTACTCAGTCTGTACAGTTCTTGCTGTAGTGATATTATAACCCAGATTGTTTATATATAAAATTAATAACAGTAGCACTTTAACCTTCCATCAGTTCTTTTGTTACATTAAGGGAGGTAGCAAGTGATTTATTCTATCCTTACACACTGATAGTTGCAAGATAAATAACTTTGAAACCATTCAGTTTTTTCTAACAACACTGCACTGACAAGTCTTTACTTTAAAATTTCATAATAAATGGTGTCAAATACCTCATTTAGATCAATAAAAATAGCTTCACAATGTTGCCTGTTATGTACCAAAAAAGAAAAGTTTCAAATTATCTGGACCTCTTGATTTCCTAGAACCTAAAACTTTGAGGGTTTTGTGGACATCAGATGCTCGTTAAAGGAACCAAACATGTCAGCCTTGCCAGAAATGTGATTTTAGTCTTTGTCTATATGTGGGTGAGGTCTAGACCAGTCCTTCAAATTTTAAAAGGGTTATTGATATTATTTTAAATCTCCATTAGACAATGATCTGCTTTGGCTTTTATTTTGTTTTTCAAGTTAACAGATCATGCAGGGAAATTAATTAAATTCAAGTCAGTGCCGTTTAAAAAAATCCAGTTGATTTTTTTTCAATGCTTTTGTTTTAAAACCACCAAAACAAAGGAAAAGAAGAAAATGAAAGTCTAATCTTAACTTGAATCCATAACAAAGGCCATTCGAGATAACCACTCATTCAAACCAGTTTGTAACTTGTTTTATTCATACAAAACTTTATGAATCTACAAAGAAAGATACATTTGAAGAAAAGGGAAAAAACATACCAGCAAATAGCTAGTGGCGTTGCTCTCAGTAAGAATCAATATTATGTATATAATTAGTACCTCATCAAAAGAACAAATAGAAGAAGAAAAACAGAGCTCAGCTGATACCTGTAAATCTTAGCCTAATCACAGATGTTATCAGTATCTGCAGTTTTTCAAAAAACAAATTGGCCAATGAGAGTATCAGTTGGGCTCCAACATATTTGTTGTGAACATCTGCTTAGAAAAACTCTTGCGAGGTTATCAGTACCTCTCCCTGCCTTTTGTCCATTTTAATTTGCAATTCATTGACTGGGGTTCATTTGCAACTCACAGCAAACTTATAATTAAATACACTTTACATAGTGATAAAAAACAAACAAACTAATAAATCATTCCTATGACTGACTATTTATTTTAAGAACTCTTAAACCTAGCTGAAAGGTAAATATAAGGAATAGATTACCATCACAAAGACTGATCAGGAATCAGAATCAGTAATCAGAAGGGTTTTATTGCCAAATGTTGAGCAGGTTTACAACATTAGGAAATTGCTGCGGTTGTCATGGCTCGGCTGTGTGGCAGGCAGGATGAGGACCCAATCGCAAAACTCACAGACTCAGGGGATGAACTCAAAAAGCAGCTTTATTGCTGACAAAAAGATAATAGGAGATACAAAACTAAACTGGGAAAAACTAACATAAAGCTCACCAGGAAACACAGGGGGAATCACACACAGCATGAGGGAGAACGCGACACAGAACTGAGGGAGACGCAGACATAAATACACAGAGGATTAACGAGGGAAGTGGGAGCACACGGGGAGCACAGGTGACACTGATAATCATAACAAGACACGGCAGGAGTGAACGCAACACTAACGGGAGACGGGCAAAGTAAAACAGGAAGTACAGAGGTTCAAACAGGAGGAGAGAGAGCACGGGGAGAACGCAGACATAACGGGCTGGGGAAAACATAGAATAAAACACAAGGAGGGGAGACGAGGGCTCACAGATACATAGAGGGGCACACAGGGAATAAAAGTCACAAGGGGAAAACACATAAGGAACAAAATACAAAAATACATGAAAACTAAGAATACTGGGCCAACATGGCCCAGGACCATGACAGCGGTGCTTCAGTGCAAACATACTGTCATAAATGCTTAAATAGACATGAAAATAAAAATAAGAATTAAAAGAATTAAAAGCACATGACAGTGCAGTGTCATGTGTTTGTGGTGCGAACAGTCATACGGTTATTGTTCATGTGTCCAACAGCAGAGGGGAAGAAACTGTTCTTATGGCGAGAGGTTCTGGTGCGAATGGACCGGAGCCTCCTGCCTGAGGGCAGCAGGTCAAACAGACTGTGTCCAGGGTGAGAAGGGTCAGCTGAGATCCGAGCTGCACGCCCCAGTGTCCTGGAGGTGTACAGGTCCTGCAGAGATGGGAGTCTGCAGCCAATCACCTTCTCAGCAGAGCGCACAACACGCTGCAGTCTCTGTTTGTCCCTGATAGTGGCTCCAGCGTACCACACGGATGATACAGAGCAACCTAAAGCTGGCTGGCTAAAAGTGCTTTGCTCTCAGAATGACTTGTAGTAGTGAGTAGTTGAAAGGTTGATGTGCACTGGATCACAGTTTAAGGCATATATTTCTATTTGTGATGAGGACTAAGGACAAAGCACTTCTTTTCCACAGTAAAACTGTCTCATGAAAAAGAAAAGGAAAAGACAGAGTTTTTCTAACCCCATCTTTGCACTAAATCATTCACTGAAAAGCTTTTATAATGCTATGATCATAATATAACTTGGATTAAAATAATTCAATTGATGAAAGATTTTAAAGATTTTTCTGGACACTTTCAACAATTTTAAAGAGATTTAGAGAGTTGCAGTCAGTTCCAGTTGAAGTCCCTCATGAGAAATATTTCCTGAAGACTGAATTTAGATTAGCACTTCATTAAAGAGGTTAGCACACCGTTGACAGCTGAGGGTGTTTTATACTAATCAACAACTAATGTAGATTTTTTTAAACTATCAAAACCTGAAATTGCTTACTCAGAGAGAGGCAAAATTTACATAGAATTTGTGTTTGACAAATATCGCAATCTCTATTGATAACACTATTGGTAATGCATTGGTTTAACAAGGTTTCAGGTTAAACATTAACATTAGCATCAGTAGAATGTGTCCACACATGAAGCAAACTTATTTGGAACATAAGCTATGTACATTCAAGTGAGGCCTTATCTAGATTTAAAATCCAGAGGAGTGTTAAACCTTTCACTAAAATTGGGGCCAGTATTTGGTTTAACATTCCCAGAAATAACAAGTAACAGAGCAGTTGAGCACCTCTGCTTAAAAGATTTTCTAGGACATTATTTTTTATTATTTAAATCTATGATAAAATCATGGCATCTGTGTGAAAGAAAAGTAAAATTCTCCTGAAGGACCATGACACAAATCATACGGGTCAAGTCTACAGAGGAGAATAGTATGGGGATAGGTAATAGAATAGACCTTTATTATCCCACGGATGATAAATTTGGGTGTTACACAGCTTTTATAGCAGGGGGAAATATAAAATATAAAAGGAAGACACAAAGTGGTCCTATATACATAATCAACTGAAGATCGTATATAATGTACAGAAATATATATAGAAAAAATTGTACGGAGATATGTATAAAATGTGCAATGAACAAACAAACTGATGAGTAAGATAATCAAAAGGATGTTAAACTGTGTTATAGAGTCTGACAGCTGCTGGTAAGAATGACCTGCGGTAGCACTCATTCCTACACTGTGGGTGTAAAAGTCTACTGCTGAATGACTCAATGGTCTGAGTCCCATTAGCTGTACATGATCCATTTCATACGGTATTACAATTTAAGAGCACTGAAAAGGAGTCTCAGCCTTTGTGATGGCGTTAACTACAGATCCACAAAAGTAGCAAACGCAGGTCGGAAAGGAGCAATATCATTTATGTATTCTTTCGTGTTGGGTTTTGGGCCCGTCAGGCATTTTGCCAGTCCAATTCCAGAAGGTGAGGAGGCATCATGGCCAAAAAGTCACTGTTGCACAGACCCCTGTGGTCATTTATGCAAGTCTACCTTTTTTGTATGAGAAAGGAGGATTTATCCTTCCTTTAGAAGGAAACATCCGAATTGGAAACAGTTGTTTCTTATGGAGCTACAGCTTGACATAGCTTGAGGTCAACTTGGAGAACTTTTTAGCTTCAGCAGCAATCTAATGACCACAGTCTAATTATCAGTTCAATGCAGGATTTTTAATTATTAGTCAAGGGTAAGTGTCAAGTAACCGTGCCGTGTAGAAAAACCTGCCAAAATCACTGGTAGTTTTCAGAAACATCGAAATCAGTCAGCACACACACAGACATGCTGCCATCTAGGATTTTGATTTCTGAAGTTTATAAGAGCTTTCTGTATTTGATCATTACGTTACATTGTTGCATAAATGTGTTGTTGCTGTCCACAGGTTTACTTTAGAATTTGAACCCTTGGAGCATCTTGGTAAGGGGGCCTTTGGTTCTGTTTACAAAGTAAGACATAAACAGTTGAAGATAGAATATGCTGTGAAGGTCGGCTGCTATAAAGAGTTAAGTATGCCACAGTAGGATTCCAGCATTCAGTGTTATATGTACAGTACTTGTGCACTTTCTGTACTGACACTTTTCTTATTGTGTTTCAGAAAATCTCTTCGAGAGGTGAGAACATTATCAGACCTCTTCCACCGTAACATTGTTAGATATTACACGTTCTGGATGCAGGATACTGGATACGAGTGGGACCTTAGAGACAGTTATGACAGTTACGCCTCTTCACAGTGAGTCCTGTGGACCTACTTTTATATATTAACTTTTTGTTAAAAGGTTAAAGTTAAATATTTACATCACTTTTTCCTTTTCTTTTTTTTTTTTTACATTTTTAGCACTGCAGATAACCCCGAGACAAAGTTCCTGTATATTCAGATGGAGTTATGTGCCAAAAACACACTGAGAGACTGGATTGATGAGAAGAATAAAGAGAGTGAACAAGACTCCAAGCGAAGAGAAGAAAGTCTGAGAATTGCTCAAGAAATAGTTTGTGGAGTCGAGTATATTCACTCCAAGAACCACATCCACAGAGACCTTAAGGTGAGACAATGCAGTGAATTTCAAGACAAAATAAAATTGTTCTGCTGAAATTAGAAGGTACTTCAAGTGTGTGACCCCTTAATGTGTCCTCTGGTTTACTATGACAAGGGTCTTTAGGCGCCCTGAGACACATAACAGACTTTTGTTGACTATTTTTAAATCTGCTTTTAGGGCATTCATGAAACTATCAAACAATAGATTGTGCAACATCATTGCTAATTTTTTGGTCCCTAGAAATGATCAAATAAATAAACATAAATATACCTCTTTGATAATTTTGCTCAAACATACCTCATGTTCTTCTTTTGAATGCAAAGCCTGCAAACATCATGTTTGGAGTGGAAGGAGAAGTGAAGATTGGGGACTTTGGTCTGGTCACCAGTGATGATGATGATGAAGAGAGAACAGTGTGCAAAGGAACTCCATCTTACATGGCTCCTGAACAAGTGAGATGGTCTATACTGACAATAATGTTTACTTCTTGTGTTTCATTGGTTAACAAATAGGATTTTATAATTGGCCTAAGTACTACATGTGAGCCTTTCACACTTAAAGCTCAGTCTCACCTCTCTTTAGTGGTGAAAGCTGTAAAATCATCAGCTTTTCTTCCCGCAGAATTTTATTTGACCCTCAAATTTAAGCAATTAAACTGAAAGATGAAAAGATTTTTTTAATTCAAGCATAACTGTAACATTTAGCACAGTGATTGAGAAAAATATGACATCAGATACATTTGTCCTTTGTCTGTTTGTCTATCACAGAAGACTGAGAGGAAGTACGACAGAAAAGTGGACATGTTTGCTTTGGGGCTGATATTCTTTGAACTCCTTTGGAAACTTTCTACTTACTCTGAAAGAGCAAAGGTGAGATTCACTGCAGTCATGTTAACCATTGTGCATATGCATGGAGTTATTATATACCAATAACTAGGTACCTGTAGGTTGTTTCTTCTGGCACAGCTTTTTTGTGTGTTTTAAATATTTTCATTCTTCAAACAAGTGTAATTGGAACAATTATTGTATAAACTAACGTCCTCTTTCTTCTTTAATCACTTCATTAACACCAGATTTGGCCTGGCGTCAGAAGGCAGAGGTTCCCTGAAGAGTTTTCAGTGACTTTTACCAAAGAGGTAAATTACCATATTCATACTATGCTTACATTTTGACAGGATGGTCATCAGCAGAGTAGTGATAAAACTTACATTAAGTGGTTTACTCAGTTATAAAAGGTCCTCTTTGATCGCTGAGTTGTCTGGACACAACATATGCATTTTTTAAATATATTTATTATTTATCAGAGGTTTCACTGCACAAGACATTACACATACACTGTGTTTTTTCTTGTTTTTAAACAGAAGCAAATTATTAACTCATTGCTGTCTGAGAAACCAGAAGACCGACCTGATGCCAGTGCCGTGAAGGCAGAGCTTGAAGAGTGGACTCAGATATTCAGCACACAAAAAGCATCTCGCCAGGAAAATCAAACTGTCTGATAGTCACAAGAGAAAAGTTTCAAAAGTCACAGGAGCCTTTACAAATCTGTCTTGTTGCATCTGCTTAATGAAATGATTTGATGTACCGTGTAATATTATGTTGGGTAACTGTTAACGTGCAAAGTTAATATATGGAAGAGGTCACATCATGATTCCCGGCTATTTCAGGGAAGTTTGTATTGGATTTGGAAATGAAATGTGAAATCATGATTTTAAAATCTAACTATTCAAATCAGTTTCCCGGTGTAGGTCGTCACTTTGTAACTGTTGTTAACCTGCTGCTGTCCTGAGGAGGAGGAACTGTGATGCTACGTGTACTTCTGATGGATTCATGTTGAATGTCAGAGATAAAAAAGCACACTCCATGTGGCTCAATTTTAGAAACTTTCCTAAATGTTTTCACTCATTTTTAACCCATGAAATACAGTTTAACATTTTTTTTCTTCCATTTTTTTCTTTTGTTCATTTTAATCTGATTGATTGCAATATCAGTCAGCTACGTGTGACTTGGAACAGCAGGAGAAAGGTCATTAATACTGTACTAGAGGGTTGAAATAATGAAAAGGTGTATAAGAAACTGAACTAGTAAATGTCTCTCATTTAACTCTGATTGTTCTTGCAGAAGCACTTGGTATATAATAATTACCAAAGATTTTCATTTTTGGTATTTAAATAATGAGCAGAGTGGCAGCAAGAATCAACACAATCAACTCACCATTGCAGTATTATTTTAATTCAGTCACACTGGAGGGTTTCCGACTATGAAGAGCTTGTTTAAGGTTGTACCACAGCATCTCAATCTGATTAAAGTCTGGACTTTGACTGGGACATAACAAAACTTTCCTGTTGTTATTTTATAAGCATTCAGAGGTGGATTTACTGGTGTGTTTTGGATGTGCTTGAGTTTTGAGGCACAAACTAATGGGGGACATTCTCCTTCAGGATTTACTGACAGAGAGCAGAATTCATGGTTCCATCAATAACAGTAAGTCGTCCTGGAGCAGCAGAGCAGCCCCAGACCATCACATGACCACCCAGGGATGGATCTAAAGAAGGAAATCAAGTGGGGGTGGCAAAGTTAAAGCCATTTTTTTAACACATGTGCAAGTGGTTACATATGGTTAAAATGATTCAAATGCAGTAAGTATACACGTTTTTCATATAAATATTGTCTATAACCTAATTATTTTCTGTAGCCCACATAATTAAACATTTTAGTTACATAAAACATGCGAATTTTGATTTTATGTACTGTAGCCTGTATAATAAATAAGTATGTAGCCCAATAAGTATACAATCCAGAAAGCTACACAACATGGGTGGTTCATTTATAAACACGAGTCTAACTTAAGTTTCACACTTTTTTTGTTAGCAAAAATCTAATTGTTACATGCTTAAATTTACACAAAATGTCAGGAATCTGCACTGGCATGAACAAAAATGTAAACCTAATTTTTCATGATTTGTTCACCCTCTGAGGTCCAAAACATAAATGGCCATTTTGGACTCCTTTTGATTTTACATTTGTATTACACCTTCAAATTGCTTTATTTATTTATTTTTTCCTCACCTTGCTTTGTGTTATTCTTTTCAGCACAACCTCACAAGTCTGAATTTTTCTTTTTGCTATGTCAGCTTAAATCAGTCATGTAATTTGGAGGTACAGCACACAGAGGGTTAATAAAACCTTGATTCTATTTCTGGAGTTTAACAACAAACATTTTTCCACCAACACAAAAGGGGTGTTTTTGTTTTGTTTTTTAATTTTTTGGTCATAAGCAGGGAGTGCTTGCTACCGCTGTCCTTAGTAAACGTGACGAAAGTATTCAGAAAAAAACACCATGTATATATATTTTATCATGACTTAATTTAAAAACTGGTATATGTCACCTTGTTGCTTTGTCATCTTGAATTGGTCATGTGATTGGCTTACCACGACTACTTTATTCTTCCTCAGTCAAACAGCAGTCAACAGAGGTGGAGGATAGCGGATATATTGTACAACAGATGTTAAAGATCGAATTGACAGGCAGGAGGAAAACAGGAAGACCATAGAGAAGATTCATGGATGTAGTGAGAGGCGACATGCAGAGGGTTGGTGTGATAGAAGAAGATGTTTCTGACAGGGGTATGATGGAGTCAGCTGATCTACTGTAGTCACCCCTAAAGGGCAACCAAAAGAAAAAAAACATTATAAATATAAATAAATGCAATTTGAATCTTTACTGAAGCTCAGTATTTGACACAGAGTTCAAGTTCACTGCTGTAATAACTAATAATGATTACTATAATATTGGCCATATTATATTTACATTACCAAAGTGAGATGACCTTAGTCTCATGAACAACATTAGCTAATTGTTATTTACTAACTAATCTTATATGACTGTTCAGTACAGAAATGAAGCCCAACAATCATGTTTTTACAGTCCTGTGGTCTCAGCCTCAGATACTCAACAAATCAAAGTGATGCCATGACAAAAATGAATGAACAAAAAAACATTTTTTGTCCTTCATTTCTGTCAAACAATGCTGTATGAAACGTTACTCATGGTTAGTATGGTTGTTAGGCAACCTGAGCAGCGCAACGAAGGCTAGACCGTCCCATTTCACAAGCCTCTCACCAGAGGTGGGACCAAGTCATTGTTTTGCAAGTCTCAAGTAAGTCTTAAGTCTTTATCCTCAAGTCACAAGTCAAGTCTCAAGTAATGTCAGGCAAGTCAGAGTCGAGTCTTAAGTCACTGGTGTAAAAGTCCGAGTAAAGTCACAAGTCTGAAATTTTGAATTTCAAGTCCTTTCGAGTCTTTAAAAAAAAAACGAAAAAAGCATGTTGCAGTTATGCTAAATGTAAATATTAGACCATGTAATTTTTAAATCTGTGTTTTTCTCAACACATGACGAAATAGTGAACGTAGAAAATATACACAAATTGTGAAATTGCACCTCTTTAAAATGCAGCTCAATTAAACCTAGCTCCAAGAATAATTTTCACCGACAGTTCTGAGATAAGCTGCATGTTATTCTTGGATGCGGTTGTAGGACCAGCTTTAAAATCGCATGACAAAAATATCATACACATTTAAAAAACTGCATCACCAACGTAGCCTGGACAACATTTGCTAGTTAGATGAAGTCAGCTATCTCATCGTAGCATATTTATATGCATATTTATAATTATACGCTTCTTGGAGTGAGCGCATACACTCATGAAAGTTTAGTAACTTCCAGTCACTGCAACAAGCCCAGGTACAGTTTACCGACGGATGGGTACAGGACCTTGAAATGCACCGTGTAGAACGAAAGACCATCGTACGTATCATAAGTTTACCAGTCTCACAAATCGTCGTCATAAATACACATTCGTTAACCGTTTATTAATATAACCTTTGAGCTCAATGGTAATTAATTAGCAGTGGAAATAATTTCTGGTACGCGTTACAGAAATGTAGCAGTGACAATAATACTGTATGCTGTAATCGTACTGGGCAATTAGTGATACAAAAAACCTGTTTTATCCTGTGAATAAAAGTATATGTTTTTGTCAATGTACCATAATAACAGAAGCGAAACACAATATTGTGTCAGGACAATTCACTATTTATGCACAATAAATAAAGGAGCATAGCGCGACAATTTCTGTTCAGCGCCAGACTTGCTTGTAACCTATATCACCAATTATGTTAAGAAAAATGACGCATTAACTACTACAGCAGGCTGACCTTTGTGTAAATGCTTGGAGCAGACTAACCTGTGAGCTGGAGGGTTCTGGGACGTTATAATTGGTCTTTGAATGGCTGCAATCCAGGCCATCCGTCGCCTCTTTGTTACTTCGGAAACATGGCTCGAACAATTTCTCTTCAACGACGTAATCCGATAACAACTGATCTCTTTACCCGTCGGCTTCCCGTGGCTGTCATGCGACCGGCTATTGCAGTTAATAATACAACGGCTTCTTGACATTTTTGTGTTTCTTTTTATCGCTGTGTAACTGATTTCAATTGAAAGCCTGCGTACGCTAGTACCTCTTGCCACGAGTTCCCAGAATCCTTTGCGATTTTACCCCTGAATGACGTCACATTTTCAATCTCTATATAATATGCATGTTAAATTTTATATTTGGGGTAAAATATCAAGTCTTTTCAAGTAAACCGGTTCAAGTCCAATTCAAGTCCCAGGTCATTGGTGTAAAAGTCCAAGTCAAGTCACAAGTCTTAGAACATTTTTTCAAGTCAAGTCTAAAGTCATAAAATTAATGACTCGAGTCTGACTCGAGTCCAAGTCATGTGACTCGAGTCCACACCTCTGCCTCTCACTTCCGCACTTCCTGGTACACGCCGTAACTAGTACACGAACTGCGCTTACTCCAGAGCGTGAAGTCGCTGGATTGGGACACAGCCTTTGTGAAGAAACTGTAAGTTTGCTTTTTTCCTCCTTTAACAGTTTGACTCTTTGCTTCTGTGATGTCTGGACCAGATGTTCAGCTCTTAGTTCAGGATAAACTTTGATCACTGTTGTGTTTGAAGACAAATCCACATGATTATAAATTATTGATTGATTTGAATCAAACAGTTTTATTTTATTCGCGTGTTTGATTGATTACTTCATAAACAAACGGTGCCTTTTTATTTCTTGGAACGAAAACATTGTCTCACTATTAAATCACATACATCAGTGTCCAACTGTTTTCTGTCAGGCCTTTCAAAATAAAATGACATAAACGTTAGTTGTAATGTATTTGATTGCAATCGGGTTATAAATCATTGTGTTCCTGTTTGATTTGCATCAAAGAATCAGCCAACAAACTGGAGTAATAGCCTCTGAAAATCTGAAAACAAAGACAAAGTTGCTCCACACTGATAGGCCCAGATGAGGCACATCCTCATTTTTCAGGTGTGAGTCAGACAGTCAGACAGTTGAAACCATATCAACAACAATCTTTATTTATAGAGCACATTTAAAAACCAGCGGTATACCAAAGTGCTTAACATAAGAGACAGAGAAGTAACACGAGTATTATAAGGCCTTAGCAAAGTATCAAATATACTCACAGGTCAATGCCACTAATACACAGGGGTAATATAAAATGCATATCAAATAAAAACATAATTAAAGCGAAAGCCATAAAAAAAAAATATATATATATATAAGGAAAAATAGAGTAAGTCTAAGAGTCAGGTGCGAGCATTAACAAGCAGGAAAGGCGAGATTAAACAAATAGGTTTTTAACCGAGATTTAAAAGATTGGATGGAATCGGATGCCCGGATCACAATCGGAAGGTTATTCCACAACTCTGGTGCAGCCAGGGCAAACGCCCGGTCACCTCTAGACTTCAGCCGAGATCTAGGCTGCACCGAGAGTAACTGAGTAGATGATCTTAATGCTCTGGCAGGAACATACGATTTAAGGAGTTCATTAAGGTAGCTCGGTGCTGTGTTGTTGGTAATTTTTAAACGTAAGCAGCAGTATTTTAAATTGGATGCGGTATTTATGTCAAAACAACTTAGCTCTTATCATGTTCCTGAACCTCCTAAGCTGGCTCTCTGAGAGGGTGCTCAGGTTTTTTGAGAATACCAACACAGAGTGGAAAAATCCTCTCACTCCCTCTTCTCCCAGCTGGCTGGGTCACTTAAATACTCAGCACCAATCCATCTGTCAATCTCCTGCATCCTCCCCTCACTCGTAAACAAGACTTGAGATACTTAAATTCCTCCACTTGGGTAGTAACTCATTGGGTATTCCACCATTTTGGGTGCTGAATCTCATTTCCATAACAAATGAGAGGTGAAGGCCACCACCTGATGAAGCCAAAGGAACCACACTAACTGTGAAAAGCAGAGATGACATTCTGAGACCACCCAAGCGGAAACCTTCTGCCACTTGGCTACACCTAGAAATTCTGTCTATAAAAATTAAGAAGAGAATCAGTGACATAGGGCAACACTGATGGAGTCAATCACCCACTGGGAAATAGTCTGACTTTTTGCCAGCAATGCGGCAAAAAGGCCACAAAACACATGTAGAGTGGTTGGTGAAACTCACATGCACCTAAGTATCCTTGAGAGAATAAAGAGCTGGTCCAGTGACTGGGACGAAAACTCCGTCTTTCCTCCTGTATCCACAGTCAACTGATACTCTCTTGTTCTTTCAGATGAAAATGCCCTCTCGTTTTTTACAGATAAATGATGGCGACGTCTGTTCCATCACAACTCCTGGAAATGCTGGAGAATCTGGGAGAGGAAGAGCTGAAAAGTTTCCACTTTTACTTGCAGAATGAATCTGTAGATGGTCTCCCAACCATCAGAAAGTGTCGTTTGGAGAATGCAGACAGGATAAAAACAGTAGATGTGATGATACAGAGTTATTCAGATGATGCACTGAAGGTGGCAAGGTCGATAATTATGATGATAAATGGTAAGTGAAAAAAAGACATGAAAACAACAAAATAAACACAGGTTTATTTTAATAAGCATGTTGAGAGTCAGGTTGTGTCAGTTTATGTTTTTAAATTTCTCACGTTTCTCCTGAATTAGAGGAAATGTCCTAAAGGTTTTTTTGTTTGTTTTTTGTTTAAGCCATGCAGGTTATTTCTAGTTTTATTTATTTTTCACCAATCCCAGTTACTCCCTTAATAAATAGCATGCCATTAATTTGTTAATTGTCCAGCCAAACTTTTAATACATTAAATAATAACATTTCTAAAAAGATTATCCTGTTATCCCTGTTTTACCTTCACCTCTCCAAAAACTGCATCAAGAAATTCACACTTTTGATTTCTGATATTTAAGAAATTCATCTTGCTTTTAATTTCATTTTCATAAACTGACTTTCTTAGAAAACATGCTATACCCAATGTTATGTTTTTACTTTGTCTACTTTTTATTATTGAGCTTAAATAAAGTTATAAAACAGTTAGTTCAGTGGTTCTTAACCTGGGTTCGATCGAACCCTAGGGGTTCAGTGACTCAGTCTCAGGGGTTCGGCAGAGCCTCCGCCATGACATGCATGGTTCATTTTGTGCACCAGTAAAAAAAATCACATTTTATTTTTCACTAAAGAGGGGTTCAGTGAATGCGCATATGAAGCTGGTGGGGTTCGGTACCTCCAACAAGGTTAAGAACCACTGAGTTAGTTACTACTGCAGTTCTCTGTGCTGTACATAGTTAGCAATTCAATTGAAATACCTTTTTTAGGTGTTGCCCACTGACTAAATATTTTTCTTTCTATTTTCTTTTTAAATTTAAAAATTAAGGAAGGGTGCTGAATAGTGGTCTCACTCAGGGCAGCAAAGTAACCCAGAAACGGTAAGTAAAGTTCAAAAATCCATTTTCTCTGTCACTCAATAAACTTCTCAGATGCAGACGTGGACAAAATCGTTGGTACCCTTCAGTCAAAGAAAGAAAAACTCATAATGGTCACAGAAATACCTTTAATCTGACAAAAGTAATAATAAATAAAAATTCTATAAATCTTAGCCAATGAAAGTCAGACATTGCTTTTCAACCATGCTTCAACTGAATTTGACAGGTACAACACCTGTACGTGCTCACTTTCAGTTTCATTTGTTATAAAATGTGAAAATCCGCGTAGGCTACGTGAAAACGAAACCTATACATACTCAAGCTAGCTCACTCAAAAGCAGTCACAGAGACAGGGAGGAAGAAGAAGACAAAATTTAATCTTGGGTGGTGAAGCGTTTTTGAGCCTTAACATGTGGAAATACATAAAGACTCAGCAGGGATGAACCGTTTCTGAGCAGACACGATATTTGTGCACCGCCAATTTAAGTTTGCCGATGCAAAGATTTTTCACTAGAAGTGACCAGAAAGGACAGTATGAGTAAATCAAATGAGTAAATCAGAGGGACAGGGCAAGGTTGAGATGGTTTGAACATGTACAGAGGAGGAGGATAGTGGATCTACAGTGGCTTGCAAAAGTATTCGCCCCCCTTGAACTTTTCCACATTTTGTCATATTACAGCCACAAACATGAATCAATTTTATTGGAATTCCATGTGAAAGACCAACACAAAGTGGTGTACACTTGAGAAGTGGAACGAAAATCATACAAGATTCCAAACATTTTTTACAAATAAATAACTGCAAAGTGGGGTGTGCGTAATTATTCAGCCCCCTTTGGTCTGAGTGCAGTCAGTTGCCCATAGACATTGCCTGATGAGTGCTAATGGCTAAATAGAGTGCGCCTGTGTTTAATCTAATGTCAGTACAAATACAGCTGCTCTGTGACGGCCTCAGAGGTTGTCTAAGAGAATAATAGGAGCAACAACACCATGAAGTCCAAAGAACACACCAGACAGGTCAGGGATAAAGTTATTGAGAAATTTAAAGCAGGCTTAGGCTACAAAAAGATTTCCCAAGCCTTGAACGTCCCACGGAGTACTGTTCAGGTGATCATTCAGAAATGGAAGGAGTATGGCACAACTGTAAACCTACCAAGACAAGGCCGTCCACCTAAACTCACAGGCCGAACAAGGAGAGCGCTGATCAGAAATGCAGCCAAGAGGCCCATGGTGACTCTGGACAAGCTGCAAAGATCTACAGCTCAGGTGGGAAAGCCATTGTTAACAGAAAACCATAAGAAGTTCCGTTTGCAGTTTGCCACAAGCCATGTGGGGGACACAGCAAACATGTGGAAGAAGGTGCTCTGGTCAGATGAGACCAAAATGGAACCTTTTGCGCAAAATGCAAAACGCTATGTGTGGCGGAAAACTAACACTGCACATCGCTCTGAACACACCATCCCCACTGTCAAATATGGTGGTGGCAGCATCATGCTCTGGGGGTGCTTCTCTTCAGCAGGAACAGGGAAGCTGGTCAGAGTTGATGGGAAGATGGATGGAGCCAAATACAGGGCAATCTTGGAAGAAAACCTCTTGGAGTCTGAAAAAGACTTGAGACTGGGGTGGAGGTTCACCTTCCAGCAGGACAACGACCCTAAACATAAAGCCAGGGCAACAATGGAATGGTTTAAAACAAAACATATCCATGTGTTAGAATGGCCCAGTCAAAGTCCAGATCTAAATCCAATTGAGAATCTGTGGCAAGATCTGAAAACTGCTGTTCACAAACACTGTCCATCTAATCTGACTGAGCTGGAGCTGTTTTGCAAAGAAGAATGGGCAAGGATTTCAGTCTCTGGATGTGCAAAGCTGGTAGAGACAGACCCTAAAGGACTGGCAGCTGTGACTGCAGCAAAAGGTGGTTCTACAAAGTATTGACTCAGGGGGCTGAATAATTACGCACACCCCACTTTTCAGTTATTTGAAAATTTGAAAGTTATTTGTAAAAAATGTTTGGAATTATGATAAATTCGTTCCACTTCTCATGTGTACACCACTTTGTATTGGTCTTTCACATGGAATTCCAATAAAACTGATTCATGTTTGTGGCTGTAATGTGACAAAAAGTTGGAAAGTTCAAGGGGGCCGAATACTTTTGCAAGCCACTGTACTGTACAACAGATGTTAAAGATCGAATTGACAGGCAGGAGGAAAACAGGAAGACCATAGAGAAGATTCATGGATGTAATGAGGGGCGACATGCAGAGGGTTGGTGTGATAGAAGAAGATGTTTCTGACAGGGGAAGATGGAGGCAGCCGATCTACTGTAGTGAGGGCAGCCAAAAGAAAAAAAACATTTATGCAATCGAGATTCAGTTTTTCACACAACTAGATATATTGCTTCCCAAAGGCTGAAACTTGCAGAAGAACACCTCTGGGACATTATGTTTCAGTGGATCTGTTACCACCAGGTTGCGCCTCAAACTGTCCAGGAGCTCAGAGATCTGGTGACCTAGTCCACATGTGAGAGGAGAGCCCAGAGGACACCAGCCGTTGTATCATTAGGAGCATGATGTTGTTCGTGCATAAGAGCATACAAACTACTGAGTTCCATTTTGAGTCGCTGCAGTGAAACTTCAGTAAGTTCACTGGCGTGCTGCATTATTTTTTCACTTAAATTTTCTGCATATCTATGAATTCAGCTCATCAAATGATGTGGCATCCTCTCGTTCTTAACACCTTGCCCAGCCCACATCAGTATAAATATGCAGCATGTTTTTTTCCTTTGAGACCTGGTGTATTTTCAAATTGTTCCTATACTTTATTTGAGCAGTATATAACAAAGCTCTCATGTCTTTACAGATTCAACCCGAGTCCAGTCACAGATGGTAAAGCCTACCCCAGTGGTGAGGGGAAGACCAAGAAGGAAGCAAAGCAAAATGCAGCAAAAAATGCTCTGGAAAGCGTGTCTAAGCTTGGTCATCGGGATTCAGTGGAATCTGTAAGATAATGTTCATTTTTGCTCGAGAGAAATGAAAAACCAACCTGGGGCAATTGTCTCTCTGATGCATTTCTTGTTTTCTTGACAGAGAAACAATGCAGCTTCAGTTCAGATGGTTCTTAGCTTTACAGAGACAGATTTCAAAGGCCTTGTTAACCACTATTGTCAGAAAACCAAACGTTCCTATTCATATGTTGAAGTGAAGAAAGATGGCCCGTCTCACGTTCCTCAGTGAGTATACGCCAAACTCTGTCCTTTCAGTTGAATCTTCAGACACCAACACCGGACTGATGTTCAACAATATTAAACTGTCAATGTAATGATCTAAAACATTCCCATTTTTTCACAACACAGTTTTTTCTACAAATTAATAATTGACGACAAGGAATATCCTGTGGGTGAAGGGAATAGCATCAAGGAAGCCCAACAGAAAGCAGCAGAGTTAGCCTGCTCTGCTCTTCAGGAACAGCCAGACTGGGACATCAAGGTATTTTCATATATTTCATCTTAATTAAATGCTTCCCTTTGGAGGAAATAAGCATAAAATAAAGGATTTTGCTGTGTGTTTTAGGTGTCCATCAGGCCAACAGCATCGGAAGATGGTGCTCCACCTGAATCATTAGCCTCATCAGTTACACAGTAAGGCACTTACTGACACCAGCACTATATTATAACTATATAAAATGAGCATAGCATGCTAACAATGCCCCTCTTCTTCTCCCTAAGGGAGTCCATTGAGTCCTCATTGCAGGGCCTGACTATAGACCAGGTTTGTCATTTCTCATAATATTTAGTAAAAACTATGATACTGAAAGATTAAACGACATTTATAAAAGCCTACTAAATTTAAAAAAAAAAAAAAAAGCAATGCAACACTAGTGAGTATCATTAATCTTCTCTCATAAGTGGAAAGATGCGAAGTTGGTGTTATATTCAGAGTCAGGACTTTTCCACATTTAAAATCTATAAAATATCTTCACTTTATTCCCTAACAATGCTGTTGAAAATGAGAGCAATGAAAACAATACAAGGAACACATCAACCGAGTCAAGGTATGAAAAGCCTTTGGTGCAAGGCTTTAATATAAATGATGTACAATCATGTGCAAGACACTGCTTTTCACCTTCATGCCTAAACAACTTTGTATTTGCCTGCAGATTTTTATCAGACTTCAACTCTATAGAGCATCTCTTGCTGCAATACTAGGCCGGATTGTTAACTTTACTCCTGTTGTAGGTCTCATCATTGTTGCTGATGTGACCTACCACAGTTGTGTCATCTGCAAATTTGATGAATAGGTTGGATCTATGTGATGGTGTGCAGTCGTGCATCAGCAGAGTGAAGAGAAGGGGGCTCACCACACATCCTTAAGGAACCCCAGTGTTCAGTGTTTTAGTGCTGGAAGTGTTGCTGCCGACCCGTACTGTCTGCTGTCTTCCTGTCAGGAAACCCAGCAGCCAGTTACACAGCGAGGTGGTGATGCCCAGCAGATCCAGTTTGTGAATGAATTTATGGGGAATGGTCGTGTTGAATGCTGAACTCAAGTCTATGAACAGCATTGTAATGTATGAGTCTTTAGTGTCCAGATGTGTGAGGGCTGAGTGAAGGGCAGATGAAATTGCATCATCGGTCGAGCGGTTTGACCGGTATGCGAACTGGTATGGATCCAGGTTGGGGGAAAGAGAGGTCTTGATTTGATGCATGAGTAACCTTTCAAAGCACTTCATAATGATGGAGGTGAGTGCGACAGGATGGTAGTCGTTAAAGACAACTTCTTTGGTACAGGAATGATGGTGGAGGCTTTGAGGCAACCACAACCTGGCTCAGTGATGTATTAAAGACATCTGTGAGATCCACAGCGCAGTCTCTCAGTGCTTGTCCAGGGATGTTACCAGGACCAGGGGCTTTGTGGGTACTGATCCCGAGAAGGGATCTCCTCATACTGTCTGGGGATAGTGTCACCACCCAGTTGTTGGAGGGGGGAGTCTTCTGTGCAGGGGCGGAGAGAGAGTCTTCTGCGCAGGGGTGTAGCTCTGTGCCTCAAAGTGAGCGAAGAATTGGTTTATTTTTGCCTAACTAGAACATGCTTGAGAGAAATGAAAAACCAACCTGGGGCAATTGTCTCTCTGATGTATTTCTTGGTATCTTGACAGAGAAACAATGCAGCAGAAGCTTCAGTTCAGACGGTTCCTAGCTCTGAGGACACCAGCTTTACAGAGACAGATTTCAAAAGTCTTGTCAACCGCTATTGTCAGAAAACCAAACGTTCCCATTCATATGTTGAAGTGAAGAAAGATGGCCCGTCTCACGTTCCTCAGTGAGTATACGTCAAACTCTGTCCTTTCAGTTGAATCTTCAGACACCAACACCGGACTGATGTTCAACAATATTAAACTGTCAATGTAATGATCTAAAACATTCCCATTTTTTCACAACACAGTTTTTTCTACAAATTAAAAATTGACGACAAGGAATATCCTGTGGGTGAAGGGAATAGCATCAAGGAAGCCCAACAGAAAGCAGCAGAGTTAGCCTGCTCTGCTCTTCAGGAACAGCCAGACTGGGACATCAAGGTATTTTCATATATTTCATCTTAATTAAATGCTTCCCTTTGGAGGAAATAAGCATAAAATAAAGGATTTTGCTGTGTGTTTTAGGTGTCCATCAGGCCAACAGCATCGGAAGATGGTGCTCCACCTGAATCATTAGCCTCATCAGTTACACAGTAAGGCACTTACTGACACCAGCACTATATTATAACTATATAAAATGAGCATAGCATGCTAACAATGCCCCTCTTCTTCTCCCTAAGGGAGTCCATTGAGTCCTCATTGCAGGGCCTGACTATAGACCAGGTTTGTCATTTCTCATAATATTTAGTAAAAACTATGATACTGAAAGATTAAACGACATTTATAAAAGCCTACTAAATTTAAAAAAAAAAAAAAAAGCAATGCAACACTAGTGAGTATCATTAATCTTCTCTCATAAGTGGAAAGATGCGAAGTTGGTGTTATATTCAGAGTCAGGACTTTTCCACATTTAAAATCTATAAAATATCTTCACTTTATTCCCTAACAATGCTGTTGAAAATGAGAGCAATGAAAACAATACAAGGAACACATCAACCGAGTCAAGGTATGAAAAGCCTTTGGTGCAAGGCTTTAATATAAATGATGTACAATCATGTGCAAGACACTGCTTTTCACCTTCATGCCTAAACAACTTTGTATTTGCCTGCAGATTTTTATCAGACTTCAACTCTATAGAGCATCTCTTGCTGCAATACTAGGCCGGATTGTTAACTTTACTCCTGTTGTAGGTCTCATCATTGTTGCTGATGTGACCTACCACAGTTGTGTCATCTGCAAATTTGATGAATAGGTTGGATCTATGTGATGGTGTGCAGTCGTGCATCAGCAGAGTGAAGAGAAGGGGGCTCACCACACATCCTTAAGGAACCCCAGTGTTCAGTGTTTTAGTGCTGGAAGTGTTGCTGCCGACCCGTACTGTCTGCTGTCTTCCTGTCAGGAAACCCAGCAGCCAGTTACACAGCGAGGTGGTGATGCCCAGCAGATCCAGTTTGTGAATGAATTTATGGGGAATGGTCGTGTTGAATGCTGAACTCAAGTCTATGAACAGCATTGTAATGTATGAGTCTTTAGTGTCCAGATGTGTGAGGGCTGAGTGAAGGGCAGATGAAATTGCATCATCGGTCGAGCGGTTTGACCGGTATGCGAACTGGTATGGATCCAGGTTGGGGGGAAGAGAGGTCTTGATTTGATGCATGAGTAACCTTTCAAAGCACTTCATAATGATGGAGGTGAGTGCGACAGGATGGTAGTCGTTAAAGACAACTTCTTTGGTACAGGAATGATGGTGGAGGCTTTGAGGCAACCACAACCTGGCTCAGTGATGTATTAAAGACATCTGTGAGATCCACAGCGCAGTCTCTCAGTGCTTGTCCAGGGATGTTACCAGGACCAGGGGCTTTGTGGGTACTGATCCCGAGAAGGGATCTCCTCATACTGTCTGGGGATAGTGTCACCACCCAGTTGTTGGAGGGGGGAGTCTTCTGTGCAGGGGCGGAGAGAGAGTCTTCTGCGCAGGGGTGTAGCTCTGTGCCTCAAAGTGAGCGAAGAATTGGTTTAGTTTTGCCTAACTAGAACATGCTTGAGAGAAATGAAAAACCAATCTGGGGCAATTGTCTCTCTGATGTATTTCTTGGTATCTTGACAGAGAAACAAGGCAGCAGAAGCTTCAGTTCAGACGGTTCCTAGCTCTGAGGACACCAGCTTTACAGAGACAGATTTCAAAAGTCTTGTCAACCGCTATTGTCAGAAAACCAAACGTTCCCATTCATATGTTGAAGTGAAGAAAGATGGCCCGTCTCACGTTCCTCAGTGAGTATACGTCAAACTCTGTCATTTCAGTTGAATCTTCAGACACCAACACCGGACTGATGTTCAACAATATTAAACTGTCAATGTAATGATCTAAAACATTCCCATTTTTTCACAACACAGTTTTTTCTACAAATTAATAATTGACGACAAGGAATATCCTGTGGGTGAAGGGAATAGCATCAAGGAAGCCCAACAGAAAGCAGCAGAGTTAGCCTGCTCTGCTCTTCAGGAACAGCCAGACTGGGACATCAAGGTATTTTCATATATTTCATCTTAATTAAATGCTTCCCTTTGGGTGAAATATGCATAAAATAAAGGATTTTGCTGTGTGTTTTAGGTGTCCATCAGGCCAACAGCATCGGAAGATGGTGCTCCACCTGAATCATTAGCCTCATCAGTTACACAGTAAGGCACTTACTGACACCAGCACTATATTATAACTATATAAAATGAGCATAGCATGCTAACAATGCCCCTCTTCTTCTCCCTAAGGGAGTCCATTGAGTCCTCATTGCAGGGCCTGACTATAGACCAGGTTTGTCATTTCTCATAATATTTAGTAAAAACTATGATACTGAAAGATTAAACGACATTTATAAAAGCCTACTAAATTTAAAAAAAAAAAAAAAAGCAATGCAACACTAGTGAGTATCATTAATCTTCTCTCATAAGTGGAAAGATGCGAAGTTGGTGTTATATTCAGAGTCAGGACTTTTCCACATTTAAAATCTATAAAATATCTTCACTTTATTCCCTAACAATGCTGTTGAAAATGAGAGCAATGAAAACAATACAAGGAACACATCAACCGAGTCAAGGTATGAAAAGCCTTTGGTGCAAGGCTTTAATATAAATGATGTACAATCATGTGAAAGACACTGCTTTTCACCTTCATGCCTAAACAACTTTGTATTTGCCTGCAGATTTTTATCAGACTTCAACTCTATAGAGCATCTCTTGCTGCAATACTAGGCCGGATTGTTAACTTTACTCCTGTTGTAGGTCTCATCATTGTTGCTGATGTGACCTACCACAGTTGTGTCATCTGCAAATTTGATGAATAGGTTGGATCTATGTGATGGTGTGCAGTCGTGCGTCAGCAGAGTGAAGAGAAGGGGGCTCACCACACATCCTTAAGGAACCCCAGTGTTCAGTGTTTTAGTGCTGGAAGTGTTGCTGCCGACCCGTACTGTCTGCTGTCTTCCTGTCAGGAAACCCAGCAGCCAGTTACACAGCGAGGTGGTGATGCCCAGCAGATCCAGTTTGTGAATGAGTTTATGGGGAATGGTCGTGTTGAATGCTGAACTGAAGTCTATGAACAGCATTGTAATGTATGAGTCTTTAGTGTCCAGATGTGTGAGGGCTGAGTGAAGGGCAGATGAAATTGCATCATCGGTCGAGCGGTTTGACCGGTATGCGAACTGGTATGGATCCAGGTTGGGGGGAAGAGAGGTCTTGATTTGATGCATGAGTAACCTTTCAAAGCACTTCATAATGATGGAGGTGAGTGCGACAGGATGGTAGTCGTTAAAGACAACTTCTTTGGTACAGGAATGATGGTGGAGGCTTTGAGGCAACCACAACCTGGCTCAGTGATGTATTAAAGACATCTGTGAGATCCACAGCGCAGTCTCTCAGTGCTTGTCCAGAGATGTTACCAGGACCAGGGGCTTTGTGGGTATTGATCCCGAGAAGGGATCTCCTCATACTGTCTGGGGATAGTGTCACCACCCAGTTGTTGGAGGGGGGAGTCTTCTGTGCAGGGGCGGAGAGAGAGTCTTCTGCGCAGGGGTGTAGCTCTGTGCCTCAAAGTGAGCGAAGAATTGGTTTAGTTTTGCCTAACTAGAACATGCTTGAGAGAAATGAAAAACCAACCTGGGGCAATTGTCTCTCTGATGTATTTCTTGGTATCTTGACAGAGAAACAATGCAGCAGAAGCTTCAGATCAGACGGTTCCTAGCTCTGAGGACACCAGCTTTACAGAGACAGATTTCAAAAGTCTTGTCAACCGCTATTGTCAGAAAACCAAACGTTCCCATTCATATGTTGAAGTGAAGAAAGATGGCCCGTCTCACGTTCCTCAGTGAGTATACGCCAAACTCTGTCCTTTCAGTTGAATCTTCAGACACCAACACCGGACTGATGTTCAACAATATTAAACTGTCAATGTAATGATCTAAAACATTCCCATTTTTTCACAACACAGTTTTTTCTACAAATTAAAAATTGACGACAAGGAATATCCTGTGGGTGAAGGGAATAGCATCAAGGAAGCCCAACAGAAAGCAGCAGAGTTAGCCTGCTCTGCTCTTCAGGAACAGCCAGACTGGGACATCAAGGTATTTTCATATATTTCATCTTAATTAAATGCTTCCCTTTGGAGGAAATATGCATAAAATAAAGGATTTTGCTGTGTGTTTTAGGTGTCCATCAGGCCAACAGCATCGGAAGATGGTGCTCCACCTGAATCCTTAGCCTCATCAGTTACACAGTAAGGCACTTACTGACACCAGCACTATATTATAACTATATAAAAATCCTTGCAGCACTGTGTACAGTGCAGGCTATGAAGTAATTGTATCATCTTTTTCTAGGAACAACAGTGAATCATCTTCACAAAACACCAGATTTGGCCTGACGTCAAAAGGCAGAGGTTCCTCGAAGAGTTTTCAGTGACTTTTACCAAAGAGGTAAATTACCATATTCATAACGTACTTAAATTTCGACAGGATGGTCATCAGCAGAGTAGTGCTAAAACTTAGATTAATTGGTTTACTCAGTTATAAAAGATCTTGTTTGATCGCTGAGTTGTCTGGACACAACATATGCATTTTTTAAAATATATTTATTATTTATCAGAGGTTTCACTGCACAAGACATTACACATACACTGTGTTTTTTCTTGTTTTTAAACAGAAGCAAATTATTAACTCATTGCTGTCTGAGAAACCAGAAGACCGACCTGATGCAAGTGCTGTAAAGGAAAAGCTTGAAGAGTGGACTCAGATATTCAGCACACAAAAAGCATCTCGCCAGGAAAATCAAACTGTCTGATAGTCACAAGAGAAAAGTTTCAAAAGTCACAGGAGCCTTTACAAATCTGTCTTGTTGCATCTGCTTAATGAAATGATTTGATGTACTGTGTAATATTATGTTGGGTAACTGTTAATGTGCAAAGTTAATATATGGAAGAGGTCACATCATGAATCCCGGCTATTTTGGGGAAGTTTGTATTGGATTTGGAAATGAAATGTGAAATCACGATTTTAAAATCTAACTATTCAAATCAGTTTCCCGGTGTAGGTCGTCACTTTGTAACTGTTGTTAACCTGCTGCTGTCCTGAGGAGGAGGAACTGTGATGCTACGTGTACTTCTGATGGATTCATGTTGAATGTCAGAGATGAAAAAAGCACACTCCATGTGGCTCAATTTTAGAAACTTTCCTAAATGTTTTCAATCATTTTTAACCCATGAAATACAGTTTAAAATATTTTTCTTCCATTTTTTTCTTTTGTTTATTTTAATCTGATTGATTGCAATATCAGTCAGCTACGTGTGACTTGGAACAGCAGGAGAAAGGTCATTAATACTGTACTAGAGGGTTGAAATAATAAAAAGGGTGTATAAGAAACTGAACTAGTAAATGTCTCTCATTTAGCTCTGATTTTTCTTGCAGAAGCACTTGGTATATAATAATTAGTGTTGGGCAAGTTACTTTGAAAAAGCACTTAATTATAGTTTCTAGTTCTTTTAAAAAGTAACCGAGTTAGTAACTGAGTTACAATATTCTAAAAGTAATTAATTACTTGAAAAGTAACTATTGCGTTACTTTAAAAAACGTTTAACCCTCTGGGGCCCAGGGTATAATTGGCCATTTTTAACTACTTTTGATTTTCCCTCCACATTTTACCTTTAAAAACTATTTACTTTGCCTTGTTTGGTATCATCCTTTCAGCACAACCTAACATGTCTGAATTTACGGTTATGTTTTCATTTTGACATACTGTATTAACTCAATTGATCTAAAATCAGACAAAAACATAAAATCAGAGTAGAAAAAGTTATATTTTTTACTGTAACAACCACAAACATGTTTAATGAATCATATTTCATAACTTTAAATGCAAATATAAATTGTCAATTTTAAAATCCTATGCACAAGTTTTGCAAACAACAAAGTTATTTGCATCCATTTAACTTTTACCTTGACTTTTTAAATAATCATTTCAAACTATTTACAGAACAATCCGCTGTTCTGCATTCAATAAGATGCCACACAAATTATTTGTGCCACTCCAAAAAAGTACTTTCTGTCCACTATAAAGGAGAAAATCACAGCCTGATACCTGCAGGTCTGACAACAGCAGGTGTATCACTCCTGTTTCTACCAGGAGACAGCAGTGATAATAATTACCAAAGATTTTCGTTTTTGGTATTTAAATAATGAGCAGAGTGGCAGCAAGAATAAACTCAGTCATGCATTTTTGATAACTGGCAATGAGTCACATAACTGCAGAGGAATTTTGACCCATTCTTCAATGCAGTGTTATTTTAATTCAGACACATTGGAGGGTTTTCGACTATGAACGGCCTGTTTAAGATTGTACCACAGCATCTCAGTCGGATTTAAGTCTGGACTTTGACTGGACCACTCCAAAACTTACCTTTTGTTATTTTATGACCATTCAGAGGTGGACTTGCTGGTGTGCTTTGGATGACTGTCCCATTGCACAATCCAAATGTGCTTGAGCTTTGGGGCACGAAATGATGGCCAGACATTGTCCTTTAGGATTTACTGATTGTGATGGCCAAACCCATGGTCACACTCTAAAAGTCGGTAACTCTTATGTATTCTTTATTTTTTCATTTAAAATAACACACTTAAGTTTGCACTAAGATTATTGATTGGTTTAAATACCTTGGTTCTATTTGTAAGCGCGCACATTTATTTTACTTATGTATTCATAACATTCCATTACTTTTGTTTTATTTGTGACTGATCTATTTCTTTTACCTGTTTCTTACCTGCCATCATTCCTGGGAGCTGCCAGAAAAAAAGATTGTGGCCAGGGTTTAAAGCAGTTATATACAAAGAGGGGATGGTTGGACCACACCACCACTTCCTGCTGAAGGGGGAAGAATGTGTATTTTCTTTCATTTAAAAAAAAAAAGCTTTTGTATTTAACTAAATATTTGAGTTTAGGTTTAGTGGTTTTGATTTTCTTCTTTGGTGTTTAGTTTATTAACAGACTGGACTGTGCTCCATTGTTTTTGTTGTTTTCGATTGGTTTTTGTTTAGTTGTGTGTTGTGTCCAGTGTTGGGTAAGTTACTTTAAAATAGTAACTTAGTTACATTACTAGTTACTTCTCTCAAAAGTAACTCAGTTACTTCAAGTTACTCGTTACTTTCAAAGTAACTAGTTACTAGGGAAAGTAACTTTGGTTTTACTCAGAATTCTCTTGTTAATGTGTTGCTTCCATAACTTTGCCAGTCTTCTAGCTTGCTTACTTGCCACAAGTGCACTGTGCCACCTACCAATAGAAAGGAAAAGATAATGTGCATATTTCCACGAGAGAAATCCCACGCCTGGACCGTCATTGACTGCTGCCATGATTCTAGCCTACGTCACAGCGTCATGTGCGCCTTTTACATCCAACACAAAAACTGCAGTCGTGGTGCTTTCGATTGTACTCAGAACTCGGAAATTCTGCCTTCTGAATAGGAAGATGTTGGTAACACCAGACTGCAGATGAGCTGCATACAGGGCTGGACTGGGACAGAAAATTGGCCCGGACATTTTGACTAGAGACCGGCCCACCATTATAGGAAAAATCATAAAGCCTTTGAATGAAAACAAACGCTGTTGTGACAGTGATGTACACTGTTTTGATGGTATATATGCATCAATCTATCAATCGTTTTGTTGTAAGATTCAGATAATTATTTTTTAAAAGCTAGATATTTTAAATGAGAATAACATAGAAATGTATTTCTTTGTGCCCACCTCTCCCTGTTAATGCCCTACCTGGCCCCCCTGGCAAAACTTTGCTAGATCCGCCCCTGCACAGTTACCAGCTGTCAGCTACCTAAAAAAGGATCCTGGTGTTATTTGTCTCTCAGAAACAGTTCATAACTTCCCTTCAACTCATTCATGTCACCTAAAAGGTAAACCTGTTTCTCCATCACCTGTTCAGCTCTGATGATCCAGTAAGGACATCTCCTGGTTTCATCTTCATGTTTCCCTCTCACCAGATAAACAAACCGATATCATGACCAGCAGCTTTTTTGCAGCTGTGGCTCCAGCAAACATCAGCTGATACTAGAAATTAATATTAAATTCTAACAACAGCTGATCAAGCTTAAACATGCTGCTGTTGTTTAGCGCGACATCCGCTGGTTTCCTCTTTCGGCGCAAAGTGAGCGATAAACAAACAAGAGAGCCGATCAGCTGATCATTGATCAGTTTTCATGATTGAAATAGAAACAGGAGAGGGAGGGGGGAGAATGAGAGGAGAAGAGGCAGCTGTGCAGCAAAGACACAGAATAACTCCAGCTTTGTGCCTTTTTCATTGTAGCTGAATTACGGGACAAACTGTTCCTTTTCACCTCAATAAGAAACGCGTAATATTTTCTCTGAATACCAGACGGGACGGTTGGCAACTCTAACAACTTATGAACAAAATAAAGTTCAACAACATTAACTTCATAGCACCCACCCAGCTGTATAGAAACTCCGTCATGCTAGCTAGCACGCAGTACGGAAAAAGTCAGAATAACGAAAATACACTCCCTAGCAGATCATTACATGGAGAAACCTTTGGAATGCAAGCATGCTGATCCACACAGGTATGCACACAGGTGTACACATGGGTATTCACAGACGCGGACTACAGCTTTCTTAGCTGCTGCCTCAAAGCACACTGTGTGCTGTCTACCTTGCGTGCTGCACAATATCGTTTATTATTTAGTAACTATTGATATCTACTGCTAGCTAGTTTATTGTGATGGTGGGTTTTTTTTCTTATTATGTTGCTCTTTGTTGTTTGCTGTCTCCTCTGTTTTTTTTTTCTCCATACAGGTGACCCAGGAGTTTTGTTTTGTTTGTTTGTTTGTTTTTTTCTCTCTTCCCCCCCTTCTCACCGTCTCTTCTCCCCTTTGGTTTTCTTTCTTTCTCTCCCCCTCTTTCTTTCATTCTTTCTCCCTGTCCTATCCCACAGTCATGTCTGTCCCGTTTGTAGCAACTGAAAATAAAATAAATTCATAATTATAATAAAGGTCAATCAAATGGACCAATATGGCAAGGCCATGATGATCCACTTGGTAAAATAAATCCGCTTGGCATCTTTCTTGGCCTCAAGACAACAATTCTGATGGCTATAGATCCAAACGGGACAAAAAAAAAAAAAAGAATAACGAAAATAAACTCCACCTAAACTTGGTTTATATCTGACCCAGAGAGACTGGAGGTCATAACTTCTTACCTGAAGTTCAGTTCTCTTTTCCTTCTGCGTCCCCTTTCTCCAGCCCGAGAACGTGTTGCTTTCTCTCATCCACCTGCTGGCCTCCACCACTTGCTAATGTTACTGAATCTGTGGAAGCTCCGCGATAGCCACCACACGAAGTAACGAGTAACGACCCTATCTAAATCCCAGTAACGACTAACGCGTTCCTGATTTTGGCATAATAACTAGTTACCGTGCTCGTTACCACAATAATAACGTAGTTACTGTAACGCGTTACTTAATAACGCGTTAGTCCCAACACTGGTTGTGTCATAGTGGTCTGATCAGCCATTACCCTTGTATTTCATTTCTTGTTTTATGTCCGTATGTTTGTTTGGGCAGTCGTTGAGTTTAACTTCACAGTTCTTTGCCTGAGTTTAGTTTTGTTTCTTTGACCTCTTTTATGAGCTCAACATCTATTGTTTGTTAATATAATATTTCTGGTTAAATAAATGAAAACCCTCTTTTTCTTAGAATTCCCGTGACGACTCCTGCTTTTTCAACTCGGTCCATCGCACTGATATAGAGCAGAATTCACAAGTCATCCTGGAGCAGCAAAGCAGCCAGACCATCACACAACCACCACAATGTTTGACTAATGTTAAATTTGTTTGATCTTAAATATTTAGTTGTGACAAATATTCAAAACACGAGAAGTCAGGAAAAGGGCAGATACTTTTTAAAGCACTTTATATTTACTCTGGTCAGCAGACAGTAATGAGAGAAACCTTAAAGCCACTTATGGAATATCCTTTCCTTTACCACCCTGATAGCATGATGGCATCACAAACCTATCAATAAAACAGGAAAACTACTGCAGGAATTTCATTTAGCAAGCAGAAGCAAATAAGTAGGTTAATGCCATTCAAACCTGGCCTGCAGTCATTAAGATGAGCTCACAGAAACACCAAAGACCAAAACATAGTGTAATGTTCTTGGTTAGACTAGTAGAAGTGATCAGGAAGGAAGGACATGGATACATGTTTTATTTTAAACAGAAGAGCATAACAGTAACCAACTTTTTCCTTACTCATCAGGGATCATTTAAGGATTTGTACTGAGCTCTCTGCTGAGATCTTTCATGATGTTCATGATGCAGGTTTTCCAGTATTGGTGGAATGATGACTTTTTGTCCCCAAAGAATAAATCTTTTTTCTGCTGACAGCTGTTGTCTGCGTACAAAATAAGGCTTAAGTGCTTTATCTTGCCCACCGCCGTAGGGTGATGCATCACAAACTAACTTCAATGGCAGATTTGTGCTGTAATGCACCAACACTTTGTTTTGCAGCAGTAGACTTTTTGCATCTTTAAATGCCTTTGCACATTCCATGGTCCAAAACCATTTAGCATCTTTTTCTCAACAGGTTATGCAAAGGCTGAAGAATCTTGGGTGGATTTTCCAGAAATTCACTGGAGTAATTTAGAAGACCCAAGAAAGACTTCAGTTCAGTGACATTTGTTGATTCTGGTGCACCAGAACTGCTACTTTTTCCTCTAAAGGATGCAGTCCATCTTTCTCAATATGATCTCCCAGGTACTCCACACTGCTCTGAAGAAGATGGCACTTGGAAGGCTTCACTCTGATGCCATGCTTCTCCAGATGTGTGAATACTTCCTCCAACCTTAAATTGTTTCCTTTCAGATGAAGCAGTGATGAGAATGTCATCCAAAAAGCAGGTCACATGATCCATCCCTTGAAGGATTTGGTCCGTCACAGACTGGAAAAGAGCAGGAGCACCGGAAACACCATAGCTGAGGTGACTGTACTTATAGACACAGTTGTGTGTGTTGATGACCAGATACTTCTCTGACTCTTCATCTAATTGTAGCTGCTGATAGGCACGAAAAAGGTCAGGTTTAATGAAAGATCTTCCTCCAGCTAAAGTAGCAAACAAATCTTCAGTATTAGGAAGTGGATATCTCTCCTCTTCAATACACTGGTTGACACTGACTTTGTTTTAGCCAACTGACTGATTTTACAGGAAAATGAGTGACATGCGTCTGATAATACTTGTCTGATAACACCGACACAGCTGCACCAGCAACATGGTGGTGTTCTTGTTTCCCAGTGCAACATTCACTGTGTATCCGTATTCACTGGAGGTGATGGAGTAGACTGAATATACTCCAAAAAGCTCAGCTTCATCATTCCTACTTAAGCATTCATCCTGTGTTTCAACATACTGAGTTTGCTGATTTTTTTTAATTTCAACAAGCACGTGCAATGTGTCCTATTTTTGCACAAACATGACACTTTTCCCTTTTAAATTTGCACTCATGTGCTGAATGTTTTCCCCCACATCGATAGCATGGTTGCTTTGATCCTGTGTATTTTTTAGGTCCCTTCAAGATGATTATTTTGTTATTACCCTCTTGTCTGTTCTGTCCTTTCCATGCTTTGTTGGAAAAATTTGGAGCATTTGTCAAGGCATTTGCATAGTGATGTTCATGGTGTCCTGAGAACTCTATCGTATTCTTCGAAGCAAGTTCATTTTATTCGTCAACACGACCCACATGCATTGCCATGTTAGCTCCTCAATGCTACTGCTAAAATCTATTTAGTTGCAGAAGAATACATCTTTTTTTCTTACGTTTGAACACAGTCCCTCTACAGCAGAGGTCTCAAACTCTGGTGGCAGTGGCGTGTCTAGAAAAGTTTTGTTGGGGGGGCCAGGTAGGGGCACAGATTTGGAGAGGGGTGGCAGGTGTAATTGGCAGATAATGTTTAAAAAAAATTCTACCAACCGTTAACCATAATTCAATAATCCTGTAAACCTAATAACTGAATGCACTTTTAACTCTTATTAGAATGAGATTTTAACCACTACAGTGCAAAGTTTTTAGATACTGCGTTGATAAAGTACAAGAGATTTAATCAGTGCTTTGTCAGTGTTTACTCAGCATTCAAGGACAGCAATATTTGCATAGTATTTTTACTGACATATAGTGCACATATGTTTTGGGCAAAAACATTTTTTAATATTAAAATATGAACATTTGTAACAAACAATTGACAAATTAGCCAATTCCAATGTAAAACTTTATCTGCCTGTTAAAAAAAGAAGATAATCTTCTCACAAACTGGTGTTTGATTTTGAAACAGGAAAAAAGTGGAGAAACAACTGAAAAGACTAACATTTGAATAAAACCTGAAAGCAAGTAAATACTTTCTATGCTGGCTTATGGTCAACTTTGGTAATATTGATAAAGAACAACACTGGCTGATGATGAAATACAGTCAGCTGGCATGGTGACACTGCCAGTATTAAACTGCAGGGCTGGACTGGGACAGAAAATCGGGCATTTTGACTAGAGACCGGCCCACCAGGTATAGGGCTTTGGAGCGTGATGTCACGGGGGTGGGCGTGGAAAGGATTTTGGCCCGATCCGCCATTTTGGGGGTCTAAGTGTGGTCGGCTGCAATGTTCGATCGCACGACCGGCACGGGAATAAGCTTGAAAAGGGTTTATCTTTTAATTCTTTCCCAACCTGGAAGCAACATGAGCAGCTCGTGTATCGATGTTACCAAACGAAGGCGTCCAGCCTGGATAGCAGCTGTGAGACGAGCTGACGTGCAGCTCTCTTCCATCTCCAAATATCTGTTGGTGCTCCAGACATTTTCATTCCGGTAAGTTCTCAATATGTTCATATCTCTCTTTATAGCCTATTAGTTTTATTTTTGATGCGCTCTGAGGTCATAGCAAATTAGAACAAACAGCCTACTGAGTGCAGAACTACCTTCTATTTATAGAGTTGCTAATTATTTGGCATTATTGCAGCAAACCAGCCGATGAAATGGATGAAACATCGTGACTGGTTTCCAGCGCTACACGAATTAGAATTAGAATTAGAATTCAACTTTATTGTCATTGCACATGCACAGGTACAGGGCAACGAAATGCAGTTTGCATCCATCCAGAAGTGCTTTAGTGATATAGATATATTACAATATATATTAGCAATAATATAGATATGTGAGTATATTACAGAAATGGGTCTATTATGGTATGTTATAATGTACACGGTATGAAGTATGTTGTGAATATTCTATAACTATAAGTATGTACAGGCTGTAGTGAGTACAAGCTATGTACAGGATATGAACAGGATATAAATATGAAAAACTATACAGAATATGAAATAAATAACTTTACAGAATCTGGGATATACAGCTATACAGAAATGGGAACTATGCAAGTTGTAAACAGTTGTAGGATTAAAGATTATCGAATGTACAGAATGATTATTTACACAGAGCTATACAGTAGTGCAGTTAAGATAAGTGAGGGTGTAGATAGTTTCTACAGAGGCTATATAAAGTGCTAGTGGTTGTGAGTGGTGGTTCAGTCCATGTTATTATTGTGTTTGAGGGTACAGTTGTCCATTGTGGGTGTGTGTATGTTCAGTCCATGAGTTTAACGTGGGTCAGATGTCAGGAGGTAGAGTTCAGGAGTCTGACAGCTGTGGGGAAGAAGCTGTTCCGGTACCTGGTGGTCTTAGTCCGGAGGCTCCTGTGGCGCCTCCCAGAGGGCAGGAGGGTGAAGAGTCCATGTGATGGGTGACTGGGGTCTTTGATGATTTTCCCAGCCCTTTTCAGACACCGCTTCCTGTAGATGTCTTTTATGGCAGGAAGTGGTGCTCCGGCGATGCGCTGGGCAGTTTTCACGACCCTCTGCAACGCCTTCCGGTCCGAGGCAGAGCAGTTCCCGTACCAGACTGTTATACAGTTGGTCAGGATGCTCTCGATGGTGCAGCGATAGAAGTTCACCAGGATGTCTGAGGACAGGTGGTTCTTCCTCAGAGTCCTCAAGAAGAAGAGGCGCTGGTGAGCCTTCTTGACCAGCTTGGAGCAGTTGGTCGTCCAGGTGAGATCCTCGGAGATGTGGACTCCCAGGAACTTGAAGCTGCTCACACGCTCCACAGCCGTCCCCTTAATGTGGATGGGTGGATGTGGGTCAGCATTCCTCCTGTAGTCCACGATGAGCTCCTTGGTCTTCTCGGTGTTAAGCAGCAGGTTGTTTCTGTCGCACCACTCAGCCAGACGATCCACCTCCTCCCTGTAGGCGGCCTCATCGTTGTCACTGATGAGGCCAATCACCGTGGTGTCATCTGCAAACTTAATGATGGTGTTGGAACCATCAGCAGGTCTGCAGTCGTGGGTGAAGAGGGAGTAGAGGAAAGGGCTCATCACACAGCCTTGTGGTACACCGGTGTTCATTGTGATGGTAGATGAGCAGCGGTTATCCAGCCGGACATGTTGGGGGCGGTTGGTCAGGAAGTCCAGTAACCATTTGCAGATGAGGGAACTGATACCCAGGTCTGTCAGTTTCCTGATGAGTTGTGAGGGGTGGATTGTATTGAATGCTGAACTGAAGTCTATAAACAGCATTCTGGCGTAGGTGTTGTTGTTGTCCAGGTGTGAGAGGACAGAGTGCATTGCGATGGAGACTGCATCCTCTGTGCTCCTGTTCCGGCGGTATGCGAATTGGTGGGGGTCCAGGGTGGGGGGGAGACAGGATTTGAAGTGTGCTAGGACCAGTCGCTCTAAGCACTTAGTGATGATGGGGGTGAGTGCTACTGGGCGGTAATCATTGAGGCAAGATGGGTTGGAGTTTTTGGGTATCGGGACGATGGAGGTGGATTTGAAGCAGGCCGGTACCACAGCGTGGGCCAAGGACAGATTGAATATGTCTGTGAGCACTCCTGCAAGCTCCCCAGAACACGCTCTGAGAACACGCCCGGGGATGCCATCAGGGCCTGCAGCCTTGTGGACACGAGGGACCTGCTTCAAATATACCACCATGCCAATCAGATTACTTCTTCCATGTGAGGGTGAAGAGGTGACCCTTCTGGATAAGATGGTGAAGGTTTGCTGCGTTTGGTGAACAGTGTCATAATAAAACCAGGGAAAATGAAACCTGCTCCTGTTAAATATTCTTAAGTCTTTTGCTGTATAAATAGCAGTATTTTTTCAAAAGATACAGTAAATAAAGTAATGTTAGTAGTGGGTGATATTATGTAAACACTCATGATTTTGTGTGAACATTTTGTCATTTGTAAACTATCAATGACATGGATTCTACATTGTACCTGATGTGATGTTCTATAAAGTGGTTTCAATAAAAAATAAAAAAGAGGCAAAAATTAGTTTGTTTCTTTATTCAACATTTGAACAGTGGGACTCAGTCAGTACATATTCAGTAAATGCAAATTATTTACACAGCAGTGCACTACAGGCATAAATCTAGACCCCTAGATAAAACATCATGGCATTATAGCAGTGACAACTCCTCCACAGTAGCAGGTGGGATTTTTCTGTTTTGAGGCTCCTTTTACCTTTCAATACAGATGGTCTGTCTATGTTTTGATCAAGAGCCTTTTTTGGGCAGCTGAAGAGGAGAAGTCTATCTTATGGCCAACCTCTGGCTGTATCTTGGTCATATTACCCAGCAAAACCCAGTATGCAGGTTCATCTGTAACAGTCCTTGTGCCACGGATCAACACTGTTGCGTCTACTTTAGACAGAAGAGCAGCGACGTGGGTGCAGGTCTCCGCGACTCCGGCCATACAGGTGCAGCGGGCGGCTTCAACCTTCCCTGTGATGCTCACAGTGACCCATGGCTGCAATGCTGGTTCATTCAGTCTTTGAGAGTGCAGCACCTGAAACACACACAGACAAAGTTCATTTAAAGACAAGAACTATGAGCCAAGGCCGACACAAATGTGTTTTATCTACTTTATCATAAATGTAACAAAGTGTCTAGAAAGTTAGCACACACATGTAATTATGCATTTCTTTATGTGTCCATCTATAGAACGCTGCATGTTATAGTGTAAATCTGCCTGTTCTGTCAGAAACCTGCCAGCAGAAAATGAACCTAAAGTATGTAATGCAAGGATGTCATCACTTTAGAGATGGAGAAAGCATAAAGTGACAATTATGAATCACTTAATATGATAAGGAGATTCTGCAGGTCATTAATCAATGTATAAAACTAAAATAAAATGTATTTTTAGTGACACAAGATACAAATATGGAAGCAAGATGTATAATTAGAATTATAATAAACATTAATAAATCATAAGATAAGATAAGATAAGATAAGATAAGATAAGATAAGATAACCTTTATTAGTCCCACATTGCAATTTCTTTAACCATAAAGAATAACTAAATCCTTCAGGACAATGTCACATCAATGCACTGAACTCACTATGTTATCCCTCTAACAGCCTCCACATGTGCTCACTGTAATTTCCCCTCATGAATGAATTTATGCTGCACTAATGTGAATGTTTGCAGGGAAATCAAACGCATTTCACACGCAGTACTCGAGCTGACTTACCTTTGTTTGAATGACGACTTGTACGCGCTGATTCCACAGATAAGGTATGAAATATATCAGGCTACGTCAATAGCGGTTGGTCTTCAGGGTTTCTACTCCACGGCCGTATTTCATACGGGCCCACATTTCCAATGCACGCTATTTTCTGCAAGTACCGCCGCTTCGCCTCTGGACGCAATCGGTCTCTATACAGTCTATTCTCTATTGAGCTGCTTTTAAGCATCTTGTAATCGTCGTTCCAACACAGTGTGTTTGATTTGATTCGTAGACCCCGAAAATGGTGCCGTGCTCCCACAATGCATTGCGGCGTGACGTCAACTCCAAAGCCCTATTAAAGCCATAAAGCCTTTGAATGAAAACAAATGCTGTTGTGACAGTGATGTACAGTCTTGTTGGCATATGTATGATTTCTATACATTTTACGTCAGATAAAAACTTTGGTTGTAAGATTTAGAGTTACCAGCTGTCAGCTGCTTAGAAAAGGATCCTGGTGTTATTTGTCTCTCAGAAACAGTTCATAACTTCCCTTCAACTCATCCATGTCACCTAAAAGGTAAACCTGTTTCTCCATCACCTGTTCAGCTCTGATGATTCAGTAAGGACATCTCCTGGTTTCATCTTCATGTTTCCCTCTCATCACATAACCAAACCGATATCATGACCAGCAGCTTTACAGCTGTGGCTCCAGCAAACATCAGCTGATACTAGAAATTAATATTAAATTCTAACAACAGCTGATCAAGCTTAAACGTGCTGCTGTTGTTTAGAGCGACATCTGCTGGTTTCCTCTTTCTGGCGCAAAGTGGGCGATAAATAAACAAGAGAGAAAAGCCGATCAGCTGATCATTGATCAATTTAATGATTGAAGTAGCAACAGGAGAGGCAGGGGGAGAGAATGAGAGAAGAAGAGGCAGCTGTGCAGCATAACGACAGAATAACTCCTTTGTGTCTTTTTTTCATTATAGCGAAAGTCCGGGACAAACTGCGTCTCTTCTCAGCTCAATACGAAACGTGTAATATTTTCTCTGAATGAGGGACCATCCCATTTTTTTAAGGAGCCGTTGGCAACTCTACTAACTAACCTTATGAATAAAATAAAGTTCACTATCAGTAACATCATAGCACCCACCCAGCTGTATAAAAACTCCGTCAAGCTGGCTAGAACGCAGTACGAGTTATTGTAACTGACGGTAAAAAGTCAGCACAACGAAAATAAACTCCACCTAAACTTGGTTTATATCTGACCCAGATAGACTGCAGGTCATAACTTCTTACCTGAAGTTCAGTTCACCTGACACTCTGACTGGCGGCTGCCTCGGGTCTCTCCTCCTGCCTCCCCTTCCCTCATCCACCAGCGCCACCGCCATAGCCACCACCAAACAACTGAGTTATTTTTACACATCAACCTGCATCTGGCCAATCCACCACCTCTCATTGTTCATGCCATTACAAAAAAAAATAAGTCACCGGGCATATGCCCGGTATGCCCGATGGCCAGTCCAGCTATGTTAACCTGCAACCAAATCTGCAGCTCCATACAGTAGTGATGTGTCCTGTGTGTCGAAGCTTCGAATCGCGCGTCGGGTAATCGCGGGGGCGTTTTTCTGAAGCGCGTATCGAGGCTTGCGTTGATTACGTATGCAGTGACGTTCGAGGCCTCGCGGGCAGTCCGTACCACGTGACTGATTCGGGAACTGGTTCACCGGTTCGCGCCAGATTCGAAATAAAATGGGCAGCAAAACACAGATGATTCCCCCATCACATCGTGTTGTGGAATTGGATTACGTATGTGTTACATAGCTACTGGAGTACTGGACACAAATTTCTTTATCCAAACTTGTATAAACTTGCTGTGGTTTTTCTTGCAACCCCTGCTTCATCTGTGCCCTGTGAGAGGATATTTTCAAAAGCAGGAGAAATCCTCTCAAAAAAGAGGAACCGTCTTAAGCCCAGCACTGTGGAAAAGCTGCTATTTTTGAATAAAAACAAATGAAAACTTTTCCCTAGTGTCATGAGCACTGTTATAAAGTCACAAGCACATTCACATCACAACTCCCTCCCTTTTTGTTTCCATGTACATTCCTGTGTTAAGCTGCCAATTTATTATACACAAACATTAATTAAATTAATATAATATAAAATTAGTATAATATTAAATATAACTAATATTTAGAGTTCAGTTATTGGTGTCATGAACAATAGTAATTCCTTTATTCATTCAACTTGAAGTGCCACACACTAGTTTGTGTCATTATTGAGATGTACATAAGCATGATTACGCAGTTACACAATCATCCCAAAACCTGTGTACTGATAGTTTCCACTTTCTCTTTTGTATCAGACATACTGAGACAATATTCGGGATAAATAACCATGAAAAACAATTTATTTATTCAGTTTAGCGGTTTACACATCACATCATTATAATCATTGAGCCCGTTTCACTTGAATTGTCCACTTGATGGCGCAGTAGAGCAAATGAATCATCACAATGCTTCGAACCATGAGTCGACCAGTTGGATGGGAAGCTTCAGTTCATCATGAGGCTTCATCTCACCATCACTACCATACAGCAATGTTACGACTTAAATTATATCTTATAACTCATAACTCTTATGTTAGCTGCCCTCAGTAGCATACTGTCTGAAATATTCGATGGCTGCAATAATTCTTTAAGTGTTATTTTTTCCTTGGTATTCTAATTTCACCGAAGTTTACTAAACTCAACAAACTTAATATTACTTACCGGGACATTTATTCTGTCCTCATTTTCTTTCACCGAAAAATTGTTTCCTGCAGTGCCGTCTTTCGTGCTTGGCTCTCCTACCTTTGCTAACGTGATGCACGTAGCGCAGAAGCCGATGCTGCATTCACTTACACTCGGATATCTCAGCTTCACCGTGAAAACATAATCGGACATTTGATATTTGATTGAATTTTATTGTTTTGCCTTTGGGGTGGCACCTGGGGTGGCCAGTCTGGTTGGGGGGGTGGCCTGTGCCCCCCCCCCCCCCCCCCCCCAGGCCACCCCGCTGGACACGCCACTGTCTGGTGGCCAAAAACATGAAGAGCAGCTAGAATCTAATATTCATAATGAACTGCTTCATTATGATTGCCCACTCTACACAACAGAATTGACATTTTTTGTTTGATATCATGTGACAGTTCTGTTTGACATTGGGCTGATATTGTGCTTTAAACATGTATCTTTTTTGGGGGGATGAAAAATTATGTTATGTCTTTTTTAATAATAAATCATTTTTATGAATATACCTTACTTGTTTAAACATGTGCCATGGTGTGTTTTCATTTTGCTTGTGACTTGTTGATGTTTTTTAATAATAAAAAAACACACAATATATAAATGCTTATGCTGTGAGATCCCTGCCCCCACGTGATTATGTAATTAACCAGTGGGCAGGTACGTTTGTCTTCTGACATAATTGATCACGTGACTCTCCGACGAATCAAGTCTCGAAGTGTGTCACGTAAGGAACGTGCCCTCACTAGCCGGCGGTGGTGGGAAATTTAGATCTGTGTGTGAGCTCTGCTGTACTATAGCAAGTATTTGTCCGACCAGGGTTTCGCGATTTAAGATGGGCAAGAATAAGTACACAACACGATTGAAAAAGTTTGCACGGAGGAACGATTTGAAGCTGGAATATGAGAACGTTTTAGAGAGACCTGGTGAGAAAAGGTGAGCTAAAACCGGATAAATGTGTTCGGCAGCTGCAATATATTAAAGAGGGTATGCTGCCATATTGTGCATTGGGCCATGCAAGTGCTAAACCAACTACTAAGTCCTTGTAGTCTTATATTAGTTTAATAATAGCTATTTGGTTTAACTTGGAATACGCGGGACTCGCTGTGATACACAACGGCTGTGTTGTCGGAGCCCATTACTTCGCACAGTCCCGAAAAATCACTGCGGTCAAGTGAGCCCTCACTTACGAAGTCGCAGTCAAGCTAGCCGCCCCGCCAGCCGCACCTAAAATGTTGTTGCACTACTCTTACGCATATTACGGTATAGGTGCCGACTGGCTTAGAAACGCAGTGTTTTCTGTCCTGACACTATTTTACTTCACAATCCACTCCCAGTTTTGGTTAATCTCCACTTTCACCCCTGTGATCCACAGCCCAAATTACTGTATGATTCAGAGAAAATTAACAATAAAATTTACCCAATTTACTCAACTATACTTTTAATGTCCTCATCTTTGAGCTCAGATTACAGGAAAACTGAAAGAGGTGACGCAGATATTTCACTGGATTCTGACTCTGGGTGACCCCCACTCTGCATGCTGTGATCCACAGCCAAAATTACTGTACAGTTTTTGAAAAAATTGATAGTAAAATCTTCCCATTTTGCTTTACTGTACTCTACATATTGACATCTTTGATCTCCGATTACAGGAAAACTGTAAGAGGTGACGCAGATATTTCACTGGATTATGAATCTAGGCCATCTCCACTCTTCACCCTGTGATCCACAGCCAAAATTACTGTACAGTTTTTGAGAAAATTCATGGTAAAATCTTCCCATTTTGCTTTACTGTACTCTACATATTGACATCTTTGAGCTCCGATTACAGGAAAACTGTAAGAGGTGACGCAGATATTTCACTGGATTATGAATCTAGGCCATCTCCACTCTTCACCCTGTGATCCACAGCCAAAATTACTGTACGGATTTTGAGAAAATTCATGGTAAAATCTTCCCATTTTGCTTTACTGTACTCTACATATTGACATCTTTGAGCTCCGATTACAGGAAAACTGTAAGAGGTGACGCAGATATTTCACTGGATTATGAATCTAGGCCATCTCCACTCTTCACCCTGTGATCCACAGCCAAAATTACTGTACAGTTTTTGAGAAAATTCATGGTAAAATCTTCCCATTTTGCTTTACTGTACTCTACATATTGACATCTTTGAGCTCCGATTACAGGAAAACTGTAAGAGGTGACGCAGATATTTCACTGGATTATGAATCTAGGCCATCTCCACTCTTCACCCTGTGATCCACAGCCAAAATTACTGTACGGTTTTTGAGAAAATTCATGGTAAAATCTTCCCATTTTGCTTTACTGTACTCTACATATTGACATCTTTGAGCTCCGATTACAGGAAAACTGTAAGAGGTGACGCAGATATTTCACTGGATTATGAATCTAGGCCATCTCCACTCTTCACCCTGTGATCCACAGCCAAAATTACTGTACGGATTTTGAGAAAATTGATAGTAAACTTTGCACAATTTACTCTACTGTACTCTATATATTCTCATCTTTGACCTCAGATTACAGGAAAACCATAAGAGGTGACGCAGATATTTCACTGGATTATGAATCTAGGCCATCTCCACTCTGCACCCTGTGATCCACAGCAAAAATTACTGTACAGTTTTTGAGAAAATTGATAGTAAAATCTTCCCATTTTGCTTTACTGTACTCTACATATTGACATCTTTGAGCTCAGATTACAGGAAAACTATAAGAGGTGACGCAGATATTTCACTGGATTCTGAATCTAGGCTGTCGCCACTCTTCACCCTGTCATCCACAGCCAAAATTACTGTACAGTTTTTGAGAAAATTCATGGTAAAATCTTCCCATTTTGCTTTACTGTACTCTACATATTGACATCTTTGAGCTCCGATTACAGGAAAACTGTAAGAGGTGACGCAGATATTTCACTGGATTCTGACTCTAGGCCATCTCCACTATTCACCCTGTGATCCACAGCCAAAATTACTGTACGGATTTTGAGAAAATTGATAGTAAACTTTGCACAATTTACTCTACTGTACTCTATATATTCTCATCTTTGAGCTTAGATTACAGGAAAACTGTAAGAGGTGACGCAGATATCTCACTGGATTATGACTCTGGGTGACCCCCACTCTGCACCCTGTGATCCACAGCAAAAATTACTGTATGGATTTCTGATAAAATTAAATCCTATTCCATTACCAAACAAAATGAGTTCATTGAAGTATTTGCTTAACTACAAGAAATGTCTTTCCACACACAATTTAAATTTTTCAAAATGTCATTCACACACCACCTCAAGTATCAACTTCAGTTTTAGACATTATTTATTCAGTGCTTAATCACAACAATAGTCAACTTAAGGCACTTACATAATAAGTTAAACCTTACAATAATACATACAGAGAAAAACCCAACAATCATATGACCCCCTATGAGCAACAGTGGGAAGGAAAAACTCCCTTTTAACAGGAAGAAACCTCCGGCAGAACCAGGCTCAGGGAGGGGCGGCCATCTGCCTCAACCGGTCAGGGTGAGAAATTACATTTCTCAGATTACTGATTTCTCATATTACTACTACACAGTTTAGATACACTCAACAAAAATATAAACGCAACACCTTTGTTACTGCTCCCATTCCCCATGGGATGGACGTAGAGACCGAAAATTCATTCCAGATACACAATATAACCATCCCTCCCAAACAGTGGTCACAAATCAGTCCAAATGTGTGGTAGTGGGCACATCTGCCATATTGAGATAATCCATCCCACCTCACAGGTGTGCCACATCAGGATGCTGATCTGACATCATGAGTAGTGCACAGGTGTACCTCAGACTGCCCACAACAAAAGGCCACCCTGGAATGTGCAGTTTTGTCTCACAGCAAAATGCCACAGATGCCACAAGCAATGAGGGAGCGTGCAATTGGCATGCTGACAGCAGGAATGTCAACCAGATCTGTCGCCCGTGCATTGAATGTTCATTTCTCAACCATAAGCCGTCTCCACAGGCGTTTCAGAGAATATGGCAGCACATCCAACCGGCCTCACAACCGCAGACCTCGTGTAACCACACCAGCCCAGGACCTCCACATCCAGCAGGTTCACCTCCAAGATCGTCTGAGACCAGCCACCCAGACAGCTGCTGGAACAATTGGTTTGCACAACCAAACAATTTCTGCACAAACTGTCAGAAACCGTCTCAGGGACGCTCAACTGCATGCCCGTCGTCCTCATCGGGGTCTTGACCTGACTCCAGCTCGTCGCCGTAACAGACTTGTGTGGGCAAATGCTCACATTCGATGGCGTCTGGCACGTTGAAGATGTGTGCGCTTCACGGATGAATCATGGTTCACATTGTTCAGGGCAGATGGCAGCTGAGAATGTCCCAGTTCTTGCATGGCCAGCATACTCACCGGACATGTCACCCATTGAGCATGTTCGGGATGTGCTTGACCGGCGTATACGACAGCGTGTACCAGTTCCCACGAATATCCAACAACCTCGCACAGCCATTGAAGTGGAGTGGACCAACATTCCAAAGGCCACAATTGACAATCTGATAGACTCCATGCGACGATGTGTTGCACTGCATGAGGCAAATGGTGGTCACACCAGATACTGACCGGTTCTGGGTCCCCAGACCCCCAATAGCGCAAAAAACTGCACATTCCAGGGTGGCCTTTTGTTGTGGGCAGTCTGAGGTACACCTGTGCACTACTCATGATGTCAGATCAGCATCCTGATGTGGCACACCTGTGAGGTGGGATGGATTATCTCAATATGGCAGATGTGCCCACTACCACACATTTGGACTGATTTGTGACCACTGTTTGGGAGGGATGGTTATATTGTGTATCTGGAATGAATTTTCGGTCTCTACGTCCATCCCATGGGGAATGGGAGCAGTAACAAAGGTGTTGCGTTTATATTTTTGTTGAGTGTATCTAAACTGTGTAGTAGTAATATGAGAAATCAGTAATCTGAGAAATGTAATTTCTCACCCTGACCGGTTGAGGCAGATGGCCGCCCCTCCCTGAGCCTGGTTCTGCCGGAGGTTTCTTCCTGTTAAAAGGGAGTTTTTCCTTCCCACTGTTGCTCATAGGGGGTCATATGATTGTTGGGTTTTTCTCTGTATGTATTATTGTAAGGTTTAACTTATTATGTAAGTGCCTTAAGTTGACTATTGTTGTGATTAAGCACTGAATAAATAATGTCTAAAACTGAAGTTGATACTTGAGGTGGTGTGTGAATGACATTTTGAAAAATTTAAATTGTGTGTGGAAAGACATTTCTTGTAGTTAAGCAAATACTTCAGTGAACTCATTTTGTTTGGTAATGGAATAGGATTTAATTTTATCAGAAATCCGTACAGTAATTTTGGCTGTGGATCACAGGGTGCAGAGTGGAGACAGCCTAGAGTCAGAATCCAGTGAAATATCTGCGTCACCTCTTACAGTTTTCCTGTAATCTGAGGTTAAAGACGAGGATATTAAAAGTACAGTAGAGTAAATTGTGCAAAGTTTACTATCAATTTTCTCAAAAACCGTACAGTAATTTTGGCTGTGGATCACAGGGTGAAGAGTGGCGACAGCCTAGAGTCAGAATCCAGTGAAATATCTGCGTCACCTCTTACAGTTTTCCTGTAATCTGAGGTTAAAGACGAGGATATTAAAAGTACAGTAGAGTAAATTGTGCAAAGTTTACTATCAATTTTCTCAAAAACCGTACAGTAATTTTGGCTGTGGATCACAGGGTGAAGAGTGGCGACAGCCTAGAGTCAGAATCCAGTGAGATATCTGCGTCACCTCTTATAGTTTTCCTGTAATCTGAGGCCAAAGATGTCAATATGTAGAGTACAGTAAAGCAAAATGGGAAGATTTTGCTATGAATTTTCTCAAAATCCATACAGTAATTTTTGCTGTGGATCACAGGGTGCAGAGTGGCGACAGCCTAGATTCATAATCCAGTGAAATATCTGCGTCACCTCTTATGGTTTTCCTGTAATCTGAGCTCAAAAATGAGAATATATAGAGTATAGTACAGTAAATTGTGCAAAGTTTACTATCAATTTTCTCAAAATCCGTACAGTAATTTTTGCTGTGGATCACAGGGTGCAGAGTGGGGGTCACCCAGAGTCATAATCCAGTGAAATATCTGCGTCACCTCTTACAGTTTTCCTGTAATCTGAGGTTAAAGACGAGGATATTAAAAGTACAGTAGAGTAAATTGTGCAACTTTTACTATCAATTTTCTCAAAAACCGTACAGTAATTTTGGCTGTGGATCACAGGGTGAAGAGTGGCGACAGCCTAGAGTCAGAATCCAGTGAGATATCTGCGTCACCTCTTACAGTTTCCCTGTAATCTGAGCTCAAAGATGAGAATATATAGAGTACAGTAGAGTAAATTGTGCATATTTACTATGGATTTTCCCAAAAACCGTACAGTAATTTTGGCTGTGGATCACAGGGTGCAGAGTGGAGATGGCCTAGATTCATAATCCAGTGAAATATCTGCATCACCTCTTACAGTTTTCCTGTAATCTAAGCTCAAAGATGAGAATATATAGAGTATAGTACAGTAAATTGTGCAAAGTTTACTATCAATTTTCTCAAAAACTGTACAGTAATTTTGGCTGTGGATGACAGGGTGCAGAGTGGCGACAGCCTAGATTCATAATCCAGTGAAATATCTGCGTCACCTCTTATAGTTTTCCTGTAATCTGAGGCCAAATATGTCAATATGTAGAGTACAGTAAAGCAAAATGGGAAGATTTTGCTATGAATTTTCTCAAAATCCATACAGTAATTTTTGCTGTGGATCACAGGGTGCAGAGTGGGGGTCACCCAGAGTCATAATCCAGTGAGATATCTGCGTCACCTCTTACAGTTTTCCTTTAATCTGAGCTCAAAGATGAGAATATATAGAGTACAGTAGAGTAAATTGTGCAAAGTTTACTATCAATTTTCTCAAAATCCATACAGTAATTTTGGCTGTGGATCACAGGGTGAAGAGTGGCGACAGCCTAGAGTCAGAATCCAGTGAAATATCTGCGTCACCTCTTACAATTTTCCTGTAATCGGAGCTCAAAGATGTTAATATGTGGAGTACAGTAAAGCACAATGGGAAGATTTTGCTATGAATTTTCTCAAAATCCGTACAGTAATTTTGGCTGTGGATCACAGGGTGCAGAGTGGGGGTCACCCAGAGTCATAATCCAGTGAAATATCTGCGTCACCTCTTACAGTTTTCCTGTAATCTGAGGTCAAAGATGAGGACATTAAAAGTATAGTTGAGTAAATTGGGTAAATTTTATTGTTAATTTTCTCTGAATCATACAGTAATTTGGGCTGTGGATCACAGGGGGGAAAGTGGAGATACACTAAAAATGGGAGTGGATTGTGAAGTAAAATAGTGTCAGGACAGAAAACACTGCGTTTCTAAGCCGGTCTTCACCCATACCGTAATATACGTAAGAGTAGTGCAACCACATTTTCGGTGCGGCTGGCGGGGCGGCTAGCTTGACTGCGACTTCGTAAGTGAGGGCTCACTTGACCGCAGTCGAAAAATCTGGGCTTTGACAAGTCGTGTTTTGACGTAGTTGACTGTGGCAATGACCTCGCTTATTACATTATTTAACTTGGGATTCAGTTCTTTCTTTTCATAACCAAACCATGTAAAGAGAGAACTTTAAGAACTTAATATAGCCACTACACTGACCATCAAAACGATGAAAAAGCCTCCGTGGCTTCACATTTCTGCGATCGGCATGATCAAAATTTCGCCCTTCTCTGACAGATTTGTCATGTTGTACTCGCTCCTGCAACATCATCATCCCCAGAAGTTTCCCCGCGGTTATGTTGCCATGTCCTCGCATAGCTCTAGAAACATTCAGTTATCACTTATCGCTATTTCAGGTGACTACCTTATGAAGCTCATAAAGTAATCAAAGCAAAGGGTGGCTATTTTGAAGAATCTAAAATATAAAACGTTTTTTTTGAGTTGTTTCACACTTCTTTTTTTTTTTGTTTACTACACAATTCCATATGTGTTCATTCATAGTTTTGATGCCTTCGGTGAGAATCTGCAATGTAAATAGTCATGAAAATAAAGAAAAACTGTTAAATGAGAAGCTGTGATCAAACTTTTGAGTTGGAGTACATTAGCAATGTTAATTAGAGCTTTTAAAATTCTTTGTCAGAGTCATCATGAGGGCTGTGATCAATGGGCAAAGGTTTCCTGATGGTGAGGGGAAGAACGCTGAAAAAGCAAAGCAGAACGCAGCTCAAAATGCCCTGGAAAGTTTGAATGAGAAGGAAAATCTAATCGTGGAGGTAAGATGGTGCATGTGCCTGTATATGGAACACGTTTCACAAATTTGTTGCTCTATTCTTAACAATGATGTCATTTCTGAAAAATCTGTTTTTCTTTCAGATGAAGAAAAAAGATTCAAATGCGCAACGTTCTCACCCGAAATGCAGAAAAACTCTGTTTGATGGTATATCTGAACGCAAAACTAACGGGGTGAGTAGCAATACATTATAACCTGTGCTGGTTTAAATCAAACACTAACTTGTATGCATGGTGGAGCATGTAACTTGGAGCAAACAGTGGATCTTATTATTACTGTAAATGTTAAGGGGTCAAAATGAAGTACCAGGAAATACTGTCTGACTTGTTAAGATCCAGTGACTACGAAGGCCATTTGAGTCTGAATTTGCACACAAAATTACCTTCCAGTTTACAATGCATGTGTGACCCAGAGGAAGTACTGTTTAGATAGAGAAGAGCCATAGGCATAGTCAGTTCACAAAGTTTAATGCTAGTACAAAACAAACGTTTTATACATGTAACAGTAGCACCAAGAAAACAATGAAATTAGTAATATTTAGCCTTTTTTTTCTTTTTCTTTTTTTTACAAGCTTTTTTTTTTGTAATTCTGAGCATTTTGTAGTCTGTGGTGTTTTGGAAAACTGTAAATGACCAAAAGTAATAACGACAAATAAAAATAAAGTCTTTATTATTGTTATTTCTTTTTTTGCATAAAACTTTCCTACTCCAAATTTGCACACACATTTGTTTGTGCACACTGTTTGTAAATCAGGCCCATTGTCATGTTCAAGAAACCAGTTTGAAATTGGTTTAATCTTGATGGGCGTGGCTACCAGTGTGGTCTTCTGCTGCTGTTTCAGAGATGCTCTTCTACCTTTATGCTTATTTGAGTTAATGGTGCTTTCCCTTCAACACAAAGCATTATTGACGTTCTCCCCTGGCATCAGCTAGACCTTTTCAGAGAACTACCACTCACTGGATATCTTCTCGGTTCCTGGCGGTTCTCTGTAAACCATAGATGGTTGTGTAGGAAAATCTCAGTAGATCACTTAAATTATAAGACCGACCATAAATAAATGCATTGAGTTGTTGCCTGCAAATGTAATTAACATAACATACAAAGATTTTAAGGAGGACGATATGGTACAGAAGTTAAAGACTTTCTGCTTGTGTTTCAGGTGTCGCCCTTCGAAGTGTTTCAAGATGGCGCCTCAGCCACGCTGCCCACGCCACAGACTGAACCGTAAGTCACAAACTGAAAGCAGTGGTAGATTTGTGAAAATGGTAGACTAGACTGGTACCTGTCCAGGATGTACACTGTCTCTCGCCTTATGACAGCTGGGTTAGGCTCCTGCCTCCCTCAACCCTGATGAGGATAAGCAAAAGAGAGAAAAAGGATGGAGTGTTTACTAATTTACCTCTTTGTTTTCTCCCAGGGATTCCTGTGGCACTTCATCAGAACCTGTGGCACAGACCTGTAAATCGTCAAAAAACTCCAAGGTTCAGGTCTTGTATTACCTTTCACACTAACAGTGCTATTTTGAGTAAAAACTTTAAAAGCGGCCAGTGTGTCTGAGTGACTCCAAGGTCCAGTCTGAAATCCTCCTAAAAACAAGATCAAAAATTGAGTGAAACCTGAAGAAACTGACAGTAAAGCTTGACAACACATTTGATGTTTCACGCACACTGTCCTATTTTAAATCAAACGTGAATATTAGAACAAAAACAAGTTCTTTTTCTAACTTCAGTGTTTTACTATGGGAATTGCCTTGGCAGAGCAGGTCAGCCACTAATCAGAAGATCGGTGATCCCACGCTGCCTCCTGGCTGCATGCCAAATATCCTTGGGCAAGATACTAACCCCATGTTTGCCTACTGGTGGTGGTCAGAGGGCCCGGTGGCGCCAGTGTCCGGCAGCCTCGCCTCTGTCAGTGCGCCTCGGGCAGCTGTGGCTACAACGTAGCTTGCCATTGCCAGTGTGTGAATGTGTGTGTGAATGACTGAATGTAGTGTAAAGTGCTTTGGGGTCCTTAGGGACTGAATAAAGCGCTATACAAATGCAGGCCATTTGCACCAGCGTGCGTCTGCTCTTATATAACAATCATTAGCTTACAGCTTTATGTGTTTAAGGTATGTGCTAACTAAAAATAAAGACAAGATGATAGTTTATTAAACTTTTAATGAAATTTGCAGATTGTTTCAGTGGAGTTTAATAAACTCAGCCGTCTGCTCCTGACTACCTAAAATATAACAGGACACTGGAGTAAATTCTCGATCATCTCACTCTTCTGTTTAATGTTTATTTAACTGTGAGAAAACTATAACTTTAATCTCAGCCAAACCGATTTACTCAGAAACTAATAAAACACTGAAAAAAGCCAAACACCAACATTTTTAAATGATCTGAACGACTTACATTCTTGCTTGTAAATATCTTAAGTTTATTTTGTGACCCAGAAAGATTAATATTTAAACTAAGTAGCTGACGCCATTGTTGGAATTGGCTGGGCCACGCTATGAATTCTGGGATAGGTTGGGCCATGAAGGATACACCCGACCCATCCTTCAAATCTGGGGAAATGAAGGCCGCATTTGGAGGAGTCTTCAAATTTGGACAGTCTTCGTTGTGTTGCTGTAACGTAATCGGCCTACAAATGCGGCCTCCAAAGGATGCGGCCCCTGAATTTGGGCACAGCTATGATACCGGAGACTGCTGCTTCTTTTTCTTCTTTCGTGTTTGGTGGCAGCTGGCATCCTTGTACATGCAGTGCTGCCATCTTATGTTTCAGTACGTTATTACACTTTTAAATCCTACTAGTTATTCCTGCATTTTGCAGGATCTTACAAAGCTTCAGACACGTCGACTATTAAATTAGTGGTTGACGATTTTGATAGTAGACGTAAATGTGACAAGTCGACTAATCGTGGCAGCCCTACTGGATTTTTGCATAGTTAACCCTGGCTCAGGCAGTGCTGGAATCTAGTGCCTAAGGTCTGACCTGAGATCCTTTGCTATACCTGGTGTAGTCCTGGAGCGTAGCTTCAGGGGGCTGGTGCAGTTTGGGAATGGGCTATATCTCCCATAGTGAAACACCGAGCAAAGGTAGAAAAAGAGCGCTTGGTTACTTAACGTAATCCCTGGTTCTTTGATAACAGTGTTTCACCAGCACTTTCATCCTTTACTTGCGGACCAAAAGAAATCTACTGAGAATGAGTCAGGAGGGGCACGGCTCGACAGATCTGTCATGGACAGACAGGGTGTCACTGGAGCTTCCATAGTTAGTCACACCAAGGTGATTCCCATAGTGAAACATCTCACTCCATTATCAGAGAATCAGGGATTACGTTAAGTAACCCAACATTGCTATTTATATGCAGCAAATATTGATTTACTTTAATTTACTGTTGCTTTATATTTTCTAGCAAAATCTTCTGTATTTACTCAAATTTGCAGAGCAACAAAAAGCTTATATGAAGCCCAAAATCTGTGAATATCTATTCAGACATGCTACTAAGCTGCAGTTCACAGTATTTTAAAAAAGATACTGTGAACTGCAGCTTAGTAGTTCAATGATGTGAACAATGAAAGTTCATTGATTTAATTCATGCTACATGCTTTGGTGTCTTTTCTTTCTTTCTCTTTTTTTACACTATGCATTATATTGTATTGTTTTGTCAAGGATATGTTGTGTCCTGAAGAAAACAGTTCAGGAAGCTCCCCCAGTGATATGTCAGCTGATTCAGAAATCTTCAGGTGTGGAAAATAAAAATATGAGAATGCAATATTATCAAAATTATCACCTTCTGTTCAACTGCTTTAAGAAATTGATATTTAATAAAAGATTTCTGTCAACAGTAATTCACAGTTTGACTACGTAGAGAAGCTGGGTAAAGGAGCTTTTGGTCGAGTAGTCAAGGTAAAAGATAAACTGGTGGAAAAGTATTACGCAATAAAGATCATCCGCTGGAACGAGTAAGTGAAGTGTTCTGTAATATTGCATGATTTCACTGCGTGCTTTATTGGTTTATATTGTTACAGTTAGTTATAGTAAAGTTGTATGATTCAGTTTTTTTCCCCCCTCTTTGAATTAGAAAAGCTCTACGAGAAGCCATGGCGTTGTCAGACCTCGAGCACCCTAATATCATTAGATACTTCTCGTGTTGGACGGGGTATTCAGGATACCAGTCAGACAGCACTGACGAAAGCTGCAGTACACAGTAAGACTTGTGAAAGTAATTCTTTGCTTCTTTTGTATCATTTCACTGTTTGATCATTCATCCTGTTTTAGGTCTTCCACTGGTTCACCCAAGAAGTACCTCTACATTCAGATGGAACTGTGTGACACCAGAACACTTCTAGACTGGATAGAAGACTGGTATACGAAGAAATCAAACTCCAAGAGAAGAGAAGAAAGTCTGACCATTGCTCAGCAGATGGTCGGTGGTATCGAATACATTCACTCCAAGAAGCTCATCCACAGAGACCTGAAGGTGAGCCAGACGAAGCAGATAACGGGCTAACCACAGGTAGCGCACAGCTGTGTGTGTGTGTGTGTGTGTGGGTTAAAACCTGACAACAAGGTGTAATGTTCGAATGTGACTTTACGTTTCTAAAATTATTCGGTTTACTCTTTTACCGAAATCCACAGAAACCCAGAGATTCTCACTCGTTACTGTTTATTGCAACACCACACCAACACTCCCACAGCCTCACAGGATGTAACAATTGGTCACATGTTTGCTTTGTTTCATCCGGCTAGCCTGCCAACATCCTGTTTGGGCAGGACACAAAAGTGAAAATCGGAGACTTTGGACTGGTCACTGCTGAGAACGACGACGATGACAAGTCCCCGATCAAGAGAACTGAGGAGAAGGGAACACCATCATACATGGCTCCTGAACAGGTGAGTCCGTCGACATTATTATGCTAATTTCCAGCTGCTCCATTTTATTTTTGGGTTCTACTAGAGTAGCTCTGCATTTTGAAAAAGTATCCTCTCTTCCTGCAGCTTAGTTCAGTTCAGCCTTCACTTCTGATTGGCTGCTCCTTGCAAACAAAATCAACAGCTAGTTGGGCACACAGATCTGCTTAAAGGTCTGTGTGCCCAACTAGCTGCACACAGATCTGCCTTTAAGCAGATCTGTGTGCATGAGATGACCGTATCAGGAATAACCCTGCTCACTGACATCATACAGAGCAAATAATCTGTCTTAATTAATCCTAAAATTGAATTTCTGTCTCAAAGGGATAACTTCTATATTTCGTAGTATCATAATAATCATCAGTTTGAATATATCTGTATCATTGTTATTCAAATTTATTCTACTCTTAAGTGGTATCTGTCACTGAAGCCTTTGATGACTGGATTAGTGAAATGATGGTGACTTCATGAGTACAGGCTGTGTTGTAATAAGTCATGGTGAAGAAGAATTCAGTGTATTGTTTCCTCCACCAAGGAGGTTCTGTTTTTGGTAGCGTTTGCATACATGTTGTTCTGTCTGTAAACACAACAGCTTTAAAACGTTTGAATATATTCTGATAAAACTTTGTAGACGTGTAGAGTGGAGTCATCTTAACAACCCATTCAAATGTGGCATACATCCACCAAGTTCAAGTTTATGATTTATTGCGATGTATTTAAAAATTTACAAAAAGCCTTATAACTATGATTCTTATAAGTGTGGTGTGTATCGTCAACATAAAGTATTGTAAAAAGATTAAAAATAAATCATTCTTGACCTCTGACCTCTCAAAGTTCAATAGAGTGATCGGATGTTCAATTGATGATATTTCCATAGAGCTATTTCTTGAAACTATGTTTTTATGGACAACATATAGGGAATCATGCAATATATTTGCCAAAAGTATTTGCTCCTCTGCCTTGACTCGCATATGAACTTGAGCAATATTCAATTCTTAATCTATAAGATTTGATATGAAGCCGTTCTTTGCACCTGGACAAGCAGTGTGTCTATAGGAGTGTGTTTATTGAAAACTGGCTCGCATTTACCGCTCTCATCTTTGTATGGGGGTTGAGGTCGGGACTCTGTGCCAGCCAGTCAAGTTCTTCCACACAAAACATGCTCATCCATGTCTTAATGGGCCTTACTTTGTTCACTGGTGTTGGAACAGGAAGGGTTTATCCCCAAACATTTTCCACAAAGTTGGGACCATAAAATTGTCCGAAGTTTCTCATTATGCTGAAGCATTAGGAGTTCCTTTCACTGGAACAACTTCCTGAAAACCAACCCCACGCCTCCACCAGACTTTACACTTGGCACAGTGCAGCCAGACAAGTACCATTCTCCTGGAAACCACCAAGGTGTGATTCGTCACACCAGAGAACACGTCTCACTGCTCTAGAGTCCAGTGAAGGCGTATTTTACACCACTGCATCTGACACTTTACATTGTCCCTGGTGATGTAAGGCTTGGATGCAGCTGCTCAGCCATGAAAACTTATTCCATGAAGCCGCATTGATTTTAAGCTAATCTAAAGGCCACATGAAGTTTGGAGTTCTGTAGAAATTGACTCTGCAGAAAGTCAGCAACCTGTGTGCACTGTGTGCGTCAGGATGTGACTGGAACATCTGAATTCAGTGATTTGGATAAGTGGTTTAGTACTTTTGGCAATACAGTGTATAAAGAGATTCTAAATAACCCATTACTTGATCTCCGATTCCTTCAAAGTCAAATGAGGTCAGACTTTTATAAAATGTCTTTAAAAATATTTAAAACGTTGCTTAAAATTGTACTGTTTGTTTATACGTTTTCCATTTAGGAAATGATACTGGTATATGTGGCTTCTAAATATCACATTATAGTTTACATCCAAATATGTCACATTTAACCTTTTGACCTCACTTTTGCATTTTACATCTGCATTTCTTTCACATTGACCCCACAACATATTATATCTTTAAAGAACACGTCAAGAAAAAGATTGAACTGCTTAGTTAGTTAGAAAATTGTATTATTACATAATAAGCCCGGGGCTCTAATTTCTCAATGATGCAACTAAAAAAAATCATCCAGTCATTCGATTAAAAAGAAGAAGAAAAAAAAAGTCTCTGCTACTCTGAAAATCTCCATGTAATCAACAACAAACGCACATTATGCCCCTATCGTGGTCTAAACCAATCAGAGATAGTAAGGGAGAGGACCTCTGATTGGTCCTGGGGTCCGTTCTTCGTACCTCGCTAAGTAAGTTAGCTGGATTTGATTGTTGACGATTTTGCGTGATCTTGGATCGTTCGGTTCTCCGAAGCTCATCCGGGACTTGCTGTCATAGCAACAGATCCGTAAGCGTAAACCTGCTCGGGAGCAGGTTTACTTTATGTAAACAGGATTAGATCGCGGCCAGTCGGGTATGTCCGCTTCATTTATACGAAAGCAACAGCGATATTTTACCACTGTTTTGCCATAAATAAATATTATCAATGTAACTAAAGGTAATGCAGTACTTGATCCTTTTATTGATTCCATACAGATACATACAGGTCATTTCCTAAAAAAGGGAAATGTGCTATTAATCATTCTATTTCATGTATTTGATTATTTCAGATGTAATTCATATTTCAGAGTAGTAATTGTAAATTACGTCGTGTAATCAAGATGAGAGACCACGGCTATAAAAGCGAAGGTGGATTTGGGAAGTCTGCCGCAGCCATGTCCTGTCCGTATACGCGAGCAGCCCATTGCGGAAGGTGCAAGATTGATAAGGAGAGTTCTCAGAATTCAGCGTATATTGCGGGATAGACAGGATCCTTTAGCTCAGCGCGACAGTGTGCTCATAGAGAGATATCGATTTTCCCGTGAGGGTATTATTTACTTAACCAACTTGTTGACGAGGGGGTGCAGGACCACCACCTGTCTTTTTTTCCTCTGCCCTTTTCCTGGTTGCTGTTATAAACAAACAAACAGATTATTTCAGGGTCTCTTTTCAAGAGACTAAAAGCAATATAAGTGATAAATATTACCATTCTGTAGAATATTCTTATATTTCACTTTTACTTGTTCCCATGTTCTAGTGGGTCCTGTTGTGGCTCTAATGTGAAAGAGGATATAATGTAATATAATAAATTTACCCTACCGCCTACTGGTGTTGGCCAGAGGGGCCGATGGCGCGATATGGTAGCCTGGCTTCTGTCAGTCTGCCCCAGGGCAGCTGTGGCTACAACCGTAGCTGCCTCCACCAGTGTGTGAATGTGAGAGTGAATGAATAGTGGCATTGTAAAGCCCTTTGGATTTATATAGCGCTTTTCAAGGCACCCAATCTATTATTATTATTATTAAATTACTTACGAGTTTAATTTGTCAGCAACTTTCTGCCAGCCCTCTCTCCTTGCTTTTGCAGCCTTTGCAGTGTTCCCTTGCGTTTTAATTAAACTCTGAAACTCCTGAAATCCCTCAATCAAGAGTTCTTGCTCTGCTGCCGGAAAATACTGAGCGCGCTCCTTCGACATTTTCGCCGACCAATCAAAGGGTTGCCGATCAATGTTTCTACTATCGATGCGTAGCCCCTGTTAAGCCACCCAGTGATCTCACATTACTTCATCCAGCTGTACTAATCGTCAACAACGGGTGTGTTCGGAGAACCGGGATAGCGAGCTCAAAGTTAGCGCGATGATTTGATCTTGGATGTAGTAAGCGAGGTACGAAGAACGGACCCCTGGTCCAGATATTCCTTTCGGCCTACGTGTGTGTACGTTTGAAAGTTTAGGTGGATAGACGGGTGAGTAGTAGGGCTGGGTTTCAATAGTCGAGTTTCCAATTAAAGTGGATTTTAGCTTGAATAACGCGATGTTGATTCATTAAATCCTGAATCAATTTTTAAATATTGTTTTTTTTTTTTTTTTTTGCCAGAAAAGCCAGGAGCTCACAAAACTATTTGAACAACCACCAAACAGATAAAATAGTAAATGAGAGCAAGTAAACAGATTCCACACAAAGCCATAAACGGAGCGTGGAGCCGACGTATCAGTGAGATGACGGCTTTCTTACCTGATGGCACGAACCCGTTGGGGTTGAAAGTCGTCAGCTCACTGATTCTGAGCAACAAGTTTTGTCCCTCTTCGACCAAAATGTATTTCAAGAACAGTTTCCCATCTCAAATCTGTTTTCTGTATTATTCATTTGCTTATTTACCGTTGTTTACAGCGCTGTCGGGCGCTGTTTTTCTCTTTTCCCCCAAAATGACCTCTGACCAGAAATCCTTAATTTTGCTGTTTAATACTTTGGTATAATTTCTAAAAAAAAATAAATATATTGAAAAACTCTTAGCTTGCAGAATATTTTTAAGGTGGTTATCTGATATAAAAAGTCAGGCCAGGAAAATCCCTTTCATGTTTTCTGTGTTTTATCCTCAGTTACTTTGACACAAAGGCATCTGCTGTGATGCTTACATCCCTGATGAAGTCTCACAAGTGTCAGTACTGATAAATGATCAGATTTATAATATTTCTGACTGTGAGTCAAGATTGAATTTAATCAAATCAATTATAGAAATCAGTGACAATACCCAGCCCTAGTGAGTAGCCTAAGCCCTACAGAAGTGGATGTAGCTGTTGGGTAATGACAAGATGAAAAATGACTGAAAACACATTCTATGCCGCGATAAATGCAAGTGTCCCCTCTTCCCACTGCCTTTAAACTGCAGGCAGCAGCGAAACAGGTCGTCAGAGGAGGCCGAGATGATGATTAAGTTTAACATTACCTACAATACTGCCAAAGCGCTTTAAGCACAAGCACTTTTTCAGTAACTTATCTTTCTTGTAGAATTGCGCTCCAAAAAAAGAACTTTGTGTTGACAAGATTGTTACAAATTAATATTGCCTGTATGGACAGCAACCCCCCCCCCCCCCCCCCCCCCCCCCCCAAAAAAAAAAGTGCACATGTAAAAACTGCAGTGTTAATTGATGCGGTTGAAAAATTTGGGTGTGCCTAACTTTTGTGTTGGTGGACCTAAGAAGAGCAAACGTTAGGCACACAGTGCAACCGTGGGAAAAAGGTTAGTCTAGAGCTCTGTAAGCTCAGGTTATTCATGCCCAATTATTTACAAATCAGTACCGATTAATACTTATTAACCATGCTTACAGAATTTCTATATGCAAAATACAGTACTATTCCCTTAAATGTAAACACTGACCAGAGAGTGAGCTGCCTTGGTGGAGGTTTGTGCGCTCAGTGCTTCTTGTTATTAATGCTGTTTAACTGCTTTAACACAGAAGGGCAAGAACTACGGCAGAAAGGTTGACATATTTGCTTTGGGGCTGATCTACTTTGAGCTTCTTTGGAAAATCTCCAGTTGTTATGAAAAGTACAAGGTAGGTTGCTGTGCATGGTAGCTCATGGTCTGTAGGAGGTCAAATGTTTTGTCTTTAACTATTCATTAGAAATTTCCTGAACTATATTTCAGACATGGGAAGACATCAGAAAACAGGAGCTTCCCCAAGAATTTGCATCCACTTTTATCTCGGAGGTACATCAACATTTTCTCAGTGTATTAGCAAATTTCAGTATGCATTTCTCACGACATGTGCTGGCAGAGTAAAGGCTGTGATCCAAAACCTCTCTATTTTTTAGGGTCACTTAGAAATGTATGTGTTTGATTTTAGATGGATTATTTATATCAGCTAACAGAAGACAATTTCCAGCAAACACCTCTCCAGTATTCCAGTGTCTGAAAGGCTAATTAATCATTAGAAAAGGCCTTTTTGTTTTTAGTTGTCACAGAAGCAAGGAAAGTCTGTGGAGCATCAGGACGTTCAGGTTCAAACATGAACATGATGGCGATGAGAACAAAATCAGAAAGGGATGATCATCATATTTAGGGAAATAAGACTCTGGATTTAAAAGATATACACTTAGTGGAAAATGTCTAAGTTGAGCTCTAGAAATGGTGCAAATGAAAGATTGTTTCTAATAAATGTTTTATTGCTCTTTTTATGCTACAGTACATCACCATCAGATCAATGCTGAGTATGAATCCCGAAGACCGACCTGAAGCGTCTAAGGTCATAACAGACCTGGAAGAGTGCGCTAAACGGATAAACGCTGAAGAAATAGCGCGTCGTGGAAGGGCCACTGTCTAAATAGCGGGAATACAACAGAAGAATTTCATCTGCACATGTGGGGGGGAAAGATCCATTGGTGCTCTTGAATGACTTTCAGAATGATGTCAAATATTTACATGCAACTTACAAATCATAAATGATCGTTTTTAGAACATACCACCAAACATTGAAGCTACAGAAACCTGTAGTTTTCATTTTAAAATTTAAATGACCAGTTCTGCCCATCCTTCCAGGAAGTGTGCAAACCATGCCATTTGACACATGACTAGATATTTTATTGATCACATATTGAATTTACAGTTGCAGGATAAAGAATAAGCATAATATAATATTTTATATTACCACCGGTCCATACTGACTTTTCTTAAAAGTAATGTAGTACGTTACTTAATTACTCGCCAGAGAAAGTAATTTGCTGCACTGCTAGTTGCATTACTTTCGCATTACACCATAAACACACCAACACAAATTTGTGCCCTAATGAGGACACGTGTACAGCCTCATAGTTTTTAGGTATGAACAAAAAGCCGACAACACAAAGCAAAAACATTTCTACTGATTCTATTTTAAAATCATGAACAGGTAGAAACAGAGCTTCATGATGAGACTAACTGCTCATCGATGTCTGTTACTTGTTGAAGTTCAGGCTCTGACCTCTGAGTGGGGGTCGGCAAACTCCTCCATTGCAGTCTGAGGTGCACTGGGATGTGAAGCTTGGAGAAAAATCCTCAGTTTTTCTGACAATCCTTTCTTTTTTCTGTCTTTCTTCTGTCTTAATTTATGTCATTTGCATTTTTAAAAAAATCTTTTTGTCCTTTGTATACTTTCTATATGCATTTATGTCTGTGCGTCACCTGGTGATTGCACCGTTTCCTCTTTTGAGTAACGTTTTCTAAGTCAAATAAAAAGAATTTTTGTTGTTGTTGTTGTCTTTTGTTCTTTGGCCTGTAGGGGGAGCTGTGGCACTGCATAGGTCAGGCAGTTCAAATTGCGGCTGCAGGCTCCAGGCCCTGTCTGCCTGTGGGTAAGAGAGGTTTATTCACAGTGAGAGGGCCAAAGCTGAGGGCGCTGCGTGACATTTAATCATGCCCCTGGCGCATGCTGGATGATTAACATCTCAGTGGAAAACCGCAGTAACAAGTGCCAAACGCAGGATCCCACACAATCACCTGGACCCGGTGCCCACAGTCACATGGGCCCGCTAATCAGCACAAATCAGCTCCTGCAGCTCAGTATGTTACCTCAACAATCTCCACAGTGCAAAGAGCCTTAAAATTTGCTTGCCGCCTGTGGAGAGGCCATAGGTGAAGGACTGATTTCTGTCTTATCAGCTACAGCACTACCTCATTGTGACAGCAGCAGTAAAAGGGGGGAAAGCTCCTGAAAGAAACCACGCAGATCCAGATCCTTATCCTCTCAGCAGTGAACATGGGATATTTTAAACCTCCCTCACTGATCTTCCCCCCTAGACCTTGGGAAGGCTCTCGTAGCCTGCATGAATGACTTACAGTAACTTGCAGCTGTTGGTGTTTGCTGAGAAGTGTTAGTAATGCTACTTAAAAGATTTTTAACCACACAAAATGGACGCGAGTAATATTACAGTTCCTTTTTTCACGATGTGATAACTTCGGATATAGAGGCACGTTTGTCTCAGCCTGATAAAGCCCAATATGTTGCATCTCCTGTGAAATATTTGGCTCTTTATTTATAGACACATGTTCACAACTGACCTGACTACAAGGACTAAACGGGTGCTGTATGGAAGCAAAAAAAGGCCTTAAGTGAACGTGAGAAAAACATTTTGTTGGAATCCATTCAAATGCATAAAAGCATCACGATCTGTGATATGTAACTCAACCACACTTAGTGAGCAAATGGAAAAAGATTTGCACAAATAGCAGTATGCAGTATTGCAGGTTCATTGATAAAATCAGTACACGCAAAATGTGTACGTGTGTCCATCCAAAAGTTAAAAAACAAAAACATCACTTCACTATCAGATCACAGAGCTGAGGTTGGGCCACCTTCGCAGTGTGTGGCTGCAATCAGGCTTCATCTTTGTAGTGAACAGTGTGAATTCACAAACCCAAACAACCATCTTATGTAGTCTGCATTTTACAAATGACTCTTATCAATAAAATCATTACTTCTTTACTGTGGATTTTAGCACGTAGACACAATTAGAAATTTGTTGCTATTTTCTATTCATTGCCTTTAAATTCTTATTTTTTCAATTACAATCCAAAATTATTCAAGCCAGTCGACTTTTCTTTTTTTACTCTGCAGATGTCATTTAGATAGCGACTGCATGAGAAAACTTTGAGCTGTTCTTCCTGTGACATTTACACCACCAAAACAATGTACTTTCTCATTTTAGCAGCATCTAAGATAAGAAACCTGGTGTGTTTCCAATCTTCTGCAGCTGTCGCGCTCCTGCGAGCAGGCTTATTGGATGTATTGAGGTCACTTCCTCTGAGAGCACTGTGGGCATTGAAGCAGTGCTTCTAGTCAGTGGCTTGAACCATGTTGCCGGGGGTAAAATGGACTCACAAGTCAGAGTGTCTCCCCACAGTCCCTGGGGGTCGGGCCAAACGATTACTCTGTGCGTAGCCTCATTTCAGAAGCAGCAACCGGAGTTTGCTTTGCTCTGTGCGCTTTAGAAATCAGCTCTGCTGCAAAGACAACGCTGTTGCCCACCTGCAGACCTCAAAATGAAACGTGACAGTTCAGAATACATGTGACCGGTGAGATATGGATTTGTCATCTCCCCCTGCCTATGCATATATTTCAGAAGTTCCTGTTAAATTATAGCTCACTTAACCTTTGGTGCACTCAGGTTAACTGGAGCATGAGCGCATGCTGTGTCTTGCCCGAGGCTCCACTTGGCTTTTACGCTGTGCTTTCCACCTCTCCAGAACCACATCCAGCCACCGTCCACTCCACTCAAGGAACGCTGTAGGGTTTAAAGGGCCACACCTGTGATTTTTCAGCATGCTGTTATGTTACATGCTGGCAAAAGATTTAAATGACTATACAACTTGCAAGAACTTTGCTGCTCTGAATTCTGTACTATGTATACATACACGTACATCCTGGCAACACTTTTCCAGTCTTGTGTTTCCCAGTTTTGGTGAGGTTGTGTGAACTGTAGCCTCTATTTGTGTTGTGCATTGACAGATGCTCTTGTGCCTTCCTATCAGCTCAAAGCAGTGTGGCCATTCTCTAACCTCTGGCATCAACATCCACATCCACAGATTTTCTCTTTTTTGGACCATTATCTGTAAACCTCAGAGACGCTTATGTGGGAAAACCCTTTATTTTCCATTCTGATGCTCACATTCGGATTTCCTGTTGCTGTCTCAAACGTGTCTGCCTTTTTGCAGTCGGCTGATTTGATATTATCAGTAACAAGCAACTGAGAAAGTCTATTTAGTGAAGTGGCTGGTGAGCAGGGGGAAATTATAATGCAATGTAAGAGCAAATTATTAGCACTCAGCACTTTTTCTTAACATGTACATGATTTCTGGCTCTTCTGGTTTTAATGGACCGTTTCAGTTCATGTTTATTAGCTCTCCTAGCAGGTCACAACAGGCAGCTGCTTCACACCCTGAATCCTTAGATAACCACATTTAAAGTCCCAGGTAATAAATTCACAAGTTGAAGTAAATGAGTTTAAACATGGAGTCTCTCTGAGAGTCATTTTAAGTTACAGTGTAACCCTTTAACTGGGTGTCAAACAGGGACAGGGCTACAGCTGGGAACATCAGTGTTTTGTCTCCTGCACATGTTCTAATTTAACGATTTCATCCGGTTACTTTATAAAAAATACTACACATGGTGAGCACCTCCTGTGGTACTTTCCAGGGGTTTTCCGGGCAAATCTGAATCCTAGAAAGTGTTCCATCTTCACCATAAGTAAAGTCATATATAAAAATATGTAGTTCTGTATCAAGATGTGTTGTGTTATTCAGTATCATGGTCTCGGTATGAAATGTCTTTCCAAACCCCGGCTGTTGTCAGATTTACCCTAGGTGTCATCAGCTCAAAGGTCGCCCTAATTAGAAGTTGTGAGGGGACCTGTTTGCGTCATCATTGCACAAAGTCAAGGATTTTGTTGTTTCCTTGCAAAAGTTGAACTACTACATGAATGAGTACGGTGACCTCGAGAAGTCAAACGGACTGCACCTTAAGAAAACACCAGCAAATAGAAAAATACTGTAAAAGGACACAAGACTCAACAGAAGTTGGAAAAAAAAAAACCCCACAAATAAATGAGAATAAAATTGAACAAAATCTCACAAAACACAACAGAAGTGTTTTTGGGGACGCAGCAACAGGACGGAGCGGCTGCGGAGGTGACAGAAACCAAAACGTGAAGGATCGCATTGAGGTACGCTTAAAAGAAGGGAGGGTCTCATTGGCGTCGTAAGGGAGGAAAAGATGGAGGTAATGCGTGTTTTAATTACATGATTCATATCATACCGTTAGCTTGTAAATTCCACCGCTGTTCCCTCACGTTATTGTCGCTTCCGTTTAGTTTCGGGTTGTTTTCTTTCTGTTTCCGTTGTGTTTTGTTTGCTTTTGCAGCGTTTTTTCCATTTGCTGGTGTTTTCTTAATTTCCCACCATAAACGAGCGGTTATACTGAACACAGGACAAAAGTTCTGCCATTCTTTTATGTTCAAGCCGTTACATCTGAGCTGCGATTTGAAAGGAAAACACCTCATTCACTCAGACCCACCTGATTCAGCTCTAACTGGCAGGTCCGCGCATTACATCCTCTTCCCAACGCCTACAGTGAATCCTCCCCCGAGTTCTTGTACTCTGGTTACATAAAACCTATTCACAGGAGAACTCCCAGACGGCCTGTGGCGGGTCCATAACTGCGCTGACAAATCAAAGACAACTGACTTTTCAGATCTGGCTCCACGTCAGCCAAATATTCAGTGGAGATTTTCCATCCATTCTAACTTGTTATATTTATCCCTCCAAAATACCAGCCCGCTGTCTCCTGAGAGCAGGCCTGTCAGAGGTAATAATGCACGTCACATGATTTTAGCTGCTGCTATTTATCACTGCTACAGAGACTTCTCTTATACCTCTTGACTTGGTTTGAAATTTTGAAAAGTCCCTAAACTCTAAGGTATGTTCACTGTAAAGAGTTGTGATTTCTTTTTTACAATGATTTTCTAAAGATGGTCCCGTTGTTGCAAAAAATGAATACCCTGTTTGCGTAAATTTGGTGAAATTGGTCTAACGGTGTGTTTTGTTGCTTTTATGGGCACGTGGATACAAGTGAGATGCATGTGTGGGCATGCGTCCTCTTTTCTTGGCAGGTGTGCGTTTGTGCTTCAGCTGAAGGGGCTCTGCGTGGGTTTGTAATTTACTACAAATGATAGTGCTTTCTCTCTGTTGACAGCCACCCCACACAGTCCATCCAACAAAGTCGTTTGGTGGCTTCCTGTCCTCAAATGCTTGGCATCTTGGTGCAGCGTCCCCCTCATCTTGCAGCTTTGAAGGTCAAGAGAATGATGCCAAACTCACCTGGTAAATCTTTAATAAGTCAAAGAGTCAGCCCCATCTGGAGTTCAGCAGTTCATCGTAGAGCAGCAGGAGGGGGGGTAGGCGGCAGCGTGTCTGGAGGATCCTCTGAAAGCCTGCGCAGCCAGTTATTCCCCTGTTTCCTTTTTGCAAAAACGACACCTTCTGACAGCCCAGCTGTTGTGCTGATTTCATGCCCACAGGAAAGACGTGTGTGAGGTGATGCAATCATGATGTTAGAGTGGATTTCTCATGCAAGCACAAAGAAAGAGAAGGCAAAACCAGAGAACAAGAAGAAAATGAAGGTTTCTTAAACCACAACCAACGTGCTCTGCGGAGAAAAAGGCTTTATCAAACAAGGTTCGAGCTGAAGATTACAACACTGCATCCACTGCAACCGCCAACGCTAATGTTGTTTACGGCTAGACGGATTCTTCCAAATCGAGGACAGAGACATCCTCCTCGTTGCTGTCATAAATATATCACAGCCGTGGCGAAAACCAGACAGCCTGCACTTCTTCAAAGACTGTGAAGTTACAGTTTTATTTGCCATTAAATGATTCACAGGGAAGTATCTGCTTCTGCTCCCCGCACCTGCAGACTGAAGCCGTGAGATAGGATTCAAGCTTTTCCTCTCCGTGCTATTAAAGGCTGTGTGGTGAAGTGTTTATAGTTGACAAATTAGAATATTCAGAGCTGAAAGGATCAAGCAAGGTGACTTTGTTGCGTAATTTGAATGATAAGTGACAATAAATCTGGGTTTTCTCTGTTCTTTTATCAGGCTTTGCAGGGGAAATAAGACGGGGAGGTGGGGGGGAGCAGGCAAGCTCATCAAACCGGCAGATGAATCGAAAGATAGTGAATCGACGGGAATTAATTACTTTAGTAATGTTTGCGGATTCATGTTTGCTTCCTTCTCTTTGTGTCAGTAGTAATTACGCAGGCACCTATGGGAGAGGCAGGGAAGGGAGATGAAAGGCGCCGTGAAACCAGGACACGAACAAAGCCAGAAACAGAAAGAGGGGGCCAACGCTTGAACACCATGCCATGACAGACAGCCTTTGGGGCTGTTTTATTCAGCTGCCAGGAGCTTTTTAGGATTCGTTTTATCTGCTCTGCCTTCCCACCCACCCACACGCCCACCCCTCTGGATGGTGCTCCAGATGATTTGTGTCCAGTTTGGCTTCACTTGAGCCAACACAGCCTCTAAAAGCAGACACACTCTGCCTCCTTCCCTGCAATCAGCCCTGCCTGTCTTGCGTTTGAGAGCTGTTAAACCTCTTTTCTGCGTGAGTGGGTTAGCTCGTGTTTAAGTGAAAAGGTCCCCTTAGGTTGTACGTTTTTAAAGATGAATTTAAAATCGACTCCATTTTTTTCCCTTTCCTTTGAAGGGTGTCTCACACGGAAAATATTCAGCAGTTCACATCACGACTTACTTGCAGATGCAATGCATGTTATGATTAAAGGGCTAACCACAATAGCGGAGGTTTTTGATGGAGGAGGTAATACCACCAGCAATTTTCATCACACGGTCACGTATTTACACAGCGTTGCCTGTTTCCTTGTTTTTCCTCCTTTAAAAAGTGATTTCTCATAAATCGGCCCTAACTTGTTGGTGTAATTTGATAGTTGAGATGCTTCAGAAGCCGTGGACCGAAGGACAAAGCCAGACTCAAGATTTCAAACGCTGCAAGTAATTCACAGCGAGGGTCGGGGAATGACGCTGATCACATATCCATTCAGAGACAATGCTGCCCTAGACATCTGTATTGATCTTTATTGGAAAAGAAGCCTTTTCTGTCTGGTACCTCCAAAAACAACAAATCAATTGTTGTGTGAGTGTGTACATCACTTGAAGGTTGCATTTGATTCCAGCGGGGTTAGTTTTAGTTGCTGATATTTTTCAGGATCTTTGTAAATTTCTTTTTATTATTTTAATTAGTAAAATAGTTGCCTATGTGTTGCATTGGAAATTTAAAGCATCAAACTATTTCTAACCTCTGTTCTTTATATTTTTATTAACAAAATAAATAAATCAATTCTCATCAAAGGTCATAAAAATGAAATGAATTCAAGGGCAGACAGTCGCTCCCGTATATAAAAGTCAGCGTATAACCTGATAAGATGCTCTTTAGGGACGAATGCAGTCGAATTAAATTCATTGCACACCACATCTGGTCTCTCAAAAATCCTTTTAGAGATGGCTGAAAGTCTCCGCTGCTGCCACACGGCTCCTGTGTTCTTCATCAGACCCAAATTAGTGGCATTACACTCAGAGAGCCATCTCATAAATAGATTTCTTGTTGTGTGTGAAGCCTCATAGGGGAATCGGTGCACCATGTTGCCATCTGTCTTTGTACTTCCAGCCTCCGGAGCCACTTTCCCAGAAATCAACACCCTGTGGTCTGAATCACACTTGGCATTCTTTTTTGTCCCCCCACCACCTCCCAAATTGAGGTTTGTAAGCACTATCAACAGAGAGCATGCTGTGCTTGGTCATTACAGGCATGTCAGTCTTCAGAGAACATTGGAGATAATGTCATCCCTAAGAGTCTTTTTGTGCCGTATTATCACCAGCAAACGACACACAGAGACACGAGCGGTACCTTGTTTCACTGGAAGGGGGCTTGCTGCAGTGCATGTTGGGCGATTAGTTAGTGACATCACATCCATGTCTTTGGAACATTTTTTTGTTTGGATCCTCTTTATAAGGGCTCAATAAAAATCAGCAGGCTCTCGAGGTGTGGGTGGCAGATGTGCATTCAGAGGTTGAAGCTGTGAAAAGCAGATGCATCACTTCTTTAGCTACACTGAGGCATATTTTATATTACCAGTATATTACATTGTTTATGTAAAAGACTGAGTCATTTAAATGCAAATCCAATGCAACATTTAAAAATAAGTTTGAACATCTGTTTACAAAGAAGCAGCACTAGCGAAGAAACTAGGTCTCTCTTCTGAGGAACCATATCCCAGTTTGGATTCGGGAGACAGTCACCATGTGAGAGTTGATCGAGTGGTGGAGGCGGAAATAAACTGTTCAGAAGGCCAGTATTTTTATTATATCCTTCACATCTGTGATCTAATGTGTCATATATGCAGTGCAGCCAACTAAAGAAGAAATCAAAGACTTTACAAAGGGAAAAAAGGAAAAATAACTCAAAGATAATCCTAAACTAAGCAGAGACAGCTCTGCACTGGGCTAAACCCCTTTAACGAGGGCTCCTGACAATAAGCCATTATGATCGATGATAGTCCCATGAGTGCTTCTAACCCTTTTTTACTCTAGGTTTATAAACCACTTTACATTCAGTCATTAGTTATTGGTAACCTCTGCCTACCTTCCAGTCTGTCCTTTGTCCCGTCTTCCTCTCCTGTGTTCCTCCCCTCACCACTTTTAACTCAAAAGTACAGTTTTTAAATTTAATGTTGCTGTAACAACAAAGTAATAAAATAATAAATCTATCTGATTGAGAAATCACTCATCTTTGGAAAAGAGAGTTTATTACAGAGAAATGGCTCTTTCCAAAATAAAAGCTATGCTATACGCTTCTCTTCTGGGCTATATTCTCTGCAGGGTATTAAACATATCAGGTCCCCATAAGGAGAATCATGTGCTAACGGCTGTCTAAATGACTCGGGTAAAGTTTGTAGCATGCGTGCTTGTTGTTTTTGTCTGCTTCCACTTGTCTTTGCACTAGGATAATGTCGGCGTAAATGTGCAGTCATATCCGTTGTGTTCCCACTAGTGCTGTCAGCGTTAATCTGAAATGACGTTAACGCCACAACACGGCAAATCTCCGTTAACGAGCTACCGCGGATCAGCCCGTGAGTGGGGCTGGACAGCGTCAACACGTTAACGAGCTAACTGCGCTAATGCACTATAGTTCCCACCAATGTAATTGAGCATTGCGTGGCACATCCAACATACTGTTTTACTTTTGTCCATGACGCGCTTACCTTCAGGGTCATACGTCACATGAAAACCAAAATAGTTCCAAACGCCAGATCTGAATGAGGGTGGGGGAGGTTCAATTTGCCATGTTGCAACGAGCTTAGCTTCTATCTTGCTAGCTTGCGCTGCGCTCAGTGGATCTGCGCTCGACAGTGCAGCCTAGGCGGAGTAGTCGAAAGCAGATCCACTGAGCTCTCAACACAGACAGCATCGTCAGAAGAAAAGTTGATAAAATAAATGAAAAAATTTGTATTGTTCGATACATATGCGTACCGAACCGAAAGCAAGCTGGATTTCCTCAGATCCTACAATCTCCCTCCATGAATAAATATCATACTATCACTCCATCATTGACCTCTCAGCACCTGGTTACATTGCTGTTCTGGGTGCCTGTGAGGACAATGTCTGGCTTTACTGAACCTCCCGGGAAGTTACTGGCCAAATTGGCCGAGTCCATTTGGAACCACACACCAACTTGGCCTCCCAGTGGAGTGGCACTCGGATATTTGGTGTGCTCACTTCTAACTGTGCAATAGCAAAGAACGCTTTGGCAACAAAGACCACCCCCCATCACTCCATTGTGCCTTTTTTCTCTCTATTTTACCAGTGCCAGCGCCAGCCTGGTGGGACTACAAGGGTACAGAAAAGCCATATTTGGACTGCCTCTCTTTGTTTTTTTTTCCTTAACACAGTTAGACTAATTCAGTGCAGCAGCTGTAATCAGACAAATCTTTATTTAACCTCCTAAAACCTGAACTCTTCCATGGCATGAATTTTTAATTTCTCTTTGATATTTGGGCACGTTGGGACCTGATGAATGTAAAAACAAAGAATTTCCAGATTTTTTTTTACCTGATTTTTGTTTCTGAGAGATATGAGATCCACATATAAGGACATTTATTTTAAATTTTGATAGAACAGTTGCAGTATAATGTCCTCGTATCTGGATATCAGGCCCTTGTAGAGCAAAATGTATTATTTTGGTCTAGACAAGCCAAAATGTGATGTCCACATACGTGGACGCCAGGTCCTAGGAGGTTAAGGGCACCATGCAGATTACATTATATAAACATTATATTCTGAATGATGTTCAGTTTAGGAAAAAACACCTGGGTTTACTCACTGCAGCAGGTCCACCAGGGGGCACTGTTGTTCCAGCCTACGTCCCATTCTAAAACCTGGAGAACAGAAGAGGTAGAGCTGTCTACCACCCGATCTGTGTTTGTTTCCTCACTTTGTAAGATAATGGCACAATATTCTTATCCAATCTAAGCTCTACCTGGATAAGGAGACGGATTGCATGTCACTTTCCCTCCTGCAACAAATTAAATCAGAATGCATTTATAGAAAAACGGATAACCCTTTCACAATCCCATACCACTACTGTATGGCCAAAACAGGAAATATGGCACATGTTGACTGTAGGATATATATCATTTCGGGGGGCGAATAATGGAACAATCGATGCACGCCTGATCCTGAATGATAACCACTCTGCTAATAGAGCTGACGAGCTCATTTGAATTACGGTTGCATTACCAGAGGAACGCTGATCCGCGAGAGAACAATGGATTCAGTCCAGAGAACATAGCAGTGATATGAGCATGTGTAATTAGTTACAGGTTACATGTGTTGTCTATATTTCTGAAGCGGAGCTCGAAGCATCCAGATACTGGATAATGTGCTGTATAATTTTCTCGACCTTGCCCTGACTATTTTATCGCATTGGCCTCCTCAGAATCTTTGATTGGCCTGCCCTCCACCACCAACACCGCCGCCGCCGCATCTCACCTTCGCCCCCTTTCACTACTAGTTAAATCCACTCGCTTCTCAGGTATTTGAATATGGATGCCATCTTTCACGGTGTTATTGGCCTGCTTCTCCCTTCCCCGTCCTTCATTTTACAAATGATCTCTCAGCAGTAATGAGTACACGTCTAAAAATACCCTCCTTGTCCAGAGAGCTGGATGTGTCGTCGTGCGTACTGGGCTTTAACAGATGTTAATGGTTATAGAACATCAGAGCGGTGTAATGAATAGAGGCGCAGCTACTGCGACTTCATTTAGAGCGAATATTTTAAGATTCAACACGCATCCTCACCCACCCATTGAAATTCCTCAACCATGGATTCAGTTTAGTCACCCCCTCCCTCACAACCCCTCCTGGCTACCTTTTTAACACACCGGTGGTGTTCCCCATTGCTATGGTAACACTGCGTGACCTTTACCGGGGAGGTCGAGCTCATGTCAGTGTGTTGCTGAAAGATTTCATTCCAGCTCTCCACTCATTTGTGGTCCTTGCAGTTGGAAATGTGGTGCGATTTGACGGATGAGGGAAGTTTTCTTATTGGACTTGATGTTCGGGGTGTAGGGGGGAAGGTAAGGTGATGGATGAAGCCGTCACCTCCCTCTTCTAATTAACTGACAGGGTCCCCTCACTGTCCACATTAGGTTCAAATGGCTCAATTTGTGGAGAAATGTGGAGTTTGCTTGTGCAGCTTGTTTGCTTTACCCAACATTTGCCAAACAGGTAAAAAACAAAGCAAACTTAGATCAAGTTTATCTTTGCGACCTTCTTTGAGGCCACTCAGCAGTCAATATTGGAGAGGTGACCAGCTAGACTACTGTCAATGGCAAGCGGCTACTGTAAGCTATGGATTTGGCCATGAATTTGCAAATAAAAGTGCTATATACGTGTCTGAATAGGCTAGACTCTTCTCACAGTCTCAAAACCCGTCAGCTAGTGTGCTGGCTCTCTTTTGTTTGGACCTCTGGATATCTGAATAATGGATATGTGGTTCATGACTTCCTGCTCCATGTGGCAATCATCATTTATGAAAGCAGAACCTGAAGGTATAATTAATACAAGCTATAATCAAAAGCTAAACCTCTGTGAGGATGGCTGATGGCTGGGAGATATCAAACGTGATTGGTCAACAGAACTTAAACTACAAGAAAAGCTTGTGGAGCCAAAAAACCTGATCCTTAACTTATGGATTCTGCATTTTCATATGCAAATAATTGACATATTGCCATAACAATGTATTGGAATTTACTAATAATTTAAATAACTGTCTAATTAGTCTTTTTTGCAGTTCTTAATTTGCACCATGAACACTCCACAAACTCAGCTATAGATGAATTTTAATGACAGGATTATTGCTTTTTGCTGTTGTTTAATTTTTCTAAAGATAGCACCGTTATCATGAATGGTTTTTGACCACAAACACTAGGAAGTGAAAATCTAATCTCATGATAGTCCCAGCAGATATCTGCTTATAGAGAATACGCTTCTCAGCTGACCAGGCCTTTGCACATGATAACACACTGTACTGTGCTTAATATGTTTAAAGATAGCTGCTAGGTTACATAATAGTTGTAATACTTCCATCACATCATTGGAAATTCACCTTTTCATCCTTTTATTTGGTGACAGAATAAAAAAAATCACATTTCAGTACATCCTGCTGACGTAGCTAATCTATGAGTTTATGCTGAAATTTCCCAGTTCAGTGAAACAGAGCTTATAGTGACATTAAGAGTCGATTAGTTTGCCGCAGCTAAATAAAGGATGAAAAGAAAACAGGGGAAGTCAAAAGTTTAATTGGTGCTTGCAACAGCTACAAAAACTTTTCTCTAGGAAAGCAAACAGAACTACGTCAAGTGGTTAGCACAGTTGGATCACACCAAGAAGGTTTTGGCTTCACCCTAACCTGGATAAGTGGTTAAAAAGATGGATGGATGAATAAGAGTGGTGAGAAGCCTCTAAAAAAAATAGAAGGAAGGAAAAAGCCCCTTGCTTGGTTTTGATTTCTGGAGCAAATATCTGGAGCACTAACATTAACTCTAAGTCTCCTTTCATGATTTAAGTGGTAAAGGATGGTCCTTTTAAACTAGAAATACAAGGCAAAATAATAAGATTGGAACCACATGCCTGTTGGGAACAAACTAGTCATGCTTTCATCTGAATCAGGCTTAGTTGACGAGGCAGTCTGCAGTCAGATAGCAATAATTTGAGTTTACAAACCTGGACTTTACACGGTGATAAATGATGACTGTGTTACCACGTGGGGAAAACACTGGATGATTTCATCGGGCCTCTGAGTTCACTACGACCGGCTTATAAGTGCCAACCCGGCAAAATGTCTGCAGCAGTAGAGTCAGCTGTGAGTGGGACCCCACACCTACCCTTTCTTCTCTCTCTCTCTCTCTCTAGGATGGAGACATGGAGACCCCAACCCCCACCACTAGCACCACCTCCGTTTCCTTACCGAGGGTTAGAGTCTAATTCAGACAAGATGTTGAATGTTCAACAGCCTCCTTTTCTCATTTGTGGTACAGACCTAGATGAAAAAGCAGTGAGCAGTAGGAGCAGACCTCTCTGAAAGGGTTTCATTAGATATTACAGTCTAAGCTTCCTCCAAGGTCGAGGCCAAAGATGGCTCCTATTTGCACCTTATTTCATGGCCAGGAAGATAATCAACCCATGCAGAGTCCATCTGGTTCATATGGAGGTCTTCTTTCGGCGTGGCTATCGTAGCACGCAAAGCAAGAACAGCTTGCACACAACCTAAATGAAAGACAAACTATTAGAAGGGAAACAAAGAGAGATTTGTTTGTGATATCAGAAAGTAACTTTGCCGGCGTAACCGGACGACTCGTGGACTCATGCTCGTGTACTGCAGCATGTGACAATCTCACGAGTTTCCGGGCCCCGGCTATCAGTGAGTCTGTTATCTTTGCACAGTCTCGCCGAGCCTCATAATGCCAGTGTAACCTCCCCATGTGTCCTCATGGTCTGCTTAGTGTCCTTCACAGGCGGTAATCAGATACAGTGAACTGATTGTGGAACAAACAACCCGGGGCAGTCCAGCTGCACAGGAGTACCATTTCAACCCTTAAATGATGATGTCACTGCTCCCATGTGACAGAGCTCAGTTTCACTGTCAGATCAATTATTCACAGTGTTTAATTGGATCAGCTGAATCCAGATCGCCCCGGGGATCCATTTCCAGTAACAGCAGCTGCAAATAAATCCCGAGCAAGCACACAAGACATGAGGCTCCAGATCAATATCGCACTTCAGCACACCTCACTGACTTTATAACAACTACCTAAAAGACATGCAAGTTTGCCTCGCTGGAAGGGTTTAATCCATATGTCAAATCATACACTTCCTTTTTTCAAATGAATCTGGGCCACGACGGGAGAGACGGGAGGGGAGGTGATGATCTCAGTGCACTGGGTGAAGGCCAGTATGTGATGATGCTGCATTCATTAATCACACAGTTTGTACAGTGGTGTTCACAGCCCCTTAGTCATCAGATATTCCCCCGGCCTCTGCTCCACTTCTGCCTTCAACTCATTACGAGGCCTCCCAGTCAAAGATGGCCTTTGTGCTGGAGGTGGGGTCAGAGAAGACAGTCTTACTCCCCCCCTGCTAGTCTCAGGATACAGCGTACAGTGCAGGGAGCCTATTCTCAAAGCAGGGGTCAGACCATAAGGCCTGCGTCTCTGTGGAAAAGGGGGGGAAAGAGCAGCACATTCATCTACAGTTGCACATAGTAGGAGTTGGAAAAGTTCCTTTTCCAACTAAACACAGTGGCCTCTGTTTTACACGAAACCCAGTGTTTATCTTGTCTCTTTTTTCACGTGTTTCTCACTTTACAAGCCATGTATTCAGCTTGTGCTCCATTTTTTAAACCTGTCTCTGTCTTATCAATTAGTACACTTGAATGGAAGTACTCACATAGATCATGGAGTGGTCATGCTAGTCACTGAAAGCCCATTAAAAAAGCTTTATGGGGCCTCTGGTTCCCATCATGATGAAATTACCCTGAAAGCATGAATACGGCTCTTTCATGCCTTCTGTGTATGTTGTTATATAACGAATATAGAAGCGGAGCTCACATAGTAGTGATGGGATTTCCGGCTCTTTTTAGAGATCCGGCTCTTTCGGTTCGGCTCACTAAAAAGAGCCGGCTCTTTCGGCTCCGAACCGGCTCTTCAGGTTGTTTTGTTGCTTTAATTAATTTATTATTAACAATAATATAAAATTATGCACAAAAGGAATTACTAACGTAAAAACAAGTGGTTTTATTTATATATGTTTATATATAAATATATGCAGTGGCCCCTAGAGACAAAACACGTACAAACTCCAAAACACATTTCTAGCATTAACTGAACTTCCAAAGCAGAGCTACTAGATCACTTAAATTACACAATTGAAAGCATGTGTGTATTGTTTGTGTATTTATACACAGGCACTCATATATATATTCAAATAATTTAAAAAAAAGTTCATTTACCTGTTATTACCACACACCAAATCCGGTCGTTGGTACTTGCTGGCTTGTGTAGCCACAAGATAACAAAGGCTCAACACTGCGCCCAGCATCCTGGAGCACTTCTGTTGTCTTTTGTACGTGTTTTGAGTTTTTATGTGCTTCTGAGTTTTTATATGCTTCTGAGTTTTTACGTGCTTCGGAGTTTGTACGTGTTTTTACGTGTTTTGGAGTTTTTACGTGTTTTGGAGTTTGTACATGCTTCAGAGTTCGTACGTGATTTGAAGTTTGTATGTGCTTTGTCTCTAGGGGCCACCGTAAATATACTTTTATTTATTCACTCCACATAAAATGTAATAAATAAATCATATAATACAAAAATCAACTATTCACATTTCAACTTTTAACTATTTAAATTTTCAGCTTTTTCCTTTCACAAATTTAAAGTGAAAAGAACACAAAACACTGCAAACCACAACACAATTAAATATAAATTATAATATGAAAACTAAAAGAACATGCATATTCTCTGTCATATGGACCTGCATGAATAAACTTTCTCAATCCTTTATCATCTGCAACCGAAAATAGTTGTGGATGATTACTATACCTTTCTAATGTTGTTGTCCCTGCCTCTCTTTCTCTCTCTCTGGCTCTGTTCCTGTGCTACTGAGTGTAACTACCGCCCCTCCCCCCTCTGCCCAGCGTAAAGCACAAGGCTCGCGTGCAGAGTGAAACGGAAAAAAAGTGCGAGAGAGAGGCTGAGAGAAAGAAGAAAAAAAAAAAAACCCACGTGACGGCTCGCGATAAGGAGCCGGCTCGCGTCGTTCACGTCAAAGAGCCGGCTCTAAGAGCCATTTCGTTCGCGAACGACCCATCACTATCACATAGTCCCGGTGTCACTTGGCAGGTTTTCAGACATGTTCTTTGGTAACAAAAATTAGCCTGGCTCGGACTTTAGCGACATTCATGTCATATTTTCTGACTGAAATCATTGAATGACAGAAAGAGCTGTTCGATATAACGCTATATATCGGATGACGATATGAAAACCTCTACCGTTTCATATTACGCTATTGTTTGTTTCGTGGTGTCGCAAAATAAACTGTTTACGGCAATATTTTTTTCATCGTTTTAATGGCCACTGTAGTATTAATTTCTTAAAGTTCTCTCTTTCTCTTATATTTAAAATAACCACACTACGGACGGACAAGCGACTGTTTTTATGCGCTGTCGTTAGCAACAACGGAGGTGAAGCCATCACGTGGCTCCACCGTCCGCTTGTTTATTTTCCACGTAAACCTTCACAATAAAGCTGAAGATCCTGTTGAGATTTTTCAAAATAAACTCAATCACGTGAAAGAGTACGCAGAGCGTTTACGGATGAGAAGCAAAAAAGAGCCGTTAGGTGAAAAAAAATCAACCCACACGTACCCGGGTATTTTTGAAAACGCAGATTTTTCTATGCGTTTGCACCTTTCGTCCACACGTAAACAGCGTTTTCGGTCACTGAAAACGGAGATTTTTAAAAACTCCGGCCAGGGTGGATATTTTTGAAAACTCCGTTTTTGCATTTACGTGTGGACGAGAAAAACGCAGAAAACGCAGCGTCAAAGGTGTGCGCCTTTTTTGACGTCACACTGTGCGCCACGTTATTGTTTCGGTGAAATGAATTTCTACAATACTATTACTGTTAATTGTACTCTCTGTAGTGTTTAAATGCTTACATATACACACACGGTTACTGTCCCTCCACACAGACGACTCGGTTCTGCTTCTATGCCCCATCCTTGTTTACTATTTCCCACCGAGGCTTCTAGACTTCTGATTGGCCAACATTTCTACACGGTTAGGAATCTAGCGCCACCTGTTGCTTTGGCATGTGCCTAGCAGCGTTTTCCTTCATTTCTGCGTTTACGTGTGGACGGGATTATTTTTTAAAACGAAAACGGAAAATCTCAGTTTTCAAAAATACCCGTGTACGTGTGGACGTAGCCTTAGACTCGAACGTTAGAACAGGCTTTTCCCCACAGCACGCCGTGTAATAAATACTCACAAAGAAAATGTCTAAAAGTGTATAGTTTCATGCATCGGTCAAAAGAACTATCTCCAGGTACACGACCAGCAAAAAAGAAAAACTTCACGCAAATCGAGTTCCCCGAGATTCAGAGAATTTACAGAAAATGTAAAAAGAAATGTGATATATATCGTTGTCGGGACAATAAATGTCTTATATTTATTTTTATATGACTTTGGTCATATCGCACAGATGTGCAGTCAGTTCACACCTCGCCAGTCTGATTTTTTGCAAATATAACCAAAAAATAACAAAACACCTAGCTAGTTGTTAGCCTATCTTTAGGTCTATTTTTCTAATAACTTTTAGTATAGCTGTTTATATTAATACATTAGCATAAGCAGCAGGTAAAGTAGTGAGCCAAACATGATTAATAATCACTGGGGTTTGTGCTGATAAATGTCTCCCAGAGTCTAACTATATTAATCACCATATTAATCATAAGTGCTGAGAGGAGGGTGTTGGTCCACCTCAGTTTGTACACCAACCAGCTCCACAATGACCTTGTGACTGGTGACCCTTCTGTTTCTTTTCAACCTAAGGGGACAGGCTGTGGAGACTCAGCTAATCGGCTTTGTTCCCCACCCAACTGCAGCTCTAATAAGCCTATTGATGTGGATCTGCATTGATCCGATGTAGAGGCTGGAGCCAGGTTGGGTTAGCAGGTCGTATGTGTGTATGAATGGTGAGGCGAGATGGGTTTGTAATTGGCATTTGATAATCAATGTGCCTTTCTTTTTTTGGCAGTTGTGTGTGGGTTATTTTTAGGAAACAAAGCATTGTGTTCTGTGAAAATTAGCCTGACTTTAATCTCAGTTAGCTGCTTGAAACACTCTGAAGACTTGACAGTGCCTTTATATTTGTATGAGTTACTGTAGATGTCTCTCTGTACGCAAGAAAGTAGATCCCAGTGATTAACAGCTTACAGTGTAAAGCTTTCATGTTAGTGATGATGCTAGTGATGGTAGGTGTAAGATAGTTTACATATTCAATATGCTGCACGTATATGATGAAAGGGGCATTTTATCAGGTCAACAGAGACACCGCTGTGGAGTTTATTGCCTGGCTGTGCAATAATAATGCAGCATGTGAAGTGCTGCATTTCTCAGTTGCTGCTGTTTATTCATGTTTTGAAATATGTGAGTCAATTTGGTGGTTTAGTCGCTTCAGCATGCACTGTAATGTGAGTAATTCACACCAGGCGCTGACTGAAGTTTCTTAAAAGCTACTAGACAGAAATCTGGGAGAGATTCATAGTCATAGAAGAATGAAGCCTACAGAATGTTGAGAAAAAACATATTTCTGTCTGACGCCACCGTGAGGCTGATATTTGTGTTTCAGAGTTAAATGTTTTGCCACAATAAGGATTAGTATTTTTAGTTAGTAGTTTCAGCTTTCAATTAGTTATTATTTTTAGTCCACTTCTTGTGTAATTTAGCTTACCTCAGCCTTTTCCGCTTAAGAAGCCACCCTTCCACTGAAGCCATTTCTGATGAGGCTTCAGTGAACAGGGCTTTTTAAGACAGGCTGCTAGTCACAAAGAGCCTAAAGATCCTATTTATAATTGCTCGTTCTTTGCTAAGTTGTCTGTTGACACAACACTGGTTCATCCTTTTGAGTTTGGAGCCTTTAATTTAACGATTCGTACGTCAGAGTTAGGTGGCTTTAAAAATCATTCTGGTGAAAATGATCGAGTATCAGTGTTGGACTGAAAAGCAGCCAATGTTTAAAAAAATCTTTAAAGAACTTCAGCAAGCCTGAAGAACACTCTTGTAAAACAACAACAACATAAGAAGGTCTGCCTCTTTGGAAGCAAGATAAAAAAGAAATAAGCGGCGTCTCGGGAAGAAATAAAAAAGGGGGCCACATTGAATGGCTGCTTGGCGCTGCGCTGACAGAGTCGGTGAACTCATGACTAACGTTAAACATGACAAAATCCGCGGCCTATTTCCGACCTCTTACATAAACATTGTCTGTTGTGCCCTGAGACCTGACAAGTCTATTTCATAGCATCCTGCCAAAAAAGGGCTGTGAGACTGGGCTGCTGTCAGGACTGCACACAAATCCTGGGAGAATCCTCCAAAACAGAATGACTCAGACCGTGATTGGTTAGGAAAACGAGTTGTCTAAAAATCATCTGCACCGAGCCACACCTTGTTTACTCATGGCTCATGCTCTTGACCGGCATTCAAAGAGAATGATTGCTTCCTCACATACTGTAACCCAGCAATCATCATACGTCTGATGTTCACAGCGCTTCCTGGATAAAGGGGAAAAAAAGGAATAAAGTCAACTCTTTTGTAACAAACATAACTTGACAGGAGAAAAGGCTACGATAAGGGAGCGAGGGTAGTCGGAGCTGACACTGGGTTAAATACATTCGAGTTGCAGAAGTGAATTAGGGCAAAAAAAGGGAGCTCAAATGGAACAGACAAGCCTCGCTTCCTCCAGGGCGATTATGAAACTAGTCTTTACAGTGAAATGATTCTCCATTCTGATGTTTTCATGAAACATTTCTATTTCTGGACTGTCCTCCTATCACCCTCTCTAACCAAGCACACAAGCATCAAAACACGCTCGGCACACTGAGCATCACTCTGAGAGTTATTGCGGACGGCAGATGCAGTCATCCAAACATGGAAAGAGTGCAACGGTGAGTCTGCTCCTCCAATTCGAGACGCGCACTTCTATCAGTGGGGGAAAAAAGGGGGGAGAGTATAAAAACTGTACATGTATGCATGCATAGCCTTTTCCTGGTGTTCACAGAAAAAAACAAAAAATGTAATCAGGGTTGAGTAACATTAGCGTTGCATAATTTGTCTTTGTTTCCTCTGGGACCGATGTGGAAACTGTACTGAACAAAAAGTCTTCTAACATCTATGTCTCGTTCCCTCCCATCTCCCCACAAAGCACAACAAGCTCTTCCCCCCAACCCCCTTTCTGCCGTCTTGGCCCTGTGGCGACAAATACTTCATGTTCGCCTTCCCTTACAGAGTGTAATCACCAGTCACTATGTGTGTGTATGCGTTGCAAATATTCTCAGATCACCCAGCCAAGTCTGCCCTGCCCCCGTCAGACAGCAAAACGCTTGCATGTGTAATTTTTGGCCCAGAGGGTTGATGAACGAAAAGAAACAGTTGGTGTGCATGTGTGTGTTGTCTACTTGTGCCAACATGTTTGTTTTTTTTCCTCTCTCTCTTATTCGTAGATGTGTGCGAGCCTGGAACGCTTTGTGTTTTTGGATCGCAAATCTCTGAGTGGTCTCCGGCCACCACCTCCGAGGAGGGTCAGAGGTCACGCCGCATATTGTCCCAATATGGAAGCCGCTCCTACAGCTCGGCAGCACAAAGGCTGGCCACACTGAGCCCTTTTGTCAGGCCTGCCAAAGACTCCAGTCGGGTCAACAACTCTGCCTTCAAACCAATTAACAAAGCATTTTTTGTTTGTGTCCCAAATACACACATTTAAAAGTGTGTTGCTCTAAAAAAAAAAAGAAAAAACACGCAAAATAGCAGAATCCTTCCCTCTTTAGTCTGTGCATAATCTCTAAAATAGTATCAGAACCATCTGGCTCAGCCCCAGCTGTTATGAGAGGATGGAGAGGAAGAGATGTAGTTGCTAGGAAGAGGATGGGTTAGGGGTGGTGGTGGTGAGCAGTGCATAAAAGGATGGAAATGGAGGGAGAGCCATGAAGGAGGAGGAGGTATCTGCTGTAAAATCCGGTTATGCAACCCTTTTTGTGTGGCTGGCGTATTGCATCTGTTAAAAATGGAGGAGGGGGAGAGGGGAAAAAAAAGGAAAACGGCTTTGCAATTAGCGCTCTGTGTCCTGAGGGTCCCGGTCTCCCCCAATCACATCGCTCTGTCCTACTCTCCCCGGCGTGCATGTTGCTAAGCAGATGATGTGACTCAGGAACACATGTGCTGCCATTCTTATGGTGTCAGCGTGGAGCGGGCACGCTGATCGCAGTGATCTGACGGCGCCTGCGTGCACGGTGATGTTTACTGGAACAGACCGGTCGTGGAAATTAATCCAATCTGGGTCGTTGTTTTTCCTCTGCCCAGAAGTGCTGTGAGAATGGAAGATGTGGATGAAGCCCCATGGGCCCCCCTTTCTTTTCCTCATATTTAAAGGTTTACCGCGACGTTGGGTGTGGTCTCCGATACGCGGGTGCTTCCTCTGTGGTGAGTCGGGTGTTTATGGGTCTGGCCCTGTTTCCTGACTCTCAGATAAGGACCACCCACCGAGTTAGGCTTCATCACTCCAAATCCGTCAGCAGCTAATGATCCTGTGGGAGGCTCCAAGATTCTTATGGCAGAGGAGTGATGCAATTACTCAGCATTTATCAAAATCCCCAGTAACACGACTGCTAAGAAAATCATAAACAGTAATATGTAATAAAGGAAAAGTGTTTCCCTTTCTTTGCACGATGCCTTGTTAACATATCTTTATTTTTAAAAAAATCTGCTGTGGTAACTCCTTTCATAAATACAACATGGAGGCATGTGTCCCCTCAGGCTTCGTTGTTGAAAGGGGCAAAATATGTCAGGTTCAAACAACCTAGCTTCGCCGAGGCCTTTTATCTCCATTGTTGCGCTAATTGTTATAGAGTTCTTTTCAGAGATTAATCCAAGCTGAAACTAGGCGGGTGTGTAATCTGAGCCTGAAAAGATTGGATGTTGAGGTTGTTCAATTAGGTCAGACAGCACTAAAATGATGCCTCGCAGAAACACTCTAGAGGAGGAAAAGTGCTCGCTAGCTGCTTGCATTGTATAAAAAGGAAATAAGATGCTGTATTTCATTGTTGCACACGGCCATGGTTAATGGTCTCCTTCCAGAGTGTGAATGGAAGGTATTTGTGTGAGAGTGTGATGCATTATTTAAGAGTAAACACAGTGGAGACAGGGAGGCCCAGCAGTGCTGGGGTAGTATTGATTGTGACAGGCCAGAGGAGACATGCACACCTCTCTTAAGTGTCTGGGGCTTCTCACAATGCCCCCACAAATCAACTTTTATTGCTCCGGCTTTGGAGTCTCCACAGTCAGCAGCATATCGGGCAAAGCAGCTTAGCAGAGATGGCCTGCAGCAGTCCCACCGTGGGCCTTAACGCTATCAATCGATCATTCTTCACCAGTCCCTAAGAAACAAAAACAAGCAGCCAAAAGACAACCAGGGGAGGGAGGTGGCTGAACTGGACTGTGTCACGCTGCTCCTGGCTGAGTGGAAAAACCCTGTCAGGTTTTATTTGTGAACAGTCCACCGCCTGTTCTGTGCTGCAGAAATTGAAACATTTGAGGGAGGAGAGGGAGAAGAAAAGTAATGAGAAAAACTTTCTGAAAGAGGTCGAATGAAATGTGGCCCCCCGGTGCCCCCACCCACCCGCTCACCCTCGCCTCCCCGCTCTCATCCTCCCTCCTCCAGCCCTCCTGCACATTCCTCTCCCCTCAGCAGATCTGGCATGCCCCACAGGAGGCGGCGGCAGCAGCAGCACAGTAATCTTTTCAAAAGGGCGGATTTGAGCGGCCGCCAGGGCAGCCGGCCAACTATTTCTCATTTGGAGCTGGCCTGGAGATGACCCTCCTGTTGGAGCCCCACTCTCAGGAAAAACAAAAACGCCAGTACCGAGTAAGGGAGCGCCTTGGCAACGCTGGGGAGCCAGGAACAGACTAGCTAAAGGAAAACAGGGAAACCGCAGGCCTGCTCTCAGGAACATCTGCACCGCCTTCCTGTGTAAAAAGAAAAAAAATTAAACCTAATACTGTCTGCATGAGCCCAAGGGACTTAACAAAAACATGGGAGGGCTGTGTTTCATTCTTTGTTTCTTGGAACTCTGTCTGTATGTCTTTTTTTTTCTCCCCTTTTGTCCATTTCCCTCTCTAACAATTTCCCGAGCCCAATAACCCCCCCAGCTTCTCTTCCCTCTCCACAGTCCTCCTCAGAGCCCTGGAACCTTGCACTTTCAATGGAAGCCCACCCTTGGCTGGGGAGGAGTTGGTCTGGGTCCCTGTTATGCTTGCTCAATGATGGATGGACAGGAAAACTAAGAATCCAAGTCCTGCATTCCTGCTTTTACAGTGGGGTGTGCGGGTGGGGAGAATTCCTGCATGCAATCACTATGTTTGACAGCGACTGCCATGACCTCCATCCAAAGCTGCGGTCAACCCTCAGACAAGAGTGCCCAGTAATTATTTGGGTGTTTCTTGCAAAAGTATCTGAAAAATCCAGCTTCCAGAAAAAAAGTGAAAACCAAGAATAAGAAGGACAGGACACGAGGAATTTCTGGAGGCTTAAAGGCTTTGAGTCAGACCTAAGACATCAGATTCCACATGCTGGGTTCAGATATCGTGTCTGTATGCAATGTTTAGTGCCACAGTGAGCCCTTACTTGGCCACTTGGCCAATAAGACACCCCTGTGGCCAGCTTTAGGAGAGAGACGACAACAAAGAAAGCCCTTATGTTTTCCCTCTAAACCCCATCTCCCCTTCCACCCCCCCTCGCGCACACATACTCGCCACTAAAAAAAAAAATGCTCCAGTAAAAACTCATCACACATCTGCCAGATCCGCTGAGGCCTGCCTCCAATTATCCGCCCACCACGCTGGAATCCCAGGAAGGCTCTGTCCGGCAGAGCGTTTGATGTTGCCACGCAACATTTGACAGAGAACAGGGCGGCTTTGAAAATCGGAGTGTAAACTTGCCTGCCAAGTTTGACGTGAAGAGAGAGGGGATGGTGATGGTAGCGGGGGTGGGGGGGGGGGGGGGGGGGGGGGGTGCAGCATTGAGGGGGTAGACAAGGAAAATGCCACTAGATGGAAAGCAGCTGCTGACGGCTGGGAAACATTGCTTTAAAAGGGCCCAAATGTTGTGCAGGCTTACCAAACCTCAGCCAAGTGGCCAGCATTTACCCTTCTGAGGCCCTCTGCTGATGTGTACAGAGCTGATTTGTGCCTACTAAAACTATTCACATTCTGGGCCTCAGACAGGCTTAAGCTGAACAGTCTTTGTGTTTAAGTGCAGAAAAACGAAGTGCAGGAAACTGGCGCAAAGGTATTGTTGACTTGCTGTTCTTCCAAATTAATGTTTATGTTATACTTTAGAGTTTTAGCAATGAGCTTCTAATAGTTCCTGTTAGAGCGAAGGTGGACCAGCACTACTTTGTCTATCTTTAGCACTAATTATAGTTTCAGAGCACTGTGACGGATGTAAAGTGAACCCATACCTGGATGCTGTGAACCTCCTGAGGCAAATGAGGTCACTCGAGCTTCAGTTTGTTTGGAGTCTTTCCCCATTACTGTATCAACATGATGATCTGGGAAGGTGACACCTAGGAGGCGTGCCTGTCATAAGAAGGGGTGGCAGCGCTTCACATAATGGCCAGGCCACGCCTCCAACACAAAGGAAAACAAGTACAGTGGAGGAACTGCATTTTTTCCCACGTTTACTGGTGCAACCAGGTAAGGTGAGCCAAATAAGGCGCTGTGCAAATAACCGTCACTGGGCGCACACAAGCTTACACCCACCTCAACTAGTTATCAAAGTTTTTCTTTTGACCGTAATTTTAGGTGTTCTTTAAAAAAAAAAAATGCAAAAACTCCCCACTCGCCACCAAATTTGCATAGAAATACCATTCATTTCCATTTCAAGCTAAACCAAAGTCATACATGGGCACTCCTGTTCCCATGGCTGTTGAAAATGTGCCAGCGATCATGACAGATAATGTGTGAGATTTGAGTTTCACTGGCTTTAAGCCAATTTGTAAACTTCCCAGCTATCAAACAAGCTCAGCAAGATCTTCCTCCTTTGTTTACTGTAATCACCTGGAGTCATTATGTGAAACCATGGTATTCTGGCCGCGACTGACTAGCCCTGAAATAAAGCGCAAGTGAGCCGTGCGACTACGTAACGTTGCTCCCCTGTCAGTTGTAGCATGATATACCCTCATAATAAGCCCGAGTTGGCTCACATGGTGTAAGAATATCATTGATGACTTGCACATAACAGCAAATGGAAACTGAGCGATGACCCACGCCCACTGTTGTCTCCTGCAGGAGAGCAGCAGAAGTGATACACGACTCTTTATCTCTCTCCGTTTAAGCTACAGATAGTGTTTCACACTCTCTTCCGCACCAGAAAAGATCACATTGTCCTCTTTGACGTGCTGGGCCACACTATCTGCACAAACAGGTCCAGCTCACCGCCGCTCACACAGACATCGGCTTGTTTGACCGACACATAACACACGGAACATGTGACTCACACGGTGACATGCTGAATGCATTAAGACAGAGTGTAACATAAGGAAGAAGGCTAAGAAACTGAGGGCCTCTCTTTTCCAGAGGCAATAAAAGTAGTAATGTTAGCTACAGCGTTCCACAGATAGGGAAATCTTCAAATACGCGGCTGCTTGGGGGAAACTTTGAAACGTCTTTTCACATATGCTTCCATTAAATACACAGAAATTGATTGGAAATGCTTTAATCATTAACAATAAATCACATGATTAACGGAACAGCTATGTAGGTGTTAAAAGGCCCATTTTTCACAAATGACACGGTGTGTGGGATTTGTGGCTTTTGTGGTTAGTATATTTTTAAGTGGTCCTAGTTTCACTATTACTGTAGAATGACAGTTTTCAGATGAACACTATTAGGATGAGTGTTTCCTGCATCATCTCCTCTGTCAAGTTTGTTCATGAATCTGTACTTCTGTATTCCTTTCCTGTTTTACTATGTTCGGTGGCCCCCTGCTGCCTCCCCTGTTTCATTGTTTTGATTGTATACACCTGTGTCTACTTTGCTCCAGCTGTCTCTACTTCCCTAATCATCCCATGTGTATAAATAGTCCTGCCTCGGTCGTCATTCTTGTATTTGTGTGCTTGTTTGAGAGTTTTTTTTCTTTTGTTTTTTGAGTTTGTCCTTCATGATGTGGACAGTGTTGGACAAATAATCATCTTTTGTTTATTCAGTCTTTCTGCATTGTCCTCACCCCCGCATTCAACACACTGTGACAATAAACCGCTGATTAAACTGAAGGGGGTCGGCTAAATGTCTGAAACAGTCGAATGAAACCTGCCAAAATGTGGAAAGTTTTAATAAAACGTGAGTTCGACCCAGTGCACAACCGAGCAAGCTCCTCTCTGTAGTTTGCGAAAATGTTTCATAGTACCTGACCTGGCTGCTTCGTGAAATGTTGCCTTTCACAATCAGATTATCACACAACAGAGCAAATATATATATATAGCACGGCATGGGAATGGTTGGCAGTTTAATTTTATTTGGGGCTATGGCTGGGAGGCCATGGTGGGACTTTGAAATGCTGCAGTGGGAGCAGGAGTCAGATACAAAGTGCCGCAAGCAGACCTCAGACCTCTGGCTGACCTGTGAGTATTGACATAGTATAGCTAAATTTATTGCTTTTTTAACCATTGCAACAGCTTTTCAGCTGTGCCAACAACATGCAGCCTTTTCATCATTAAGCTGCGGTAGGTAGGCTGCTGAAAATGGGCCCACATAAAATGAGTCAGTCAGTATGATCATTGATTACAGTCATTGTCACTTACGTGTCAAGTCAGTTTCATGATATATTAGATAAAAACACCCAGAGTGCTTGTAACACCAAATATTTATATTTATTTTAGTTATATAAAATAAGACTCATATTTAAGAACATGAAAACTATTATATATATATATACATATACTCACTTGTAGAGTCATCTATTATAGCTAATTATATATCTGCATACATAAAAATAACAAATCAAGTAAAGTGTGATGCAAACAGCTGTCTGCCTGCACACACTCGGTGGACACAAAATGGCGGAGGCAATTTGTGCACCCAGAGAAGGCTCTCTCTTCAGTCGAAAGTGAAAATAAATAAATAAGGAAGCAAATCGTGTTTGAATGGATTTACCCAAAGGGCATCAGCTGACTGTCTACAGCTGCTTTTGGCCCACTGGAGTGGTCTCCATGGCAACAGTCATTCCAAATCTGGCCGCTGCCTGCCTCGCTCCATCACAACAACAAATCCCATTGATGCGTCTCCGGAATGCGTCGGCCCGTTTCTATGGGAGACCCGAGGCCGTTTGTGCAGCTGCTCGGCGCTGAGTGAATGTACAGTTTCGGTGTTGACTTCGCCTCACTCTGCTGAAAGTAAACCACACAGAAAATACAAAAGTGGGCCTCTGGCAGTTTAACTCGCATATTTGCAAAGCTCAGAAAAGTGCATCTTCAAAGATTCTGCTCTGCCTGCTGCCCTTCGGTCCTTAGCTTTTAAATAGGGCCCTTCAAGTTCCTTATGAAAATTCACTGAATACAGACTTCAGTTCCCCCCCACCCCCAACATGAATCACACTCTACAGGATAATGTTTGAAGATGAAAATGTGTATTTAGCCCACACATGTTGTCATATCGGCCTTTTCTCTGGGCTTAAAAGCTATTTAGCACCAATCCAGCTGCATCTCAATCATTTGACACTAAGCTTTTCACTCATTAAGATGTAATTGCTGTTGTCAAGCAACTGGCACATCATTAGTCAAAAATTAATTGCTTCTCTGTGTAAAGCAGCCTCCCAATAATAAGTCGGTGTGTAAATAAAGACTGGAGGGGGCCTTGAAGTCAGACTAGTCAGGGCGAGGTACATACTGCACATCCAGTGAAGGATGAGTGACAAATTATGGAGCCTAATGAGAGAAAACTTACACCAAAGAGCTTCAAAGATGGTTTGTTTGACGACTGCTACACGCAGTAATTTCTGTGTGCAAGATTAATGAAACCTGCTTCAGATCTCTGGGGAAAGCACATTAAACTCCATTGCTCCCCTTTAGTCTAAGCTATGTGATTGCAGCATGAGGTTAAGGTAAATACGTGTCACCAGGATCCGCGTCAGGAGTGATGAAGTCAGCCCATCGTTTAACAGTTTATTCATGGTGTGTGGAGCTTGGCAACGATGAGAGATAGACGGGGAGGGACTGATATGGCTGTTCTAAAAGCATCTCTGGAAACCTAACTCGTAATATTGAGTTACTCTAATCAACTACTTCATGCTATTGATCCCGTTTCCTTCTGTGGCTGTCCAAGCAGTGAATGGATGTGAAGAGAACAGTGTGGTCTTTGTGCAAAGTCCCACCCCGCCCTGCTCAGTCCTCACTCCATCCACAGAGACTAGTAACCCAAGCTTCAAAGTCACGAGCTCCCCCCCCCCCCCCCCCTCTAAGCAGGTAACAAGACCAGCTGTCGCCATGGTTACAAGCCACAACCAGTCTCGAGACGAAGGGCGAAAGGACGGGAGGCGAGGTTCCAATCACAAGGACAACTCAATCACCCCTCTCCCAGCATCGGCTCTGCTGCACACAGGCAATTTCTTTCTTTGTGCAACATTTCTGCGCACACAAGATTCAATCTTCTTGTTGCCATCCGGCTAAATGACGTTCATCGGGGTGGGGGGAAAGGCAGGAACGCCTCAGAATAGCATGATTAACAGGCTGTAGTGGAGAGCAGAGCCTCAGCAACCAGTTACTGTGAGTCAGCTGTAGAGACACACACAGGCCATCTGCTGCTAACTCACAAATGATGCTTTCAGCCAAAAAGGGAAAATATGTAAAGGGCGTCATGACATGATGAATGCGCAGCAGTTCAACAGGATATTGGCTCATCAGTGTTTTCTGCATATTTTTTTTTCCAAGACTTGCCTCGGGAGTTTCAAATGGGCAGAACTTGAAATCCCCTTATGTAGCATAAATATGATTCATGCTGTTTCATGCAACTGTAAATATGTTTTGAATAGTATGATATAAAGCACTTCCCAGCTGTTTCAGTAACATGTAATGTTGTCCATGACGACACAAATAAGGCAAAACAATGGCCGGTAGACGCCACAGGAAGTCCTGATCCAGATATTTACTAGCTAGACTGGAAGAATTGGCCATTGGATTCCAGTGTTTCTCAGTGGATTTCAAGGCCAGTATTGCAGATTCCGATTTTAATGACCACTAAATCACTTTGATTTTTACATTTCACAATAATTAACACAAAAAAACACACACAGTGCATGTTTGAGGTGTATTTTTTTCACTCTCCACACTTAAAAAAAGTTATTTAACACAATTCAGTGGGCTACACACTGAATTTAGAGGATAGGAAAAAAGCATAGATCCTACATTCTAGTACTGATCCATTCTAGTGTCAATATTTAGATTGATCTGACCACCTCTATCAGTAGCTAACCACAGTGATATCATCATACAGAATGTGACAGCCGATATTTCACCTTCATTTATTTTCCCAAAAGCTAGGACACCTGTCACAGGGATAATTCACACAGGGTGTAATTTAGCTCGGGATTATCATAATGTATAATCATACATCCACACCAGGCAAATAGATGAACTGTTCATAGATCTGTTTGCGCCTTTATCGTGTTTATTTATCATTAATTAAGTGTTTAAATGTAGCTCATGAATGCTAAGTGAAAGGGATTAAACTAAAGTGTAGCATCTGTAGTAAACGCTCTGTCTGTCCACCCATCCATTCATCCAACCCCCAGCTCTGTTAGACTGTTGCTATGGAAACTGAGAGAGGGAGCCAGCTTTGAAATGTGATTCTGCCATAAAATTACAATGAATCCTATTTATATGGATACCTCATCAGCACTACAGCGTGTGATGACAATGCTCATCTACCTGCAAGGGAGATCTCCATATATATATATACATATATATATATGTATATATATATATATATATATATATATATATATATATATATATATATATATATATATATATATATATATATATATACATATATATATATACATATATACATATATATATATATATATGTATACACACACACACACACTGTAATATCAGAGGTGGGAATATGCGAACTCCTATCAGCTACAAATGCAGGTGGAGCATGTTCTACACATCAGCAGCAACCAGTTCGGCCCCAGATGTTAACAACATTTTGATTACAGAAAAAAAAAATCACAGAGCAAAAACAGATGAGGCATTATGAAATATTAATCAACTTTAAAAAGCTGCCCGTCTGATTATAATTTATTCAATCACACAATTAGCGCTGGTTAATTAGCATTGGTAACATTCTTGCATCAATCCTAATAACAACAATGCCGCCAAGTCTCTTTGAAATGCAAAACCTCTGGAAATGCTTTGTCCCGAACATGAAAGACATTTAGACAGCGAAATAATAAATTCCCCACAATGCTTGTCTCATCAGCATTATCATTATTCTTGTGAATAAGGATCTCTTGCAGACGTCTGTGAGGGATGAATCACTTCCATTCCCAACCCACGTTTCCTCATGCAGAAATTCTCATTTGTTTCTGTATTAGGGTCATTCTGCAGTAATTGTTTGTTTTACTTCTGATGATTGAATAACAACCTCGCGGCAGTGCCATGCTGTGTTTACCACATGTTGCTATGGTTCATGTGCTCCTTTAATTGGATTTTGTTGTTTCCTGGGAAACAAGGTAACCCACTGTATTGCTCAGCAACCTCACCAATTTACCTCGCGTGTGTTTGAGATGCACGCTGACGGGTTCGAGTTTGGCGTTCATCTTAGTTGAGACTAAATATAACTAAATGAGGCACCGGAGTGCAAGACTCAGGGGGGAAATGGAGCACGCTATTTTACGGCAATGCTGAGATGCGAATACAACGCCACATCCTTGCATTTAAATTCAGCAGGGCTGCTGGTGAACTCACGCAGGAGCATGGAGAGAGCGCTTGTGCGCGGGGGAGACAGGAGAGTGCTGTGTTCATGTGAACTGATGGGTGAATCATTACGAAGATAGCACACAAGCTGTTGGCTTTTAACTGGTGATGGTCAGGGCAGAGAGAGAAAGCACTGTGACAAGTGGCTTGTAATTACCACGGCTCGCTGCCCGACTCGGCCCCCAGGAGCTGGGCACCTCTCATGCAGTCTTTCCCCATAAACAAGTGAAACAACAAAAAAAAGCAACAACAACACTAAAACGTCCTTGAGTTTGTCACTTGGGCTGCAAGCGGTCCTCTATCAGGAGCTTCCAGACTCTCGGTCCACTCAATGTCTGAGTGACTAATCGCTTAGTGGACAGGGAACAGGCTAAGCCCAGGGGCAGGGAGGAAAACTACTGCTTTTTTTCCATGTGTGTGGAGGGGAAAACTGCAGGAAAGTGTGGAGCATGAGTGACACAGAGGAGTGGTGGGAGGATGGTGGAGGATGAGTAGGATATGAAAGGAGGGACTGCCAGCAGCATATCAACACCCTTCAGTCTGCACAAAGTGATATCTGCCCATCTAGGTGCTCACAACCTCCATGTTTTTTTCCCCTAACAGTATTCTGAACAGGGTGATCCGAAGGGCCAGCTCTGTTCTAGGATGCCCTCTGGACCCAGTGGAGGTGGTGAGTGACAGGAGAATGGCGGCTAAGCTGTCATCCCTGTTGGACAACGTCTCCCACCCCATGCAGCAGACTGTGACAGCACTGAGCAGCTCCTTCAGTGGGAGACTGCGGCACCCACGGTGTGGGACGGAGAGATTTCGCAGGTCTTTCCTCCCCACTGCTGTCAGACTCCACAACAAAGACTTTAACTGAACAAACACACACATCCACACATGTGCAATAACACTAAGTGCAATAATCTTTTCTGGCATCGTTGTATTTTTACTCAGTTGTATATAGCATTCGTATTCTATTTTTATCTTATTGTATATTTTTATACTATTTTATTCTACTGTATATAGTATATTATTTTATTCTATTCTGTACAGCTGTGTACTGTATTTATTCTTATTGTATTCTAATTTTTGCATCATAACTTTTGCACTGTCCACTTCCTGCTGTGACAAAACAAATTTCCCACGTGTGGGACTAATAAAGGTTATCTTATCTTATCTTATCTTATCTTATCTTATCTTATTCAGGTGCCTTAGTTTTAGAGTGGTAAATTCTTTTAAGGAAAAAAGAGTATGTGCATTTGATAAATCATGCAGGATGAACGCTATGCAGTATTGATGTAGATGCCTGCAAACGCCACAATTATATAAGCTTGCCTGCATGTATGAATCTGTCTGCAGTGCTTTGTTTACAGCTCTATGTGTATGCGTGGATGTCTCACAGCCCTGCACAGCTGGTGTTTTGAGAGATGAAGAGGAGTCTGCCCCCCCTTTATCTGATATAGGAGATGATTGGAATATTAATGGAGTACGCAGAGCAAAGCACAAGCAATGCCCAGGCTGATTTATTCAGCAATCAGGAGAATGAATGCAAAATAAGACAAACACTGTCAAACATTCACCGTCACGTGGATGTTTTCTTCAGTGTCAAAACATTAGAAGTAAAGGACAAAATGAGAAATCCTACCTATGTTTTTGTTAGAGTGCTACCTTTTTTTTCCTCTTTGGCCTCAACACAAAAAAACGAAAAGTAAATAATGAAACACTGAGGTAAGAAACTGTTTCTCTTCAAAGGCCTCGTTTCATCACCCATTCGTTTATCATTCGCCACCTCTATCATCTCGCGGCGCCTCACGCTCGCTGTACCAGAGCCTCGAGCTCGCCGGCATCAATCAATCCACCTTCCCACACTCCGCTCATCCCTGTGAACCCACCCTGCACGGAAACTCGGGGACGGGAGCGCTGCTGTCATAACGGGCGAGATTAAAATAAAGGGGGGGGGGGGGAATAAAACCTTCAAAGGAAGCGATGCGGACGAGCCGGGCAAATAACGCTCCCGACACAAATGTATTTCATTTGTTACCTCGAAACAGCACGGCGTGATGCTGCTGATGACTAAACACACAGCATATTGTTAAAATGTCACCTGCTATTTTTACCACTGGGTTCACCATGACAGCGATCTCCTCAGCCCCCAGATGCATCGGCGCATTCAGGTGGCCACAAATGACGAGAGCCAAAAAAAAACAAACCCCAGAATGTATTCGGGTCAATTTCTCCGGGGATTTTTTGGGGGGCGAAAATATTTTTCATGCCATGTCAGCCAGTTCCATATTCACAGTCCAGACTTTATCAAGTTAGCATTTGAAGTGTACTTGTCCAATTTCATAGCACCAATCTATGCAGCAATCAGCTCATATTACTTGACAAGTTCAGCTTCGCATTTGACACCAATTAGTGAGCTCTTGTCAGGGATATTTTTAGCAGTGACAGACAGTGACCGCTTTGGAACATTAACAGCTGTGAAATGATCCTGAATGGCAGCATTTAACCATAACGCAGCATTAAGCTGCAGACAGACTGCAGAGCGTTGCTCTTTGAGAGCAAGTGTGTGTATGCAAGTGGTGCAGAGGGAGCCGGCTTCGGAGATGGTAGCCACTGCTCTTTGCTGGAGCCAGGCCAATGTCATTTCACAGCGCTAAGCCTTGTAAGATAAGATGGGGGACATCAGACCCTGACCAGCTCAAATGAATGGGATGTCACTTCTGCTTAGGAGCACGAGCCTTGTCCTCTACACCGGTGAATGCGTGTGTGTGTAGACTCTAAACAGAGAGGACACATCCAATCCCAAGGAAAGGGTTCCACTGTCCCTACCCCGCGTGGTCAGGTGTAATAAGATTTCCCCACCGTGCTGGGAGAAAGAGGCAGGACATCTGCTCAATGATAGTTGATTTTTAATCTGGCCCGGGTAATTGCCCCGAAACGATGGTACTGCCTGAGTCCTGGAGGATTTTCACTGAAGCCTCAGGCAGGTTTGAACAGGTGGGTCTGCTCCTTTGCCTTCAGAAGCTGAACACTTCTAATTTTAATTTTACACAAACAGATATTTGCACATAAAAACAGGTACAACGTGAATCTGGCAGAGGTCTAATTAGTCATGTCGGTGGTGCCAGCGCAATCTCAGACTGGCCACAGATCATCTAAAGGTTACCCTCCTCAGATGAGGTTGAAAGGTTGTTTATTTCAGACTGTGGGCTGGGGGTGTTGCTGTGGCAACCCTTTTCATGGGTCTGGCACCAGCGAGCACCAGGGCGGAGCTTGGCGTCGGCCTGGGAGGCAGCAGGCACACAGGTGCCCCGGTCCGAGCAGCTGCCTCCCCCGTCAGATAAAGAGCGGCTTGTTGTTTTCTCCCTTTTCCCCCCAACGTACACATCAATCTCCCTCGCCCTTTTCACTTCTCCGTCTCTTCTCTCTTCTCTTCCCCTTTTTTCTTCTTGGCCTTTGATCAGGGATTGGATTTGCTGGTAGAATGACAGAGGCAGGAAGTGCTCGGAGGCACAGGAGGGGCTGGGGGGGCCCCAGGGCCGGGGCCAGTGCTGTCCACAGTGCTCTCTGTTTCCCAAGCCTGCGTCATTCCTGGCCTGGCCTGGCCTGGCCCTGTAGTCACAGAGCCTGGCTTTCAGCCTTGACTCTCATCACAGTCTATCTGTCAGAGTGGCCCAGTCACAACAGCTCAGGCCCACGGATCACAAAGAAAGGGGGGTAGGGGGGTGGATACTAAGGATAAAGCCAAAAGCACAAGAGCATCATGTATAAATCCACAAATAACAAAGGTAGCTCCTCTGTGTCCCCAGGCTGGATTATGGCCTCTGACCCACCCATTCTGTACAGCGTTTGGCTTTTCAAATACTCGGGTAACTTACAATTTAGCAGCTGCCACCTCAAAAGCAACAATAAAAAGGAGATGCCAAAAAAAAAGTCACAACACCAGCAATTAAAATCTATTACTAAAGCTTAGGGCAAAAAATTATCTTGAAATGAGTTCAACTGGAGCCCAGTGCCCTCGGTCCCCTTATTATTTCAGCTGAACTGTGTACAAGAATCTGAAAGTGGGCACATGATCATCACATGTTGCTGTTTTAAGCTATCTAAAGTGCACTGTATGTACAAGCAACAGCGAAAAGGAAAAATATAGTTACAGCATAACTCAAAGTGTGCAGTAGAGTGCTGTTAAAACAGCAGGAGACACTCAAGCTTTTGGTTTATCAGTAAAAAACCCGTTATGTATTTTACCAAGGATAATAAACTTTCTTATCTAGAGTTAGCATGCCTAGCTTAGCATAAAGACTGTAAACAACGAGCGACTGCTAGCCTGTAGCTCTCTCTAAAGTAAACGTAAAAATAAAATGCCTACCAGCAAATTTTAAGCTAATGACTCAACGTGTTAGAATTAATTTGGTTAAACAAAAAATGAACTCTGATGTACACCAAGTAGAAAAAAGCCTTTTTCCACACACATGTGATATCTACAGGAACCTTCATTACGTCAGTGCACTGTAAACTGCCCCCCACCCCTTTGCAGCTGTAACAGTGTGTGTGGATGTTTTTTTCGCTCATTCATCCAGAAGTGCATTTGCAAGCTCAGACACTGTCATTAGACGCTTGCAATCCCTGCTCTAGTTCATCCCAGAGGTGTTTGATGGGGTTGAGGTCAGGGCTCTGTGCGGACCACTCAAATTCTTCTACACCAAACTCATCCAACCACGTCTTTATGGACATGCTTTCTCTTCCAGAACAGTCATGCTGGAACAGAAAAAAGGCCTTCCCAAAACTGTTCCCACAAAGTTGGAAAAATAAAATTGTCCAGAATGTCTCGGTGAGTTGAAGCAATACGATTTCTCTTCACAGGCCAAAGCTGAGAAAAACAATAATTAAGAAGGTGCGGTCAAATACTTTTGTCTATATAGTGTATTTGTCAGTAGAGCTGGGCTGGAGGCTTTTCTCTTTTGTAGTTATTGGTTATAAGTTATGATAACTGCCCTCTGACTGCGTGATATCATTATGATGTACCAGTGACTTAAAGTTGCATTTTTTTCAAATGGCCAGCAGGAAGGACGACTCCCCTGTTTGCGAGACGGCATTCGGTCATATGAGAAGACGACCCTCTGCTCCCGTGTCGCTGACCTCAGTAAACACTTTCCTGATGCGTTTATGGGCTCAATTGTGAGGCTAAAGTCTCATTTTAAGCAAAAAAAACCAACCCAAAAACAATATATACAGGTATGCTTTATGGGGGCAAGCTTGCAGAATTCTTTGTTTTTGGGTTGTTGTTTTTTAGTTGGGTCCAAACCTCATTAACACCCAGTTTCAAATATAGAGCAAAAAAAGGATGAGGGTTAACTAACACGTGAAACTTCCTGAAAGCCTTCTACCGTCCTCAGTCTTATTCGTGCAATACAGTTTTAAGCAACATAATGTGATATAATGTGTGGTTTTGTCCATTTTGCGGGGGGCTCATGCGTAAGTGCGTGTGAAAGGCTAGCACCGTGCGTCTTCTTGACCTTGTGTACATTACAGTACATGTGCTGGAGCACTTGCTGACAGCAGGGCGGCAGACCTGCACAAACACTGCCGTCCACGAGAGATCTGCCCTCCCTCCACTGTTTACTGTCCGGCTTATCCCGTTTATTTTTTTCAGCTGCAAAACACTACTCTGTGAGCGATCTGTTTAACATGGCCCGCAGCCAGGAAAAAAAGGAGGAAAAAAAGTGTTCCCAGTGATTTCAAGAAACCTGCCATAGTGGTCATGGAGGCCATGATGATGACATGTCAGCGCAAGGCTAACACAGCACAGACCCTACAGTCACAACTCAGCACAAACCGTAGCCTTGACAGTTTGCACAAGCTGTACCCGCGTGTGCTTTCATTGATTCAAGTCAATAAGAGATAAGTGGCAGAGCAGAGCTGCTGGATTAGGATGAAACACTTAAATAAATGAGTGACCCGCAGGATTGTAATGTATGACTGCATAGTTGCACTTTGTCTAATTCCAAATTTATTTGAGCCTCACAGATTTTGGCAGGAACAGTCTTTTTCTTTTTTTTCCTTGCCTTCCTCTGAGAGAGGGTAAAGTTCAGTTGATCTCCCTTCAAATCGCTGCAAATATCTTTTGGAGCCAATTCAAAATAAGCACGAAGCATTCCTGCTCCAACATTGTAAAAATCCAAGGCAGCTGTTTTTTGCTTTTAAAGCTTATCTTCCCCATGTAAAGACATCTCAGGGCTCCTAGCAAGCACAATAGCCAGCGGTGGCCAAGTTGAGATAAACAAAAAAAAAGAGAGAAAAAAAGCCACATTTTAAACTCACGAAATTATTTCCCTGTCCCCCTGAAAAAATTCTCTCAGACAGAGCGAGGAGTGAACACTTTAGTTTATACAAATGTAACACTATAACTGTGCAGTAATTTCTTTGGCAGCCGCCCGAGCTGGCGTGTTTTTGAGAGTCATCTAGCTGCTGAGGGATTACAAGCTGTTCAAAGGCTCCGAAGGTATGTGGGTTTGGACGGCTGATGTTTTTCCACAGCAGTAAATGGTATTGCAGTTAATTTTGTATTTTGGCATCGATCTGCAGCTGGGAAACAACCTCTCAGTGCCAGAAGCTGTTTATTATTGCAGAGAGCTTTTACCCAAAATGGCCATTCAGCTACTGTGGTGTCCGTGTTGTTCTGACCTGGTTGCATAGTAACCAAGCAAGAACGTGGCAGACTGGAAGATAAACATGAGCATGAGCGCAAGCTCACATATGCGCCCACATATGCGCGCAGTGTTGTTTGCACAGTGTACAAACACAGCAGGCCCTATGTATTTAAGAGAGTGTGAAAGTTCACAATAGAAATAAAGGAGGGAGAGTCTGGCTTTATCTTCAGCAAGACACTGATGCAGCACTTTTTCCAGAGTAGTCACACATGCATGAATATCCCAAGCTGCACATTAAGTAGTTATCATACTCAACCATGGTGAAATCCCCCCCCCCCCCCACCCCACCCGTCATTCCCATATTGTATTTGGAGCAGCTGAGATTTGTCTGTATTTTTAGCTGAATCCTTTACGCAGGCTATTTTCCCCCCCACTCTGTGCTAGAACGGAACAAATGTATATCCGGATATAGTTACAAGCCATCATCAGAGCAGGAAAACGACACGGAGAGAAAAATAGCAGGAATTGCATGCGGCAAGCAGAGCAGGCATGGGTTAACAGCGGACTCTGAGCTTTCATTTCCTCTTCTGTTCCATCTGAACAAACAAGGCGGGTGACCTGACAGAGCGCGCAGGGGTGGGGCAGGGTGGGGTGGAGGGGGGGTGGTGGGTGGAGGTTGGGGTGGGGTGAGGGGTAGCGGGTGAGGGGGGGTGCACCGTGACTGGAATATAACCAAAGAGAGAGGAGAAGAAGAAGGGGAGGGAGAGGACAAGCGCACCACGTGACGGTGAAAAGCCTGCAGGCTGCTGTGCTGGGAAAGGCAGAGACATCCCCCCATATTGACGCGGCCGTTTCACCACAACAACAGTTCTGGGAAATGGCCGCCGTCTGTACTGTAGCTGCTATTTACATGGGACTGATTCAGCCCGGCTTATCGCTTTCATCACCAGCTACAGCGGCTGGCTGGTCTGACCTTTCCCTCCTCCCGCTTTTTTTTCTTAATGCCCTCTGTAAAGGTTTATGTTGCATGAATGAAAAATAGAAAAACAGGGGGAAAAAACCCAATGAAAATAAGAAAAACAAGACAAATATAAAGCAAGTTAGAGTTAGGGATGGTCAGAGATTAGATTGGGGTAGGGGAGGGGGAGGAGGAAGAGGACGGGGGGGTGGAGTGCTCAGTCTGAAACAGAAGCACTGGAGACATGAGTCATGGCAAGCAGTCTCCCAGGGGGCTTGTTGGTGCAGTCTATAAATGGAAATAGCAGAAAAACAGCGGCTTCCCTCGCCCACCCAGGACCAGGTTATGCCTTATTAGAATTTGATGGCTTATGACAGCAGCTGCTTAGTTTAGCCGCAGCTTGAACTTCACTTCTTTTTTCTTTTTTTAAACCAAGAAAAATGTATGTAAATAAACATATACGCATTAAGCTGCTTACTGTCAGAAACATCATCCTGGGATGCGAGAATTTGTTACCGAATTCAGCTCTGAAAAGCTCGTTGTTGTTTTTTCCTTTGCCACAGTAAGTGCAACCTATGTCTGTTAAAATAAGTTGATGAGTGACGTGAACTACTTAACTTGGCTCCTTGGTTTCCCCTTGGCTTACCAGGCTGTGGAGCTGGCCTACATCAAACATCGCAGGATATCTGGGACAACCTCTAAAAAAAATTTAAAAAGGCTGTCTCGTAAAAGTGACCGATGGGGAAGGACAGCCTTAGCAAAGGCTTCTAAATAAAAAACAAAATCATGTGATGTGATGACTATAGTGCTATATTTACATCCAGTTTTCAGCTGCTTTACTTAAACTTCTCTTCTGCTTTAATGCAAACATAACAGATAAACTAATGAATGCAATACATTAACAACTGAATCAATTCCAACACTATGACTTGTGTCTGTTGGGCCCTCCTAGCTGTATTTTCCTACCCTTTAGATTTATCTTATGACCTTCGGAAACTACCAGTATAAATAACTTACAGATGTAATATATATATATATATATATATATATATATATATATATATATATATATATATATATATATATATATATATATATATATAGTAAAAGTAGCTTCAGGTTGGACAATAGTATGTCTAGGATAAGTAATCTTACTTAAGTACATCTTGCTGATTTACCTCTATACCTTCCCAGACGCAAGACTACTGATGAAAATTTAAAAATGAGGTATATATGCTCTGCCTTTGTCTCTCCTGGCCACACTACCTGCCAGCATGATGCCATCAGAGGCAGCGTCACGTCATGTCGTTGCTCGTGGCTGCTGGGCTGCCGCCAGTAGCGCCGCACCACCTGCTCCCACCCCTCCCTCTCCTTCCTTCCTACCTCTGGGTGCAATCTGCCCACCTGCTTCCATGGTAAGCAGACACACCCTGCCCCACAGTTCCTCCCTCCTAGCCTGCGGCTAAAGGGGAGCTAGTCTGCACAGGAGCGCAGATGCAAACAGAGCTCCAGCATGCCTGGCCACCATACCAGAGGAGGGAGGGATCACCGTAGCTGTGGGCCTTTTGTTTAGCTTTTAAAAAAGAAAAACTCCCTGCCAGGTCGTGTTTGCTCTTGTTTTCTTTTTTTCTTTTTTCACCTGTCGTCACACTGCTCTCTTTCATCTGCAGGGTTCATCCTCGAGATCATCCCCTCGAGGCAGTGAAGACATTATCTCAGTGGAGTAAAAAGCTAGAGGTAAAGTGACAGAGCTAGTTTTAAGTGCCTCTCTGAAAACACCACAGAAGCCCTTTGGCTGTTTCTGTCTCTGTCTCTTTTTAAAAAAAATTTAAGCACAGCAAAGCTTTCAGATTGGATTAAAATGAACAGAAGGTGTTTGCAAGTGAGGAGTCGTGGCTCCCTGCTGAAGGCTAGCCCCGTGTTTGTTGTTGGCGTTGTTGTTATAGTCATAATATTGTGCGTTTATCTGGAGATGATGCTGACGTTCCCGTGGTGACTGATACTAGACAGCTCTGCTGTTTCATCAGATGCCGGTGTAATCTTTTGGGCAGAAAATGAATAAATGTCTGGAACAATTTGCCAATTCAGTGTGTGGTTGTGTGCTTTTTTTTTATCCCATTTTATTTCAGAGCATTTATAAGTGAAAGCATCTTCTCTCATGCATATATTCACATTTGCTATGGTGCTCTATGATTGGCCTTAAAGCTAACATATTACAGGATGTTATTATTAACAGCAAATGGTAATTTCATCTGAGAAACAACAAAACAGCTCCCTTGATTTCCATAAAAGCTTAAACAACAACGATTTCCAATACATGGCCTCATTCTCAATAGAAAGCTTCCACTTCACGGCCTATTTTGTCCTGTCAGACTGCAAACACCCTTGATGCAAAAAAGATCTGTAGTTTGTTTAGTATATGATGCAACCCAACAGCAACTCCGTAATAATACAGCAGAGCAGCAGTAATAATGTGTTTTTAGTTTCAGTTTATAGGCTTTATTTGTTTTTCCTCCAGCTAGATGAGAGCAATGCTGCTTCAGCATGGTGTAAACAGCCCACAGGGGCTCATTCTTAAACATAGTCCTCCTCCATAAACTGATTCCACCGCAGGGCTTTGGCTCTCCGTCCCAGCAGCCCTCTGGCCCACATGACAACAGGCGGCCTGTTTTTCACTGCAACATAGCAACACTGCCCTGAGCTAACGTTGACCCTTGACAGTCAAAACATATTATTGGGCCAGGTGACTGTCGCATTTCACTAAGCAACAGAAAATACTCAGGGGGGGGGAGGGTTCTGTAGGTGTTCACACCGGGTGTTGAACTTCAAAGGTGAGATTTGAATAAACAAGGTGAGCAGACGCCACGTATTTGCTTTATTAAACAGCAATTTTCCAAAGAGGAATTGTAAACAAAATAGCTCAGAGTGTGAGCTCAGGGTCATGGGAAGAGCTGGAGAAGCCAGAATCGAGTCTGGAAGTTCAAAGCCGTTGAGGCAGCCTAGGCCTCTACTGTAAGTCTGATTCATCTTTGCAAGGTTAAAGACTCGGGAAGACAAATGCACGGCCCCTCACGGCCGAGCCTTATCCAGCCAATCTCTACCCGCAGGAAGACAGAGTTGATCTTTTCCATTATCACCACAGGGGCTTGAGTCATTGCAGAAGACTCGTCGCCCGCTGCGGCGCTGCAGCACCAGCATAAGTCTCAAAGAGACAGAAAGAAAGCAGGAGAGATAATTCACCAGCGCGTCCTTACGCCCCCTTCAACAGTCTGTTGTTTGTCCTCAAAGACGATGTGTGTGTGTTTATATGCCCTCATACATATCAATTACTTACAACTTGGACAGTGTCATTCTCAAGGTGCCTGAAAATTAGGTTTCAATGTCAGCTGGGAGGCGCGTTCCTGACAAAAATAAGGGAGCTTTCACCTCCAGGCTGTTGAGCCTCCCTGCCGGGACGCAGCGAGTGAGCCCAAAACCCTCCCACCTAAACAGCAGTGAAATCCAGGCTTACACAAGCAACGTATTCCTCTTGCATCAGCAAATGAGCGTCTTTCGACATAACCGTTGAGCTGTCAGCAACTATGTAGAGAGTTTTAAGGGGAAGTGAAACCTCTATGTGCCTTGTTGTTGCTAGAGCACATGGAGGATTGGATTCCTGAACACTCGGACAGCAAATATGGCGTCACCCTCTCTCTGAGTCAGAGACACAGTGTGCCCTGGATGAACTTCCTGTTTCAGACTGCCACAGATATAGGGTTTCTCCAGCCCAGCCACACACAGGAAGTGAGTCATACTTATTCACCAGTTGTCTACTGGCTGCAGACTCTTCAAGCCCCAGAGTGACAGGCCGTGGAGGGGACCAAATTAGCTTCTGAAACTTTAATCTCCTACAACTCAATTATTTAATATCTGAGCCACCCACTTCAAAGGAATACCTCGGCTCCCTCCTCTCCAACTGCCTTGATGGAGGCTTTCAATCCCGTCTCCTGGAGGACTCACCCATTTTATATCTCTACCCTGCGGTTTGAATGACGCTCGGCTGAAATCTTACAGTGCTCCCTGAAATCCGAGATATACTGCGCTAATAAACCACAGTGCATTAAGAGCTGTGGGAGCTGGAGGTGAAATTATAGTATAAAAGTTCACTTCTGTCACTATGTATTTACCCCATTCTAATTTTGGATTACCGGCCAATTGTAAAACAAAATCATTTGCAGCTGCCAAGCGTAATCTCTTCACACTCAAAACAGCAAGAGGAGGAAGCAATTACCGTGATTTGGAATGGAGCACAAATACAAAAGCCTAATGGAAATATGAAAAAAACTTATGTAATAAATAGGAGATTTAATGCCAGCAGCAGTGAGAAACTTAGAAATACACTGGATGACTGAATTTGTGAGTCAAAGTAAGAGTTTCCGTACAACTAAAAACATTTCCAAAGTGCAAACGAGGTCCCTGCTTGTGTTAATATTCATAATGGGGATGAGGTCAGTGAAATGAGTGGGCAGCAAAGGTAAAGATCAAAAATAACCTTGAGACCAGGGTCATAAATTATTTTGAAACTGACCTTGATTTTTGTCTCACGCAGCCACACAACACATTTCCAGACCTGCATAGCTATTGGCTCTGTGGAAAAGTGGATCAGAGAAGTGGAAAGTTAATCCCCAAGACCCTGAGACAAGAAGAGGAGGGGGGGGCTGGCAACTGCCAAAAAGGCATGGGGGCTTTCTGTCTCTGCAGATTCACATGCAGACACGCATGTCCTGCTGCAGTGACTACGAAAAAAAGCCACACAACTGAGATTAAAATGACCACGCTCGGTTGGACGTTTGAAACCCACTTTGTATTTTTATGAAAATATAAAATCTTTATCATGCATAAATGGCGCGCTCAAATAAACTGCCACATGTAGTTTGAATTTTACTTCATAATTTCATGATTTGCATGCTTTCGGCCATGTACCTGATATTACGTGATCCAGTGGTGGTGGTGTTCCTGTCGCAACATAGTAATGTTGGTCCGGGATCAACATTGCAACAACATTGTTGTTGTGATGTCATAGCCTTGCAATGTGGAGGAAAAGGGAAGAACACTGTCTTTGTTTATATAAAACTGTCTCCTGAAACAAATGGTAAGCATTTCAAGTGTTTTCTTTATCAACTTATGCAATATAACAAATCTATTATTACGTTAGGTTTGCTGTTAGCCAAATTTAGGTCACTCATGTTGGTTGGCTTGTGATAGCTTTTAAGTAACATTAGCCAATTTCTTGGCTAATGCTAATGTAATCGGTTAGTTGTAAAGTTTATCCTGGACCAACATTGTTCTGATGCTGTAGGAACACCACCAATATTGGGATATTAGATTGTTACAGACTTTTTAAATAACATTACAGTAAAGTTAGTAGAAAGAGAGAACCCACTTACCTCTTGGTCTTTCTCAGATGACGTCATGGATACACTGCTTAACGGTTTTCTGCAATATCGGACTTGATGCAGTACCATTCAATCAATTTCCAGTTTGTGGCGCACTTTTACAGTTTCATGAGAAACCACAGAGTGACTGGTGAGTGTTGGGAGACAAGTCACATGCAACTGAAGCAATCACAAGGAGTTTAGCGCCAACCAGCTCGGGATTACCCCTTTATTACCCAGTGACCAGTGGTCTCCTGGCCTGTCTGACTGTGGCCTTATGAACTTGTTCTTATGTTGTCATTCATCCAAAATGGTAGCCAAAACAAGGTCATGTGGTGACATGTGTGGTTGTTACAGTCATGTGACTGTAAAACTTCAAAAGGCTAACTTTCGCTAGCATCATAGACTGCATGTTCCTTTTTTTTACATTTCCAAAACAGCTGAAAATTAATTTAGTGATAAAGAAGAAAACTAACAACAAAGCCTACCATATGCTCCTTAGCTAACGTATTGCTAAGCTTTAAACATTCAGTTAGCAGTTTGAGTTTATTTTTTGACTAGCTAAGCGCTATCCTTAACCTAATTAACTTTATATACCTGCTATGCCATGTTAGCCAGCAAGTTGAAGAAATATTTATCTTTTTTCCAAATTCTTTGCTATTTGTTGTGTTTGTTATGAAATTGTTTGAATTTTCTTAGTGAAAACACAAACAAACTTGAAGCAAGTAAACAGCTAATAAGTATTTCTTGTCTTGAATATTTATTGAGAACCAGTATGTCAATGCTAATACTTAGCCCAACATAAATCCCATAAAAAAAAGCAATATTTAGACTTTTGTTTTCTATATGCATTTAATAAAGTACTATTTATTGATTGATGAGATTTGACAGGTTATGTTAAGTGGGATTTTTTTTTTTATTTGGTCCCTTGGCAGAATAGCTGTTTCCAGTCTTTACCCTAAGCTAGCTAGCTAACAGGTATTTTGGGGGGAAATTGTCTTTGAAAATGCTAAACTATTCTAATGTAAAAGTTGCCTTTTCTGCATAAATATAATATTAAATCTTCATCTGGCAAAAAAAAAAAGAAGAAGCTTTTTTTCAGAATAGGCATGAACCTTTTAAAGACTGGATTTTTAAGTCTATTGTCTAGCCTTACTACGCAGCCATCTTTCATAATAGTAAACAGGAACAACCAAGTCTGCCAGCATCGCATCATATCTGGCACCATCCGCCTGGAACAGATGGTTTTTCAGGCAGACTATATTAAATGTACCTAATGAGCCAGAGCACGCATGATCTCATGCTAGCCTACTTCCATTCTTAATCTCCCTATATTGTGTGCATGAGAATGGTCCCGCCAATATCTGTGCACTAATTCAGAGGGTGCGTGCATACAAATGCAGATGTGTCTGTATGGGTGCAGGATGCTAGATATTCTCCACTCTCTTAAAAGCCTTTTCAAAGTGGAATGACTCTATCAGGGGAACAATGAGCCCTGCAATGTGACAAAGGTTCACACTGACACGCTTTCCTAAATTAGGCTGTTCATGCGCAGGAGGGAAGTGAGCCCTGCTCCTATTCTTCTCCTCTTCTCGAGGGTCATTGTGTAGACAGGAAAGGCCACAGAGACATATGACTTGACATGCTCTCTAAAGTAGGTTGAGGGCACTCTAATTGCATATACGGGAAATGCAGAGGGACACTTTTTAAGCCGTGCATCATAGGAGAAATGACTTATAATAATAGTAATAGTAATAGCTAATAGTTTCTTTATTATCATAGGTGACATCATTCCCAAAGGAGTGTAGATGAAGCCCTTATTTACTGATGCACTAATGATTCTTCAGTTATCAACAACACAGTCACCTTAAAGTACACATCTCTCAGAGACAGCTGGAAAAGCAAACAGCCCCACCTCCACTTCACCTTTCGCCCCCAAACAACCCAGGGACCTTTAGCATGTGAAAATTATGACCTTAACTGATTGGTGTCATCATGAGATAACCGGCATTACATCAAATCCTGTTGCTCTGCACCGTGTGTTCTGCATTCACGTAAACACAGGCCGGTCGCAAAATGTTGCAACACTGTGGCAGGGAGCTGCAGATGTGAGCGGAGAGGCCTTTGAAGGATCACAGCCGGGCCCTTCTTGATTGCAGCGTCTTGCCCTCCCCCCCTCCAAAGCGCTAACTCACACCGCACAAGCCTGCTTCCAGGAAACCAGCTGTTGGACTGGGGAGAAGGGAGGAGGTGATATTCTATATCAGGGCTGTGAATCACAGTTCCATGCTCTGTGTTTTTCCTATGGCGGTTTGGCTGACTGGCTGGCTAAGTGGCTGGCAGGGCGTTTGAGGAGGAATGTGTTGTGGACCGGGGCCCCAGCACTGAGGGACAGACTAGGAGACTAGAACAGGGGGTAGCTGGGTTATTACATGGCCTCGGGGGTGCTTATTTAAACCAAAGTCCTGTCTGGACTATTGGAGTCAAACACTGTTATTGTACTGCAGCTGCATGAGACACAAAGACAGAGAGCTAGAAATACAGAGGAAAAATAAGAGAGAGAGACAGAAAGAGAGAGTTATTACAAGAGGGAGGGGGGCAGAAAGGAAAGAGGAGGCCTGGACAATGTCCTCCATCCTTCGCAGGAAATGGCACAAACAATATGGGAAAAAAAAGAAATGAGAGAGCTCAGCGGAGCAGAAAAGGGAACAGCGCAGGGACAAGCCATAATTAGACACCGGATAACACAGGGCCCAGTGTTGTGTAGAGTTAAAACTGGAACAAGAAGGCTATCTTCAAACTGTAGGTAAAACGCTCCACGTTTGAATATACACATTTAGGCGCAGATACTGATCTCGAGTGGAGCGTTTATCGTTCAGATGCGGTGCAAAGATCAGCAGCTCGGCACAAATTTTCAAGGTAGCAGATGAATCTGTTTCAGGGAAATTTGCACATCGTGCAAGACCGGGAGCTGCGAGCCTCGGAGGATATCTGATCCAGGAGGGTTCGTGAGAAGTGAGAGGAAAAGTCGAAGAGCCAGGCCTGTGATGTGGAATGGCGGAAATCCTGGTCTGATTGCGCAGCAGCGGTGTTTGCTTGTGCTCAGACAGCTCCTAGGAAAGGAATGTGTGGCCTACATTTTCTCCCCCCTCCCCTCCTTTCACACACACACACACCTCCTCGTCTCCCAACACCAACTCCAGCATACCAAAAATAATAATAATAAAGGACGGAAGTATTCAAAGCGCAGTGCTCTGATTTACTGCCATTTTTCAGAAGGTGACAGTGATTCAGAGGATTTTAAAAAAATCCAACAACAATAACACATGACACGGCTTCCTCTGAGGGTTTAAAAGCGCTCTCGTGCTACCATTTAAGTCAGACACAGGAGGCAGGAATGGGTTAAGTCTGGTGCGAAGGAGAGAGAAAGAGGAGTGGAGGTATGGGGAGACAGAAGGGGTAGGGATGGGGTTGGGGGGGTCGGCGCTGCATTCAGATGAAATTAAACGGAGGCTAAAGTGCTGACTCATTGTGTTCAGGCCCTTTATTACCTGCTCCGTCACACAGGCTTTATAGGGTGGACTGCCAGAGTAAAGCAGGCGGGCGGGTGGGCAGACAGCCCTCATTTACAGAAACCCTTCTGGAGGCAATAATGCTGCAGTCACCCAGCCAGCCAGCCCTGCAGCTCACCTGCACTCTGCAAAAGCACCCTTCAGGGCACTCCCACCCCCTACCCCAACAAAGAACACACACAACCCCCTACCCCTCACATTTTTTATTTATTTTTTGGGCCTGAACAGGAGGAAACCTGCTTGTGCTGCTAATGAGACATCAAGGGGAGTTGGGGACTCTGGGCCTGGTAGGCCGGCCTGTCGTGCTGTTTGTGTGCGAGTAAACAGCATGTGCTCTTGTTCCTTTTGTGACGGAGTATATTTATGGTTTTTTTACCCCAAAGCGCCACACGTTCATACATTCATCTGGCCTATCTAGAAAAACATGTTTCGAACAAGGAAAGTTGGCAGCGAGTGAAACTTGCTCGTGCCCCGAGCGTTCGAGAGGTGTCACGGCAAGGCTTGCGATGCAGCTGGCATTGACGTAGCGAGGTGACAGAGTTGGTAGCAGTGTGAAACCAGAAGTGAAGTGAAGTGGGTGTGTGTTTTTGGGGGGGTTGGGACAAGCAGGCAACAATTACTTGTTTTGTGGTCTAAAAGGCCGTAACATTGACGTTTCAATATTAATATATCGCATTCGACTGTCAGCTTGTGTGTGTCTGCGTGCGATGGTTGCAGTCACAGTGGATCCCTGATGTTGATGCTAGACAAACAAACATAATTTGAGTGGTTACCCAATGCGTTTGATGAACGGGCTGCACCCAGCCCGGAGCGCTCGCTGGCTGTGGAAAGCGCTTATTGCTGCTGATCAGACGAAATGGACTCCGGCACTGTGTCAGGCTCCAGTTTGTCTCAAATGGTCTGGGCAATCAGAGCATACAGCCAATAAATGGATGCATTCTCTCTGTCCTGGCGCTGCTTCTCCATCTCCCTCATTACTCTCATTACTCTGCAGCTTGTGGGTTATCTAATGCTCTCCCCATGGCTTACGGTTTGGCTGGGGATTAGACTCATTTTTCCAAGGGCATTTTATAAACAACCCTGTGTGCCTCCCTTTCTCATGGCCTGAGCTGATGTAGCAGCAGAATTTATGACCTCGGAGGCCTTGTGGCCTCACTCCCGTTGCAATACATTATTCAAATTCATTCTCTCTAACACACAGCGCAGAGGGCAATTATTTGAATATCCACAGGAGTGCAGCTGGAGTGCCGCAGCTCATCTTCAGCAGCAAAGATGGTGAAATTGCCTCACTCCGGCAGATCAAGGTTGGAGGCAATGAAACACTATAATTTATGACACAGTTTGATATTTCGGTGAAGTCATTGATTCCCTTGTGTCAGACCTTGGCAAGGGCGGCTCCAGAATTCACAGAGTGTAATTCCAGTTCTGCCTCGATGAGGTTTTCCCCCCCTTCTTTTTAACAGCACTAATTGGACACTTGGCTGGGTGCATATGTTGTAAAACGGATTTTCCCCTGAATCAACAGAAACATCGTGCCACTGCCCCGCAAATTACTCGCGAGGCTTCTTGCACCGAGCTCGCCGAAGAGGAGGTTAGCTCAAAAACAAAATTTGTGTTCGCGGACCGACACCACATATGCATTAAGTTACTGAAACTGTCCCACTTTCAGCAGTGAACAGATGCAGTGTCCTCATTTCTAAGTGTAGCCAGGCTCCTCTCTGTCACACACCTACGTCATGATGCAAGTGTTGTTCACGCCACAACAACACATGCGTTTGTGTCATTCACAGATTCCTTTACAGTGTCTCACCAAGACAGACTAGATGTCACACTGGATTACGCACACCCCTCTCCTGAATGACTGTACTGTACTCTGAATGCAAGAAAAGTGAAAGGAAGTGCTGCAGCACTTTTCTGTGGAAAAACAGGGCTGGCCTTCCCAAACCTAGTTTCCTCCCAGAGGTTCTGTTGAGAGGCCATACTATAACCCTTTGCCCCCCACAATATTTATTCATCCTTATTCAGCATTTTCTCTTTATATCCATGTGTGAAGGGCGCAAAAAAAGAAAGCTGCAACAATACATGCTGTTGCAGAGATATGTCAAAAAGTCTCTAGTTGTGACATTAAAAGCGGCATCCACATTAATTATGGTCCAATCATTTCATGCATATGATCCCAAAAAGGTCTGTTTTGCTCTTACTTAAATAGAATTGTGAGTTTTTACATAAAAACTTGTTTCGCCACATTGCAAAAAAACAAAAACAAACAGTTTAGTGCCAGTCTTGACATAAATTCAGGGTTGCATCAGCATGGAAAGTTGTTATCAGCTGTTTGTTTATGCCTCTAGTATCCATGGAAAGGTCCAATGTATAGTTCTGCTTTAGCATCCGGTATCTTCTAATGGGGAAATTATTTGGCTCTGTATATTTGCTGATACCAACCTACCAGAAGTGAAGTGAAGCCAGGGAGGAGCTGCCATGAACCAGCTTTCTTTTGCAAAAACAGCTGTGGTTGCAAAAACACTTCCAGTGCTGTAGGATTCTATGGAAAAACAGCCTTTGGCCCTGACCTAAGAAAATACTTTCCTGATGAGCTTATGGACACAGTCACTCCTTTTGGGTTGTACTAAATAAAACTTTAAGTTCATTGTGTAAATTCTGGTCAATCCTATTGTCAACACAGAGAATTATTCTCTTTGGTTTCATCACTACAAGCAGCTGCTTTTAGCTGAAGTAAATAACACCTATTATCTCTTCACCTGTGGGGGGGATATATTAGGGAGCAAGTAAACATTTTGTCTGTAAGGATTTTAGCTAGTTTGACAAAGGCCAAATTGTAATGGCCAAGCCTCATAGATGCACGTGTGATTGAATCCAACAGCCCTGTATATCAATTTATCGAAAAATCTAATGCTGGTTCTGATGTCAAAAAGATGTCAGAATACACAGTGCAGTTTTATGCAATACACATTGCATAAAATTAGGCAGGCGGTCTTAATGTTATGCCTGATCCATGTATATATTTGAGCTATTATTTTTGCAAATACACCAGTAAAGCTCAGTAGTTTCCTGAAGTAAAGGAAGGACCTTCTGATCCCATAAAAGTCCAGAAAAGGAATTAATGTTGATAGAAATAAAATTGAGGTGACTCTTGCTTCTTATCTTACCAGTGCAAAGAAATGGTTTCATGAGAACTCTTTTATAACCTCAAGCGCTTACGCAGTATCTAATCTGCATTTGGCCTTTTTCCTTCCTCACCTGTCAGCGGTATCAAAACACATTAGGTTCAAAGGTCAAGTTTAACACAGGAAGTGATATACTGTCTCGCAGTTGAGTCTTTGTTCATTGAGCTCTGACATTCCTTTTCTTTGTTAGCCGTGTGTGTGTGTGTGTGTGTGTGTGTGTGTGTGTGTGTGTGTGTGTGTGTGTGTGTGCGCGTCTTTGTATGTGTTAGGGAAGAGGGATAACGTTTCCAGTAGCACATCTGCCTCAGAAAAGCTCCTGTCGCTGTATCCATTTCCTGTCACTGATACCATGAAAGCAATCGCAGAGATAACAAAAACCTCATTCAAACACTAAAAGAGGGACAAGGACAGGTAAGGACCTGTTCGCTGTCTTTCCCACAAGTGCAGGTTTTTATAGCCCTTTGGGTGTGTCTTTGGTGTTAACTGATGAAAAACCACTGTGATGCAACTGGGGCTTTATCCATGACAGTACACACAGTGGGAGGGTTTAGCTGTGAGCGCCTCCGGCTTCGTAAATAAATCATCCAAAGTCACTGAAGAGAAAAAGCTCCAACAATAAAAGATTTTTCTTCCCCGACGGGTGAGTCACCGTTTAAAGGGAAAAGAGGCCCAGATTCTCGGCTGTCGAGCATTCAGGCATCAATTTCACTAGTGTGAAAAGCCAGCTGACAATGGAGCTAATTGATGAGGATTATCCAGCAGAAAAGGAGGAAGCCTTGTGACGTGACTCATCGTGGCCATCTGTGCGAGTATACTGTATTTTCACAACCCATGCTTTGAGAGCAGAATAACTTCCTCTTTGGCACAAAGCCCCAGCAAACATCATCCTACCCTGACTGGTTCTGCTACTGCCTGGATAATACTTTCACTTGCACCTGTGTTTTAAACCGCCCTCACTGTCTGACTAGCTGTTGCTGAGGGAAGGCAAGTACACCCACTGAGCGCAATATACTGAGGGAAATGTGAGTCATACTGAGCATCAAAACACTTACCACAAAATGCTGAGACCTGAAATCACACATTCACACACACACAGACGCACACATACACACTCTGTGAAATTCCCAGTGAGTCGACTGGCTAATGACATTTCTCCATTACCAGCTAATCCAGACACAAAGGCATAAAAGAGGGCTCACAGGAAGCTTCCTTTTTTTTTTAATCATTAGAAAGTGTCTCAGCCTCACTATTAAAACTTCACAACTTTATAATCATTTCAGCGCCGGAGAAGCCAGACATCTTAAATATCAGTGACATATCAGTGGAGAGGGCAGAGCCGTGTGCAGCCTTCCACCAGACGCCCTTAATGAAAGCCGGACTGAATAACGAGTGTGCGGTCAAGATCCGCAGCTGAGCTTTAATCACATCTTTTGCCTCAGCGGCTCGATGTCCTCGTTCTTACATCGTCGGCTTTGTTTTCGTGCATTTTCCCTTTCTTTTTTTTTTGCCTTCATTCTCTCTCCGGGCTGTACACACGATCCTCATCATGACACGTCACCACAAACTGGTAGTGTCTGTGTCACTGCGGTTAAATCATTTGCCTTGTGAGAGTGATGCATCTCAGTTTCACAAACATAAGGCCACTGGTGCTATTAGATATGCGTCTGAAGGGTGTATGTAGTTGCTGAATGTGCCACAGCTGGCTTTCCTCACAAGGGGAAATTACAGTCTTCAGTAGGTTATTTTCTGAGACAGTCAAAATGAAACTACCCTTTAACATCAAAGTCACCTTACAGGAAGCTCAAATTGAAACACTGGAGGCGGACCTTGTGCGTTTGAGCACATAGACGCGATGGGTATATGAGTGTTTGTGTTTATCTGTGTGAATAAGGGAGAGTGATGAAATAAAATGCAGAAAAAGCTGCCCTGGCCTTCCCCGTGCACACGCATATACACCGCCCTTCCCCCCTCAGCTGCTTCCCTTCTGACTCATGGGGGATTACTCGTCTGATCACTTTGATCTGCTTGTCGTTGCCAAAGCTATTTTCTCCATCCAGCCCACAGACAGGCGAGGCACATTCAGGTTAAATGTGCCTACCGACACCCAGACTGCACCTACTAAAACCCATGCTGCACAGCTAACAGGAGGCAGAGCCAATTTCAGTTAGGACTGGCAAGAACGGTATCTGGTTATTGGAGGATGTTGCACAACGCAGATGAATAATAGTTGCTTCTAACCACAAGACAGTTTGCTCCTGACGCAACAGGATCTTACACATGATACGGGCTCCGATATGAAAGGAGGGTCAAGAAGCTGACACACACGGGGCTTAAACTAAAACTAAAACTACAGGTCATGTCGCTGGCGCCACATGATTGCAGTGCATGAGTCCTGAATGCAAAGCAAAGGAGGGAAGTGTTCTGACTCTTTGACACTTATCTGTTTGAAGAAGTAGATAAAAGAGTGCAGCAGATAGGGGTGCATGAAGCTCTCTCTCACTTTAAAATTTCTCTCAGGCTACTTGTGCAGTCAAGGCACACAAAAAAATTTGATGACACTTTTTTCATGACACATGAATCAACGCGAGAGATGCGAAGCATGCCAGCCAGGCCGATGTGGCTGTGAGCCGTTTCTGCTACGCCTCATCTGGTTCACGATGTTCCTGTCACTGCCTGCTTTTGGCGCCGGGTAAACCACTCCAGCCGGGAAAAAAGATGCAGTTACATGATTCAGTTTCTGTGGGAAATGGCTGTCTTTCTCTTTGTCCGTAATATTTTTCTCTGCAACCTCCACCACCACCCGTCCACCCACCCACCCACCCATCCATCCTCCATCTCGGAGACTCGGAGGAGCCGGCGCTATCAGCGGGTGTCATTTCATGAGAGCCATCATCAAAGGCGGCTGCCTGGTTTCCATGGAAACAGCCCACTTCAGGGGAGAAGATCGGAGGAGGCATGTGTTATAATGCTGCGGGTTACCATGGAGACTGGAGCGACAGCTTACATAAGTATTCATTGTGCGTCTGTTGCGCCGAGCCACATTCCTCCATATAATTAATGCTCAGAGTGTTTGCTCGCTGCTGTCAAAAATTACAGCAATGTCATTTCAAGTGGCAGGCAGCGGCAGCTCATCGGCCGCCGCCGCCACAGTCAAGGTCAGGCTAATTTCCCCGCCAATTAAGCCCAGCTTGTGCATGGAACAGCTGTCAACTGCCATCTCCAAGGTGACACATCAAATTGTATTTTTTCCCTTCCAAAAAGCCTTTCAACGCTTTGCTCACAGTCCCAAATGCTCACTTTAAAGACCAAAAGCCTCACAGAAGACACCCGCGCTCGTGCGGAAATAGGAAGTGTTCCCCGAAATGTAATGGGGTGGTGGAGGCAAGAAAGCATGGTGTAAAGGTGGACGTCAGTGTGTTTTATCGGTCCTCAGCTATTCTGCCAATAACTAATGGAGCTCTTTTGAAGAGAAAAAACACTGCAGTCAAATTGCCTCGAGTGCTCGGACTCCAAATGAAAGCAGACAAATGACGTCCATTTTATCTGAACTATGCATAATGCATTTTCTCTATCTCTGATTTATGCACTCATCACATCATATATTCCGCCATCTCCTCCGAGCTGCAGCCTTTTAAGTCCTGATTGCAATTAGGTGCTGTATATATGCTTCACTTTCATCTCGGCTGTATGGAGCTAACCAATATTCTGCTGCAGCAGTTGTAACACACCCAACAAAAAAAATTTATTTGCACGGTGAGGGATTGCACCATAAATAAAAATAACTCCATGCCTTTACAAGTGAAACGAAGTGAAGCCTACACTGGCCTCATGCAAACTGCAGTGCAGTTCCTTGGTAGTCTGCATGGCATAAAATGAACACTTGTCTATATCGGTTTCATTTTCATTTATCTATTATCATCAGAGCATGCTATATTCAGAAAATAATGATAGTGTGGTAATTGAATCTCACCTTTACCCACTTCCTGTGAGTCACATAACAGCAATCACATGAGCTTGCAAGCATCTGAAGATGCACGAGAACCACATTTGTGTGACCGCATTTTAAAACCCAGCGTAAAAATTTGCAGGATTTTCGTACTTTTCACCCTGTTTGTGCTCGTGATTTGGCCTTGAAGGCGCTGTGCAAACAGGCTCGGGGGTGGGGGAACTAGGATACAGCCTGTTGTAACCAAAACCATGTGCTGTGTGCAGCATACCATGTGGTGCCTTCTCGACATCTTCAGACTGTTGGAAGGCAGGAGGGTGGGGGTTGGGGAGGGGAGCTGGTTAGGAAACCACAACATGACAAATGTACTAATAACGCTGTCACACCGACCAGTGCCAGTTTGGGGAAGACTGTTGGGTAGTCGTTTGACACATAAACGACTATATAAGGAGTTCCTCTTTGTGCATTCTAGTACTTTAACTTGGGCAAGGAGGGCTGCAGCTTGTTACTGTCGCCTCAGTGTCAACAAGACCCATTAACCGTTTGAGAGTTGCAGAAGTGAACTCATGTGACCTGTGATGCGTTTTAAATGCGGAAGATTCCAGGTTACTTGCATTTTCCTGCGCAAATATTTAGTGCAGTAATGAAGCATGTTTTGGCCACACGAATTTGCCCTTAATTAGTCCCATACATCCAGCATTCAGACTTCAGCGTGACATAGTTAAGCACATAGCAGCACGTCTTATAAAAGCAAGGCAATCTGAATAACTACTGCATGCTACTATAATACCAGAGACAGATGGCAGGAGAGGAATGCCGTCTGACTACCGCAACCCGGAGTGTGACAGGGACATGCTCTACTAAGTGAGAAGAATGCGTTGTGACACTCCTCCGGGGCACCTTGTGAACAGCGTGACAGTGGCATGAAAGCGTCAACATGCCAGTTTTCACAGCACACCCCTCTCTCTTTGCAGGACTGCCAAGACTAGCGACACTTCAGTTCAACTTCCACACCAAAGGAGAGACTTGCAGCCGACTGATCCCGCTGCTCTACCGTTTTGCCATCAGGAAGTTGATCCGTTTCGCCCAGCTTTGGAACAAAAAAATAAAAAAATATGACTCTGTGCGCAGCAGGATGGTAGATGAGCTCAACCGTTGCCCGAGGCTGCTATTGTCACTGATGGCTGCAAATAGATTTTATATAACTCAATCAACACCACCTTGGCTGCACAGTGAGCTCACTCTCCGCCTTTCATAAACAGCTGTTGCACCGGATCATATTCTGGCGTTACACAAAGACCTCGGCAACGCTGTGACTACCGTACAATGGTATTTTTATGTTGCGCACCAACAAAACAAAGATGACTCTGTTGGGTTTGCCCAAAAGCACAGATACACAGTAACTGGTGTCTTTCCAAGCCCAGCCCTCGGGAGTTTTGTGCTGCTTGTTTTGGCAGACAGAGAGTATTTTGGCAGACAATGACAAACCTCCTCAACTGTAATCAAACCAAAAGAACGCCAACACCCTCTTTCAAGTATCAGTATCTGTGTCCCTTTTTATCTATCACTGTATGTTTGTCTGTTCTTTACAGTAAGTGCACAAACCAGATCCAGCTTCACCCAGTAATCAGTCCAGCACCGTCTAATTTAAGTAGGGAAACAAAATTACCATTAATGTCTTTACCAAATAGGGAGACTAGTAATTTCCTTGTCTTTACGTCAAGGGAAATGGCTCAAAAAATAGGTTGCATTCTCTCAGGATGAATTATTACCATTCATTCTGATGCCCTGCGGGCAGCTAACGCATCATACGGACCCATATTTCTTGGCAGCAAACATATTAGAGTTTGAACCCCTGTCATGACTACTCTGCAACCTTGCTGATACCCTGTAACCACCTCCAGTCGTAATCAGAATGTCAGACTGGAGGAGGGAGGGTGAATAATTGATGCTGTGTCTTTTGGGTTTGCTCATTTCACCAAGCAAAAAAAAAAGAAGTTTCTTGCCTTCATGGCCTGCAGCAAAACACTTAGCTTGCCTGGCACAGCGTTCAGCTTCTAAAGGGATGATGCATTGCTCAGAGAGCGCTTTTTGTGCCAAACCATCACATAAGATTCGACACAGGAAAAACAAACTTGTAGAGGAATAAAACTCCGGATGAACTCCTATAGCGCTGAAAACGAGAGGGAGACATCAAAGCAATTTTTACGACACGCACAAACGCTCATATCCACGAGGCTAAATCATGTCATTAGTGCATGAGATGACATCTTCCTGTAAGTAGAACACATAGTTTAGTAGGTGGAGGTGGCTGTGAGGCTGAAGGGTGTTGGCAGAGTCTTCCACTTCTGCCGTGACAGCCAGACATCAGACAAACAGAGAGCCGACAGAGACTTAGAGCTGAGAATAGCAGAGGTGCCCTTTTGTTTCCGTGCAGCCAGGAAACATTGAACTGTCCTGCAGTCTATCACATCCCACTTTGGGGGGGAAAAAAGCAGGATTTGCACACAAACTAACTCTAACAACATTAAAACAGGACCTGAGTCAAGACCATGTCGTCCCTGATAATGGCTGTCTTTCAACTGGTCATTTGCTAAATCCTGGATTCTGTTGTTTGGTGTGCTTTCTGTTCACACGTGGTACCAATACAGTTTCAATTACTGCTACCTATTACACAATTACAGCATGATAAAAAAAAAACACTGCTGGGTTTGAAAGATAAAACATAACACATTACAGTGAGGTGTAGAAGTCCACCCATAAAAATCAAAGATTTAAACTTCAGGGTAGTCTCCTTGGGCGGCGCTGCATTTCTTTTAGTGCACTTTTTGGAAGTCCTGTTTAGATTCAAGCTGGACTTTCACCGTGGACCCCAAACCTGAACAGAAAGCAAGCATCAGCCTCTGAAGACTTCTGAAACAGTCTAACTAACATTTGGTGATATGAACTGGGTCTCTGGCCATATCCTGGTGACTTACAAGCACTGAAGTAATCTCTAGTATCCAAGGCCAAAGGACACACAAGATGTGAGGATCAGTTTTGCACTGGAGAATTTGGGGTTTGTTTCAGAAGAAACAACCTGCTCTGGAGTGCTTGTGATTTTGCCATTGTGCCGCGCACAGTGAAAACGGAGAAACAGAGTTTCTGGTGATCCCAAGAAAGTCTTTGCTAACAACCCACCCAAAGATTTGGCTCCTAACAACTTCGCCCTCTTCATTAAAATGAATATTATCTGCAGGTAATAAAATTCCATAATGAAACATGTATGTCACTTGCATTGCACGTGTTCTTCAAATAAATGCACAGTTAAAATCGGGTTTTAGAAAGGTATCAACTACCTAACAAAAAATACCATGCATACAACTTCAACAAGTACAGTAATCCAAAGCTCAGCAGACCTCCTGACCCTAGTTACTAAGCCAGGATAAGCTATTACAATTGCTGTTTGGGGGAGGACTTGAGCAAATTGCCAAATATAAGTGTTTTTCCAACATTTTACCTCCAGTCTAAAGCTGACATAAATCCAGAAAGGATTTGTTTTAGAAATCACTCCCATCTCCACGGCCAATGTGCCAAAGCCACCTGCAATCACAGCTTTTCTCATCTCATGTCAGATGCTAAAGTTAGCTTCTATGGCCTTATCTACAAACAGCACTAAACCCAACTGTCTTTAGCTAGTGTTATCTCCCCGTCTAAGTGATATACAGCACCTGCTGCCTGTCACAGATAGACTTAGCCCACACTAAATCCAGCCAGGATGTCCACATTAACGCAAACACGCCACAAAGTTCACCTGCATTACATGTTTTGGCAGAGAAATCAATGATAAATCTCAGTCTTCATAATGAAAAATGTTCAGGGAAGTACTTATTGCCAAGCAATAATCCCAAGGATGGGTTATTGTATTTTCTCTATTGATCCTTCAGATTTATGCACCCACACTTGGATTTGTTGCCTGTTGCTGTAAAGAAATAAAATGTATCTAGCATAGTGAGAGACACATTTCCACACAAAAAAACCCTCTTTAGTTCTTGGCAGGCTCGATATTAGCTCTTAAAATCAACCATTAATCCAGAGACATCTTGTCACTGTCAATCAGACAGGCGGATCCATGTGTTTGTCTGTGTTTGTCTCACAGTCGCTAGTCAATATAAAAAAACAACCTTGGCATCAATTTGTCAGCTTGTCTGGATGGGTCTTAAAATCAGGTCATTATCGCAGCAGGCACAAATCCGCTCTTAGATTGCTTGAGGTAGCGATTCTTACATAAGGCCACCCAACAACTTCCAAAACCATAAACTTATGAGAAACATCCAACAGGTTCAGACTGCATATCGTTCAGGGTGAGCTCTTGTTTGTACTGACCAGTAATCTGAACCTTTTCCATGTCGAGGTTAACAAGTTGCTTCTAAATTGGCAGATGAAGCTCATGTGCAGATGCACCCACTGGGTTTCTGATGCAACATGTTAAATAATGAGAATCGGAGTGGTACTGCTTTCTGCAGCCAACAAATAACTGAAGGGAAGTCGGGTTTGAACCCCAGTGGGATTTTTAAAGCTGCAACTTAGCACAGACGGGAAAAAAATTACAAAAGTGATATGTTTTATGGGCTTTCTCTTGATTGGCTGTCACCGAGCTAAGAAAATACTGCTCGGCTGTATCCTCCAGAGTGTCACTGCTCCAGTAGCAACAGGAAATTTATGGCAGTCCAAGCTCTCATAAGGTCTCTGGAAAAAAAAAAGAAATAAGATGGAGTCACTGGAAACAGCACACACTGTACTTTATTCTGTAATTCCTCCTTTTACACAACTAATTACGATTCAGTCAGCTTGGTGTCACAAGACTTGTCATCTGTTTGGAGATGACGCCAGCTGCAAGTTGTTCAAAACACAAACTGAGTCATGAGCCCAAAGCATCCAAAATCAGAGTTTGGTTTTGATCCTCGACAGAGAGTTTCCTTTAAAAAATGTTCTGGCAAAATCAAACATTTTATTTACAGTCAACAAAGGATTTTCACTCTCATTTTCAAAGTGAAAGTTCACCTTTCTGAACCGCTCACCACAACGTATACCATTCATTAAGTATATTTTTGACTCATCCTCACCAGAGCGCGCCTGCTTTTCTGGAGGGCACTGCATGGTTCAAGACCAGGGTAGGGCGTGTACCTTCGAGTTTATGTGTGTGTGGGTGGCTGGTTTAGTGTCTGAATGAAACAGCATGGGAGAAGAGGGAGAGGAAGAGGGGGGGAATGAATAACGTGTCAGGCTTTTTAGTTGAGAAACTTCTTGTGTTGATGAATAATTGAGCTGTAGTCAGGCAGAGAGCTATTTCATGAGCTCCTCGGTCTCCTAGATAAAATTAGACCCTTCTCTCTGTGTAGACAGTCTCTTTGAACTGCTACTGTCTCAGAGCATCACTCGGCTCTCTCTACAGCCCGCTTGTGCCTTTTTGAGCAATAAGTCTCAGTAGATATGAGGAGTGAGACAAACATGCTCGGTGGACGAGGGGAAATCTGTGTTATACAAGCCAGGAAGCAGAAAAATTGTACTTTACCGGGCTCTGTTCTAGGTGAATTTCGTGTGTGTGTGTGTGTTAAACGTATTAGAATAAAAGCACTAGTATTATTCTTGTGTTGATTTGGGGCCCTAATTTGATATTCAGAGCTCCCCTCTGCAGAAGCTGTAATGAAGTTCTGTCTCTCCTCCGTCTACCTGTCATACCAAGATCCCCCAGGCTTTCCTGTCTTTGCCCGGCCTCTGAATACCCACAGCCCATCTCAATCTGTCACTCCTGTCAGACCCACAACGCCACCAAAGAACCCAGAAAGTAGGACACTGAGAACTCATAGCACACACACACACACACACACACACACACACACTGAGAGAAATGTTTCATAAATTGTAGTGAAAAATACACATTTTGCGACAGAGGCCTCAGAGTCCGTCAACGTAATATCTGGTGTTATCTGTGGACAGCCAGCTCTAAATGGGGCATTCAGTGACTCTTCAAAGCCCCCGTTTCTGCGGGGCAACTCGGGCTGCATTGTTACTGTTTTAATTAGAACTGCTTCTCGCCTGCTCCCTGAGATCCACCCAGCCTCAACATCAAAGCGCTGCTCTGAATAATGATGTACCCCTCCATGCCTCAGGTACAGCCTGAATCCCCACCACCCCAACCCACCTCTTCTCCTTATATCCCTACACCCCTCCCTCCACACCTCTTTGTACCTCTCTGCTTCCCAATTTACTGCTGTTTCTCTGCGTGCTGACATAACACTATTTTGTCATGTTCAGGGCAGCGAGTTGACGGCGGGCTTTCCGTGCGTTCGTGTTCAATGAGGCTATGGTAGTCTGGCGCTTACAGTCTCGAGAGTCAATTTCTTTCCATCTGTCCTCTACGTACTGGGTTTAAATCTAACTTCGGTTCTTTCTATGTGGAATTTGCATGTTTTCTACAGGTACTCTAACCCCTTCCCAGAATCCTCAGCCTATGCAAGTGATCTTAACAGGAGATTCTAAATTGGCCGAAGCAGTAAATGTGAGTTTGCTTATCTGTCTCCATGTGTAACCCGTAGAGTGACTGATGACCTGATAAAGGTGTAAACCTCCCATCGCTCTAGATCCACCACCCAACCCCTGACCGTGCACTGGATAATCCAAAGAAAATTGATATAGATTTAATTTAGTCACATATCTAATTTTTCTGAACAAAAATCATTACAGTCCTTTATCAAAAGTCCAGAAAGCACAACATACAGTAAATGTATGACCTAATTTTACAGATCACATTTACAGAGAGAGATGAAGTCGATTTCATGGCGGCGGTCCCTTTATATCACAACAGAAGAAGAGAAAAAGGAAGTTTGATGTGTTACTTTCGCTCAGCAAACTAAAAGCCTCACAGTTCAGTCTTTGCAATGGAAATGCCAGCTGAACTCAAGGTCAAGCTTTTTGTTTTTTTCCAGCAGCTTTCGACTGTTCGAAATGATCTTCACCTGCATCAGTTACGAGCTGCCTCATCGAACACAGATTAAATTAATGTTGCGTAGCTCAAGATTAGCATTATAAGGGACAAACTCATTTATGGCTGCGTAATGAAATTCATCAGACTGCTAGTGAGGGCATTAACAGGCTCTTTAAATGCTTATTTGTACAAAAGCAATTATTTGTCACTGATTTACAATACATAAGAAGTAGACACACTTAAATGTTGCAAATAAAGAAAGCTACCCTCTTAACAATCAAACAAAGCTATAATAACAAGAGAAAGTAATCCATTGAGAATCTTTCTGCCCATGCTGGGCTCAAGCTTAGCTCTTTCCTTTAAAAACATCACCTCATATAATCCATCCTCTGTCTCATATTGGCTTTCACTGGCGTTCCTCTGTGCTGACTCAGAGCTGCATTCCTCATACACTCCTGTAAACACACACAAGAATGAGGCAACACCAACAAAGTCTCATGAAATATAAAGGTTATGCAATCTCTTGAATCACTGTGCACTCAGCTGATTATTCACTAGGCATGACACCCATTAAGGCAGATCATATTTTAATGAGTTTAAAACATAGTAGCATCTAGGAACCTAGGAAGCAATGCACAATTATGTAACTCTTAACCTTCTCTTGAATTGCATTGTGTATTGTATTCAAAGCAGGTCACGGATCATCCTCCAGTCAGATGGCGGCATAATTGTGGGGGCATAATTTAATAATCTGATTTACATAAAACTGGAAGGGGTGTTTAAAATTGCAAGGAAATCTTCACCATGTGTGACTTTTCAAAGTCGTACAATGTTTCGGCTGAAGTATCAAAACTTTGCTAAAGTAAAGGTTATTTTAGCTCATCTATTCCCCTTTCCTGTAAACGGAAACAAAACATTTTCATTATAAATATAAAATCACCAGAACTTCTTTCAGGAGTTTGTCATATAATATTTCAATATTTAGCAATAATGTAACACAACAAATATATACACTCTAGTGTTCTCTAGTACAAAGTTCATGTAATATAACCTTGTGAGAATAGTGCAACTAATTATTTCCTAAATTCACAGCTAGTTGGTGTCATTTTTAAACCAAACATATTTCCAGTATTTCCACTAGTGCTACATGCTAGGCTAATTATAGCTAAACATAATTCTTACAAGTAAAACTGCCTTAATATAGCAAATTTGTCTTAAGAGGCATAAATGAAAGAATAGTTTTGACATTTTTAGAAAAGACATTTGAAAAAATAGTTATTCAATAATGAAATAAACAGAACTACTGGTAAACATGGCGCAGTAGCCAGGAGACAGCTAACTCAGCTTAGCATAGCAAATGAAAACAGAAGGTATGGTTAGCTTTCTATGTCCAAAATAGAGATATACTTACAAAAGTCACAAGAAAGTCCCTCAAAAGACATGCAGAAAGCCCCCACTACAACTTTTTCCATTCCCTATTTGTGAAATGTTGTCAGTGACTAAGGATTTTTCTGAATAACTGTTGCTATTCTTAGTCTTTAAGCTAATCTAAACACTTCCTGACCTGCCTCTTTCAATGTATTCTTCAATGCATTAGCCAAATGTTTAACTAATCCTTTAAGAGCAGCAGTGCTAGTTTCAGGCTGTACATGTGATGTACAAACCATGTTTCAGCCCAGAAATGATGTAAATTAAGACTCCCTGCTACAGTAATAAGGTCAACTGAAGAAAAACACATGTTCTTGTATAAATCACATTAGCAAGCATTGCAGAAGGGATTGAAAATACATAATTTTTCCAACCTTTATATTCCACCCCTTCTTTTGTTACAGCAAGCTTAGCACAGTAATCCTACTTTGAGCGTGCTGCATTTGAATTTTTAATCTTAGGTAAAGGCGGTGTGCCGCTTTGCTTGTTAGGACGAGAATAGCAGTGCTACAGCAAAATTACCATGTGGCCTCCGACATCTTCATCAGGCAACAAAGTGCCTATTTTTGTTTGTTGTCTGGATAAAGGCCTGTCAGCTGGCTACAAGGCCGGGATTAATTGCCGTGGTTGAGGTGATGTAGTGTTTTCTTTGGTCATGTATTGATGGGGGTTGCTTTGGCCCGTTTAACCTGTGAGGCCTTTAGGGAGTAGAACATTGAGAGCAACCTAAGGCCAAAGTCTGACGCATCTATCATGAGGATTACATCACTTACACCATCAAAGGTCAGTCACATTAGGTGTTCACAGTTTCCTCTGTGAAAGAGTTGCAGCAGTTTAAAGTGTTGCAGTGCGTTAGCTGTAAAATGTCAACATGTTTCTTTGCAATTTAATCATTTTGTGTGGCGTCGGCTTCTCTTCTGCCTCAGTTAATGATGGTACTCAGACAAATAGATGGAGTTTTCTAGAGTAAGTCTTTCTACTGCAGCTTCCCGCTGGGAAAACGACCGTACTGAGAGAACAGTGAACTCACTGTACTCTATTTTTGTGTTATTGGATGAATACATGCATGTTTGTGTTTGTGCAATGGGGCGGGGTGGGAGCAGGGGGGTTGTGTTAGCGTGGGCGAGCCAGTGAAACAAAAATCAATGCTGTAATTGGCGCGCACCTCCTGATGAAGCTATTTGAGAATCGCAGCCCCAGAGGTCACGGAGAGGATGACCCATGACGATGACATCAGAGCCCAGAGCACAACAACAAACGCGGTCTTGTTGCAGCAAAAACAAAGGATGTTTGTTTGCCGGGTCCTTTTTTCTCTTTCAAGATCCATCCTGTGAGTTGAGAATGTGACGACGCAGTACACTGACCTTTGTTTCTCTGGTAACAGACTCTCTCTGTCGGTCTTCAAAGTACTGAAGGGGGCGAGGGGGTGGGGCTCAGAGTAGCCTTTGGTGTTGAGTGCTGATCACATGAGAAGCTGAAATAACAAAGCAGCCTGATCTACACACAGTCATGTGAGTCAGATCTCTAAATACCTGGACTAACACTGATTCCTGATCAAGTAAATAAGCATAAAGGAGAAAATGAGCCTAAGAAATGCATATTAAAATGGATCTATAAATCCTATACAGCCCTACTGTGGAAGTACATTGAAATAGTATCATGACTTTCATTTCCCAGCCTCCTCAATGTCCCAGACACTGAAGATAACAACACCAGTGCAATGAGTCAGCACAGTCATCCATCCTTCTAAGGTTATTGGCAAGCCCCTCTGAGGATAACATGACATGACAGTGGAGCTGCTAAAGTCTTCTGTCTCCTGCCTCTTCACAGAGGTGTACGCAGTTATGAGGGGAACAAGATGCAAATTGCAAATGTTAGACCAAGCATGAAAATGCGAGGGAAAGTGATTTATGGTGCAATCTGTGAGTATCCCTCTTAATTAATATCGTGTCATATTGTCCATGGACGAGGTTTCTCTGATGAAGCACGGGAACAAGAAGACACTGGAAATCCTGGACGGCTTTCAGTAAAGGGGCACCGAGATAAATCAAAGATAGTTTTTGAAGTACGAGCCATAAGGGACGTGTGATTAAGTAAATGACACGGCGTCTTTCTCGCACACGGCAGGCCAAACGTGGCTGTAATATTACTGCCACGTGTGAGATGAATGGAAATGGGAACGTTGTGTCATTTACAGCCAGCAGAGAGTGTTAATGGCAGTGTGATGGCTGACATTAACATTTCAGGCATGTAACAAGCTGCCGGCATGGAGCAGCTACCTGCGATTCGTGCACATTATCACCAACGTGATAAGCCAAAGTCTGTGTTACAGATTGCTGCACAATTGTGTTATGTGTTTATATACCACCTTGCATTTAATCGTGAAATATTATTACGCTTTATTAATCCTCAGGTTTCTTCCTGTTAAAAGGGGGTTTTTCTTTCCCGCTGTCACCAAGTGCTTGCTCAAAGAGGGTCATCTGATTGTTGGGCATTTCTCTCTATTTATGTAGGGTCTTTACTTTATTATATAAAGTGCCTTGAGGTAACTGCTGTTGTGATTTGGCGCTATATAAATAAAACTGACTTGAAATTGGTTCTCACATATTTGTATACCACTGAAAAATGCAAAGCACAGGATAATAATGAGAACTACTGTAAGGATGTTTTTAATTAAATGAAAGGAGTCTGCACAAGTGTAATAAAATAGCAGCTTCAATACTTACCCGATGAAAGAAATACAAATCACTTTTTTTCTTCAATTAAATTGTAGTTAAACTTAGCAGTTGTGGTTATTGAGTGAATGATAAATGATGCGTCTGGTATTTCTATATCATTTATGTTATGCAACAGGAATGCAATGTTTTTATGTGAGATGACAATAAAGCTCTTACAAAACTCTTGAATATGATAATCGTAATGATTGTGAAAGTAAAATCAGATATCATAGTATAAAATTATGCAAGGTTACATCAGGGTTTCTCTGATTCTGTTGCTCTTTCTATTCTGATGCCATATAGGGAAATATATAACAGATATACTGAATTGTTGGATTTGTCATTACAAATGACATTACTTACGTGGGACAAGTTGAATCATTTCATATAAGTCTCACAGGTAAAAAGTGCTTGATAAAATAATTTAACCTTAATTTCCATTTGGTAGCTGTTTAGAAGCGACCTGGATTTTTGGAGTTCAAACTCCATCTGCTGATGACAATTGTGTTGCTAATGGACAACCAAATGGGCTTTTACATTTGTTGTGGATGTCAGGAGTGAGCTCTGAAACTCTAGATGAAATGTAGTTTGGATCAAACGCTGCATAAAACTTTGATTGTGACAGGCTATCAGCAGCCCCTCCCTTCATGTATGAAAGGCAGCCAGAAATACTGCCAATCATCGGAGATAGAGAGCGCATCCAGTCTTTGTGCTCACGTCTGTGCCCGTCGCTCAGCCTGGTACTGTCAGCAGTTCCGCACCCCCTCAGGATTCCCGCAGCGCCATGTGGCAACGAGGGTCACATTGCATTCTGGGAGAAACTCTCCTATGATCCCCCTCTGGGCACAAACCCCCACCTCTCCGCTAACAATCTTGCCCGGTCTCCTCCAAAAATTCCTCTGCCCCCCAGGGCACTGCACAGCCCAAAATAACAGGACACATCAGCACTTTCATCTGCACCCCTGAGCAAGCTCAGACACTGCAGCAGCAGCTGTTAGACCACTCGCAGGCACGGATAGTTCTGAAAAGTACTAAGGCACTATAGTTGGCACACCCCTTTCCCCCTCTAGTGATACGAGCACAGACTGAGCCAGACTTGGATAAGAGTGCCAAGCTAGGTGGGGCTGACAGAGTTGTCCTTTAGCCGTCCTTCAGAGAAAGACACTGTAAGATGAACACACTGCATAAACACCAGTTTGCCGCTATGGTATCCTATTAAGGCTAAGTCGGGGTATTAGATGGTAAGGTAATCAGTGACATGTAAGGGCTTATTGTCAAAATTTATACCACGTATGGCCACAAGATACATTCTTAAACTCCTCTGGCCTTCCTAAATTTCCCTGGCTATTTGATGAAAGCCACAATACAGACAGAGCAGAGAGAGTACTGAGATAAAGGAGGATTTCTTCCTGGGATACAAACTATACACTTCAAACAAAGCACAATACAGGCTGTTCCACAGATAAATATATTTATCGCTGTAAAATAAAAAAAATAATGGTATCAGCAGAGTAGCAGAAAAAGTTACTTAGATAAAGGTCACAGAGGCCGGTTAGGTTACTGTGTCACTTTGTAGATCAACACAATAAAACACATGACCTCTGTTGAAAGTTGCGACTTTGCAACAGAGAAGCCTGATGTATCTGAAGAGATTGTTTCGCAACACCTGATGGAGGAGTATAGACCTGCCGGTAATAACTCACAGTCAAGCTGTTTGCTGCAGGGTACAAACATCAACCTTATGTGCAAAGGAGGAAACAGAAATATGTACTGTAGTGTAGGAAGGATACAAAAACCTCAGTACTTTGAAGATAAAATGATTTAGATATTAAAATATTTTTTTCAAAAGCATTATATTTTGTTGTAAAGGATTTCTTTACTTTTAAAGGAATGTGACACTCTAATTATCCATGAACATTAAGATTAACGTTGAGCTAACCAAGCTGCAAAACATGAAGACATGAAGCTGGCTCTCATAGACGGTATAAAACATTTTTCCAGGTTGGAAAAATAAAGACAGCATTGATCTGCATTGATCTGCATTCCGGCGGCTACCAGATGGCAATACCTGTGGTTGCTAAAAGACTTCCAATCCCATAGATGTCTGTTGGCTTCTGTCTCTACCTCTGTTAACGCATTCCTGCTGGACTTATAGCCTCATTCACTCATTTTGGGTCATATTAAATTAAAAAAGGTTGTGTTTTGTAAAGCTTGTTCATACCATGTTTCAAAATGAAGAATCTGTGATATCAAACCTCAAAAGACAGTCAGCTGTCAATAACAGGAAATTACCCAGTGAGCATGTAGTCTAATATTAAAACCCGCCCTTCTACTTTTGTGACATCAAGATGACAGAAAGGCTCAGCTCAACACTTCAAAACAAGATTTCACAAACCAACAAATTACGTAAAAGTAGGTCACAGTCATTATAGCTAAGTTGTCTTTTTTAATGTGTTATGGCTCCAAGAGGGACTCAGTCCTTATACACTTTTCATAAAGTTAAATAATAGATAGAAATACTTTTTTATACAACCTGCTAATTTAGCACTGACTGGAAAATGTTAATATCTAAACATTTCTTTACCAAGACTATTGCAACTTTGTGTGACTGGCTGCTTTCAATACATGTAGCGTTAGCTGCTAGCTTTTAACTTCACTTTAGCTCTGCTAATTGGCATCAGAGAGCTCGACTCAAATTGACTGTGGTTAACATACAAACCATCGAAGAAGGCTATACTCCAGCGCTGGTGAGTGATGCTCTCTTATTTTATAGGTATGCTACTTAATTAGCAGCTAGCTGTACGTTAGCCAAGCTAGCTAGTCGCTTTTATCATGTAATGCTAAAATCCAGGTGAAGGTAGCTTCACTTCTCATGTTTTATTCCCAGATGCCACATTTTATAAAAAAATATAAAAAAAACTTTCTTTTTTTGAGTTTTTCTAATTTAAGTTAAATTTAATTACAAATCCCATGAACTGTTTCTTCAAGGCACTTTATAAACGTTTAATGGTGTGTTGCTAAATAAGTCACAAGCCTGCATTTCCAAGTTCCTAGTTGGAATTTGATTCTGGAACTCCCCCTCAACTCACATTTACCACTCGGAAAGTTGAAGCAAAGTCGAACCAACCCAAACGTAACATTGCAAGATGGCAACACATAACGTAAACAGCAGTAAAACTGTAAACTTTTAATCCCTTGCACTGATCAGGCTCTACCCATGAATGTGTTTTTAAGGGCACAAACTAGTATTATGCTGTACTACTAGTGAAACCAACCAAAACGAATCCTGTTTTTCCTCAAATTTTCTGGGACATGCTAACTCAGAAGTGACATCACTCCCAAGTTACAACATCCGAGTTCTGAGGTATCTGGAGCGAAGCAAAAGATTAACCATGAGAAAACCCCAACAGCCATTTGCTGAGACTGGTTGGGGGTAAAGGTTGAATGACCCAAATGAAGTGCTGACACTTTTTAAACCAGACCAGCAAATTTTACTGCAGCAAAGATATTTGGTCCCTGATCACATTTACTTAATAAACACAACTGACCATGTTCAAGGGTGGGAAGCCAGTTAGGGATGATGCCCTTCCAGCAGCTCTTGGTGGTTGGCTAAGTCCATGGGGGTTCATCATAACCCCCCTTTAGTAATGCTCTTCCCTAGCCTGGAGAGTAATACAGCTTCATTGAGCATTTTTGAGCTGGAGTTTAAAAAGAGGAAGAAGAGTGTAAAGTGTAGCAATAAGGTTTTCTATGGACTGTGTGTGCTCTCGCTGTTTCCCTGGCAACGGACATATTGACATGCTGCAGTGCTGCTGCTGGAAGTTGGCGGGCAGCCAGGAAGTACCCTGCCTGCACACAATCTCACATTCAGTTCTTTGCCAGCACTATCACTCCAGCTTCACGCAATTCCCATCTCACTTTTGTTCCCCATGTTGGTGGGTTTCTGAGACCAGCTGAACGCCAGTCTGAAGACTAATGACTTGGGTGGATTGTGCAGCGTGTGTTTGTTGGGTGTTGTTAGGCAGAGAGAGGAAAAAGAAAGACAGCACGATGGGGGGAGGGAGAGCGAGTAAGAGCCAGAGAAAAACATGGAGGTAGGAGGGAGGGGTGAAGTCTGTGCCATGCGGTGCTTGCATGTTAAGATGAATAGAGGGAAAGGAGAGGCTTGTGTTATGTTACAGGAACATAGTAGAGGCTCGGGGGGTTGGGCTCTACATCAACAGATGGATAAACCCGAGAGAAGAATGCGTGCCAAGCGCCAAATGTATCAGCGGCTTGCTGGGGCATGAAAATGTCAGGTGTCAGCGGCGAGCCACGCGGTCGCTGCTATTTATACAATCCACCATGTGCTGAATGTACACATAAGGCCTTGTGAACGAGGATGACGGGGGCTAAGGGTAGGAGTATTGCCATGCAGAGGAGGAGGAGAACTGGATAGATGAGTGGCTGACTCACCTCTTTATCTGCCATGGATACAGACAGCCTGAGAGGAGCCTCTGTGGCCCTATGTGTTCACTTGGGTTGGGCACGGAAATGTCAACACTACAGAGGGTTGCACATATCTAACAACCTCATAGAGGGATAAGGGCTAGCATTATCTCATCACTGCTGGGAAAGCTGTACTTAGATCTGGGGCAAGTGTTGACTGGTCATGTTAGGAACACACAAAACACACACTAGCTACCACATTTCATGCTTTCTTTTTCTGCCGCCGTCTTCGAGGGGCAACAAAATGACACATGCAGCTCGGAAAGGAAATTCGCCACAGCTCCATGCTGACTGAAAGCAATTTAGTGGGTTCTTACTCTCCAATTAGTGACCGGCTGGTGAACGAGTAACCCCATCAAAACACATCAGTTGGCATTTTGTTGCACGGCCTTTTTGCAAAGCCCTCGGGCTCTATGTCAACTGCGTCCTTGTCCAGACAAAGCCTCCTAAACCCGGGATTTCATTTCCACATTGTGCCCCGGTGTCCCCTTCATTGTTGATTTTTCCACTATGTGCAAGGCCAGGGCATTTGTACCAGTCTGTTAGGCCCACGTCAAAAGGAAAAGTATCTGCTGTTGATGGCTGGGCCATTCTTGTTATTCATGTCATGCCTGGTGGTTTAGTAGGGCAGGGTGCAGAATTTTCCAGAAGCAGCTGTGTGCTAGTGAAACTGACAGCGTGCCAGCCCGAAAGGGTTTCTATCTCTCTCCTCTCTCTCTCTCTCCAAAAGCCTCCCGCCCCTCCCTTCCCCTCCATCGGCATGCTTGGCTCGACGCCCGGACTTACTCAAACTCACACTCAACCAGAAATATCCGCTCTCTCCCCCCTCCTCCCTCCCTTGAACATATCCCTCTGGCTGAACAGAGAAGCTTCCATCACTGCGGATGACATTGGATCATTTTTCTCCCCCTGCACATTCCAGCCAAAGAGGAGGACAAGGGAGGGGAGCGGCTGCTGTTCCTGCTCTGTGATTATATCATTACAGAGCAGCAGACATGTATACAGTATATCAAGCGCAACCTGTCATTAGCATACTTTATTTCGTGATGGCTAAATACAAGTGCGCTTTTGTTGGATTCAAATAGATGGATGGATCGCCTTTGTGCCCGCACGGCAGAGTTAAATCTGCAAATGCTTTCCTCCGAGCACTCTGAATTTCACTCCATCAACCTTGAGCTATAAAAACCCTTCTGTTATTTACTGTACCATTATCCGCCACCCCCAACCCCAGACACCTGTTGTGACATAGCTCTGCCCGAGCTATCAGATACTCCAAAACGGCTCTGCTTGCGATCTAAATAAACCTGCCCGAGCGACGCAGGTTGTGTAACGCACTCGAAGTCACCGGCTCTAATAATAGACCACACCTGTCAAGCACAGGCCCTGCTTGTTCTCTGTGCTGACCTGACCTCCTCTCGCTCCTTAATGCCAACTCAAACGTTCCGCTGCTGGGAAGATAACCTAAACAGTTCCCGAGAAAATTAGTTCAAACAAACACAGAAAACAATAGGAGCAGAGGGGGAACGAGAGGTGGAGGTGAAATCAAGAGAATAGAGCACTTGATTGGCAAGGGAGACCAAACAAAGGCGATAAAAGCTTTATTCTGCCTCTGTAGAGATTGTGCTATGGCTGCCACTATAAGCCTTGATTGACAACAACATTAGCACTCGGTGAAGAAATGGCTCCCACTCACTGTTATGTAACATAAAAAAAATACAGCGAATTTGTGGACGGGTGTTCGTACGTGTGTGTGTTTGTGTGTGTGGGCATGTACGCATGACGTATTCCCAGATAAAAACAAAAGTGACAGGATATCTAAGAGTGTTGTTCTTATCTTCTGACAACTGTATGCCTTTAAGGAGATGAAAGGCGATGTACAACACACTGAAGATCTCTCAGGAATCCTGGATTTATGCAGCACATAAAAGTTGTCTCAGACATTTTGTGTGTGTGTGTGTGTGTGTGTGTGTGTGTGTGTGTGTGTGTGTGTGTGTGTGTGTGTGTGTGTGGTGCTTTGTTGTTTGGCAACACGACAGTGAAAGTTTAATTGCGTGTTTGCGGCGGAGGCAGCTGATCTCGTTGCACGCAGACACGGAGTGCTGTGTCCCGGCTTGAACTGGCCATAATTGCCCCCCTCCCTCTCTCGTCCCCTGGCCATAACCCTAGAGAGGAGCAGGCAAGGAGCAGAAAGGGACGGCAGGAAATGAGCAACCCGTAATACATCACCACAGATCTGCTGACACACCCCAGGGACCAAGCGATTCATCAGACCACCAGCCCGCCCTCTCATCAGGACATTCAGATACAGACCAGCAGTGCAAAGAAGGCTGCAATCAGAAGGACGGCTAAAACATTTTTTTTGCTGCATCATATCACTGCAGTGTTTCCTTTTTTTGTCTCAACATGAATCATGATTATTAGAAATGATCTGTTTAACCTCTGTACTGTGACCGGGGCACACTCGACTCTCCGTACATAGGCTTGGCATCATTATTCAAGCTTTAAAGGCAGATGGCCCTCAGAAGCCATCGCATCCATGAAATCCAGGCTCTCAGCTGACTAAACAAGCATCTTGGGGGTGCAGAGAGACAGACAGTCACCTGAACACCCCCCCCCCCCCACACACACACACACACACACACCCCCACACACACCCACACACACACACACACAGACACGCAAACACAAGCTTGCACACTGTAACCACCACAAGCTGACAGCTCAACCAAAGCTTCATTCACCAAACACACAGGGGAAAAGACAGCACTTTTTTGAGCAACACTCCACCAGACAGTCAATCACTATGATTGCATCTGAGTTTCTGAAAAGGTCTGGCTCCCAGTCCTTCTGTATATATAGTGCATTTTCATGAACTCTAGTTCATTTTGGATCTTTCCCAAAAAAACCTCAAAGCACTGAAAATCCACAGCAGGGCGGCAGGCTGAGGATCCTTCTAGATCAAAGTGTTGCTCGCTGCTCCCGTATTTACTTTTAGCATGGCTCTTATTGCCAGCTAAATCTAACTTTAGTTTGGCATGTCAAAGGCAGCAGCAAGCATCTTACTACCCTGACTGGCACGCACCTCCCAAAGGCCCAAAATACTGTGTCCGGAAGGTAAAGAAGTCGTGGCTTCTATTAAACACGACTGCATTTCTGTCATTATTAAAACTCTGCAGGGGTGTGTTTATGTTACAAATGTCTCCAGTGGAGCAAATTTAGACCTCCTTGTGGCCTATTTTCTCCAGCCATGTTGTTATGTACCAAAAATTCTCGATTGCACGCGATAACAGTCCCCTCACACGCCTCCTGTTTTTCATTTGGCATAGTAGCACCACGCCATCTTATCAGCTGATCCTGAGCCAGAAGCTAGGAGTAGTTGCTCAGCAGAAAGAGGAGGGATTGTGCTGGGCTCGGCTATAATATGAGAGAAAGCCCAAATGCTCTTGGATCAGTCCCATGCTTTGTCCTCATCCCTCATGTTGCCTCTCTCCCTCGTTCATTTTTCATCCTCTCTCCTTTCATCTTTTTCTCCTACGCTTCTCTCCTTCCTCTGCATCCTGCTCACTCTCTTCTTCCACCTCTCTCTCTCTGCTCCACTTATAAGATTTGGCAGCACTCCAAGATCTGAGAAAAACATTGGAGGCATAGCCTCGTTCTGATGTCTGGAAAGAGGGGGAGACTGAGAGAGTGAGAGAGCGCCAGAGTCCTCATTTCCATTTCACAGACTCCATTCACTGCAACACCAGAGCAAAAAGGGAGAATACAGGAATACGGAGAGATTGAGTCAGAGAGAAATGGATGGATGGAAAGATAAGGCAGGAAGCGATCGCAAGGAAGAAAAATGGAAAATAAGGTTCCCAAACCGCAGCGATAAAGCTAATAAAGAAATCCAGAGACAAACATGAAGCATGAAGTGAGGGAAAGGTGTCCCCATACTATCTTTTAAACAAAAAAACAAACAAAAAAGCTGTGTGTGCCCTCTTAAAGACACTGTTTTTGTGTATGTTCAGTTCCACTGCCATCCAAAACTACATTTAAACACATGTAATTACAGCAGAGAAAACACTGAACAATTCATGGTGCTCTTGCAGTAAACAAGCCTCATACCAGTTTGAGGGGAAAAACACACATACACACACATTTGGCACTCAGCATTGTAATCATCTTAACTTTGCTGGCCTTCATGGTAAACAGGCCAGTCAGATGTAACACCCCCCCGGCCCCTCTCCCCACTCTGCGGACCAAGCCAAGAATCAGAAGGGAAATTTTACACATCCTGCGGATCCTCCTAATTGCTGGTTGAAGCCCCAGCTTCTCCCCCGGTGCTGAGAAGAGAAACCGTCATTACCAGTCTCGCAGGAGCCCGAGCCCAGCACCAAAGGGAAACTTTGATTGATGAAGAGAAAAAGAAGCAGATCTGAGCGTGTCCTCGATACAACATTTGCTGTGACCTTGTTTTCCCTGACAGGTCTAAAATTAACCAAGCGGCTCAGTTATACTGGGAGTGGAGAAATGTAGACCAGATTCTCCTTTTGGCGCGTCCCCGTCTCTGCTTCGCTTTCAGGGGATTACAGCAGCACGAGCACGCCTTTTGATTTATTGTGCTAAACATGGATTCATTAGTGAAACAGCTGGCTACATTGAGTGCTTTAGTGTCTCCCACACAGGCCTTCGCTCCCTCCACCCACCCACTGGACCATATTCAACATTTTTTGATGTAAAATAAATGCCTAAGGATTAGAATTTGTAGTTGTGTTTTTCAATGAACACGCTGTCAGCATTGGCGTCACGCTTGGCTGATGTTTCGAACAAAACGAACGTCAACAAATACGATTATCTTTTTTAAAAACGGTGTCATTTTTTGAGTATTTTTCCATACGTGAAGGAGAAACGCTTATCTGTGCGGTCAAGTGCTAGAATAAACTCATCTAGTGCTGTAAAGACAACAAATATGAACTCTGAGTTTTACTATCGCACCGACATCTTTGCGTAATGCCCGAGTTAATCATTACCAGGAGAGGCAGCCAAGCAGCACACACTGGCTGCGTCACCTGTCTGTTATTGCCTTTCACTTAGCTTGATTAACTGGATTGTGTCGAGTCAATATCGATCAAACAGTCAGTGAAGGATTTTATGACCATTGATTGGACCCGCGGCCGCCTGATGAAAGATCGCCGGATTTCAGGGATATTTCAAACACTTGACTGTAGCCCAGCAAAAGCCCCAAGTTGCTATCCGGAAGCAGTGGGAAGAGAAGGAATCGAATTAAACTTTACCCAAGGTTGGACTTGGATTTCACCCGGTCAGGTTTTCTATAAATCATTTGAGGGTAAAAACACATCAAAGTCAGGAGCGTTCGCCTCACAAGCAGGGCTTAGATATTAAAAATCCCTGAAGGTTCGTGTAAGTAAACATAATAAAAACGTGAGTCGTTAACCACAAATGGTTCCTGCGTGATCGTACCGAAAGCAGGAGAGATGATTCACTTTTTTTTTTTTCTAAAAAAGAAAAGATGTATAATCAGAAAAATTAAATCCGAACTTCATGCTATCAGCTCTGTGCGGCCCTGATCCTCACATGCAGGCTGTTTACAGAAAAGCTCCCTCCCTGCATATTAACCAACAGCCTGCACTAGAGCATCTGCCGTGCACCGATTTCACCGGTAACCACGCAACACCAGAGTGCTGTGTTATGACAGAGCCACTTCCAGGGACACAGTATCACTGTATTAGATATGGCGCAAGCTATTTCAGTCACCACTGGACAAACAGGTACTGCGTCTGCTGTCATATATCTTTACGAGCACAGAGGAAAGCGAGAGAAGGAGACGTGTTCATTTACGTCTCATTGCATCATCTTTCCAGGTTATAAAAACCTGGCTCTCAACTCTGATATTCTCAGATGTGGCAATTTTAATTTGGTTGGCAGTATAGTGTGATAAGGAACAAGTAGGTCAACGAGTCAACTGATTAACAAAAAAAATTTAATAAAATCTCTGAGAACACCACGTAAGGTGGAATAAGGGCGTGTTGTTGATGAGCACAGTAAAGTGCTGTCCTTTATCAATGTGGGCTGCATTTCTCGTTTTAAAGTCCAACTGATAAGATAGCTTTCCAAAGAACGGAAAAAGGGTGTATAAACAAACAGCTGCCTGGAAAACGCGCACTCATGAAAAACACGTTTCAAGCTTTAAATCATACTGTAAAAGCGTACGCGTGCTCTGAAGTTACCTTTAGAGTTTCCTTTATCCTTTGCAGCCCTTCCAGTCTTCTCGGTTAGGGGACAATAATTATACCTGCTATTCTTAGTCGGCTAAATGGGCGAGTGCAAAGGCTGTGTTTTCATTCAACATCATGAATCAATCAGTTAATCGGGGACACCATGCAGCCTGTTAAAGAAGCGGGTAATCACAGCTTTCAGGTGCCTTCCAAAAATACCATCTTAAACATGTCTGCCAGAGCAAGAAGGTCAGTAAATCCCCGGCTGAATAGCAGATTCATGGGCACCACGGTGAACAGTAAAGCAACAATGTCAGAGCAGTTTGTGGGCCTTTAATGAAGAAGAAGAAAAAAAACAATCTGCTTTTGGATTGTGTGCTCTGTTTGAAAAATCAGGGAGCTAGCAAGAAGCAGATTACGTCTGAAAATAATTACGCAACTGCCTGCTAACACCAAGCCCTCCTTTCTGCTAGATATCATCCTCCATGTCTGGGTCTGTGTGGTCAGCTACTCGGGAGCTCTTTGTCTGAGAGAGAGCAAAAATAGTCTCAGGATTGCTTTTCATCTAGACATACAGTAGCTGCAGTTTGTCACTTAATGGCCCACTGTAAGCTCCTCAATGCTTGTAGAGACCAGTAAGGGCTGCCATTAGCGATACAAGAGTTTGTAGGGGGTTTTGTGCACGTTTGTGTGTGACTCCACTGTCAAAGAAATTGCAGCAGCAGTTGCATTTACATTTGAAGGCATACAGAGCGAGGCTGGCATGTAAGGCAGCGTGGATGTTTACTCCGTTCTCAGCGTGGGGAAGGGTGCTGCATTATGAGTGCATGTTCAGTGTGACACAAAAGGCTAAAACCGAAAGCAAACAGTGTGTTGCTGCAGTGCTAATTGTACCTAACGTATGCTTGGAGTTGGTTTGTGAAGCTGATTTTATTCATTATCTGGAGTTTGTCATCTGCAGACTAAACCAAAAGTATGTTTTTTAATAAAAAAATTCTCTCTCCTTACACATATATATATATAGGGAGAGAGAGAGAGAGATAAGTTATATGTGTAATAAAACAAAAAAAGCCAAACACCTTTGTGACGTCAGACACAATCTGCATACAAGCTTGGAAAATACACGTCACCAGAAAAAAACCCCAAGGGTGGTTATTTTCAGGAAAAGTCCAAATTTGCGGTCACACGGCGTGGTTTGTACTATTGTATCATGTTGACATTCATGCACGTTTTCATTACTGACTCGACAGATTCCAGCTGACTGAACATGACTTGGCACCTAGTTCTGCAATCAGTTACAGCGATGCACAAAAGTCGAGGACAGTGTGTCTTGTATTTTTTTTCTTTTTTCTTGTTTTTTTCCCAGCCAAGCTTCTCCATGAATCACATAAGACATGTGTGCATAAAGAGAGACAGAAAAAAAAAGGCTCTTCCGTCCTGCAGCTTGAAACAGTAGCCTGCTCATGTTGTGCTGTGTTGTGTTGTGTGCAGCGTAAATCAAGTCTCCTGAGCCGTCACAACAACAAGCCTGCATGTCAGAGCCGAGAGCGCTATCTCGTCATCTGTCCACAGCCCCTTGTGTCACTTATTCACTCAAAATGAAGCAAGCTCAGACAATATGTTCATACAAGATCAGAAATTGTATTTGGCAATTTTTAAACAAGTGCATACAAGTACAGCTAAAAGCATTTTTAGTTTTGCCAAGTGCTCGTAGAGTAGCATTAGTCACATTCTACGTTAAACAGGAACTGCCACCAGACCTAGAAGTACATCAAGAATTTTTTGTTAAACATCAACAAAGAGGAACGTAGTTCATTATAATGAGTACATACCTTTATCTTCAAAAATATAGAAACACAATGTATTCAAAAATCAAAAATTATACAACCATGTTTTACGAAGTATACTCTTCCCTTGGGTCCAATATGTACAAGTCCGTTAGTTTGTTTGAATGGTATGTATGTGATATTTATATATTTATACTCATATTTTTTTGCTTCCCCTCCCCAAAGAAGTGTTCAGACAAAAAAAAAAGAAAAAAATCAAGGGTCCCTCTCCTTTTTTACTTTGACATCTCCTGCAAGGATGGTGGCGATTTCTCCTTGCATGAAAGCCCATGGTACGTTCGAGCCAACCAGGGGGCATTTCTCTCCACTTGGACAGTACACTTCACCCGTGGCGCCTTGCTGCTTTATGCTTTCCCTTGAGCATGGGAAGCAGAACTTGTGAGAGGGCACAGACGGGCACTGAACAAAGTGTGTGTCCTCCAAACGCTCGTGGCACAGCGTGCAGCACAGAGGTATGCTGCTGGGTACAGAGGAGTCCGGAATGCTTTGTGGGGGGTGCACTTGGTCCATGCCTGGCACATGGGGGGTGCCTGCACTCGGCGCCTCTCTCTGCGCCAGCCTCCTCTGATTAATGGAGGACGGCGACAGGGGACTGCTGCTGTTCCTCCGGGTGGTGGAGTGGACTTGGTTGGCGTCCTTGGGAGAGCTGTTCCCACCTGCGTTGTCTGCAGCCATGATGAGCGCCGCCATGGGGGACTGACCATTCTGAGCTGCCTCCGGTGGGGTGGTGCGGGAGTGAGGGGATATTGTGGAAGGGGGAGAGGCGAAGCTTGGCGGGGGAACTGGAGGCATTTTCAGTCCGTCAGTAGGTGGTGGTAACCACTGCTGTCCCTCTCCGTTGAGCTTGGCAGCTGTCGCCTCTCCCTCCGGTTCAGGTGATGCTTTTCTCTTGTTGCTCCCCCGGGGATGTTTTCCTCTGTCTGGAGGTAGGAAAGGGTTAAACAGAGCAGTTGAGTTGCACAGCTCATACAAGGATCAACAATTAGCCTGAAAGGGAGATGTGAATTTTGCCAATTCGTGCTGCACCACAGGCTACAAAACAATAACAAACACAGCAAAGGATTCAAAAAATTTATTTATAGCCCTTATAATATTAGGGCATGGCTTTATAAATACCATTTTTACCATCTTGACACATTCCTGGGTGGAAAATTAATAAATCGGTAATAAAAATTACAATTTTAAAAATGCACAGTATAGATAAAATATTCCTGCCTTTTAATGCTCACCTGACTTGGAAAGAGTGGGGCCGGGCTCATAGACCATAGCTCTTTGTGGCATGGGCACATGGTCCTTCTTGTACCTGGTCTCGAACGTGGTGTGCAGAGCCATCAGGTCCCTCACCGTTTTGCCTTTGCCCATCCAGTCCGGGTCTGCCCTGTTTTTGTGGCTCTCCGAGATCTCCGGCGTGAGACTGTCGGGTCTGTGCTTCTCCTTCAGCTCTCTGTCGTGCTCGGTGCTGGAGACCGAGGCGGGTCTCTTGCCCATGTCGGCGGGACTACCGCCCGCCAGAGTGGAGGAAAGCCCGATCGGGTTCCTGCCGTTGACGGCATGCCCCGGGGTCAAGCCCCCGTTAGGCAAAGGCACTAAATTCGGGGGCACCGTGTTATTCCTGCGCGGGTTGGGGCTCTGGCGGTTCAGCTCTGGTGGCTCGTCAGGCTTAGGAAATCCATTAGGGAGCTGGATGCCGTTTGTCTGCCCTCTAGGCTGATACTCTGGACCCAGCCTGGGCGGGCGGTCGGACAGAGGGTAGCGGTCCAGAGGCTGCGGCGGCCGGGAGCCCGGATCTCCCCCCGCAGCGTGGTTGATCGCCTGGATCTCCTTCCCGGAGAGCTGCGACTTCCCCGGCCCGGGAGACCTGCCCTCCTGAAAACCGTGAGCCCTTTTAAGCTGTCGGGCCGTCTCGATGACAAACTCAATGCGGTCTGCTCCTTCGTAGTTGACACATCCCCTGCAGACGGGCTCGGTAAAATCCCAGATCATGGCCCAAGGCATGCGGGGCAAGTCGCATAAATAACACGACTGCCTCCTGGAAGAAGCAGCGACCGCCGCGGACGACATAGCGCTCGTCGTCGACCCCCCGAAAAGAAACCCAAAATGTTGCCTTCTTCCCCCGCTCTCTCTTGTTTTTTTTCCTTCCTCCCGAACTCCCCCGCAAAAAGAAAGCGAATAAAGAGCAATTTCCGTTAGTCGAACAACAACAAAAAAATGTAATCTCGTCCTCTCTCCGACTTCTAGAGCAACAAGGTTGAAGTTTTAGAGGGAGAAGTTCATGACGGTGTGTACTTTACTACGGCGCTCCTCTATCTATCTCCACTGACTCTCCTCTACTACTGGCTCAATGTAGAAAGTGACGTCACAGCACTAAGCGCCTACATCCACTTCAGTTTCTATTGACTTGATTTCTTCGACAGACCCCTCCACCCCCCCTCCACCACCATCACTACCACCACCACCACCTCTCCCCCCACTTTACTGCAGCCTCTTGTCACTCACCACTTTTCTCTCTCTCTCCCTTTTTTAATATTTTAACTTAATCACCTGAGCTTCTGCCAACAAAAAAGGCACCCAGTTCAGCTTCACCTCCGACTCCGGAATAACCCACGCTACTGTTATTATTATCATCAAACCTGCAAAAAAAATAGGTCCACCGGTACCAGCCTGCACGCTGCTAAAAGAAATATGGCTGTAGGTTAGCAACAGACCGCCAGGGGATAATAAAAAAAAAAGCGACTTTCAAGCTCCTCCGGTTGCTGCTTTGTCCTAAATTCAGAGCATTATCCGGTTCAGGCTGCAGCTTGTTTTTCTCAATGCACCGCGCCTCGACGCAGTGAGCTGCTGCTACTACTACTGTGCACTGAATGAGGTGGGTCGACCCTGAGAAAAACAGCAATTGTAATCCAATGGCAGATCTTATATTTATACAGAGGGTCTCAAAAATGTGTTATTGTAGCACATGGGCACAATTTACAGGCTTATTGGAGCGACTTTACAGCCCGCATTTTCTCTCTTTTATTTGTGCCAGCTCACCAGGGTGAATTCAGGATGTACACTGTTAGCCTTTTAGTTATGATTAGATAATATTTTCCTGGCTTGTTAATGTTTAAAGAAAAGAATGAGAGAGGGAGAGGAGAAGAAGAAGAAAAAAAGGCGCCTCCACCAGCCAGTAACCAGGAAGCTCAGTCATGAGGTGGGGATTTCCAGCCAGTGTGTTGTGAACTTGAATGGATTGGGGTTACAGCATGAATATAGCCTGCTGTAGCTGTGCCCACATATATATATATATATATATATATATTTTTTTTTTAATATTCTTGTGCACGGAGCAGTCCAAATCTGCCACTGCTGAAATGAAATGAAATGGCACTGGAGTGAATTAGCGATTCAGACTCATTTCAAGCGACTTTAGCAGTCAAAGCAGCTCAACAGATATTAGTATGAAAGATTTAACAAGATTAATGACTCCACTCTAGTGTGGCATGTTTTACAGAAAGGCAAAAAGAAAGAAATGTTATTAGAAACAGGTCATGTGGCATAACCTCAGCCAAAATCCCCTGAAGTAAAAGTGGAGAGGCTTTTTGAAGTGGAGGAGTTGTCCCAGTAGTTCATTCCTCCCTCTCATCTGGTCTCATTCCAACTCATTGCAGCTTAGCCTCAGGCTTTGGGTGAGGCAATGCGTCTGAAACCTGCAGACACAAAGCAGGATATGTTTGTGCAAGTCCATGTGACGTTGGAAAAGAGGAAGCAAGATGTTTAGTCACGTACCCTCATCTGCCTCACCCTTCGACAGAACATCAGGCTATTCTGGCTCCCTGCCTGCCACCGTGATCCTGCGCTGTGGCGTTTTCTTCAAAGGATTACCAGAAACAAAACAAGACACGTATGCTCATGTGTTACCGCCAAGTACGTTGCCATATTGTTTTGTTATTCCCGTAAAGCTGCCGCTATGTGAATGGGGACATTTTGCAGTGAAAGAGGATATTTAAAGAAAGTTTAACCCCCCCCCCCCTCCACCCCACCTTCTCTGTTAACACTGCATTGTCCCACTGCTTCCCATCGCCGCTTTCTCTCAAAACTCAGTCCCATTTTGGATGGACAACACTAGGAAGTGTTGTTCGGCTTTATGACATAGTTAGGAAACGGCTGTTGTGAGGGACAAACTAAACAAATTCTTTCCTTTCTTCAGATTGGTGGGAAAATTGTTGCCTAATGCTTTGATCCTTTGGTTTCAACTCAGTCGATGTTTGTGCAAGCAAATAGCTGCACGGCCAAATAGCTATTATGCAAGACAGAGGCATGCTGTGATTCAATTAAATCCTAAATGACCTGATTCTATAATAAGTAGATCTACTGATTTGAAAAATAAAATGCTGCAGTGTGCTATGAAGCAAAGGCAGAGCTGTACTGAACAGAGGCAGCAAAGGTCTGAGAGGAAGCCAGACATGCACAGATTGTTCTGACTGGCCAATATGAATCGTGTACATACAGTGAAAATCACCACAGTGTCACCTGGGCAGTGGCAGGGTGTATAAAGCTGTATAAAGCAGTTTTGAACTTTTTTTTTTTTCACGAGTATGTAAATTGAGACGTGAGGAGGCTAAATAAAGAGTGCGAGGTAGGTGACGGCCAGGGGAATACCCAGCATGTGACAGCATCGCGGGGCTGGTGAGATGATGATATTTGCGTCTCATCGCTCTCCGAGACTGTCAAATTTTATATTGGAGATCTTTTATTTATGCCAGCGAAACATTACAGATTCTCTGTGAAGTCTTCTGCCTAAGCAGAGCGCAAGCACTGGATTTTTTTTTCCTCTTGTGTCGTCCTCACTGCCAACATTTTATGTTATATAACCTTTTTAGAAGAACTGCTGAGGCGAGCATCAAACAAAACTGTAACATGTTGCACCGACACAAAGGGAGGTTACAACAGGATAGTGCGAGTTAAGCAGCTGTGGTCGTGACCCTGTCTTGAAGATTTAACTGGCAAAAGCTGCTAAGTATAAAGAGTCAATGTAAGGACTTTAACGTGCATGCTCTGCAGAGCTCCTGGAGCTTGGAAGAGGAAGAGGTAACCATAGAGATTATCACAGTAGGCTACCCCCAGCTACCATATATATCCTGTTTACGGTGCTATTTTTAGCCACACTTTTGCACAGCAAGGATTAAAGGGCTGATTATTAAAAAAAAAAGGAAAAAGATCTGCAGAGCTCTGAAAGCTAATGAGCATCCATCTGCCGCCTCACCTCCCTTATTAGCGTTAGTTTGAGTATGTTTTGATTTTTTTTTTTCCGTGCAGATTCGTTCCTCATCGTGTTCGCTTGTGTTTAGAGCGGAGAAGCCGTGTGTGCGGCACATGGCAATTACAAACAAACAAATTATGGGATTTTTAAAGTCAGGTATAAAATGGTGGAATTCAAATAAAATGGAGGGTCGAAAGGGGGAAAAAATGTGCTGGGCGGCTGGAATCTGGGGGCTGGAGGCTGCAGAGGTGATGTCATTGGGCCGGAGCAAGAAGCGAGTGAAAAACAAGTCTCTCTCTTTATTCTGATCCTCTTTGCAGTCCTAGCAAGGGGAGGGGAGGAGAGGGGAGGGGGGGCTGGCAGTCAGCCAAGGCAAGGGCTGCTGGGAAATGGCAGAGGATGCCAAGCAGGCCCCACCGCCAACATTAGAAGCTCACATCTTTGTTCTCAGAAACCTGGTGTGCTGCCAAAGGCCTCATTTCAGCTCCATGGCATGATTACACTGGATGTAGGCCAACTACTGAGAGCTACTCTCCCTCTCTCGCTCTATCTCTAGCTCTCCCTTTATGCTCCCTCTCTCTCTTTTTCCACTGCCTTCAAAAGCTTTCTGCCAAACATGCAGCAGTTGCCATGGCTGCAGAGAATGGGACATAAAAAAAAGTGAGTAATGAGTCAGGCTTGGACCCAGATGTGCCACATGTGTATCCATTTAGAAAAAAAACTCAAGATGGTAACATATCCTCTTAATCTGCCGGGCTTTTTGGGACTCAGACAGCTTGGTTAAAACAAAAAACAAAAAAAAAAACCCCACTGTGCTGAGATGGGAAAGTGGAAGAATTAAAAAAAACAACAAAACAAGAAAAAATCCCCACAGAAAAATGTAAATGAACAGCATTGTTTTCACATCCATTTTTTTCAACAGAAGGTAGTTTCAGTGGCCTGCAGTACAGATTCGGTTTGGGCAACCAGGAACAGAAAGAGCTGAACTTTGCTTCTGTAATGCCGCGCTTAAGCGAGCTTGCATGCATGGCTGGCTGACGACATCATTTCCTGTCCAGTGGAAACCCCCGTGTATTTTCAGTCATAACCAGACGTTAATGTAAACAACCTTTCTCTTATTTTTTGTTTTGTTTTGTTTTGTTTTTGTAGCTAAATCAGCACATGGCGTGACCTCAATGAATCACAATGCAGCTTCAGCCTCTTTTCATTATCTGAGGTTCAATTCAAAAGCCACTATTAGCCGCATTCCTTGCACAAGTCAATGCTGTCTTATTTATTGGCCTTAAAAGGCAGTTTCAAACCTGACTCACGGTTGTTATGTTTAGCATACTGAAGTGATCTGCGGAGTCATTTCAGCTCTCTGTGGCTTACTCAGACAAAATGTTAAAAATGTCAACACAGACACATTTATAATTTCCAGAAGGACAACATCGCCCACGGCCACTCCTACAGCAGCAATGCAGTGGTTTCTGTGCACCTGGTTTGTTCTTGACAGATCACCCTGCAAACTCCAAAGACATCACTCTGTAGAGCTCTGTAGTGTGTCTGAGCACATGTGCCTGTGTTAGATGGAAGTATAAATTTGGACACATAGCTTCTTTTTTTTAAAATAGAGAAGCATGAAGAGTATTTCATGTGTTATGTAACCTCTTTCTCTGAGCATGAGTCAAAATATAACTTTTCCAAAGTAGGCTTATTTATTACTGCAGCTCCTGTCCATTTATTTGCTAGAAATGGACTCTGATGTTCCCGGAGAAAGCAGTTGGCACAGCACAGCTCAGGCTCGCAGATTCTTGCTGTCCTTTCCAGTTATTAGTTCGAAAACACAACTGATTTGTTTCATTCTTTCAACTGAAGTTGTGTGTAAATCCTTGGCAAATAATCCCTAAAAGAACGTATGCACATGCATATTTATAACTCCTTTATTTAGAAGCTGTTTCAGCGTGTCTATTGGAAGAAGATCAAAGCTGCTCCTTTTCTAGTAACGTTTGCCTTGAGAGCAAATGGATGTATTATCCCTCTGATGTACAGAATACAAATAACACGACTGTGAGCGTCACCAAGAATAGCAATCTGACCTAATTGGAAAACCTCAAGTCTTCTCATTTTGGAGGAAGTTCTTCATAAATAGCATATGGCTTGTTCAGCTCAGGAAAGCAAGGAAGATCATGGATAATGCGACTGTGGTTTATCATTTACAGATGCCGTGGTTGCATTGGGAAAGTTGTATTTCTTCTTTGGTTACCTCTAAACACGTTCACTTGGAAACAAACCTTTTCCAGTAGTGCCCATAAATCAGCGGAGGTTCCCGTCACAGATTCCACAGATGCTTATCTGCCCTCGCTTTGATTGTCTGGTTTATGGGGGACGTCCCATCATACGCTGTGAGCACAAGTGTCCTTCCTCCCCTTTCCATAAAAGTGCAAGTTGTCACGATGGTGTGGCATTCATTATCCGCCTGTGGTTTCGCAGGCCTGGCCCCTGCGCAGCTGGGGTGCGCTGGTTGTCAAAATCACTCTTCTGCCGCGGTGAAAGATAGAAGGGCAAGAGCTGAGTGCTGTCCCCCTTGTCTGCGTGATAAAGACCCCTTAACCACAGCGGCTGGGCAGCTGGGCGCACGGTGTCTCACCTCCCTCATCCACTTCAAAGCCTTGTCTCAGGAAACGGCTCACTGTGAAGAGCTGAAATAGAAAATAGAGTCCTGATGACAAGGACAAGCGTGTGAATGTGTACTGAAGGACAGTTTTTATAGTGTGGAACATTGTAGTCACAAATGTAATTGCATGTTATGATAATACCATAGATAGATAGATAGATACCTTATTGATCCCAAAAGATAAATTGCTGTGTTACAGGAGCATGATAAAGACTGAAAAGTAGTACAAATGAAAAACAGACAGTGCCACAGATGCCTGGTAAGGGCCGTATACTATGAGCAGAAATCTGTAAACACAACAGTGATTTAAAAAGAGAAAGAAAGAAGAGTAAAAATGAGGTTAGGTAGAAAAAACCAGTATGTGCATATATATGCTCCCAGGAGGCACCTTTTAAGGCTTCCTGCAATTGTTTCACCAACTGCAAGCCGCTTTGTAACCCACCTCCACCAAAATCCTCCTCTTTTTTCTGTAAGCTAACATAATTAATGTAACAGTTGTTGTCACTGACTTTCCTGCTACACACTGTGGAGTCTTTGCTGCTCCCCCTGCCTTAGATAGAGACAATTTATTATTACACAGGAAAACCCAGATAAATAGATGTTGTCCAGACTTGGCTGTCTGACCTGCTTTGTGCCCTTTTGCCCTAAAAAATAAAGAAGGCTGTTGTTGGCTTTTCTGAGGCAAAATGGGGAAAACTAGTAAGCGTCGCAAAATCTGTAATTCTGAAGAAAAACCATCTGAGCAAAAGTGTAATGAATGAGCTTATTTTCAACACCATAGATTTTCTGACTGTTTAAATAAAACTACTTGCACAGCTAATTATATTACTTATATACTCAAAACTAAATTAGTTCTTGCTGTTATTTTTCCCCAGAAAAGTGAAAACTCCAGTGAATAAATTGCTAAAGATACTGGTAGGAATTAAGCCCAACAGTGAAAATGTATTTGAGGCTTTATTGTTATTATTTAAACTGAAACAAAAGTGCTGATGGTCTTGGGAACTTATGATCACATTTCCCAGCATTGTAATTGTCTATGACAAACTAGTTTTGCAACACAGCCACTGGCAGACGCTGGCTTACATACAGTCAGTCCTTACTAAGACATAGTGGATGGTTTAGTCACCACAACGAGCTCAGCTGAAGAGGTACAGTAAGAGTGTGGGAAGCACATGGAATGACTGTTAAACTCTTATAGCAACAGTTGAGGTCCCAGAGGAACGCAGGCGGGACAGAGCAGAGCACTGTGGGAAAGTTTGGTGCCCTTGAAGGAGCCTGATAAGGCAAAGGTGATATTAACCCGCATGTTTGTGTTGTGCAAATTCGTAACGACTACAAGCACGCCGCTGATACTGAGCCGTCTTACGCCATGTGTTTGCAAAAACCTGCCTGCCTGTCCAAAGGGCATGTGGAGCTGGGTGTGGTGCAACCTTTGTGATATCAGTGTGTGTGATGTAGGCTAACCCTTGTTTTGAGTGTGTGCGTGGAGGGCGGGCTTGGAGTCGTCCTACAGGTTTGGGCAGAGGCTGTTTTCCGTATAAAAGGTTGTGATTACATCTCCCTGTTTTTCTGTTAAGTGCTGGGATTCTCATTGTGCAGTAGGTGCACAGTGTGCAACCTGATCCTGCTCCATGCAAATGACTTGAAAGCTGTGTCTCTCACCAAACAGGGATAAAGTTCACCCACCCTGCATTGCCACACAATAGGGAGGGGGGAGGAGGAGCCAGACAGCCTTGAAGAGGAAACGCTCTCACACCGACTGTCAAGTCTAGCTGCACCCAGGGTTGCCCTGAAGGACAACGCACCAACCACCTCCTCCCCCTCCCTCCTTTCTCCACTTTTATTTTCACATGCGCGTATCTGCTTTGTTCATCGAGAAAACATCTTTGCAGACAGCTCAATTCTGTCTTCCTTCCTGAGGCAGTGTGACGTGCTCCGCTCTCTCGCTTTCTCTCCTCACGATAAAATCGCTCTGATCAGAAATGTCATTGCCTAACAGCAAGGCGAGTAAAGTTCAACCCCCCACCCCTCCCCCATGCAATAAAAAAAAAAAGCTTACTAGCGCTCACATGATTCTTGCCAAGTTAACCATTTACAGCCAGGAGGAAGTGAGAGAAAGAGGCTTTTGCTGGGTAAACAGAGTGCTGTTTGCTGTCTTGAACTAGTTAACCCAGCTATTCACAGCCTCACCTCTGCGCTCATTAACGCCCAACGTGCAGGAACACGAAACTCGTCATGCCACACGAGTCACTCTGCACCGGCACACAAAGCTTCTTCCAAAAGCCGCAAAACAATGAATGCGGGCGATCAGAGCACAGCTCCTGTTATGAAACCGCTCTGTCACAAGACAAGCGCCTCACAGGAATGCTGTTGTGACACATGTGTGGTGTTGACACAAGGGTTAAATATTTACCCGCTTGCTCACTCACTCACACACTCACACACACGCACACTTTGACTGCCAAAAAAGGGCGGGAGGTTTAACCGCTGCACCACCAGTTTGTATTTATCTTTCCCCTTTGGCTGGCTGCGTCCTCCGCCACCTCCCAACAGACGTCAAGTTTATCAAAATCCTCTCTGCTCTCTAAATGCAGCCAGGTGCAGCACAGCGTAATGATTCACCCAGCAGACGCAGCACTCCACAGCAGACTGCCTCGTATGTTTGGAGCTCTGCAGAGGTCACAGCGTGCGCATGTGTGTGTTGGATGTCATGTGGTGCAGCTCTCTGGCTTGGTGCTGGTGCAGAGAGTTCAGCAGGAGTTCAGCACTGATTCATAATTCGTGTGTTTCTGTGCACCAAACGATGGCACGGCGAAGAGGTTTCTCTCTGACAACGCTCAAATGCTGTTCCCCCTGTTTTCACTCAGTTAGTTGTTGTTTTTTTCTTTTTTTCCCTTTTGTGTCAGCTTTCTCGTGTTTAGACGTGACCACGTGCCAAGCGCGGGGAGCCAGTCGATGCCCTCGGTTTAATGTGTATTGGCTTTTCTTTGAAAAATCCCTGCTTAACAATTCGAGGAAAGCCGAGCCACCTGGAAATCTCATGACTTCCTGAATCTAATTCCAGGCTGAGCGATCAGACTGTCTGACTAGCAGCTTTCATTGAGGGGTGTAAACACTGAATGTCAGGCATGTTTCCCAGAGCCAGAGTTGAATCAGGCATTAGTGCTCATGTACTGCCTGTAGTGAACTCAAATGCCCCAGCAAAGCCCTGATTATATTTTCTCCCTGCCTAACAGATTTATTGTACACTGTGAACTCCCAAGAGAAAGCTGCGACTGGCTGGACTCGTGAACAGGTCCTTGCACACTCTTGCAAAAGTCTATTCTTGCTGTCTTCAAATGCAGTCTGCACTTTACTCCAACCATATAATAACAGAGGAGGCTGGCAGTTTTGATAACCAGCAATTGCAGTCTGAAACTGCAGCACTGAGGAAAAACAAGGCAGTAGAAGAAGACAAAGGGCAAAGGTATGACACCACCGAGGGAGAATCCAGGATAAAATCCCCTCTCATATCACGCCGTCCTGTGTTGGCGGACTGTGACCTCATGCGCAGTTAGCATGCAGCCGCCTCGGGCTGCTTTGTTATCTACAAACCAGCACATTCCAGCCCTCAACGGCAACAAAGAAAAAAAAATGTCATCACGTCGCTGTTCCTGCTGCTCTGTGACAAACTCAAGCAAATGTAGTGGAGCACATTTGATAAGGTAAAACTGTGCCGGCCCACGCATGCACAGTTTAAAGCAGAGGGGTTTACATGTATGTAGGTCAGCTGTGGAGTGATTTGAAGCTTTGCATGTGTGCTTACTCAGCAGCCTGCACCCAAGCTCAGCTCGCTTTCAGTCTTTCTCTTTTTTTTTTTACGCAGACCACAGGGTAGTAAATAGCTACGAGGAGGATCAGAGCCTTCACAGCTGATTGGCTTGATGCTCGCCTGACATAAACAGGAACCCGGTCGTGCAACTCAGAGAGAGGAACGAGCAAAGACGGAAGGACAAGAGACAAGCAGAATGTGGTGGCAAAACAAAGAGGGAATGTGTGGAAGCCTGAGGGATTTAGTTTTGAGTGAGAGAGAGAGAGTGGAAAAAAAAGTAACACGCTATGTGACTCATGGAGGAATTCAAGCCTGAGATTCTCTGCATTGTCAGCAGGCGGTTTGCAGCAATAATGATGATGTGTAAAGTATGGTTTGATTGTGTTGGCAACAGCAGAGCAGGAAACCAAAAAAAAGATGATACTGTCGCTCTATAAGTGCACCATGTGATTCATGAGGTCATTCTGGGCCTGCAGTATATTTAAATATAGAAGTGTGAATGAGATATGCGAGCAGTGCTGCAAATATGAGACTGCGTGCATTTACACCTTTTTTTTTTCTTTCGAAAGGAATTACACCTCCAGCACTGCACTTTGCATTTTGGAGCACATGTGTGAGTCTTCACCAAAAGTGATTTCAATTAATACCAGCTTGTATTTTTGTCAGGTTGCACAACTTGTGGGTTACGTAAGCGAGCCACACAGTGACTAAAATGATTTCACTTCCTTGTTATTAACCCTTCTGAGCAAGTTCCCTTTCGACATCAGCTCACAATCAAGGAAACTGACATTTGAGGGAATCATCATCAGCTGTTAGTTTCTTGTACTGATAAGAAACAGGAGGTAATAGTAGCTAATGTTGGTGACAGATCACGTTAAGATAGGTTATCTCTGTTGTTCAGCTATTGTGTTCCAGCCTCTGCTGGCTCTGCGTGCAAGGCGCCGGTTTGTTCCACGTCCCTCCGAGGGCTATGACGGAGCAAAAGCACTGAGTGGAAATAATGAGTGACATATCAGCCCTGCTACCCAGAGAGCTTTTAGAAAAACAGCCCTCCTCCCTTCCCTGTCAACCTACTGTCCTCGTGCATGGCTTTTGAAGGTCAGATGAGAAACAGGAGAAAGGACTGCCACCGCCACCTCCAACTGACTGGTTCAAACAGGCCCCGAGAGCAGAAGGAGGAGGAGGAGGAGGGTGTGTGGTGGTGTTGCGTGAGACGTGAGGCGTGGCCCCTCTGAGCATGCCCAGTGGAGGAGGAATGCTGTGTGATGGAAACACAGCGGGCTCTCCCATCTGCTGATGCACTGTGCACTTCTCGCCCCGGGCCCTTTTCCATCCAGTCTACTGAGCAGCCAGATCAATTTACTGTGGAATGAACACAAAGTCAGCGGCTGATGCACGCACACACATATTCACACATTCTTAATGTGCGACGCAGAGATCTGCACTGCGCCGCGCTGCACTGCAGCAGGCCATGAACAAATAAGCACGCACAGGAATTTACTCATGCATACAAAAAGAAGAAAAAAATGGTAGGGATCGAGCCGAACGGCTGATATATTATTCAAGAAAAGTCCTCCTGCTTCATTTTCTAACCTTGCTGCACACAACCCCCGGATAACAAGATGTTCTACTACTTTCCTCCTCTCCGAACTCAGGCAGATAGTGCTGACTCATCATCATGGCTGTCATGAGCGTTTTTAAGGATTCGGTGGCACTGACTGACATTGCCATCACCCTGTTTGGCTAAAAATACCAGAACAAGAAGAAGAATTTCTGCAAAGTGCTATCATTGTTCTCCAGACACACACAAACACATGCAAAGTGAGCCCATATGTGTGTGCGCGTTCTTTTCTGTGAATAATTGAGGAGCCCTGCCTAGCGCAGCTGAGCAGCTGCTGACTAAGGCATCCAGGGTGATACGCTTAACTACTGTGACAAAAATGACGTGGCTTGAAAAGTGACGTTTAAGGCGGACTGATGCTGAGGCGTATTGTCAGCCTACTTTACCTGCCCGTGTGCTGCAGAGCAGGCAAACACCAGCGACTCAAGTGCTTCCAAAGTGGAAGCCCGGACGAGAGCTCGATAAATGTTAATTACCTTGGCTGAATGCAAATAGGGCTGTGACTCGGTTCTCTCCACTCACCCTCGTATTGTATGAATAATTGAAACATATTGCGGGGGGGATCTAATGTGTTCTTTTATTTGCAGAGTCACGCCTGTGCTTTCAGATATGCTAATGAGTGTATCCTTAAGTAATTGAGCTGTGCTTTAGAAAATCAGCCCGGGCCTAATGGGGTATTGTCTGGAGGATGATCAAAGGAGCAGCAGAGATGGGGAAGAGATGTTCTGCAATGATCCACAGATGACACTGGTAATGAGCCACTTGTGGAGGTGTGACGGACACTGCGGCCGTTTGAGTCACGAGCACGCCAAAAAAGGCAATCGAAATTCATTTTCAGAGTCGCCTCAAAAGGCGAGACGTCCTTCGGAGCTTCATCCTTCGTCTCCCTCCCCCTCCCCCGTCTCTTTGACCCTCAACCCCAAACCATTAAAGCCCACTCCAGACTGAGCACCGCAGCCTCTTTTCGCCACCCCACCTCTCTCCTCATCTCTGCTTCTTGCTTGAGGGTTTCTAAATTGGGAACATCTGACATGGCCGCCACCTACTCATGTGTCTCTCTGCAGCTCTATCTGACCTTGATCCACCCTCTCCACATGCGAATACTGTACGCACTAATCTTCCTATGATGTTTTATATCTGCCTCACATTCAAAACACAACCAGCGACCACATTTCCACACAAATAATGCCAAGAGCAGACAGGCAGCTGCAGTTCAAAGCTTAGCAGCAGCTGTGTTCCATTGTCTAACCGGGAATTCGGTGACATTTGAAGCCAGCGATGGCTGCCTTTAAATGCATCTATTCTTTCCCTCTCCTCTCTGATTGGCTCCCTCCATCCGTCTCTGCCAGAAACAATTCTCATTCCTGTGATGTTTTGGGGATCGCTGTGGTCTGCCTAGATACCGCAGCAACTCGGATTGTCACATAGTAACCGGGGGAAGAACAGAATATGCTTCTCATTTGCTTCCTGCAGAAGGCAGACAGTCAATCCAACCTCTTCACTGTCAAAAAGGCGACGCAGATATACTTGGCGAGCGGTGTTCTGCACCCCTCCCTCGGTTTTTGCTTTCCCAGTTTGTTTGTAAATGTATGTATGTATCTTTTGAGCCCTTCATTTCCCAGAAAGGAGCCCGGGATTTGTGAGTGCATGAGCTGCCGCGAGCGACATCTCCAGAGAAGGGATGAGTGTTTCCTGCAAACAGTTGGGAGGGGAGGCGAGGAAGGTACTGCTGTGTGTGTGTGTGGGGGGTGGACAGCTCCCATAGAAACACTATCCAGTAACACTTGAAGAAAGTCATTAAGAGGAGGTGTGTGCATGTGTGTTTGTAGGCAAGTAGGCGTCTTTCTGAGAAAAAGCCCATGAGGTTGGGGGATCTGTGATTGACAGTTAACTCTGCTGATTACTGCCCCTTGAGGACAGACTCCTGACAACAGCTGCTGCCGCTGCTTCGAACCTGAACCCTGAACTATTGCTTCAGGTTCAACTTCAAGTTCACCAAATATGTCCAAACCTGAGGTGTCAGCTTAAACGTAGTATCTAAATCCATCTCTTTGTTTCCAGGAACGCTCTGCAGAAACCCGAGACGAGAGGATTGCACATTGCCCAACAATCCCGCTGAAGTGGCATGTATTTGCAAAGTAACCGAGCCCGTCATCATCACTCTCTCTTTATCCTCCGCCATTGGGTGCGGACGTGAGGAGTAACAGTGACTTCATGGTGAGTTGTGTAAGAGCGTGGGGCGAGGCTTGAAAGCCGAGCCATGTGAGACAAATGAAAGTGCTGATGTGCTGAAAAGAGAGCCAGTGTTTCTGGAGGCATGCAGATACAGAAACCCCCGGCAGAAGTCAGATGTCAGAGAGGACAGATCGAGGGGGGAGGGTCATCTATTCCAATGGAAAGAGAAAGGTCGCAGTGTAAACTGATAAAGGTAGGAGGCAGAGCTTGGGGCTGCTTCCAGGCCAGCTAGTCAGCTGACGCTTGCAGCTGTGTTTGGAACATCAATATGAGCCTTGTTCAGCCTCCCCCCTCCGCAACACCTCCCCTCCTTTCCTCTAAAACTCTTTTCCCTCCCTCCCCTCGCTAGCTCACTCGGCATCCCCTCTCACCACTCGCCCCTCCTCCTCCTCCACTCCCCATCACGCTGTTTCCTTTTTTTCCAGCTCTGATTTATGAAAGTAGGGCATGTGCCCATAACTGCTGCATCAAGGCACATGGCTGAGCCTCCAGAGGCACTGAGGCTCTGTTTACATCAGCCCAGACAACTGCACCGCATTGCACAATCGCCACAGGCGAGCTCTGTTATATAAAGTGCTGGACCATGTTGGCTCCATTGTTTTTGTTGTTCTGGCTTACCCTTTTTTCCACCTGCAATTTCTCCACCGCACAAATCTGCCTTCTGATCTCTAAGCGGCGAACTTAATGAACCCCTCAGCCAAGGACTAAATGTGTCAGTCAACCACACTTCAGCGTCAAATGTGGAAAATTAGTCAAGCATATTTGGATCAGTTGGCCAGGGAGCAGCTCTGGGAACCTGAATAGCTGCTTTGCTTTGCAGAGTTTGTTGTTTTTAGCTGTTTAACTCGCTCTTCCACAGGATTTTGCAGGGCTTGTTTCAGAGGTTTATTGTTGAGAAGTACTGGAGCACAAGGATATTACAACAAAGAGAGCGAGAAATGCTGTGATTTCAGTTGCTAATGTGAGTCTGAGAGCGTGCATGTTTGTTTGGGGAGGACAATTAGTCTCAAATGAAGCACAGAGGCATTTCAGGATCAGTTTCCATGACAACAAATCAGACTGCTCAGCCAGTTTCTTCTTAATGACCATGAAGGGAAGCATTTGAGCCAGAAGCCTGCAACAAATACTGATATGACAGGGGAACTGCATAATCATGCCCTGAGCATGCGGACAGACTCTGAGTCTTTGAGGTCGGATGATTCATGCGTGTGAACGAGCAGGTCAGAGGAGTGGATGGAGAGTAAAAACATACCGTCATCCTTTGCTATTAATCATCTGACACACAGATGGAGTTTAATGGGTGTAACCCGTCTTTGAAACAATTTAATGGAAGCTGAAAAACTCGACCGGCTGTTGCTATCACAAACCATTACACATTCATGTAATTTGCTGAAGTGCAGACCACGTTTTTGTTGTTGTTGGTGTTCACTAAACCAGTGCTGACCACACTGTATATTGAAAATGGACTTAGCCACAATGATGTCAGCCATTGGTTTGTGAAGTCCCATTTTTAAGCTTTAGTTTGAGTAATCAGCTAAAGCAAACTACTGAATCCATAGATAGTGTTGAGGCTTTGCAGTTATGTGACAGCTAACCACGTGAGGTTAACCTGTCTGTCATTTTGGAAGTGTGACAATGTAAAGACTGGTTCGCAAACATCTGGCAACAACCAGTCGCTAATGAAAAATGTGTTTTCCCCCAACCAGTTGGTGAAAACCTCCACGCAACTGCTTTGGATGCTAGGAGATGCCATGATTTGCCCGTAATTTTTTGGAACGTGCTGAAGTGTCTGCAGACACTTGCTAACTACTAGCCAAGCGGTACTGAAAGTGATAAAATTGCAACACAAACCAGAAACAGAGACCAAATGTCTTCAAGGTTGTGCCTTTTGAAACTTGATGATTTCAGCGGTGAGGCACAACTCTTACTTTGAAGAAGATGGATCTTTGTTTCCATTTTTAGCCAAGTTTTAGTACTACTTGGCTACTAGTTAGCGAGTGTTTACAGAAAGGTCGGCATCTTCTATTCAAACTGCAATCTGCTAGCAACAAAAGCAATCATGGCGAGGTTTTTGCTGCACCTAGCAACAACCAGCAACCACTTATGAACTAGTCAGGGAATAGACATTTTTTCCTAGCAACAGCTGTCAAGGGGTGTAGATGCTAATAAGTGCTACATAATAGACACATAAAATGCTAAGATTTACTAGCCTAAATTGAGCACAGCCCTTCTGGACAGTTAGTTAGAGCAGCTAAATACACAGGAAGCTATGTTGTTTGTTAGGTAATTGTATAAAAAAAGGTCTGGACAGCACCAACACTACAAACACAATGAAATAGTCCAGTTTAGTGACTAAAACTAGCAGCAACGTTCCTAATAATAAAAATCTTTAAGACTTCATTTTAAGTTGTAAGATGCTAAAAAAGTTTTTTAAAAAGGTTGTGTATAGCAGCGGTCCCCAACCTTTTTTTGCGCCACGGACCAGTTTATGTCCGACACTATTTTCATGGACCAGCCTTTAAGGTTTTGCGGATAAATACAAGAAAATAAAACCAGTACCGGTACCAAAATAAGAAGATTTATTCATAACACAGGAAAAGACCCAAGGAAGCAGAGTTAACGATAAAAAAAATAATGCTAAAAACCAATAAAAACCCTGAATACCATAAATTTCACACCCAAGCCTCAACTCTCGTGACCAGTGTTGGTCAAGTTACTTGAAAAAAGTAACTTGACCAACACTTTAAAAACACGATTTACAACTTGAATAGGTAATAAAGTGATAGATCTTTCAGCCCAATTCTACTTTTTCTGCATAATCCATCATACAAAATGTAATCAAATGGAAAAGTCTCTTTTTTTTTAACTTGTTTTATCAGTTTTAATCTTTTAACTTTATGCATCAAGTAAAAATCTAATTATATGCACCATTCTCTGACTTGAAGAAATTAGTTTAATATTTAAACCTATTTTCTGCACATTCCAGCACATAAAATAAAATATTTTTTGTGTTTACACTCAGTCTTTCAAATAGATGCATGTAAAACACAGCAAAAAATAAATAACATCAAAGACTAGCGGTCCTGTTGCTCTATTTTCACCTGTAAAGCAGGACTGGGGGTAGGCGGATGTTTACCCTGGTGCAGGTGTGCCGCGGTCAGTTGAAGAATCCACGAGTTTCTCTGTGAATTTCACATCACGTCGTTGCGCACTCGGTGCTTGATTAGGGGTTTTTTTTTCGCTGTAAAAAGAAGTTTTCTTCCCACGCACAACGGACGCTAATGTTTTTGTCACTTTTTATGGAATCAAACTCAAAGTAAGGTCAGTACTTCCACGCTTTAAACGCTGCACGCTCATACTCTCTCCTGCACTCGATATATGATCCATTGTTGATCTGCACACAGCTGTTGTCACGAACGTCGCACTCGCTTACATCACTGTCATGAGACATTCTCGCAAAAAAATCACGGTTTTAGTAACGCAGTAACGCAGCGTTCCTACAGGAAAGTAACGGTAATCTAATTACCGTTTTTGCGATAGTAATCCCTTACTTTACTCGTTACTTTAAAAAGTAATCAGATTACAGTAACGCGTTACAAGTAATGCGTTACTGCCCATCTCTGCTCGTGACCCAGTACCAAACGACTCACAGACCGGTACCATTAGTTAGCCAGCTTTGAATGGCCACTGGAGAAACTGCAGTTTTGGCTCTTGAGTGGGTTCATTTTCCTAAAAGCTGCCATTCAGTGCTGACTCAACAACAGGCCTTGTACTGCAGCTCCGCACCTGAGCCTCCTGGACTACAAGGATGCACAGTCATCACCATTTGTAGCTAAAGGCTTGTGTCGGCCTACCTGGAAGTCATTGGAGGCTGGAGGCCATTTGTATTGTCATATTAGAGGCAGGGTCGCACACAGGATTATACTAATTACTTCAACTTTACATACATCAAAGAAATTCTAAAAGTTGCTTTGCTGCTATTTAGCATGGGGCACAACACTTTATGTTGCCAGCGATGAGATGTGTCAAGTATTAATATTCTCTGGCAGAAAGCCGCAGCGAGAGAGAGCGAGCGAGAGATGAAAACCATGTTATTTTTCAATCCATAGCACTACACTAAATAAATGCAAAAAGTTTTTTTTAACCCTCAGAGATATTTTTTCCCTTCATGCTTCCAGTCTTTGTTACTCGCTGCTGTCTTTACAGAAGTCCTCGTATCCTCTGCTCTACCTCCACCCTCTTCCCCCACCACCCCTCCCAACGCCCACGCTCCTCTCCTCCGCTCTCATAACTCAGCTGTTACTTGGCAACGTGGTCCCAGCTGGACCCGGCATCAGCCGCGTTGCCACAGCAACACAACGCACACACGCAGACACGGTAAACATGTTGGTTTTTCAAGAAGCCAGAGCTACACGCACAATAAAACCCACATGTGTATTCAGCTCTGGGTGCTACAGCATCCATCAAAGAGGAACGACGCCTCGATTAATCAAAGCGGAGGTGACCGCCAGTGTAATCCCTTATGCACCTGCAACATCTTTACATCTGTTTTTCACGGTAGAAATCGAGGAAAAAAAGGAAAGATCTGGAGTGATGTGATGGATTGCTGATTCTGTGCGGTAATTCCTCTTCAGAGAATCTGGCCGCATTAATTTACTGCTTAATATTTTCTGCTTTCGTCTTCTTTATGAATCGCATCCAGCGTCACCATACATTTAAAGCCACACACTCGCAGCCTGGAGTTTATGGTTCTGGGAAACCAGCTTCTCTCCTCCACGCTCTGGGTAACACTGCATCTGTCGTCATAGCAACCTGATCCATCATCTGCAGGAGGATCAATTGATTCATTATTGAGTGAGGCGCAGCCCCCTTCTCTGCTTCCAGTTCACGTCTACTCACTCTGCCTCCGAGCATCCATTATTGACGTGTAAGCCTGCCCACTCGCTGGGCTGAAGAACAGAGAGCTGTCAAGTCTCCCTCGTAGAAATATAATTCAGAGTCCACATTTTCAACAGCGTGACTGTTGACCGATGTGAAACGGCGCAGGGTCGCGATGTGAGGCAGGTAGCAAAATGCGGTCTGTACAAAATGTTCTCCTGGTTCTGTCACGCAAAACAAAACCAGGTCAGATCACACTTTGCAAAACAGGATAAACTCGGGTAGCTAACCTAAAATCATGCAGAGGTCATTTCCACAGGAGGGCGGGAATTAACAAGTAGTAAAAAAAAGAGGTGGAGGTGAGAGAATTGTAGGGCGTGTGGTGTCTTTGTTGTGCAGACAAGATGAATTAGCATCTGCTGAAGCTTGGAAAAAGAAAAAAAAGAAGAAGAGCTAAATGTAACGTGACACACATACCCTGTTCAAAAATACTGCTTTCTGGAGCAGGGCATTTATAGCTGCAGGGGAATACATGCTTTGATTCCAGCCTGTCCTCCACTGTGTGGCTGCACACCTAAGTGGAGCCTGGAGGTACTGGGATGGGTGGGGAGCTCTGTTCCTAGGAAGAAAAAGCTGAGGGATGGGAGGGTGGAAATGGAAGACAAATGTATGCTATAGGAAAATCTGTGCTAAATGGATGATGTCAGCTGCAGCACTTTGACATTTTAATGTCATCTCTCAGGGAATTACATCATTAGCTCTCTTTCCTGGCCTGGCTCGGTGCTGGGAAACCTCCTAATGGATGTCAACAAGCCATCCCTCTGGAAGAATGGAGCAGCAGGGGTCGGGAGGGGAGATGGGGGTGTGGATGGTGAGGTGGCGGTGCCGGTGGGAGGGGGCTTTCACTAAGCTTTTCACTAGAGCTACATCCACACTAACATGTTTTCAGGACAGAGGCCTCTCACTGAGCGTCATCTGGACTAAAAGCCTTCCGTGCATTTCTCGCTACAAGATTAACTCAATCCGCGTTACCATCCTTATCAGACAAAGTGCAATCATCGGCGAGCTCCACTTTCCACCAACCCTTCCAGCTGACCCCGAATGACCCGGTGTGTAAGTGGAGTTGTTTGTTAATTATTTCATGCATTTATAATTATAGGAGCGCATTGAGCTGGCAGCTGGCAAGACTCCACAACGACTTTGCTCCTTTCAATTTGAAAAGCTGTCAGCTTTGCCTCTGCAGCCACCCAGAGATCAGATGATGTATCCAGTAATTGATTCATTAATCATCTACAAGTCCATTAAATTCAAATCAAGTCCAGGAATGTGGGCTTTCTGCGTGAAACAAAATAGTAAAGAGCTTATCTGGCTGATGGGCAGCCTCGTTTGTGGAATAATTTATGGGGAGAAGCACCTCAAATGAGATAAGGATATTTCCCCCCCAAAAACAAGCCTTTTATATGTTAATGAAACCAGGTTTGGAAACTAACAAGTTGCTAGGCAGCAATATCAAATCCTCACAGTAGCTGCCAAACAAACAAGAGGGGAAAACGAGGTTTTAGCTAAAATGGGTCAAATGGGGATATTCATGTGCTCTACGTGACATCATGCAAAAATAAATGAACCTTGTTTGCTGGAGAGGAACTAAATCTGAGAATCAGTCAAAAGGTGGAAAAGTAAGTGAACCGTCCAGTCATTTACGTGCCATGTGATGATTTGCAGGGTTGAAAGATGGGAAACAGCGGTGTGGCTCTGCGGCTCGGGTTCACCGAATAATTCTGAGGCTGACCGGGAAATAAGTCTTATTTCCAGATGGGTGAGAGAGCGAGCTTCGGTGGCACCGTGGGAATGAAATGTTACGTGTCTGTATTCTCCACAGCATCCTCTTGAGGACTTTCATTTGAGAGTCAAAGCCGTCATTATCTCACCGACTATGAGCCCGTAATCTCCCTCCCCAGTCCATTGAGAAAAGAAGATTCGATGTGACAAATCCGAGGCCCCAGATGACAAATAACTCAGGAATTTGCTGTGATAAGTACCACTCACTTTACGGTGCGGCTCCGTTGACTGGAATTGGGCGGAAATCTGTTTTACTTTGCTTCCCTTTCCCTTGGGTTTAAATGTGAGTTGACTTCAAAGTGTGCCCTAAAAGTACCCACGACTGCGTCCTCTGTGACAGATTTCACGCTAAACTAAGTGACATCCTTTTGGGCTAAAATCAAACTGCAGTTCCCCAAATGGCCACTGGAGCCTTCTTAAAAAAGTGAGTCAATGCCCATAAACTCCCATGTAAACAGCCAACCTGATAACATAACATGGTTTTTCATAATTCATATGTTAATTATTCCTTTCCTAGCTTGGTAGCATTAGCTGATGACGCCAACCTCTCATCTGAAGGTGGTTATTTCTGGTGCTGGAAAACAATATGACCGCCGCTAAGATGCTAACACCGAGACCTCAAAACAAGGCTTTACAAACCAACGTGTCAGCTTGTGTCGACTCTTTTGCATAAACTCTGTGAGCAAAACATTAGGACCTTTAATGTATGAAGTGCTCCTTTGTTTGATGCATTCAACAAAATGAAACCAGTTGTTTCCCTCATGCAAAGTTAATAAGTTGCCGTACCGCCACGTCTAAGCATTGGCCCTTCCACACACACGATGCTTACATAAATGTCGAAAAAATGTAAATTAGTTCTGCATGCACAGCATGTCATAAATATAGTGCGCATGAATGAATAATATTAAATGAGTGGGGCAGATAAGCTACCCCCTTATGCGCTTGCCTCAGATTCAGATTTAGCTTTGCGTAGGGAATTGATAAGACACAGAGCTCAAAGCCAAAGTCTTCAAAGACCGCGGTTACACAAGATGCAAGGCGTCAAACCCACTTTGTAGTTCTCGGGTGAACGAGTGGGTTGTATCTGCCGAGCTGCACAGGGTGATACAGCAACAGAGCTGTGTGAGCCCAAGAAAAGATAATAAAATACAAAAGTTACACCAAGGTTACATCGTGTGTAAAGGAGAGCAGAAGTGACTTGTAGTTTTTTTCTTCTTCTTTTGTTATTGTACTCGGAGTTGCTCTATCATCTTTCAAGGTTGAGGTGCCTTTTATTGTTGCCACCGAACATGGCAGGTGTGAGAGAGATACAGGGGAGAGGGAACGCCGAGGGAGAGTGAGGGAAGAATGAGAAGGAGAGAAATAAAGAGGCGCTGGTAGTGGAACAGAGGGGTTTTTTGTAAAATACATTCAATTGTGTTCATGCAAAGACCAACACTGCTCTCATGTACGCCATTTAAGCTGCTATAGCCTCCGGCTTATGCCAAAGTCCAACTAGGGTAAACAGTGGTTTGAGACTGCGGCACGACCAAAAGTAATGCCACTGTGTGCAATGAACTTGCAATCTCTGTCTTTGAAATGATAGCTTTGAAGAGAGTTTGCGGCTGCGCAGTCGGCTGTCATCTTCAAAGTAACGCTGCCGCATCAAGATGGCGACAAAACGGCAATGAATGGCATCAGTCTGCAATCCATTTGTGACTGAATGGGGTCAAGTTGGCAATTACATGCAACGATTTAGTTATGGTTGCCTGCTAACACGGAAAGATAGAGATAGATCTGAAAAAAAAAAGCTGAAATTTCTCCACAAATAGGAATGCGGGCAATTGAAGTGCGAAATAACACAGGCCCTCAGCAGCGTTTTTATATATAAATATAACCGGAAAACTGGAAAGACACACATCGCAATGCAGTCACCGTGCAACCTGTGATTTTTCGTAATCACAGGTAGCTTAGCTTAGCTTAGCACACGTTAGACCAAGGTGGAAAACACACAATACTAGAGACAGTCCAGCACACATCCCCCATAATAATGGTTATTCGTCATTTTTACACTTCTTTAAATAAGGTATGATGAGGCTAGCTAGCATGCAGGCTTTAAAAAATAAAAATGTATGTATGTAAACAATCACTCAGTGCCTGCATGAGTAGTTTAAAGCTAATGCCTGTGAAGTTGGTGTTATTTGGACGTAAACATGAATGATAAAAGGTTAGGGGAAAAAAAACAGCAACTGCCTTTAAGTCACTTTGCAGGTTTAGCTTATTTTTGGCTGTTGACGTGTTTGTGTATCTATTTTTGAAAAATGACACCACAGCTCAGTGCTCTGCAAAAATGTGTCAGACGTGGCTTGTGCCATTTAATGCAGTTTCTTGGAAGTGTAAAAGAAAACCTGCAAACTTGTCTGTTTTAACAGTTTAGAGATACTTGTGCATGCTTTGTACAGTTAGGCTGCATGATTCTGTGTTTTCTGTCTTTGTGGCGAGCTTGTAAGCATGAAATGCAAAATGTGTCCCTTGCCTCACCTTTCAAATCTTTTTTTAAATTTGAATTTTAGCATGCGTGCTTTGTAGAAGGTCGGCCGGTGTCATTTTGCAATCGTTGCTCTTAGTGAGAAAGTCCTACCAGCTGTAAGATTACGCCTACATTATTCTTAACTTTGCATCATTAGCGGCAGTCTGCAGCAGCAAACTGTTTGTCTTGCTAAAAGTGAGAAAGCAGAGCGGAAGTAGAGGATTGCCACATTCTTGCGGAGGCCCCATATTCCCCAGAGCACCACCACAGCAACATTGTTGTTGTAGCTCGTACAGTTCCTCCTCTGCTCCCCCCTCCACCTCCACCTCCCCTTCTTCCAACCCCCTTGCTTCCTGTGCAGCAGAATGGCCGCTCAACCCTTCCTTCCCTCCCCCTCCACCCGCTCTAAGCTCGGTCAAGCTCCATCTCCCTCTACCCCGCCGCTCCAAATACATTATTTACACTGTCCTCCCCTCCCTACAGCTCAGCTCCAAAAATCAGGGCAGAGGGAAATAACACCACTGTATAACCCCCTCCCCCCTCCTTCTCACACACACAAGCTGCACACACCCCACCACCACCACCTCCCCACCTGCTCACTCTTTTCTCACTCTGCGGGATGAAAATACAGTGCGGGCACAGCCACGACAATGGGAAACTCTGTGAGGCCCCGGCCCTCCCATTAATCCCCTCTGACGTGCCTCCCAAGGGCAAGGATTTGCTACAAGTCAATGCAGGAGACTTACAGTATGCAAAACAAGCCTGTCTGACTCTCATGATGTTCAAAGCCTCTGCATTGCACTGCTTGTGAGACAGGAAGGCAGATCACAGGGAGGAGGGGGAGGAGAGAAAAAACTGTGCACACAGTCTGCTTAGTTAACCCTTTCTTCACCCTCCAGTTCAGCTTGTGTGTGTGTATGTGCGTCTTTCCCCCCCTTGCAGCTTAACTGCATGCCTAGATTGTGCAGATAACGCCAATGACAGGGTGAGAACTGATGCTGAGTGACACGTTCTTTTGATATTCTCCCCTTTTGTTCCACTTCATCACAAAATTTCAGCCCTCGCGTTATCAGACCAGAAATATGAAAACCGCTCAGTGTAAACAGGAATTCACAGGTCATGTGACGCACTCACTTCTCTCAGGCAACAGCCGCGCTATTGAATTTCAGCCTTATCAGAGATTTAGTGATCGGGAGATAGGTTGGAGGCTGGAGGCAGGGTGGGGGCTGACATTAGCAAAGAGAGAGAGAGGGAGAGAGGCAGTCAGTATGGTTGAGTGGTTGGTAGTGGGGGAGAGAAAAGGGGGGCACCCACACCCTTTGGCTCCCACTCACGGGGAATGTAAACAACAGAGCTCAATAGGCAGGCCTACACATGGAGGACAAAACCTGCCTGGCAGCAGCTAGCAGCAACAGCAGCAGCACAAGTTCAGTTACTAGCAGCAGAGTAATGGAAAAACAGATGACAGCAAGGCATTACCCCACAGAGAAAGAGAAATCTGCCAGGATTTGTAGCCTCCTTTAGATTCACGTGATTGGCTCCACTCTTGCCTCCCCATCCCACCCTCCTTTTTTTCCTTTCCAACCATCCTCAGACCCTTTGAGATGGAAAAATGGGTCATCTGTGTGGAAGTTAATACTCTGAGCACAGACAGTGCTGCTTTATTTTTAGGACGTGCCTTGGAAATTTTTTTCTCCGTCTTCTTTTCCCCTCGCTGGTGACTGACAAAGAGAAGAAAAAAAGGTGGCGGGTATTTAATATACCGTGTTGGTGCTGCGCGCACAAAGTGAGGGCACTGGGCTTTGTAATAGCTGGGACATTTCTTATCTCCCCCCCCCCCCAGCACCACAGCCATGGCTTCAGCAGCAGCAGGACACAGACACCGATCAGCAAGCTACAGGCAGCAAATACCCCCCTCGCTGCTCAGAAGCCAACACTCAGAGGGTCTCAAATGCAGACCGGTTCAACCGAGAGTCTACGTGAAGCTGCCATAGCAACCACACACAACCAAGTTATTTCTGGCTGCCTTAAAATCCCAAACACAGCTGCTCCTACATAACCAGACATCTCCACCGGTCAGATAGCACTTGGTACACAGAAGCAGTAATCAGGCTTTGACATTCAAACTCACACACTCCAATAACACACAGCAAAGGTCATTAGCGATGCGGATAATTTGTTGACAGGATTTCCACTAATGAGTTGCAGAGTTCAGATTATTGTACTGATTATAATATTCCCAGTTCAACACTTCCAGCAAATTACAATGGCAGTCAGGCTGCTTTGAGCATTCCCTGTGCCATGATCGTGGGGTTATTTTCTCTACCTGTGGTGGAGCGATGTTTATGTGTCACCGTGCACACATTAGTAAAGCAAAACAACAACAACAAAAGGATTTTTAAAAATCACAGGGTATCTGTGCTGCAGGCACAGACATTGTTATTGCTGTCAACTGGAACTGTTGTGCTCTCAGCTTCTGTCCATTCAGTCGTCCTCAAACTGTGAATCTGTCTGCGGCTCAGTGTAACGCCACAGAGGTGTCCAAATACAGCCTGGAGCAACAGTGCCCCCTACTGCAAAACAACAGGGAGTTTCTTCATTTTTCTTCTTCCCGCTGCCAGCTTCATCAGATACAAAGAGCTGACTCATAACCCATTCATACAGACTGAAAATAGAGCAGCAAGGCAATTAAAAGAATGATGTTATATTAAAAGTATTACAGTGAGCACTCCATTCATTAGATTATTATCCCACTCTTCACTCGGGTGTGGTTTCTGCCCTGAAACTGGATTTGCTGTGTCATCCTTAAATCAAACAGCGTCTGTCCTCGTGTCAGGGCCTGTTTCAATGGGTTTATTTTGTGCTGGCACGCTTTCAGAGAAGGAGGGGCCTATCTGGCATCCTTCAGTGACCCCTGAGCTCCTTCCAGTCTGCAGGGGACAGAGCACGAGGCCAGCAGCAGTGTTTATTTACAGGAGAGGCAGGCCAGTGTTACGCTCCGTGGAGAAGTCTGAACCTGCTTCTAGCCTCGATCTGCCAGCAGCAGACCACAGATTTCAGCTTGACCTCCAACACAGTCTGTTATTTTTCTTCTCCGCCTCCCCGAAGGATAGATTAACAACGAGTCACTTCTTCTGCACGCACACACCTAGCGCCAGTGGACTCTGCAGGCCCCTGACAGGCTTCTCCATTTCCACCAAGTGGCTAAACACCAGGAGTGGTGGAGAAAAGACTGAAGAGTGATCACATGAGTTCATGGAAAATGGAACACTGTCTACCATTTAGTCTGCACTCGACATTTCTGGGCCGCTGTTCATTTTTTCATTCCTAATGTTAAAAAACTATTTTCCCCCCTACTCTTGTTTCCTGGCAAAACTTGAGGCCTGGGCTGCTCTGGCCAGAGCCCTTAAAAAGAAAGAAAAAAACAGCTGCAGAGAGGGATAAAAATAATTACAGCTCTATTTGTCTTCCAAGAGACACACATCCAAGCAGACCCACTCCCTTCCCCTACAAGCTGCTCCAGTTTTATATTCCTGCACACACAATAAAGACATTGTGGTTCATTGGACTCGTACAAGATGAGGTTTCAGCATTCTGGCTGGAAACAAATACTCTCACGATAGCAATTTAACCCCATTTCAGCAGCATGTTTTATTACTAATGTCAGCAATTCACAGATCTTTTGTTTTGCACCTACATGGATGGGATAAGTACAATAGGTTGGCTCACTCCCCTCCATGTTCATTAATATTTATTGATACAAACATACTTGTCCCCAATTCCTGCACACCCTTTATTTGAGGGGAAAGTGAAAGTGCCCTTGCTCCATATTTCAGAACTAAATGCTTCAGGTTTTCCTGTGCATTGCTACTGCCATCTACTGGCAAGTGGACAATCAAAAAAGTCAACACATGTTATCATGTTTTATTGTAGTATTACACAGACACAAAAAACAAAAACCCAGGTGAAAGACTGGAATGCCTTTGTTTTTTGTTTTTTAAAAAGTACATATTAATTAACCTGCAAAATCATTTATATAAACATTACACCACAAGCAAGTGTTCTGTAGACAGACTCACTTCAGTCCAAGTCACAAACAGAACAAACCGTCTACATTCCTGTTTACATACTTAGGTTGCACTTTAAATACAAACAAATGGCTACATAATAACCGATATGTTGGAAAGGAGGAATGCATTTCGATAAATGTAACCTGGCAGACGTTCATCCACCTCAAAGTGCTGTGATGGAGGGAAATTCATCTCAACCGATGGCCAGTGAAGCTCAGAATTCGCAAGCAACTGAACCGTGCAGCAGTGATAGTGTCTAAAACCCCCCTTCCCTCATAGATTTCCATCTCATTCACACACATACGTTCATTCGACGTCATCTTCTGCTAAAGACTGAGTGCCGATGAGTCGCTGAAAGAGAGGAAGAAAATATCTTTCAGAGATTACCCATTACAGAAAGGCAAATCAGTTACACGGGCCGTTAAGTATTTTTGTCTTAGAGGTGAAATAACCGAGAGCTACTGACACACAGCTCTCAGCTTTGGATGATTCTAAGGTTTATTCTTGCACCCTTTCTTGTCCCAGAAATCACAAATAGCAACTGGGGGGTTTTCAAGGATGCTAAACAAAAAAACAAAACAAGGAGATGCAGGTAACTCTCACCTGGCTGATGCTGGGTAGTCTGGTGAGCAACATTTGGAAGACTGGAGCAGGCAGCGTCTGCTGAAGCACCTGAAGTAGCTGCTGAGGTTGACCACATACTGCAATGGCATTGGTCAGGTGGTCTACACCTTTGTCAAATTCACCTGGGTTAGGGAAGAAACAGGTTTACAGACCACATAAAAAACAAGCATTAAAAATGTATCAGGGCTTAAAACTTTGTAGAGAGTCACTACACCAGTGTAGCCACAGTTACAGTGATATGAGTGGTGTGCGTCTTGCGCATGCTGCAAGCTTCCATGTGTTTTCTGTGAATGAACATGTGGCTGACCTTGTGCTAGGAGCTCCTCTGCCAGCTGGATTTCCTCCAAGAAGAATTTCTGGACAGCTTCTTCGTCCTTCAAGTTCGGCAGCTTCAAAGTCAAGTTAATAAACAAAAAACAAATTTAAGCTCCAACTAAACAAAATGAGAGAAGAATCGATTATTTTCTACATGTCCTACCTTTGTAAGCCCAGTCTTCTCACTGGAAACCTTTTGCTTTCGTCGACCTGTGAGAGAGAAGTGGGTTTTTAAGACCATGCTGCATGTTTAGTTTGCTGTTGTACAACACGGAAAACACGAGGGAATAAGTTTGCTAGCTGTTGCTTGTAGCATGCTTTTTCTTCTTCTGCAGCTGAGGGAAATAATATTAGAGCAAATGTTACCATAGTCGGAGCTTACAAGGCTACAGAAAATACGCAGTCTTGATTAGTTTCCAGAAGCTTTTAAGTGTTTTTTTTAACGTCCTCGTGGTCACATGGAGGCTAACGTGCTACGATGCTAAGTTTACGCCGTTGACATGCACACTTACGCTCACGTAACTTTTCCTTGAAACGGGGGTCACTCCGCCGCTTCCTGTCAAAGTAAACACAGTATGCGATGAAAAGAGCACCACACACCCCGGCGACCAGCGCGCTCGTCCTGCCGCTTAACATTTCTCAAACTACTTATGAACAGCCACGCTCGCCGCTGACTAGCAGCTAGCACGCTGCTGAGGAAGTGTGCCAGGAAGTACGTAAGTGATGACGTAGACGAAGGCGGGAAATGTGACCCAAATTACCCCAAAACATCTGAGTTAGCAACAAACAAGCTCAAACTAAGGAAATAAAACATCCACTAATAACCATAGACTGTATAGTATTTTATATACTGCCTGTGCTAATTAGCAAAGGCAAATATAAATAACGCACAAAGATTAGTTGCTTTTAACCATCATTAATCTGGTTAATAATCTGTACTTTACCAAAATTAATGTATAATGTAGTTAAATTACCAATAATAATCTGTCGAATAATTTGTTTGGCCACATTTCGCCCCTTAGCACTTTTACCCAGCCATGCTTTAAATTAAAATCAAAATGATGAAGAATAATATTTAAGATATAAATATTATAAATACATAATATAATAATAATATTAATATAAATTGATAAAAAGTTAAAATGCTGCATTTAAAAAAAATAATTATGTACAAACTAACAAAAACAAGTATTTAAATTTATGGTTTAAAATGTAGTCTTTCAGTTCTAAGGTTTTACGTCTTAGATAATAAAAAAAAAGTTTTTATTTCTTATTTATTTAACAAAAATTAGACCAAGAGGAAAAACTAAGCACACCCCTATAACAGAACCACCTCGCTGTGACCTTATCAGTTTCTCACATCTTTGTGGAGGAATTTCCACTTACTCTTTTTTATAAAGTTGCTTCAGATGGTTGAGGTTTGCCGGCATTGATTTATGCACAAATCTCTTATCTCACCGCAGCATTCCACTGCAGCACCTTCATCATTTTGTTTTTGTTTTTTTAAGCTATTCTGTTGTAGATTTGCTTCTGTGTTTGGGATCATTGTCCTGTTGCATGAACAAATTTTGGCCAAGCTTTAGCTGTCGGACAGATGGCCTCACATTTGGCTCTAGAATACTTTGGTATACAGAGGTCTTTGTGGTCGACTAACTGCAACATGCCCACGTCCTGTAGCTGCAAAACAAGCCCTAATCATCACCCCTCCACCAGCCACCATGCTTGACAATTAGTATGAGGGGGTTTGTGCTGATGTGTAGTTTGGTTTATAACAAACATGGTGCTGGGTATTATGGTCTGATGTATCTACTTTGGTCTTGTCTGCTCTGAGGGTATTGTTCCAGAAGTCTTGTGGTTTGTTCAGATGCACATTTTTAAACCAACACTGCTGCCATGTTCTTTTTGGGGAGGAAAGACTTTCTCTGGAGACAAAACACATGATACTTGTCCAGTCTTTTTCTAATTGTGCTGTCATAAACCTGGGGTGAATTTCCTGGGATGCCCACTCTAGTAGTTTTTGTCTTTCTCGCTGTAGAGCGATTGGCTTCATATTGTTTGGACGCTGCCTTAAAAGCCTTTCCAAATTGACGGGCAGGTTCCCCAAGATGATTGCTGGTGTCTTTCCTCATTGCCGTTATGCTAACACACCGCTGAATGCTGCAGACTGGCAAACTGCCAAAACCTCTGCTTTGATAGAAGTGATTACAGTTGCTGGTCATCACTGAATTATATAATAACAGAGACGTGTCTGAGTAAAGTGCTTCAAAGACTTGACTAAAGTTACTTTCCACCACTGATGCAAGAGACACACCGAGTACTTCACAAACTATGGCATTTATTTCAAACAGAGGCTTCTGCTTTGCTTACATTTTTACAATAAATTACACAATGACCATCCTCAGATGAGCCTAATAAATACTATTGAGCATTTTTCAATAAGCTCCGTTACTTTCTGTTGATCTATGACACAGACTTTTTCCTGTATACAAGTTCATACAGCTTTAGCTTTAGGCCATGTACAGGTTGGAAAATAGTTCAGCCACATCCAAAAACCACCATTCTTCTCTCACAAGCACAAGCTATAGAAAAACAAAAGACACAAAGAAAAACTGGATAAAAACTAAAGCAAACATGAAATTAGATAAAGACTCAAAACTGATGAGAAAGGGAGAACAGAACAACATTAAATGAGCTCAAATAAACAGAACAAGAAAGAGGACAAAAAAACAAAAACGGAACATGCTGCAACCCTCAGTTATTTACACTCAAACTACAGTTAAAACCATAAAACTGTCTGTACAGAAAAGTACATGTTATTAACAGTGCAAGATATTAAATAGCTCGACTCAAAACACTTCTCAATATACAAATTTATAACAAAAGCATACAGTTACATACAAGTGCCGAACAAAATGTAACTTCCGGATATCATACAGTAGGGGGGTCTATACAAAGGAAACACTGGAGATGTCTTCAGAAATGTATACATGTACGTCACCTTATCATATAAATGCACATTTACAATATCTCTACCTTTATTCTGGTCATAGTACAAGAAACAGAGTCAAACTTCTTTTTTTTCTTTTCTTTTGGTAGGGATGAGTGTGAGAAGCAGGCATGTCATGCCAATAAAGTGTGCATCATTTCGATGAAGTGAAAATGTACTTAATTAAATAAATTCATGTAGGTGGAAACACTGAAAACGTGGAGTTCGGCTTTGATTGTGTGTGTTCTGACTTTTGACTCGATCCGGTTGCAGATATGCAACATTAACATCAGTGAAGCTGATGCAACTGAAGTGGGGGGATTGAAAAAAAATGGAGGATGGAAACATAATGAAAAAAAGCAGATGGGCTTTTAAAAAGGCTGATGAACTGATTTAATGCATCCATTGCATTCGCCAACCTCCATCATTGCACATTTTAGACTGTTATCTCAACAGTAATCTGTGGATGAGTATTCAGTAGTACGTAGATTTGCAGGTGATCCAACACAGGAGCTCTGCTTTTACAATTACCGTAATAATCCTAATACACTGATAACATCCCGTCGTTACCTGCCAAGACTTAGCCCTTCACTGCCCGCTCACTCGCTCACTCACAGCGTTCTGCAGTCTTTTATATGGGACACGTTGTTCCAGCTAACGCTCTGATCTGAGAGGAGGATCAGGAAAAGAAAGTACTGTCCTTTTCTCAAAGTGCCCCCGCGGAGAACAACAACAACAAGAAAAAAGAAAAAAAAGGCACTACAGTATCATTCCTTATGATCCACTGAGGCCATCAGCGGACATACGATGGTGCTGAAACCTTATCCATCACCACCTACTTGATTCAGACCATGTACAGGAGCGATTGCCTGTACATGGGGAGGGCAACCCCATCCACATGAAGGTCCTTTTTATTTTTCTTTGTGTTTTTTTTAATGAAACAGAGAGAAACATAGCAAAGTTACCTTTCCTATGCCCTTAATGCCAATGTGGCAGCGTCTCTCCTCCAGATTTCCAGAAATAACATGGCGAGCGCCATGTTGGGCTACGAGGACAGATGACAGATGGTCTTCACTGGAAATCATCCCTTTGCAATACAACTTTATCAAATGGAAACAATTATTGCTTGCAAAAACAATTCTTTTAAATGTTCAATTAAGTAAAGCACAAAAGTCAAATCTGTATATATGTTGGGTTTGGTTTTTTTGGACAAATTTCACCCGCCCCACCCCTACACAATCGTCATAAAAGTGCACTTAAGTGCCATTAGCTTGCCGAGAAAACAGTTGTCAGTAAAAAATAGTGCTTGTTTCTTCTCTTTTGTTTTGTTTTTTCGTGGTTTTTTTGTCTCTGGTCTGGTTTTTGTGCCCCGTAGTTACAGTATGTGGGTCGACTTTTTCATCCTGTTGAAAGGGAATCGGGGCGCTGACCCCAGGGTGCTGGTTAAGTGCTTCGTGCGGTGTGGCTCCTTGCTGGGTCGTCCTGTCACCTGCACTCCACTGAAACCCCAGAGTTCTGAGATGAGGACGATGAGGATGATACCGGAGGGTCTGCCAGCGTCAGCATGACTGCCGCTGTGAGCGAGCTGGAGGACGGTGAGGAGGAGGAGGATGATGAGGAGGAAGCGGCCACTGTGCCTGCAGAGCAGAAGCAGTGATTGGTTAAGCTGATTAAAAAAAGAAGAAGATGCGACAGTGACTTCCTGTTTTACTCCTCTTGCTTTAATGGTGAACCAAATTTAGTAAATAACATGCTAGTTATTATTCCAGGCAATAAAGAGCTGACTCACTTTCTCGTTCCTTCTTCTTCATGCGTTTTCGTCGTCTGTCGATAGAGGCGACCTCAGACTTGAGGGAGAGGTAGTGATTCCTGATGTCCTGAAGTTTCTCCTGAAGAAACGAGATCCTCTCCAGGCTGGTCATCTTCTCCAGATCAGCTGAGAGGACCCAAAATGAAAGGATAGGTTCACAAGAAGCACTAAAGAGCTGACAAGCATAAACCAAATGGGTTGGATACGCACACATCTGGAAACTCCACTTGTACACCCGCGGCGATCTTCCGTGGTTATCCCGGTGCTGTGCGTGGTCTGCATCACCCTGCTTGTGGTATTTATGGCTCGAAGGGGGAGATCGCCCGTGACATTTGGGCGAAGTGGCAGCCTTCAGCTCCGATGGGTTGTTTTTAGAGGCAGTTGATTTGGCAGTGCCCTCAACAACAGACTGGTCCTCGCTGTCACTGCTGTTGGCTGAAGAAAAAGAGGAAAAAGAAAGAAAATGCAGTGAACAGGAAACGCCTCAAATCCTCTCCTACCTGGCATCTGTTACATGATGCCTGCAAACGGGTTAATAAATGAAACGGAGACACATGAAAGCAGTGCTGGCGCTGAAAATGAGAACGTTAGCGGGTGTCATCATTTCTACCCACAGCTCTTCTTACCTGTTTTCCTATTCTTTTTGGGAGGCACACCGAGGCTCTTGCGGTTTGGCTTGTGTTTCTTTGTTGCGCCGCCAGTCTGTGATTCTTTCTGCCGCTTCTGACTCGCAGACGCTACAAAAGAAAAGAGTGAGAAGACGGTGAGGGAATAGGCGGACTGTGAAATGAGTAGTCAGCCTCTGTTTCTTTAGTATTCCATCCTGAAGAAAAATGAGTTGTGTCACTGAAAAATAAACCTGTTAAAATAGATTTTTGCTGCCACTCGTACCTTTGGACTTCTGTTCGCTCTCCTGCTGGCTGCTGTTGCTCAGCTCGAGGCTGCAGCTGCTGCTGCTGTTGCACGAGAGGCTGACGTCGAACACCTTCGAGGGGGAACTCGCCCCTTCGTCCTGCAGCTCTCCTCCTAGACTCTCCACCTCCACTGTGCTGCTATCTGTCTCGCTGCGCCCGCCCGTCACCTCCTCCTGTACTGGCCCTGTGGGAAGAGCGTCCGAAACCGGCTCTGAGGGCAAGGCAGCGGGTATGGATGGGGCCGGGGAGGAAGGCTGCGCTTGACCAGACTCTTCCACGGCGCTGCCTCCTCCTCCCGATGGGGACTCCGGCGTCGTCGGTGGCGTGTTGAGTACAGAGTTGCTCCCGCTGCTCGGGAACTCCCGGAGCTTCTCGGTCTCCATCTGCTCCTGCGAGGTGTCGTCCTCGCCTCTCGCGTCCTGCTCGACGCTCGGCTCTTCCATACACGAGGACACCGGTGGGGGAGGAGAGTTTGCGGCCTCCGTGTCCGAGTCAGAGAATAACTCCTTGAGAGTCTTCTTTGGCCACTGGGCCTGGATGCTGGACCACACGTCTTTTTGTCCTTTTGGGCGAACGGCGGGCCTTTCCTCTACATTCCCAGAAACTTTGGCTCTCTTTTCGGGAATCTCCCAGAAGCCTCCTTGTCGGCTGGTTTTGCTTTTCTCCTTCATTCCGTTGTACTTCTTGGTCGGTGACCCCTTGGTTTTGGGGCGGGTTCGCTCACTTTCCTCAGGCTGAGCCTCGGCCACAGCTGCACCCTCATCATCTGAACTGCTGCTAGATGAGGCCCCCCTCTCCTCTCCAGGAGCGGCTGCTCTCTCCTCCCCTCTCATCGGAGAACCCGCAGGTAGCCAGTCAGCACTCCTGGTGTTCCTGGTCTTAGCTTTGGATTGACCTTTTGGAGTCCTCTCTGCTGCGCTGTCAGCTTTCCTCTTCCTCGTACTTGCCTCTCCCTCCGACTCTGGTTGGCTTCTGCGCTTTCCGGCATCTGGGCTCTCCACACTGACGGTGTCCTGGGCCTTTCCCGTGACAGGACAGGGTTTGGACCCTTCGGACGGGGCTCCGCCCTCCCAGCGCTCTGGAATTTGCGGTGGCTCTGGTTGGCCTTTTCTGAGACGGCTCCCTGGCTGATCCTCTTCGTTATGCTCTCCCTCCTCAGCTTCATGCTCGCTTTCATCCGTGGACACCTCGGAGGCTGAAGCAAACAGAACAAAGCTTTATTAGGTTGTTAAAAAAACAAAACAACAACACACATCAGAGTGACGCGGTCCTAATCTGCTGCAAGTGTGCATGACCACTACAGGCTAATGAGTGTTGCTACCTTGCAGGCCATTGAGGATAGAAGTAATTTCTATAGCCTTGACTGGAGACTGCTGAGGCCCTTTGTCCTCACCCTCGTCCATCTTGGAAAAGACGTCCTGGCTCAGGCCACACTTGGAGCGCGGGACACGGTTAGCGTTGGACGAAGGGCCGAGGACCTCCCTGTCATCGAGCCTCTCCAAATTGTCTTGCATTTTCTGCCAGAAGTCAACATAAGTCAGTCAGCCTTTCACTTCACGACACCAAACCGGGATTTTAAGACTTAATAAAAGTCACCGGCTCTCCAAAGTCATACCTTAATTTTTTTACGGTGCTTTATTTTTGGTACATTCTTATTGGCGGGTCGCACAATCTTGTCTGCTTTGATCCACTCATCATATCTATAAAAAAAAAAAAAAGAAAAGAAAAAGAAAGAAAGAAAGAAGAAAAAAAAAGGAAAAAAAATCAAGTACAAAGACGAGAAAGAGTTTCATCATTTAGGACTTTGAAGAAGGAGCTGTGAAATATTCTCTCACACCACCCACCACCACACAGACGCTTCTACTGTCTGACCCCGACATATTGCTGTGACACAGTAAGCCTCAACAGCAAGAGAAGAAATCCCATGGTGTTATGTGGAAAAAAAGACACAACCTTTTTACGATGAAGAAAGAAACAAGATAGAACACCGACCACCACACAAATCATATTCAGTAGAATTCACACAATACCGAGGAAGTGGGTCGTATGAGGAGGAGGGGAGGGGGGGATGGAAGAAAAAAGTTTCACAACATCACACACAACAGACACAATGCAGAGAACATCCCACTGTCTTTTATAGAGTGCTAGAGGACCACACAACAACATTGAGACGATGAAATGCCGATTGCACTAGTTAACCTCTGTGTCATGGTACCCTAACACTCTACTCAACACTGCGTTTAACCCTGACCCGCTGGGGAGGGGGGAGAGGGTTGAGAGGTAGAGGTGAGTGTAGCAGCACTTAGGTTGGCCATTCAGTGTTAGCTCACATTCAAATATCACATTGTAGGATTGGAAGTTTTGTTTGATTGTTAAAAGACTTCAAATTGGTTAAAAAAAAGAAATAAATAAAAAAAATCAGGCTGTCTGTAGATCTGTTTGAGAGACAGACAGCTGGGGGACAGACAGACAGGGGATTTTGGTCAAAACTGAGAGAGAGGAAGCTGAGGAGTGAATCCGCATCAACCCGATACTCAGTTGTGTTTCTGCCACTAGATGGCCCAGTGCTCTCCATAATCAGAGTGCTGACCATGGCACTGGTTCACACGAAGCAGAATTGCGAGGAAGGGTTACTGCTGCGGGGACACCCACGTAGGCGGTGATCCCATGAGTTAAGAGATGGATTTTTAAAAATTTGTTTTTTTGGTCTGTTTTCTTTTGAATTAGGGTGAAAATAGACGTTTAGGTGATTTCTCCCCAGGTCCTGTCTTACCTGACGTTCCAGCCACAGTAGTGCACCAGGTAGAGCACCTCTCCCCCCTCCACGTCTGCCTCTTTCACAGTGGCCTCGTACGTCTTCAGATTGCGGCCTCGCCCATACCTCACCTGCACCTTCATCCCCGGGGGGTAACACTCAAACTCCTCCCCTTCCTCCCCCTCCTGACTGCTGTCATCCCTGCAAGAAAAACAGTTCAGCACTTCCTGGCCCTAGGCTATAACACCACAAAAACCACCACCCTCACCCATCCACCCCCAACTCGCTGCCTGCTGCTATAACAAGCCTGTTTTCTAGTCTATTTGCTCCACCCTTGCCTTTCCCTGTCTCATTACAACACTACACCTTCACCTGCACAGAAACATAAGCTGCCTTAGCTCTAGTCCAGCTGCATCATTAATAGAAAAGCCAGTCAAAGAACAGTACATGAAGTGTTTCAGCAAAAAAACAAACAAAACACATCATTCTTTATTCTTTCATAGTAAAAATTAATGATAAGAAATCACACTACTGTTATGCTGTCTAACCCCACACACACACACACAGGGGATTCTCATTCACCCTCGTACGCACGCTGTAAAGAAACAAAGCAGCCACAAGAAGGAGCTAGAGGGAAACAATCAGGAGATATAGGGGTGGTGCAGGGGTGTCAGTAAGTGTTTTAGGCGCCAGGGGGCCTCGTGGGGTGGGTTAAGCATGGCAAAGCGCAACGGGACAGGCAACGCAGCAACTTAAAGCGAGGCTACAGCACTGAGAGGAAGCACGGCTGCGAGGTCCTAGTCGGCCCGCTGCGACGAACAACATCTACAGCACAACACGCCTCACAGTCCCTCCCAAACTTAGCTCCTCAGAACGTGCAGACGGGCTTATTTCCAGGAGCCGACTGATTTTTAAAAACATTTCCACCCCTGATTGAAAAATAAATAAAACACACAAATATCACGTAGATTAAGACTCGGCTTGCTCAAAATGAGCACAATTCAACTGCAGTGCTCATCATTATGAGTAAAAGCCAAAAGGTCAACAGTCCAAGTGAACTTTCCAGCAAAGCCGTTGAGAAGGCTTCATCGTAAAAATAAGCACCTGTCCAGCAAGAACTCAACAATAACTCATCGATGTCTCCTACTAATGCATCGCCTTCTCGTTTAAGCTCACAGTAAGCTAGTTTCAGTGGCTACACGCCGTCTGTGCTGATGCTGGAATGAAAACATGACCCTGACACAACACCCGTCTGTTCCAGTTTACAGCCTGTAAACATCAAACAGGTTTGATATGATCAGAAAAGCTCAGATCAGATCAGCCTGCGGCTTGTCCACTGAGTGCATCCGTAAACTCGTAATCTGCAAGGACGTTGATCCCGACAAAGCCGAAGGATCAAGGAGACTTCTGACTGTCATAGAGGTCACAAGTGGTCTTCTATCAGCAGGTATCTGTGGCCACGGTTGGTGTAAACTACAGATAACCTCCTCATAACGTGCAGGAATTTTGCAGTCCTTCAGTCAGACACAGAGACTCAGTAAACCAAGAACCTGTTTTCTAGCTTTCAGCAGTCCAAACAACACAACTGTACATCTGTCACTGTGGACGTTGAACAAACAGGTCTGAGCTGGACAGACGGCGCTAATCACAGGAGGCAACAGGGAAAATGCAACTGCTGAGGCCAAACTGTACAACAATCCATTTACCAACACTCAGAGTTTTCCTCTAAAAGCATCTCAAGCACTGTATATATAAATATATATACATATCTCACAACTGGAGGGTTAATGCATCTATGACAACATTCACACACATGGAACATTTAAATAAAGCGAACACTGAAAGCCAAAAAGATGAGAGAAAAGACAGGAAGAGGGTGGCAGAGAGAGAGATCAGGAAAGGGCAGGAATCAAGAAGAGCACAGCCATGTTGTGCACTGAGTGAGAGAGGCTCGGCATGGTCAAACAATCCCAGCGAGCGAGAGACAGCGAGAAAGCACAGCATGACATGCCAGGTGAAAGGTAGCAGTCAGGCTTTGGTGCTCTAAGATGTCTCTGCCAGCCGATGTCGACTAAGCAACAAGGAATAATAATAGCACAAAGGGCAGTGGATAAGAGCTTAGTTAGAGGAGAGAGAGGAGAGCGTGCCTCTCTCTGGTTAGCAGGTAAGAGTATACGGCGTATTAGTACTTTTAAGGTCAGAAGGATCACTGCTCCTCATCTGCTAATGGTGTTCTAGCATCGTGCTGCCACCAAGGAAAGCAAATACCTCGAGTCCTTTTGCATTCTTATTTTGCTTTCACATGGAATAGTTTTACCATGCAGGAGCTCATGTTTGTGCCCTGACCATACGTTTTGTTTTTTAAGCAACTGTGGAGGAGGGAGCATCCCCTTCAGTGAACCTACCCAGAGTTGTCCTTGCTCTCCTGCTCCTCATCGTGCTCCTCCTTCATGTCGTCGGCTCCGAGGCGAGCCGTCGACGAGCCCTCGTCGGCGTCGGCTTTGTGCGGACCGTCCTCTTCTTCGTCATCGCCATCGTTTCCGCCCTCTTTCCCCTCGCTTTTCGATGTTTCGGATTCCGTTTTACTCGGGGTCGAATCAGGTTTCTCGTCCTGTGAGAGAAGGACGCTTTATTATTGTGAAGGTTATAGACTGAGAACCTTCACAGACATGACGCTTTATTATGAGAAACATGGGAGGTGTGCAGAAATTCATCTAAAATAACAGACAGCACTCGGGATAATGCACCTTGCAGATAACGGGCTGTGTGCTACAAGGTTCTCCGTCCACTTGGGCTTTCGGCTCTTCGGCAACTGATGACGTAGGAGCCGTTTTCCCTGCCTCCCCCTCAGGTTTCCCCTCCCCCTTGGTCCCCTGCTTCAAAGGGAGGTCCATTTTGAATGTGATGGCAGTGGAGGTGCAGTATTCCTCAAATCCGTATAAGTACCTGCGTGATGAGACATTCAACACATCCAATAAGATTTTCCAAAGTTTAATCTTACTGCTCCAAAGCGTGCGCACGCCGACACACCTGCGTCGCTCAGAGTTAATCACACAAAGATGAAAAGCAAGTCGACTGGAGGATTTTGCATTTTGAAAGCTTTCGAGCTGTGGAGTGTCTGTACGTACTTGCGGTAAGCACATTTGACGTTGTAGCCAGCAGCTGAGTTGAGCACGGGGATTCCCAAATCCTGATAGACTTGCTTCCAAACAGAACCGCTCTCAATCTGCTCAACGAGGGAGACAAAATTCAGAGAGGGTCGACACCAAACGAAACGAGAGCGACATCAAACTGCTCTCAGGGGCGGGCAGTAGCACTCACATTGTCAAAACCTCCCAGTTTGTGCACCAGCCTGTAGAGCTTGAACAGGTTGAGGTTCCTGTAGCCCAGAACCGGCCGCTTGTTAATGGGAGTCCCTGAAGAGGAGAAGCAGAAGGCATAGGTGGATGTGGTAAGAAAAGCAGCACAACATGTTTGTCTGCTGGAGAAAATTATGATTTTTCTTTTTAATAGGGAAAAAAAAAAAGAAGACAAAATTCACAACCTGTCTCACAAATGAAAATAAACCTCAAACATCACACTGGTCCCTGCCCTGCTCTCACCTCTGTCTTCCATGAACTTGTAGAGTTGCTGCAGAAAGTTCTCCCTCTCCTCGGGGAACGGCTCCACCTCCTCCTGCAGACAGGAAACAAGACAGTTTGGCATCTCTCTTTTTTTCTTTTTTTAAATCTGGGAGGTTGTAGGATAAGAGGATAAGTGCGCTCTGCTGTCTCTACCTCCTCCTCTTCACCACTCGCATCCTCCTCCTGCTCCTCCTCTTCGTCGTCATCATCCTCTTCGCTGCTGGAACTTTCCTCCTTCACTTCTGTCTTCCAGATGCTGGGCACGACCAGCTGCCTCTGGAACTCCAGGGCTGCGTCCAGCGCTGAAAGAGCGGATTAATCGAACCTCCTAAACACTTCTTGGAGCTGTGCGTGCATCACTGCATGCTCAAACGACACACTTATACCTTTAAAAATGTGTTCTACACTATATACAACAATAACAATAATACGCCCACATAAAAGCTACAGTATAAAAAAGACCAGGAACTCTGGAAGCATGAAAACCTGCCAGTGTTTGCACAGTGACGCACAGCAGCTGAAGCATCCAGCCACAGTGTCACAGGTGGGTTTTAGCAGTATCTAACCACCTCGGCAGATGCTTGTTTTACGCTTTTGTAACGTGGAAAATATCACAGTTGTGAGTCAACCACCTGTGAATATCAAGACGGGGACAATACAAAGCTGTTTGCTAAGTGCAATTACGAGAGTACGAGCTCAGCGGTGGAAAAAAATTTGAATAAAATGAAAAATAATGTAGCACTTTTATAAAAAAAAGTTTAGTGAGGACTTTAAAAATAGACTGCAGAGTGACAGGAGCTCTCCACCGCTGCGTTCTCTCCAGAACATAAACAAAACTTCTCTGGTCTTCCACTCTGCGAGTGTTTTCTGCCAAGTGTGTCAGCGTACAGAGCTGCCCGCAGACGGCTGATAAAAGGTATGCTCTGCTGCGCACCACTTCTGTAGCACCGACTTCAAACTCACCGGGTTTGAGGCTCGCGTCAGCTTTTGGAGGGCAGCTGCTGTCGAACTCACGGACGTCCTTCTGTAGCACCATGTAACTGCAAAAAATAAATAAAAATATAGCAACTCTGATTAGAAAGTGTGGAGTAGAAAAAAAAAAGTTTTCTTAAAACAACAAAGTCTAAACAGCTCAGAGCTCTACCATATAGTCTTATTCATTAAAACAACCTTACAGCTGTGCGCCAATCAAAGCCTCCAAAAACCTGAGCGGTCACAGACTACTTTCTTACAGCACCCCTAAAGCGGCTGGGCACAGTCAGCTGCTGGCGATTTGGCAGACACACGGATCAGTGAAGCTTGTAAGCTGAAAGCAGTCAGAGGTTTGGCTGGTGAGCAATGTGAGGCGATTTGCTGTGGTATCTGTAGGCAGCTGAGCAGATCCAATGACTAGATTTGTCATGGAGTGAAATTTTAAAGAAACAAGTGTATAAAAGCTAAACGACCTCACACTGAGAGAACGGCTCGGTTTCCTGGCATTTCCTTAGATAATCACTACAAACACGGCACTGACAAGGACACCTGTCTGTAACTCGGAGAAACCACGTGCAGGTTTGTTTAGCTGAGGTTTAAAACCCACTCACGCTCATTACACTGTCTTTTTCCGTTGCAGGTTAAAAAACACAGACAAGTTTGCAAGCTGGCTAAATGGGGGAAAAAAAGTGGAAACAGGAAAGACTTGTCAGATCTGGTTACTGTAGTAACAGTGGAAACAGTAAGACCACTTCCTGACAACTCCTGCCTCACCCCTGGATCTGACCTTCCTTTCCCTCAAAATGTTTTCCAAGCCATTGTTTTTTTTTTTGAAAGACATATTCAATGGTTATTAGTAACAATATACAACTCTCCTGAGGAAAGCGAACACACTGACCCCGGGTGCTGTGCGGGAGAGGTCACGTGGCCTATGGATGTAAACCCCTTGTTCAAAAAACAAACCACACCAGCCTGATAATAGCTGAGAAGAGGTTGTCAGAAAAGATAAAAAGTGGAATAATAAACAGTGACAAGTGTGTGCAGAAGAATGGAAAGGCACTTGAAAGCAGTAAAAGGGCTAAAGGAAATCACACAGCACTGCAGCGACAGAGAGGATGCACACTCAGCAATCAAATGTGCTTAAAATGTGTTTTCTTATGTCTCGCTACTACACTCTAAAAATGCTATGCGTAACAATAATGATACACATGTTGGAAATTTTGCTTAATGCATATGAGAGCAAACCGATTGGAGACGGAAACAAACTGAAAACAATCATATAGATTTTTTCCTCCTCCTTTCATTTGCTGTTTTTTGCAATCTCACCTGGATGCACAGTAGCGCTTTCAGCGACTTAAATCAAATAGCTGCAGAGCAGAAAGAAAAAGTACTCCAATGCGATTCCACTTGCAAACAAGACAAAAAAAAACACCACACAGGTTTTTCACAGGGTGCCCTCAGTCAGAGAGGAAATACTTCACAGCCGTACAACTTCCAGCTGGTCTCCGATTTATCATTCTTTATCTTATCCCTTTCATCAGCTCTACCTTTAACCGAGTGATAAGACTTCCTGTGCTGCATATTTGTCTTCAGCCGCAGATTAAGGAGGTCACGCCGGCGACTCGCTCAAGATTCCTTTTAAAGCAAGTGTATTTAGTCATTGCGGGAATTCAAACAGACAGGAAAGTAGTCTTTGGAGCGGGCGAACAAGCGCCAGATTAATTTATGCTGAGTGTGGGCTATGTTTCTACCCACATGAAGAAAGGCTGCAGTAACACAACCGCCAGCTGAGCTCTTGACAGGACTTATTTCTTTCTTTACCACAGACAAAACAATCTGGCTGTGTGGTTCTATGCCGAGGGCAGGCTGCAGGGAAGCTACACTACCTCTCCACACCAGTAACTCACAGCCTCAGGACAAATAAAATAACAATAGGCGATGCTGCAGAGGAAGGCTGTGTGCTTGAGGCCTATATGAGCCTATATTCCTCTAATCAATGGAGATTTGAATTCATTCACCAAACACACGCACAATTACTTAGTCAAGAAATACAAATGTTATCTGACAGAGCCACAATGGCCGTACTTTACATTAGTATTAAATGGTTAGTGTGCAAATTGACTTACAAACAAAAATGAATCAAGAACAACTTATATAAATGATCAAGGGCCAGCGCAAAGCATCTGCACGCCACAGCTTTACTACCTCTTAGTTTTGTGGCCGACAAGCGGCCCAAGTTCCCTCTGTCTCACTTTTCATTGATTGCATCATAAATTATGCTGGATAAGCTACTAATAATGATTAGTGCAGAAGCAGCTTAACACAACAGAATGTAAATGTCGCTTTGGGCGAATTATTAATGACTCACAATTTTCCATCCTTGAACGAGCGCACAAAGACGTTGTCCTTCTTCACGGTCATGTCTTCGTGGCAGTCGGGGGAGATGACCTTGTTGCACAGAAACAAGAGAAAGTCAGAAAAAGGTCACGTGAGGTGGTGCTGAGGCAATAAAAAGAAGAAGAATAGGGGAGGGGTGGGGGTGTATCAGAGAATGACTTAATGACTAAAGCGGTTTCAGCAAAAGGGCACACTGATTGATTACAAAATGTGCTGCCTATGATACAAAATCAAACTAGCAGGAGAGATGAAGAGCGAGAGATGACGAGGGGTGGGCACCCGCCAGCATCATTAGCAGCTGGAGCTGAGGAGGAGAACTAACGTGAGGGCTGCTACTCCTGCCGGGGTCTAACCCAAAGGAAGCAGCGCATTTCCAGCAGACCTGCGTACACTCGGGCTCACGGGATTGGATGCTTTCACTTCAGGTCCATGACTCACGCCTGCTGTGTGATTTCGAGCTCTGTCACATACGCTCACACGTGCACGCTCGTGTCTTAGAACTTTTACATTACAAGGCCACCCAAAAGAGCCCCTGTCTATCACAGCCGCGCATCATCTGTTGCACGAGACAGCTGCCAGTGTACCTACTCCACCCCTCTGCCATATGGTTGCAGTGTAAACAATGACAGGCTACTGTGCAGTGCACTTCTCTCAACTGTCACAAGGAGGCAGCATGGAGCTCAGTCAGTAGCAAGCCAAGAACAACAAATCCTGGAGGCGGGGCCCCTGCTGACTACACAGTAAAAGGGACAGCTTTCCCCACCCTCTCCTATTCTCCCAGTTCTACTTGTAACACTTACACAAACAAACAAGGCCTGTCACTATTTCATTGTGCGCTAACGGTGACTGAGAGTTACAGCTGGGTGGATGGAAATGGATAGGCAAAGACTGAAGACATCAAACTGATGTCTGTCTGACATTTCGCACACATCATGGAAAACAAGACGGGGGTTTTTTTCTTCTGCAAAATAAGACTCGAGCTCTTTTTCGTCCTTCAAGTCGGAACATGAAGTCTGTCTGGATATGAAATGTTATTACATGCATATTACAGCATTTGATGGAAGGCAAATTCTAGCACAATAACATAATCCTGCTGAGTGCTAAGGTTACATAAGCAGGCATTTTGATGAAACTGCATAATGCCGTGACTTCACTGGAAGCCCGGCAGCAGCAGCAGCCCCCGTTCCTCCACAGCGATGCTGCAGAGAGCAGCAAAGGAAGGAAAGCTTATCAGCTCACCAGAGCAGGATACCACGTAGTCTTCTTTTTGTCCCCGGTGGGAACCCCTTCCACGCAGACCACCTTGCCGAACAGGTCTTCATTCTGCCGCTGATCGCTCTCCTCCTCTTCACTGGAGGATGAGGACAACTCCTCCTCTTGACTGTGGGAGGAAGGGAGACTTTGCTCAATGGACAGAACGGCACAGCGAGCATTCATATATTACACCATTTACACCATTTTACCTTCATTACACGAATTCAAGTATACCACGTGAGAGCTGCTGTTGATTTTAAAAGCCACTTAGCAAAATAAGTAATGAATCTGATTCTGAGTATTTGCTGCTTTTCTCTGTGTTATGCAATATAATATAATAAAGAGGCGCCGTGAATGGTCGTATTCCATTTATATTTCAGTTACAGAAAACTGCGTGTCTCAATTTAAAAAAGGGAAAAAAGGGGGAGGCAGATGATTTCTGATAACCAAGTCATCATTTAACTGCTCCTCAGATTAAAAACAACACCTCCACCAGTCTCCACCTAACAATCCATCATTGTCTTATCATGTAGCACAGTGAGACATAAGGTTGCCTCTACTGATGAGCTCACTCATTAGGATCGGTGGGTAAAAAGGAGCCGGCTCGCTGTGTGCCGTCTGACAGTCTTCCTGATGCTCGGGCAGAGCCCTGACAGATAGCCTCGTCTCTGAGTGATCATGCAGGAAGCACCGAGAGGCAAACAGACCCTGCTTTTCTCTTTTTATGGCTCACGGGGCTCTGAGCACAGCTCTATGTACATATAAACACACGCAGCATTTGGCACCACTCAAGAGCTGTAAATCAGCCAGGCTGCTACTATTACAACAACAACAACAACTAAGCTGTGAATCAAAGTCACAAAGAAAACACTAACTCTTCAATGAGGCACAGACTATTATTCATTTAGGGGGAAAAAAAGAAACGTTTTCTCCACTTGTAAAGACTGATGTTGCAGGGATTGCTTTACAGTTGTCGTTGCTTTTAAAGGCAGCAATTTAAATAAACACATTCTGAGATACACTCGCTTTTTCTTGTTGGAGGAGACGATTGATGGCACTCTTACCACCAAACAACATGGGTAACAGCTCTCCTTATGCTCCTTAAAAAACAAAGTAAAATAAGCCTTAAAGCAACCTAAAAATATCATTAATTAACAGCTCGTCTATTTCTTGGCATGGTCAGTGACTCCTTCTCTGTCGTCTGGCAAACTCACAGCTACATAAACTTATTTCCTCTGTTTCCTGTGTTTATGTTAATGCATATTTCTCCTCTCATTTAACTCAGGAGGGCAAATTAGCATGTTTTCCAACAAGTCAAACTATACACCCCCCACCCCCCTTTTTTTAAACAACAACTTAAAAGCAGGCCTTGTGGCTGCTATCTTTACAGAGCAGCCAATCCCTGCAGTTCAAAAGCTGAAACACTATTAGTGCACGCTAAAGAAACAAAAGGTCCGAGGTGCTAATGTGCAGCTGGGACCGCTCCGAGTCAATATTGCATCAATGCTTAGAGTAATATTGACTTCTCTGGGCCCCATTAGCAAGAGAATAAGATTATCTAGCCAAGTGTCCTCTTTATACCAGAGAGGAGCTACGAATATACCCAGCACCAAAAAAAAAAGAAGAAGAAGACCCTCAGCAGTTCTTATTCCCTCAATGAAAACTGTGCCGTCTCCCAGGAGCAGGGACATCAGAGCATAAAACACTCACTGCAACATTAGACTCAAAGCAGGGAAAATTAAATAAATAATTAAAAAAAAAGAGATAACGTTCAGCAGGACTGTGCCACGCTCATTCTGCCTCTCCAGCATGCATGCGCACACACTCAGGGAGCCCGCTATGATTAAGGAGCTGGAGGAGGCGAGCAGGCTCTCTCTCCTTCCAGGCCTTGGGGGCTCTTTATGAGGGGATGGAGATGAGAGTAAATCTTTCATTTCAACTGCTGTCAGCACACTTAGAGCAGGGCGAGTCTGTTTCTGATGGCGGAGGATCGGAACAGAAAATACCTTCCCACTGGCATCACAGGCCTCTGATAAAATGAAGCTAAATATGAGCGCTGCGGGATTGAGCACAGAGACCAGTGGATGATACTCACATCGGGTTTGATCGCCGACCGCGGTTCCCCTTCTTGCCGATGACGGGTGTGCCGAAGTGCTCGGGGTTGGTGAGAGGGAGTCGGTCAAGTGTCTGCGGTGGAGAGAACACAACCGGACAAAAAGGTTTACCCTCTATTCGCACACTTATAAATGGATTTATACACAAAATGAGCTTCATTTCCCCAGAAAGCAGAGATGAGGCTGTTATGGGACTGAGGGGCAGTGAGATACTTGCCTCGCTCTCCGCAAAGTGACGCGCTCCTTTCAGGCAGAGGGAGGAACGCCTCAGGGTCTTCTCATCGCCGTCATCAAACACTGCGGAGATAAAAGACCAACTATCAGACTGCGAGCCCACCGGTACCCCCGCGCCCACACAAAAACAAACTCAAGCACAGACAGGCTCCTGCCTCAGTTGCAAAATGCCATCGCGCCTCAGATATACTGCAAACAAATGATGCTCGTCTTTTAAGGCTCATACGTTCTCCAGCAGGCAGCCACGGTTACTTTCAGCTCACAGATTTACTCGAGCTTCAAGGACCCTCTGCTACACAGAGCTGAGTAAACAGCAAAATAAAGACGTGAGGAGAAGCGTCTCAATTTAATTCATATCTCTCTGATATTTTATCCCTAAATGAGCAGCCATTTGTAAAATGCGCTCACATGTGAAAGAGCACTAAATCTAACATTAAATTTAATAATAATGACCTCAAGGACTCTTAAAACAGTCTCTTGGATCGCAAAGACAAACCCTGGGTTGTTCATTGTTCAAACGTACTTGTAGACAACAATGAGGGGAACACTTGAGGTAACTTCAACAGTGAGTTATGTTTTTGTTTTCCCCACCAGCGAATGAAAAGAATGAAAATGTGCCGAGATGAGTGTTTTCAAGGCGCAGAAAACCCCCACGGGTGCTCTTAAGTGACGAGCAGCTGCCGAGAGACTGGAAAGCTTTGCAGCAAGTCTATATGCTGTGTACTCTGGATTATCCAACAATGTAACTGCGTGCTCTTGACAGACTCGCAATTACAAACTGTGGGCACAAAAAAACCCCAAAAACAAACCCCAACACCAAATCTGTTCAGTTAGAAGCTAAAACTTGGGGTTTTTGAGGTTCTCACCACCCTGTCATATTTATTTTGAACTTTTTATAGAGCAAATGATTGATATCACACTTCATCCCCCTACATGTAGCATCACCAGCATTTCTCACTTGCTATCTTGTGTTATATTACAGTGATTCCCGTCTTTTTGGCCCACAGTGTTCTTCTGGTTGTTCTTTCTGGTGTTAAGATTAGTTTAAACTTCATGTATTCATACATAGATACTCTAAATTATTCATTGTTTTAGCTAACTATATACTAATTGCTAATAAGACACTTTTGGTTTCCGCTATTTAGCCAAATACACCTACTGGCCACTTCATCATCTGTTAAAGTGCTCATTAATGCTAGTACGTAATCAGGCAATAACATGACAGCAGGTGATTTAAGTGACTGGTATTTTCCCATATAACCATCTCTAAGGCTTACAGAGAACGATCTGAAAAAGAGAAAAGATCCCAGGAGGCACAGTTCTCTGGGGGAAAGTGTCTTGTTGATGTCAGAGGTCAGAGGAGAATGGTCAGACTGCTTCAAGCTGATAGCAAGGCAACCAAGGGACATCAAACCCTGAAGCAGATTTGCTACAGCAGCAGAAGACCACACCGGGTGTCACTCCTGCCAACTAAGAACAGGAAACTAAGCCTACAGTTCACACAGGGTCACCAACCAGTGTAAACAACATGAAACCATGGGGAAATGGAGAATCATGGATGTGCAGCTGACGCCATCATTTAAATATGGACCAAAATCTCTAAGCGATGTTTCCAAAAACTTGTTGAATTAAGGCAGTTCAGAAAGCAAAAGTAGGTCCAGCCTAGTATTTGTCCTGTGGTTTCTTAGGCTGTGTTCACACTGCAGGCGAAAGCGCATCAAATCAGATTTTTTTGACCCTATGCGACCCATATCCGATCATCCGACAGTGTGCACGGCACAAATCCGATATTTTCAAATCCGATCTGGGTCACTTTCGTATGTGGTACTGAATCCGATACATATCCGATGTTTTAGAAAGCGACTGTTGTTTGAACAGTCATGTCGCATTAAATCCGTCTTTTACGTCACTGACACAAGACAGACACCAATTATCAGCGCCCGAGAAGACATCGCAAACGCTTCCTGGCCAATAAGTGTAGATGTTAGTGAAACTGTTGGGAAGACAACGTTGGGGAAACATGAACATTTTATTTTCACGTATATTTTATTTGTACTGTATAATCTGCAGATTCTGACAGAAATCTGCAACTATCCTTTGAAGCACCGCTCCTCTAAAACAGCAATAAGGATAATTATTAGGTTATCTACATTGTTATGTAAATAACAAAACTTAAAGCAAAAATTGGGAAACGTAAAGTCCGAAGTCTTTATATTAAGGCCCATCAGTCAAACAATATCGTTTGCTCTGGGTGTACAGAGCGCGTTGTGTGTGACGTCTTCTTTTGCGCATGCGGGCCGCTTTGAGCATTCACACTAGAGCGCGTTTGCTGTCGCATTTTATTTGTAGTGTGAACAAGCAGACAAAAAAAATCGGATTTGACCATTGAGACCTGCAGTGTGAACGTAGCCTTAGAGTAGTGGTTTACACACTGGCCTAATGGTCCCAGCAGGAGACTCAAATCCCACTGGGGATGAGTCAGGGAGGGCATAAGGTGTAAAATAAATAAATAGTTTTCAACTGAAATATGTGGAGCTACCTGCTGAGGTGAATAAGAGAGCAGCCAAAAGTATCAGCACAGTTAATCTTTCCATGCACTAGGGCTGGCACGATTAGTCGACTAGTCACGATTACGTCGACTATCAAAATCGTCGACGACTGATCTAATAGTCGACGCGTTGTTTGAAGCTTTGTAAGCTCACAAAAGCTGCAGGAATAACTAGCAGGATTTAAGAGTGTAATAACGGACTGAAACAGAAGATGGCAGCACTGCATGTACAAGGATGCCAGCTGCCGTTAAACCCCGAAGAAGAAGAAGTAGCTGTGTCCCAGAATTCATAGCGCAAGCCAGCTCAGTTTCCAACAATGGCGGCAGCTAGTTAGTTTTAATATTACTCTTATTATTCTTTCTGGGTCACAAAATAAACATTCAACATATTTTCAGGCGAGAATGTAGCTGCGTAAACCTCAAATATCTGCTCAGGTTATCAAGACACCGCATATTTTCAAAAGCACTCCGACGTTTTCGGAGACGTCTGTTACCCACTAGCTCGATAGCTAGCCGGGGGCAAGGTCACTAGAGCCGTGAGAACACCGGACTCCCAGCAAATCGTTTTCAAACCCACCACTGTCTTTCGCTACTCAGGTTAAACATATATATAAGTCACTTAGATAACTTAAAAATGTTATTGTTTGGCTTTTTTTTGTAGTATTTTATTTGTTCCTGAGTAAATCGGTTTGGCTGAGATTAAAGTTATAGTTTTTACACAGCTGAATAAACGTCAAGCAGACAGCTGATTATCAGAAGTGTGAGATGCTCGAGAATTTACTCTGGTGTCCCGTTATGTTTTAGATAGCAAGGAGTTTATTCAACTTCAACGAAATTTAACAAACTATCATCTTGTCTTTATTTTTAGTTAGCACATACCTTAAACACTTAAAGCTGTAAGCTAATGATAGTTATATAAGAGCAGATGCTGCTGGTGCAATAAGCTGTACGCTTTACGTCAAATGGATGCATGATCTGATTAGTCGACTAATCGTAAAAATAATCGGTGACTAGTCGACTATCAAAATAATCATTTGTGGCAGCCCTACCATGCACACATTCAAAACTGCAGAGGCACCACTGGTTGACGTTCCCCTTATTTAATATGTTGACTAAAATTCTCAAAGTTGTAGCAACTTCGCAGTCCAAGAAACACAAATCAGCATGCAGGATTTTCTGTCAGTGCAAACATGTTTTTTATGAGGTAGTGGTAGAGTAAAGAAGAGTGTGAGAGGAAGGAGGCAAGGCAGACAGCTTGTTATTGACTTACCAACTGTATATATACTAGCATCGGTCAGCTTATTGATTGTGGCTTCTTGGTAAACTCCATCCTGATTCTTCACCTCCACAACAGCACCCACCTGTGGGATGGATACACTGCTGTTATTCTGCCAGTCAGTGCACTAATTATTATTATATTGTGGTGATAAATCTAAATGATGTATTTTCAAGTAATGAGAAGATGATACTGCTGCTACATAAACCCTTAATGTAGTGAAATTAAATTGCAAAGCTAATGCTTTGCTGCCCCGTGCGCTTTTATGCAAAGGGAGGGTGAAGTGTAGCTTAGATACAAACAGGAGTGAAGCTAAAAATAAATAAATAAAATAAAATAAGGAGTCTTAAATTCAGACAGGAGGGATTCATGACTAATACTGAATAATAATAATAATAATAATAATAATAATAATAGGTCTCCATCTTTCCTGCCTTACCTTTAGAGGTCCTTTGATGTTTTCATCGTGAACCTCAGCTGTGGTCAGATCTGTTTTAAAGGTCACCTGGGGAAGGTGGGAGGCAACAGTAGAGTAGAATCAGTAACAGCATAAACAAAACAATTACCTAAAGATCTGACCGGATCACACCAATCATCCTGCTTACACAGGCAGCAAGTCTCTCCTAATACTGCAGGACTTTTACACAATGACTGAACCCTCAGTTGATGCCGAACATCTGACCATCCCCCGCTCTCTACATCTGCAACGTCCACCCCCTAAGTGAGCCACGGCAGATCATAATCTGATCACGCTGTGGTAATCTTGTATCTGCATGGCAACCTGGCATTACTGTGAGACAGAAAAGGCCACAAGGCAGGCACACATGCACTTAAGAGCCATCTACTGCCACGTCTTTTCCAGAGAGCATGTGCAAAAGTTTGAAAGCAGCCAGAAGTGCAGGATCTTTTTAGTAGATGTGGGCAGATGGATCCAAATATCAACAGTATCGATACCAACACTAGTATTGGTATCAGATCGATATTAATGTGATAGCATCAATACTTGAAAGTGATCTATTTAACAATGAATAGTTTTAAATGGATCACTTTTGGACAACTGGCATCACTTTTATTGAGAGCATATGCACACAAAAAAATTGTAACATAATTATAATGGAAAACTGGCATCACTTTTATTGACTGTGATTCAGTTTAGAATAAGGTGCTGTACAGAGGAGAGAACGGGGGCTAAAAAAAAAAAGTTAAGCACCTCATCCCAGAAAACAAGCCTGCGGGTAACAAATTCAGACAATGCTCGAGTCAGTTTCAAATATAACAACAGCAGAAGCAGCAATCAAGGTCTCGCTGTGAATGCACAATCAAGACAATGAATGAAAGAAATGCATACTGTAAGATAGGGGGGGAAATAAAAAGCTTCCTCAGGTAGCATTTCATCAGTTATGGAGATAATAACATTCCCGACTGGGGGAATAAAGGAATCCCTTTCTTCTCTGGGGATGGCAAGAAGCTCGACTCCCCCCAGACTTTAGGTAGGGTGACTCCCGCTGTCCGAGGCCTTGGCTTCAATAACGGCAGAGCGCTCTGACGACTTCCTAACTGCGAGCCGTACACACGGCACAGCCACTTAGGCTTGATAACAAATATTGGAATAAGATATGAAACCATATTTCTGATACAACAGAGCCTCGGCGCAGCAATTTTATGCTGTGAACAGATTTATGAGGAGCCAGTAGTCCTTCATGCTCCGTTTTCTCTCAGCAGGAAACGAGAGCTGTGAGAAGTGACTGCTTTATTCAAGCAAAGGTGGATTCTGTGGCCATAAACAGCTAAAAGGATTTGACACAGTAATAAAGCCCTCCACTGTTCTGATTTTTATATGTTGTTTTTTTCAACAGTTATTATTTATGCTGAAAAAGATATGTTTCGGGAGTACACACCTTCACCATTTGTGCCTTTATAAATCTGCTTTTCTTCACCTCACATGTTCGCATCTATTTAATCGACTTTCCCTCCATTACAACTGCCTCGAAGTATCGCTTCGTGCCACACAGCAGGAGCACAGATTAACAGGACAATGACATCAATATTTACCTCCAAAAGTCAAACACCTGGCTGTTTAAATAAGGAAAACCCACATAAATATTTAATCTACAGTAACCTAATCTGAAGCCTAGAAATAGTGTCATTTAAAATGGGGGGGGGGGGGGGGGGGGGGGGGGGGGATAAATAGATAAAAGAGCAATGGTGAAGCTTTCTGGTGCCTTTTTTGCTAAAGCGACATAACCACAAGGATAAAACTGCAGACTTTGTGAGGCACCTCAAATGCACAGAAGTGGAATTTTAATCAGTTTTAGGAAGGTTAGGTTACATCATGAGTGGCATTCACACGACTGAGTTAGTCAGCACTTGTTTGAGCGTGACATTTCTGAAACAGCACCATCCTAAAGAGGAGTGGGCTTTCTCTCAGTGTGGTCTGCAAGTGCTCAAAGAACCGGGAAATGTGTTTAAGAGAAGGAGCTGGTGTTCATCTGTTCTCCACGAGTACTTCAAAGCTGTTAGTACGTGCAGCTTCATCCATTTACTCTTTAAATGAGTCAGAAGAACCTCACAACGAGATTTCACAATTGCTTCATCTGAGACACTCTTTTGTTTGCATGCATATAAAAATACTACAAAGACTTATATATAAATACTCAGCATTAGTCCTAACTGCAGTGATTGATACTAACATGGTGTTAATCGGTGTCTTACGTGTTCTCTAGCGCAGCTCAATCTTAACCACGTGTTTGTTTTTTTCCTCCACTAAGCCTTAAAAATCACTCAAAAGACACCGGCGCTGTACGCTGCAAACATCGACTTTGATAAACAAGCAGACAGAGATTAATGAACCAAAGAGCTACGAAGAAATTCATTACAGCGGAATATTCAGACTCACAACGACCACGGAATAATTGCCATGTTTCAACATTTGTGTAACCGAGCTCCACATTCACATCGCAGCTACCCGGGAAAAAACAACAAACCCTACTCTCATCTAATTAGTATGGTAATTAATTCATGAGCTGAGACTGTCCTATTAGATTCATTTCAGCCGGCATCATTTAAACTAAGAACATTGCGTGGTCTACTTTGTCATGGTGTTTGTCCCCCGTCTATGAGACAAAAAGAGGACGTTATTTGATGAGTTCAGCTGGTGTGCTGGAATAGCAGAGCATCTCTGCTCTTTTGTCTCTACAGGGGGAACTACAGTGCACTGACACAGTGAAAAAGCCAGCATCCAGTCTTTGTTCCTCCCACACACTCCAGCAGAATGAGAGACAAGCGATCTGTCTCTATTGTATTATCCAGATGCTCCAGCCCCACTGGGAAATGAGATACCGTATTACGTGTATCATGCAAAACCTTCATCAGGAGGGCTGAAAACCAATGGGGAGGCGGCAATCGCTCTCGAGGCCGTGACAAAGCAGAGAAGCTCCGGGTGAGAGGTGCGCTCGAGGATGCAACGGGTACCGGGTGATCTCGCATCTGCCGCAGCTGGGCTCCTGATCGGCCTCTGACTGACGGCGTAAACCAGGTGGCGGGCCTCCAGCGTGTGAGCAGCACAGCTGGATTTCTGGCAACACTGGAAATAAGAAACTAATCCTGGTTTGACTGTGGCAGACTCTATTATCTAATAGAAGGATCTTTATCCAATTATCCCAGGCTAACCCGGGCTCTGAAGGAATGTTTTGGATAATGTGTCTGTGTCCAAACCAACAGCTCTGGATGCACAATAAAGCAGTGCTGTGTGATGTTGATTGTAGCCGCTTCACACAAAGACAAGAGCACCCCCCCGGCCCGGCTGCTATCCACTTCATACACAACACAGACAGATAATTAAATATTAATGTTGGATCATAAGCACTTTGAAATATGACTTACCTTGGCCTTGACTAGCCTCTTGGCAGTCTTAATCTTGGCTTCACAGAAAGCCCCTCGGTACTTGGCGCTCACATCCGTCCCTACTGTCAGGTAGGGGGGCTCCTCTAGAGTCTGAAGAAATAAAAAAATGACACAGAGTTCAAACCCTTTTTAATACAATACAACTTAATGACACAGGTGTATTCACAAAGCTAAAGCAGGAGGACGCACACATACAGGCATAACAGAGTCCAGGGCAACGACGCAAAAAACCCACCCGGCTCAGTGATTCATCCATGGAATACACATACCATCTGCTCTGGGTTTTGGAAAACAAGCCTCTGAGGGAGCAAACAAAAAGGCCACTTCACTACAGCTTTGATGCCTACAAAGAAGAAGCTATCCGAAACACACAGCACCATCTTGTGTCATCAATGGTTCAACACCCCCCTCCCCAGCTTCCTCCAAGAACAGATTTGCAGAGGGTAGAGTACACAGAGAAAGCAGACCTTCTGTCTATAGATGGGGGCAGATGATGTTTGTGCTTCATACAGTGTGAAGATGAATTTACTGAGGTTGTTTCAGTTAGACTGGAGGAAAAAAGCCCAGCCTAACAGCGGTATATTTAGACATCTTTCTAGAATAAGAACCAAAGTGGGCCACACTTCCTGCTACTCCTGAAAGCAAGGAAAGCAGCTCAAACACATGTAGCACTTCTGCAGTACACTGAAAAAGAAGAAGACCTCTCATCTTGTCTGAATGAAATCAGTGAATGAGCGCCAGATGGAATGGAGATGCTCAAAAAGTAACAAGAACAATCAATTTCAAATGAAGTTATTCACAGCAGGAAGTTGGTTCTGCTCATTACTCATTACCATATAAAACCATTTTCCCTTGCAAATTGTACCTGTTCAATTTCACACGACAAGATGATAACTTGTAAGACTTGGTGAGATGCACACCTCTCCTTTTTTTTTTCCCTTTTATTGCGACATTTTCATTTTCTACGCTTTAAGAGATTCAAACCACATAATTTGTGGGGGCTGTTCATAACAGTTGTTCATTGTTCCCACGAGGAGAGCAAAGAGTGCACAGGTTGTCATTCCAGCTAAAAACTACACCAGCGGTTAGCTGTACTTGAAGCAGTGAAGAGGAACTAATTGCTAACGCCAGCTGCATGCAGTCCACCATGGCACATACTTGTGTCATGACCGAACCACTTTTTCAGGCCTGATATGCTCCAAAGTCCTAATCCTGTCAGGATGCTTGGTAATTTGTGAGCTTTACAAATCTCAATCCTAATTAGAACCTTAGCTTATTGTAACCTATCGAGCTCAGAAATGCCTAAAATGACCTGCTTCCATGGAGTGACATGGAAATGGGGGAAAAAACTAAACTCAGAGGACTTCCGCATTGATGGAGTGCACAGAAGAAGCGAGCACAGCGGCTCTGGGAGAAGCAGCTGCTACTTCAACGTTCTGCAGGTGCACGGCGCCTTGTGCTGTTGGCTGCATCTCGCCTTTGAAACGTGTGTGATTTGTTTAAGCAAAAACAAGTGACAGACTGACAACTTCCTGCTACCATATCACACAAACTAGGCAGAACAGTGAAGACATTATAAACACAGAAAACACTCATACTGCTCTAACTATCAGTAATTAGTGGTCAAACATGTAACTGCCTGCACTTTAATGGGTTTTTATTGCTATTAGATGTAGGCCTGCATTAGAATTGCCTGTAGAGCTGTCTTCAGGACATGGTGTTAATTAGTTTGTCCCGTAGAGTTAAAATCCTCCTTCTTCTTCTTTCGGCTGCAGCCTTTAGGGGTCGTCACAGCGGATCATCTGCCCCCATCCCACACTAACCCTCTGCATGTCCTCATTCACTACATCTACTACGTATTTTTCTTGTGCCTGGGAGCTCCATCTTCCACATCTTTTGTCCAAAATATCCACTATCCTCCTCTGCACATTTCCAAAGCATCTCAACCATGCCTGCCTAACTTTGTCTTCAAACCACTCAAACTGAGTTAAACACTGAAAAGATTATTTTCACAATGGTTGATTATTTACAAATGGTTGGATATATGGCCCCCAAAATCCCTCCAGAATTCTCTAACCCAAATTACCATGAGGAGGTAGAAACAGTATATGTGAGCGGTGTCAAACATGCAGCCCGCAGGCCAGTGTGGGCCTGCCACAGGGTCTAATCTGGCCCACTTGTAGTGTAAAATTTACAGTCATAGCTTTAATATCTTAACTTTACTACACAGGCTCACATTACAAATTATTTCTTGATTTCAGCCTGACAGATATGATTTTTTTTTTTAATCCAATACCGATATTTGGAGATTTAAAAATCTGATATTCCAAGTGGATTATATTTATTTATTTTTCCTTTCAGAAACACAAAACATTAAACAGATTTCCCCGTTTATACTCTTGATTGTTGTGTCTGTGGCGTTCAAACCCCATGTGCTGCCTACAGGAAATCTGCAGGCTGCCCTCTAGTGGACAAGCTATGCAACATCAGTACTTGTAACATCGTAGAGTGTTTCTTCAGTCTCTTTAAAAAAAAAAGATTTACCAACCGCTATAAATGCAGAACGATCAACAAATAGCTAAATAATAAAGCTGATAATATCGGTCTGCCGATAAATCGGTCCTAATAAGACGTGTTGTTGAAACCGCACTTATTCTAATTATTCTAATTCTGAATGTTTATATCTTTACTTGAAAAGAAAGACAGGTTATTATACAATCATTTCACTCTTGCAGCTCATTTTAGCCATATGTGGCCTATTAGCTAAAGCGAGTCTGCCATCCCTTGTATACCGTATATAAATATTATGCTAATATGTAACAACAGAAGGTGATATTTCAAATAATCATCAGAAATAATCACTCTCCTGGAAACTTTACAAAAATAACTGAAGCTTGCAGCTTAGCAAATTTGCATCTTTTATGTGAAATGCTGGTAAGCTTTTCTAGTCAAACCAGAACAGGCGGCCTCGTCTCCACACTCTCTGGGATTCTGACAGATGGGATTCGGGGGCAGAGTCCAGCGCCCTCCAGCCTCTCTACCTCTCCGATAAACACCTCATAAGTCTGTAGCAGTCTGGCCTGAGCACCAGCGGCCCTAGCCAACTATGGGTTTACATGACGCAGCAGCCATTTCCACTGTCTCACCAACTCTCTTGTCAGTCACGGCTGTGCCACAAAGCTGTACCACTACAGTCTTCAGACCAGTGTTCAGCCTCCTCTTTCATACTATTACAGGTCTCCTTTTGTCCTCTACGCACTAACCCATTTCCTTTCTTTTTTCTTTTTTTTAAAAGGAGAAGTCATACTAGGGGACTCAGAAAGGGCAGTTTGGGTTATCTCAACAGCTGCGCTAGCCAAATATGCACAACCTAACCAGACAGGGCTAACAACACACTACTGAGGCCTGAATTACATTTGTCATGCTCACATTCCAACACAAACAGAGGAGAGTTTGTTGTTTCCACCGATAATGCCCTGCCGCCCTGCACTGAACCACAACTATGAAAAGAAAACTCCATTCCTCGGATTAGATTGCTATTTGGCCTACAGCTGTCTGGAGAAAAAACACTGACTACTTTTATTTATTTTATTTTCATTGCTTCTGCCAGTGCTGAATGATCTTGTGTTGTTTCCCCCGCTCAGAAGATCAACCAGTCAAGATGACTAAACTCAAAGAAGTGGAATTCCTATGCCTTTGGGATGTGAAACATCCTCTCGTCAACTCATAACAACATCATGCACCTAATGAGAACGGCTCTTTCCCAAGATTCTGTCATAAAAAAAAAGACAAAAAAAAGGACTGAACAGTATTTATGATAAGCCTTAAGCGCCACTTCAGCCACTACATGCAGAAAGTCAGCATGATGATAGCAGCAGCACTACAATCAAGACCAGCTCTCTGGCTATTCACCTAGCGCTACTGATGTGGAAAATACTCTCCAGGCACATGTGCTTGATTAAACACATACAAATGTGAGTTGGCATGGGGTGACAAAACGCACCTGCGGCTACCTTTCATAGAAATACGCACCAACTCCTCCAAAAGCTGCACTCTGGCTTCGAGAGGGAAAATAATGATGTCCAAGTTGTAATTATTAGTATGCTCTACTTGGCTATCAGTCAAACATGCACACCCAGGATAATAGCCTTATGTGTAATCATGCCTTAAAAGCTTTTTTTCCCTCCACAATGAGCCATCTAAAAGAAATACCAGAGGTGAAGGTGCACCACTGTTATTGGTCATAAAGTACTTCTGTCTCGGATAGAGTACGAGTGCTTCACTGATTACTGATCATCCAAAAACCTATTCGACGTTTAAGCTGTTCTGGTCGGAAAACAAAAGATATCGGTACATTAAGACAGAGCTTTGAAATCATCGCCGCTTTAACCAAAAATAAAGCAGTCTGGAGTGACACTGACAGCGGCAGAATGAGATCAGTTTCTACTCAATAAAGACTCGGGTCATGAAAAATTTAACAGCCGGCTCCATGGTTGAAAATAAGCTGCTGCTTATGGCGCATTTCTTAGACAGCCTTAGTGACTATAGCATTTTCGTTCTACAACTCAGTAAAATTAAAATAAAATAAAAATCCTGGCAGCTATCAAAAGGTTAAAGCTCCAGTGCTGATGGTATGGTGGGAGGTAATGCATACATAGGGCCTCACTTTATAGGGACACTGGTAAGTCTCCATGGATTTCTTAAAAGCCCACAGACTCTGGACACACGCAGTCTTCTGTATATCACTCTCTACTAGGGCTGCACGATTAATCGTTAGAAAATCGCAATCTCGATTCACACTTATGTGCGATCTCATTTCCAAATAACAATGATTTAAAAAAAGAAAAAGAAAAAGAAAAAAAAAAGACAACGACGACTGTACCGCATTTTGATCCGGGACGTAATCTGCATGAAAACAAGCCTCACTCTTCCTGCTCAACAAATGACAAGGGCGGAGCCTTATACCACGTGATACAGAAGCTGTGCCGCGTGATGCTAAAATTAGCAGGGGAAAAAACAACGGAGAGCACGTCAGGGATGACGAGAAAGTGACAGGAGAAAATCCGTCCCGGTCAACCACCCAAACATCAACAACGGGAACCTTATACAGCGCTTCCCTATACACGTCGAACTCCCGCAGGCACAAAGAAATTACGGAGGCTATCACTTATCACCTGACCAAAGATATGGCTCCCATCAACACTGTGCAAAACGAGGGATTTAGGAAAATGATCAACACCCTAGACAAACGCTACACAGTGCCGTCCCACAACTATTTTTCTATTGTTGCACTACCTGCTCTATACATGCAGTGTCGAGCAACGGTGGAGACGGAATTTCAAGCAGTACAACGTTTTGCGGCAACAACAAAACGTGAGACATTTGTTGTTTTTATGTTTATTTATTGTTTTTATGTTCAGTCTCAACTGTTACGAAGTTGATGTGCAGTTAATAAGTGCAATAAATATTTATACTGGAAAAGAAAATCGTGAGAGAATCGTGATCTCAATTCTAAGCCAAAAAATCGTGATTCTCATTTTATGCAAAATCGTGCTCTCTACCATTGATTCTTCTCATGGAAAAGCAACCCAGAGATACGGAAAGGTGGGTCAGTGTAGCACTATACCAACCACACTGCATACTGTGCAGCACAGACTGAACAGCAGACCTGTGTAGGTACATTTAGTTCATCAGTGCAGACACTGCAGCAGATGAAAAAGAGGAAGAGGACCCAGGAAGTTTCCTTTCCACTTCCAACATGGAGAGCGTAAGGTAGCCTATAACAGCAGAAGCATGGTTAATCTTGCTCTCACAAAGCCATGAATGATTTATTTGTTTAAAAAAAATAATGCCCAAATACTGCCAGACAATAAAAGGTTATCTAGTATTTAGTTTAATAAGATATTATTCATCTACCAAGGGTGCACCAATGACTCCGTGTCATTTATTCTTCTTGACCACAAATTCAGTCACACAAATTCAAAATACAACAAGACACATCGCATGACAGATTATTTCTGCACCAAAAAAAGACTTTTTCAAAAAAAATAAAATAAATAAAAAATCACCAACTGTGAAATTCTGGGCTGATATTAATGTTTAAAAAACAATTTGGCCAAAAGATGATACCAGTGTTTTTGTTATGTAATTCCCTTTTGTGCCAAGACAACAGAGAAATTAAAAAATAAAATAAAATAAATTGACAAATAACAATGCTTTTTAAAGTCTTTCAGCTCTTTGTCTCACTGTCTTTGAACATTTAACTAGCCACAAATTGCAACAAAAGAAATAAAGACGGTGACAAAAAAAAGTTGCAAATGAAACACTACTACACACAGATATTTGCAATTATTTGAGCTGATTCAACTTGCAGTCGAATATATATATGTGATTAACTTATAATTGACGATGCAATATATTGCATTATCTTATTATGTGTAATCTAATTAAAAAAGATATACGAGTTAAAGTAGCATTAAAAATGTAAATTTAACTAAAGGAGCATTCTCCTGAACAATCATTGACATACAGGACACTTTCCTGACATGACTTCATGGTAAATGGTAAATAAAATGGTAAATGGCCTGTATTTATATAGCGCTTTTCTAGTCCCTAAGGACCCCAAAGCGCTTTACATATCCAGTCATCCACCCATTCACACACACATTCACACACTGGTGATGGCAAGCTACATTGTAGCCACAGCCACCCTGGGGCGCACTGACAGAGGCGAGGCTGCCGGACACTGGCGCCACCGGGCCCTCTGACCACCACCAGTAGGCAACGGGTGAAGTGTTTTGCCCAAGGACACAACGACCGAGACTGTCCAAGCCGGGGCTCGAACCGGCAACCTTCCGATTACAAGGCGAACGCCCAACTCTTGAGCCACGATCGCCCCTTCATTTCCAAGAGTCACATGATTTGTCTCTTGTCTTTCCTGTAGCTAACAAGGCCTTCTCCTCATCATCGCCACCTTTAGGTCAACGCATTGGGGCTTTTGTCATTTGAATACGTTTTTATTCCCTTTTAGGGTTGACCTGCAACTGTTAACTTAGCTAACGTAACAGCCTACTGTTACCAGTAACCATTCTAAACACATATAAAAATAACAGGTTGTTTTTTAAGGCATGGCCTGAACAATGCAGCTACACTGTGTGGTTGAGCGAACAGAAGAGCAGATACTGTCTGATGAAAATCTCACAGTGATGCGACTAAAAATCATTTAGGTCCCATCCAAAAAGAATTTAAGACAATTCATACCATTTGAAAAATATAATAGAGCGTATTGTCAATCAAACAGTTTATAGATGCCCACACTGTCCTCTAAGAAGAAGAGCTCTAATTAGGCACTTTAAGTGAAAACACCTGTGCCGGCTGTGCGTGCGTGTGGGCGACACTTTAAGACTTCAAATCCACAACAAATTCAAACTATGAAACAGTAATACTGATTAACCTGGCAAAGATATTGTGAATACTTTCTAATTTACTTACATACTTTTATATATTTAAAACATGACTTATGTAGAGCTGTTCTCATTGAAATACAGTATCAGAATATTAAAAACCACTGTTAATTAGCCGAACTCTGATGATGTGAACCCAGATCAGATTTAAAATTGAAACGACAGGAAGCTGCTTGCTGTTCAGATCTCAGAGTCTCTTTCTTTTTTCCACTTCACACCATCACAGAAACTCACACACTTTGTATTTGTGAGACATAAAAAATTAATAAATAAAGAAACTGTTGCCATTTCCCAGAGTACTGTGAATCAATACTGCGGATGTGTGAAATGTAAAATGACACACATGCTAGTTTGAATGTGGTTTGATTTAGTTTAGGTTTATTTTATTTTAGGCTGTATAGGATGACATAAAACACAAATGTCTCAGTCTATTAAGATTACTGGCACATCTAAATCTAAAATCTATTATATTTATCCAAGAGAATTACAATGCTTTAATGACTGTAGCATCTCTGAAATATTATAAACAATAGTTTTACACCCATTATACTGTACTGTGGTGCTCACAGGCCAAACAAAGGAACATGCAAGAGGCACGCAGGAAAGAATTAAGCACCCTCCCAGCCTAGCTCACACGTACAATAATCCTGCTGTGAATCACCTCTTTGTCCAAACCAGAGTCGCCACAATTCCAGTGACTGGTGCTTCAGCAGGAGCTGCCCTGGCAATGCCATGGCAGCTCTGAACTAGAAAAAAAAATTGCAATCTTAATACTTTTTGTTTACGCACTCACTCCCCCACATTTAGGGCATTCACCATATTCACGCTTCCTGTGCGATCAGCAGCAGTTTAATCTACTTCGAGAATTTCAGTGCTTCTGAATTTTTTTTTTATATTTAAAAAAAATTAAACAAGTCTTTATCAGACACCCTTTTTCTAATAAAGCATATGGACAGACCCTTGATGATAAAACACTGATCAACAGGTACAATTCAACATCAGATTAACAGACTGGAAAACTTTTCTTCTCGACTAAAACTGTACAGTTTACAGCTCTATGGGTAAACTTATCTACATACTAGGGCTGCACGATTTTGCATAAAATGAGAATCACGATTTTTTGGCTTAGAATTGAGATCACGATTCTCTCACGATTTTCTTTTCCAGTATAAATATTTATTGCACTTATTAACTGCACATCAACTTCGTAACAGTTGAGACTGAACATAAAAACAACAAATGTCTCACGTTTTGTTGTTGCCGCAAAATGTTGTACTGCTTGAAATTCCGTCTCCACCGTTGCTCGACACTGCATGTATAGAGCAGGTAGTGCAACAATAGAAAAATAGTTGCGGGACGGCACTGTGTAGCGTTTGTCTAGGGTGTTGATCATTTTCCTAAATCCCTCGTTTTGCACAGTGTTGATGGGAGCCATATCTTTGGTCAGGTGATAAGTGATAGCCTCCGTAATTTCTTTGTGCCTGCGGGAGTTCGACGGGTATAGGGAAGCGCTGTATAAGGTTCCCGTTATTGATGTTTGGGTGGTTGTCCGGGACAGATTTTCTCCTGTCACTTTCTCGTCATCCCTGACGTGCTCTCCGTTGTTTTTTTTCCTGCTAATTTTAGCATCACACCACGGCTTCTGTATCACGTGGTATAAGGCTCCGCCCTTGTCATTTGTTGAGCAGGAAGAGTGAGGCTTGTTTTCATGCAGATTACGTCCCGGATCAAAATGCGGTACAATCGTCGTTGTCTTTTTTTTTTTTTTTTTTTTTTTAAATCGTTGTCATTTGGAAATGAGATCGCACATAAGTATGAATCGAGATCGCGATTTTCTAACGATTAATCGTGCAGCCCTACTACATACTAGCAAGTATTCCTAACAAAGTATTAACTGAAAATCTCTCAGCAATGTTGAATGAAAGGTACACTGAAACTGAGTTACAAATCAAGCTAAGTGAGTGTAAATGTAAAAAAGTATAATCAGTATAATTGGTTACATTCACAGCTACTTGCGCTATTATTTTTTAAGTGTCGCTACTGAGACCAGGACCCAAGTGAAGTAATATAAACAGTTGAGTGAATGTCACTTAAAGATACAACGTTGAAATTTAAGTACAGCTAAAAATCATGAATGAACAGGCTGACTTTACTTTTACTTTATGCATTTTTTAAACATATAAAAATGTAAGTACTGTATTTTTACAAAGAATGACTATATTGTTTGTATCCAGATCTACGTAATACTAACCAAAAGTGAACCATAGCTTTTAAATGTGATCATGAGGTGTACTTTTCAAAGCACATTAGACAGCCTACTGTACCTGACCTCCTGAGTCCATCTTCTCAAATGCAAAAATAGGAACCAAATGACTGCACTGCATACAGTTTACGGCCACAGAAATAACTAATTTCACTGTAACAGCAAAATCTGCATACTCACTGCTTTGACACAACAGAGCAACTCTGGACTAGAACTGCAGTTCAAGTTTATAAAGGACAGATTTAAAAGGGGATGGTCAAACTTAAAAGCCGAGCTCTCCTGATATTCCTAAAATGTAACTCAAAAACATCTTTCATCAGACCTCCCCTGCCTCATTCTTACACACCCAGCACCTCCAGTTTGCAAGCCATGCTTTTTTTTATTATTGATTTTCCAGTTTTATGACCATGTAATAAAAACACTGACAAAGTTGTTTGGAAAAATATGGAAAACTTCCTCTTTATAAGATCAAACTGTGATGAAAATAAAGTCGGAAAAGTACTTTTCCTGTAGTGTTGTTTTGTCGTATAGAATATATAGAAAATCAACGTTTTCACTGTTGTGTGAGTTTAAGCTTTACACAATTACACTCACACACAATCAAACCCTTTTGTTGTTATTAACAAAAGCGACGAATGTCCTTAATATTACTGACTGTGGTTGAATTTAGAGTGGTCCGCTGCTATTGATACTACTACATAAAAGGAGAAGCTTAATGTATTCCACTTCTTTTATAACAAATTTATTAAGGATTTAAACAAACATCCAACACTTCTAACTTCTTATAATGGGTCTAATCTGTACAGCATTTCATCTTACACACTGTATTACAGCAGTGTGTGTGTGTGCGCGCGCAGCTGGTGAAGAAAGCCTGCAGACCATGAGCCTAAGTGACATATAACGCTAAGTGAACATAATGAAAAGTTGTCCTACTTACAGAGCAATTTACAGTTTAGGCATTGAGCAGATGCTCATACACACAGCGGTAAAATGAGTGAGCACTCCTCTAGCATCAATAGAGCCACACAAACTCAGAGCGCTGTGAAAACAACAAATGCTACAACATTAAACAGAAAATGTCAGTGTGGGAACATCACTGCTTTCAGCTGACGCGTGGATGTGAACATTTAAGCATAATAATCATCTACTAGAGGCCTACTGCAACCCATGTGGAAACAACAATAACTGCAAAATGGTCACAGTTACTAATAGCACCATGTTTCATGAGTTTTTATATGTTTAGCTTTATTCAAAGAGACGTCGGGGAAATTAAGCAGCAAAAGGCCAACATAACATGCGAGTCAGGCGGTATCTGCTAAAGTCACGTTTTTCCTCAGTGTGCATCTCGGCTTATTGAAGTGCATTTCCAGTATTGGCAATCAAAACTCCTCTCGCCACACAAATAGGTCATTATATAATCGCAGACCACCAAAAAATAAAATAAATAATCGCAGACCACCCAGTAGCTTAAGTTAGCGTTACCACTAGGACAACCAACAGAAAGAGTTTGGATGTAGACAAACATATCAAAGTGGCATCTATCTTTGTATCCCCCTGCTCTTTCTGCTTGCACTTTAATAACTGGATAATTTGGCTGAAGGTGACATGTTTATTAGTGGGTGGCGGTTTAGTCCGATTAACCACAACAAGCATAACAAAGTAGCTAATCATTACCAGAGCTGCTTGTAATGTGGCCACTATCAACTCTCCGATCACAAAGCCTGGCAACTTCTTGTTCTACTTGGTTTATGTTCCTCACACATCACTATTACCTTACATGAGTCAGGAAACAAAAACAAACAAACACAAAAAACTCATGTGCGTTATACTAATTGCTCTGCAGGTTACGAGGCAGCATAATGACTCATGTGGCAACAAATGATAAGTTAGGACACTGCCTGCAGTCATAACTGCAGCTATAACACGAGAATAAATAGCTCAAATCACTGAGAGAGACAGCTGTGTTTTTTCAGGCTAAATAAGGCTGAAGAAAACAATGTCATGACCAAGTTTTTCTTAAATCTCATCATGAAGTTCACAAGCCACACCTTTGGTATAAATTTAGAGCCACATACACATACATCACTTCACATCCACGCCCTCTCGTCTTATAATTCAATGCCAACACATAACAAAGCACAACATTAATATTACAATTTTCAATTTGCATTTGCAAAGCAAGCTGAAGACACTAGAAACTCAACATCGGGGACATCAAACAATTGTATTAGTCTGGCCTTTATCCAGGACGCTGTGTTTACATTTACATTTAATAGGAAGATCCAACCGTTTAATTCCTCTGGTTAAGTCGTGTTTACATAAGAGCTGAATGAAACTGAGCTGCAGAAGTAGTAGAGCTAATGGGAGCTTCCCCGTGCTACTGAGCACATGCAAGATAAAAAAAAAAAAATGAATGAACATACCTTCATCTCTCTATGAGTCCTCTAGGTGACCAGTTTAACGGATCCCAAGCTGGAAAAACAAAAAGGTAGGAGAAGCTGTTAGAAATTTCAGAGAGTGCCAACTTATGTCTGCCACAACAAGACACGATTATGTTATGATGACATCACTTCTTCTGCTACACTGCTGGATGCAATGAAGAAAAAGCTGGGCGGTAGATGCTCACTTTAAACGGCTTGGGGAAAAAACATCGACGACTGCACACGAAACATCTTTCTTTTCTTTACATCCTGCAACACATCTGCTCGAGAAAGAGACAGACAAGGGTGTGTGTATGTGTGTGTACGGGAGCTTTCCAGTCCAATAATATGTGTTGCAAAGTACACCGTGGCAGGCTGATCGCTCATTCGCAGAGCCTTTAAAGCCGTTTATGTAATGCCCAGCGCACACTGTTGTAAGTCAGTCAGTCAGCGCTAGTCAGCCAGACTTGGCTTGTGACTAAGAACGGCGAGCACAAACAAAGTAACTAGTCGCTACTCGAAGCAAAGGCTTCCTCTGTGTGTGTGTCTGTTTGTGTGCACAGATGGATAATATTGTAGCTGTTTAATGGAGTGATGGACAGTGTTAACAGCCGCACGGCGCTCGTTTCTCCGAGTACACGGCAGCGTGGTGTGCCTGCTGTCTGCACTGCACTGACTATACCAACGCTACAGCAGAGGATGACGCCATTTCTGTAGCTGACAGTAAGCTAGAAAAGGAGAACAGTTGAGCAGGCAAACACTGGGAAAATCCAGGGAACCGCGGTCGCAAGTCACCTGCCCGTGTCACGGCCATTTCTCTCATCGGAGACTGGGATAACGCTGTGTTTTTTGTTACAGGAAAACTGCACCGAGACCATCCATTTTCGTTTTCGCTTCTCTCTCTCCCTCGGTGTCGGTGCACTGCTCTCTGCGGAGAGTGCGCTCGACGGCAATAAATAAATAAATAAAATATATATAAATGTAGAGCGAGGGAGCGAGATAATAACACAGTAGCTAGACCCCAAAAACCTTTACAGATATGTCATATCACCGCCCTGGTAGTACAAAACACGTCAAGTTGAGCCCCCCCGAAAAAAGAAAAAAAGTGAAGCTCGGCCGTGCAGACCGATTGGAAGTCACTTTCTGAACGGAATGCTCTACTGTGGCATTTCGCTGAACGTTCACGGAGCAGCGATGAGTGGAGATTTGCTCCCGACAAAGAAACAAGTCGACGAAACGGTTCGCAACAAGGTCAAGCTCGAAGACTTGCAACGCAGCAACATCGCGTTAATCCCCCCCCCCCCCCCAAATCACCACCACCACACAATTTTATTGTTGTAACACAAGCCAAGGTCGCAGTCCTCCTTTGGTTTAGTTCACGGAGGATACAATGTCATCCGCCCCAGACAATTTGCTAGACCGAGCCGATGCGAGTGAGTGGACTGACCACCACTGCTAGCACCATTCCCAACAACGTTAACACACTCGTACAAGCTTCGAGACTCGGTAGTCTTTTCTCCTGTTCTAAAAGCTGCTACAGTGATTAACTAGAGCGTCGAGCTCATTTAAACCTCTCCACTAGTGATTCACGTCCAAGCAGTTTGTTACTTAACATACGTAACATAATAATAACCACAAAAAAAATACTGGTCAAGCACCCACAACACCGAGAATAACAAGTCATCACTAGCAGTAGGTGGGGAAATATGGATAACCTTTGAGCTGATTTTTATCCCCACAACTGATCAAATGGGCGAGTTCCTTGATACACGGTAGCTCCAACCTACATTGGACAAGTCAGTCGTGAGGAGCCAGACGTTACTGGTGGCACAAAAGGAAAGCCTGACAATGCATTTTACCTCCGTTTAACTATATCGTCCGCCCGCTGCTCGACAGATCTCGTCACGCTAATAAGAACTCACCGATTGTTTCGGGTAATATCACTTTTTTTGTTTAAATGGCTATTCGCGAGCACCGTGGCAGGCGCTACTCGACGACAGCGTCCCCGAGGATTCCTCCGCTCAACAACACAACACTCCGGAGCCTGTCCAGCACACTTGAAACTATTCAGCCACGGAGTAGCATAACCTTTCACTGCGCTCATCCGCCTAATTTGGCTGGCTACGGCTTAACTTTGTTATCGAACTGAACAAGTTTTTTTTTCCTTTTCTTTTTTTAATCTGCAGGTTTCTACTGCCCTGTCGCCAAATTCATTCATTCCTCTAAACCACCCTCCCTAAACACAACACAGCATTAGTTAACAAGTTAGCTAACGTCAAGGTTGGCTTGATAGCAGCAGGGAAGCAAGCTAGTAAAATGTTCTAAATAGCAACGGCTCTGCCGAACAAAAGCAGGCTCACCTATGCTGTCAAGTTGAAAAACACCTCTGGTTTTCGACGAAAGTGGATTAGTAATCCATAGGAACATTTATGAGAAAAATGCGACAGATTTAAACGTCGTCCACCGATTGATGTTGGATGCGGATGGGTAAAAGTCGTTTTCGCAGAGCTGCTGTTTGCCTTGTTGAGTAGCTCCTCTAGCCTAGCTCTTTCTGTGATCCTTCCCCCTCCTCCTGAGAATGATTGACGGGTATACTAATCCCGCCTTTTCAAAAATAAACCCCTCCAATTGGATGGCAGCGACAAAGAAAACGCCTTAGTAACACATGATTGGTCAACCGTGGAGAAAAAATAACCATGGTAAAGTGTCCGATGTACCCTACTGGGTGGTTGTTGACACAATACCGGAGACAAAAATGTTGAAAAACTACAACACCCAGTCTTAGAGTACTGGTGTGTTAGGTATGTATGACAGAGTAGCCCGACAGTCGAAGTAAGGTTTTTCTTGGTAACTTACATGTAAGGGATATTGTACCGGGCAATGTAGAGATATAAATGCAACGGAGATTAATGCGCTGCACCTATCTGACGTTGCCTAGCTACTTCGCGCCTGCTCTGTAACGTAGACGAAACATATATATGTAGCTCATCAACACTAGCTGGAGAAGTACAAGGCTTGTAGCGTGCTCTATTGTAACGGCGCTAGCTTAGCATAGCACCAGATGAAGTAGCCGACAGCACACCGGTTTAAAATGATATGAAGGTCTGGATATAACAGTTATATTTTGTGCCTTACTCGACCAGCGTGGAAGTGGATGATTTTATCTTGAGAAAGAAAGACATACTGAATGGTGATACACCATTGTGTTAGCCTGCTAACGCTAGCCCAATAGCAGTGTGGCTAACCGGAATTCAGCACCGGCTAGTTAGCGGACTGAGTCTGCTAAGGTGGGTGGAGTTAAAGTTTCGGTATGTGTTAAGATTCCACGGTAGCATTGTATTTTAAAAGTGGTGTTTTCTGCTCTGCCGGGCATGTTTCATTTCAAATTAATCACTACTGTATGTTCTTAATTTAAAGGGAGCCAGCAAGACGCGAAAACATGGTGCAGAAATGTTTCGTAGTTTTTCAGTGTGAGCGTGAAGAAAAATGCAGCTGTACACTGGTTACAATGTGGCTGAAAGTGGCGTAAACGAGGCAAACTTCCTAAATTGCGATGAATTCAGTTAACCTTTCGGTGCATAAAAGTTCAAAACGACAAAAAATACTGCAAAACTAGTGATACATGCAGTTACAATGTACACACATCAAACATCTGATCAAATATAGTTCCATAGTTTTATTTTTGGTGTCTTTATCACAGACTTTTCTGATCTAGTAGTCACAAATCCAAAACAGCCGCACTTTTTTTTTTTTAAATTAAGCCGATCTTTGGGAGTTTTAAGTGCCTCACAGGTGAAGTAGTTGTTTTAAGTTATCCAGTGGCTCATGTGACAGTTTTGTCACCACTACAAGGGGAGTTTATAGTTCTGTTGCCCAGTTCTGCGTAAACAGGTCAAAGTGTAACCCATGGTTACACTTTGTTCGTATGAGTAAAATGTGCTATGTGTCTGATTTCAGCTACACTTAAATGGCCTTGAGTCTCACATTCTTCTTGTCATGTCAGCACTCTATTTCCTGTAAAAAGATTCTGTCTTCAGAAAACTTGTTGCCCAATCTGTTATTTAAGAGCTTGGTCGAAGTTTGACGGTGACAAATGACAGATACAAGTAACCTCACTAATAGTATACTTCTTTTTACTCCAGTGTTAGGTGTGTCAAATCTTCGTTTTCTAGAGCTCAGTAGTGTCAACATTAATTCCACCATATTACTTTAGGGTCATTCATCGATTAAATTTAACTGTTTTCTGTTGTGATGTGAGTTAATGTGCTTTTAGTTAATGTCTGCATTTAAAATGTTCCTTTTTAGCATTTGTTAGATTTAAAACTAAATCTGAAGAGCAACTTTTGGTATTTTCTTCTGGTGAGTAAAATTTTAAAGCAAGAGCAAGTGTTACCAGATCACCCCGGGAGTGAGTTGCTGCCCCAAGTGGAGTAGTTAAAGTATGTAGTACAGGGGTGGGGACCTCCAGGCCTCAAGGGCCAGTGTCCTGCAGGTTTTAGATATCACCCTGGGTCAACACATCTGAATCAAGCGATTAGTTCATTACCAGGCCTCTGGAGAATGTTGAGACATGTTGAGGAGGTAAATTAGCCATTTGAATCAGCTGTGTTGGATCAAGGACACATCTGAAACCTGGAGGACACCTGCCCTTGAGTCCTGGAGATCCCCCACCCCTGATATAGTAGTGAGGGATGACGGGAGCAGAAGATCATATTTGAGCATCATCTGCAGTGTGGTGCTTGTGGTACCAGTTGGTCGTAGTGACAAGAGTCCTGAGCATTAAAGTTAAACTGTCAGTTTAACAGTCTCTGTTCCTGTCCCCAGCTATGGTCATGCAAACAGCTTAAATGAGCTTTTCAGGCAATTCCAGTGTTTTGGGCACTTGACTAGGATTCTTCCTTGACACACCTTAGGTGTAGTGTTTCAGGCAGGTTTCACCAGGAGGACACCCGGAGTAGACCAGGATACACTGGAGAGATCTCTCTACTAGTTTGATAATGTCTTGGTGTACCCCTGGAAAGGGCTGATGCGGATGGTTAGTTATTCCACATTCCAGATATTTCGTAACTTGGATGTCAGAACTTGGGAGTGACGTTACTCTTATAATATTTTTTTCCCCTTAAAAACCTGCTGCAAATCATTCATGGATGGAGCCATGAATGTCTTAGACTTTACTAGTGTTTATGCTCAGTGCAGACATCTTGGATTGTTAGCTCTGGGATTGTGGGGCTGCGCTGATGTTCCAAGTAGAAAATCCAAGTTGAGGGGGCATTCCAGATTCAAATTTCAACCGGGAACTTGGAAATTCTGACTTATTTAGGAATACACTTTGTGTCTCTACTAGAATGCTGCCCCTGTAACCTGGACCAGGAGAAGCAGCAGAAAATCAGTCGACATTTAGAGTATATAAGTCTGTCATTGTACATTAGATGTATTTAACTATTCTGTTTAATGCAAAACGGTTCTAGCACTTAAAAATAAATAAATAAGGCTTTGAAAAATAATGAACCCTGAAAGAAGATGCAGACATTCACACTTTTAGGACATGACTGGGCTTGAAGGCATAATGTTCATTAATGAATTCAAAATTCACATTCCACACGTCAAGCAATAAAAATAACAAATCCAAACAGGAATTTATTTTGTATGTAATAGTTAAAATGGCGTTTTGAATTCATCAGAACTTCAGTGTTCAAAACAAAGTTGCACCCATAGTGGGGTATTTTTATTTTTATTATTATTATTTTTTATGGTTTGTTCTTTGTTCTAGTGACGTTGTTATGAGGCCAAATGACACAGTGCATGCATTCGCTCAAAAACCAAATTTTTCTTTTAATAAATTGCTTTTTGTGTTCTTTATTTTCCATTATAGATATATTGTATAAAGTTGAAGCAATGGACCATGGCACGGAGGCTGCTGCTGACCGAATCTTGCTGGAACCATATAAATACTTGTTACAACTGCCAGGTGAGTCTCTTTGTCTCTCAGTGACCACAGGGGCAGGAAGGAGATGTAGATAAACAAGCAGCTTTAATGTCTTAAGTTTTTAAGTCAGTGCCTACTCAAATCGACCTGGCATGGTTCTCCATGGTTTTCAGGGTTTTCCACTAGGCCATAGTACCTGGTACCAGGTACTTTTTTTTTAGTACCTGCTCGCCCCGGGTTCAAAGCGATCTGAGTAAAATACTAAAATGCCATCGATACTAAAATACTAAAATGCCATCGATTGGCTGGTCAGTAGTGTCACTCGATGAGTCATAAGAGCGTCTCATTCGGGAAAATTAAACCGCCATTTTTGAAACCCAGCAACGAGGGAGATGATTACAAAAATCAACGCTGTGATCCCCGAGTCTGACAAAAAGCCACAGACTCAGTAGCAGGTATATTCATGCGGCAACATCCACCTTTTTTGTAGCATTCGCGTCATATGTTAATTACGTCGCAGGATGCTTGGATGCGTTGCTATGACGACAACCATGCACATTATGTAGTACTGGATTGTAATTGAAAACCAGTCGAGTTGTGGTGATCCGTGGCGAGTCGATCCAAGTAGGTACTAATGGAAAAGGGGCTTTACATATAGCTGATGAGTACTTTAGCTACACTGACCTGAGCTGCTTGCTTCCTTTTTAGTATTTGTGGAACAGAGCATGAGGACAATATCTTGGATACTGAACACGATAAAAGGCTCCAGTTCAGACACAGTCGGCACAATAAAGATTGGCAGATGTTGGTCTTTTTATAAACACTGTATGATGCTGCAGTACTGGCATATTAGGTGTTAAACTAAAGAATGTCACACAAGCAGTATTTGTTTCTAGTAATCAGGTTTGAAAACGTGGGGTTTGTCTAATTTATGATAACTGGAATAGTCTCATGATGTCCTCACTGCAGGAGTAAACATCTGTCAGACAGTCAAGAACTGTGGGTTTCACAGACGATGAGCTCAGAAACACTCAAATGCTAACTGTGAGAGCAAATGATTCTGACTTCTTCGGGAGTCTGATAAGGGAGTGTGTGCGCAAGTCTGTGACTAATAGACAAGATACACAGATATGGGTTTGGATGTTAGCATATTTCATATTTTATGAGGGGAAAAGGTTCATTGAGGATTCCAGTCTTCTTAAATTATTGGTGTCTGAGGGGAAACTTTGCCAAAAGGATGAGTGTAAAAGAATTATGGTTATACATTGGAAAAGGGATTGTCTTATAATCAGTTGAGCATAATCATAAGTTATAGCTTACAGATTTCAGCTTTTAACAAAGTATTTCAAGTAATTTTGGTGTTTGGCGCATTCGCTCTAATGTCTTTGAAATAAAACCACACTAACTGACTGATATTTGCTATTACATTATAATATGTAGTTTTACAGCAGTATATTGCTTTCTTTTTGTTGAGGGTATTATTTTTTTTTCTAAGCTTTAAAGTTACATGCTTTTTATTTCAATGTTCACCACAGACTGGCTTGACAATAATTTGAGCATAAACCAATTTGCTGTATTTGTAATCTCTTTGATTCGAGTATGAGGCTGTAATTCACAGAATAATGACTTCTAATATTAATAAAATGGAACAGCTGTAGAAATGAGACAATGAAACCCTGAAATGAGCAAGCTGTGCACATCTCTGTGCATGTTTAAGTGTTTTCTTTAGTGTGGATTCTCATTCCTAGCAGCTGTTTTTGAGATTTAATTATTGCTTCAGTTTTGATTGGTCACGTCTCGTCAGTAGAGAAAAGCCTGACCTAACACCAGACGTTAATTTGGATAAATGAGACATGTGCCTGGTATTTGTTAGTAGGGTTGTTTCTCTGCTAGAAGTTGCACCCTTTTTCCTTCCTGGCTCTGTGTTTCACAAATTACATTTTAAATAGGGCTGAACGATATATCGCATTTGCGATAATATCGCGACATGATCAAGTGCAATTTTCTAACCGCAAAGGCTGCGATTATACTGCGATTATATTATACAATTCATGGGCTGCATCCTCCTGAGGCCGCATTTGTAGACCGATTACGTCACAGCGACGCGCCGAAGGCTGTCCAAATTACTACCATATCCCAGAATTCATAGCGCGGCCCAGCCAAACTCCAGTTTCCAGCAATGGCGGCCGCTACTAAGTTTTAAAATTACTCATACTAATCTTTCTGGGTCACAAAATAAACTTTTAACATATTTTCAGGCGAGAAAGTAGTTGTGTAAACATCAAATATCTGCTCGGTTTATCAAGATATCCCATATTTGCAAAAGTGCTTCGACGTTTTCAGAGGCGTCTGCTACCCACCAGCTCGACAGCTAGCCGGGAGCTCGAGGGTTACTGATGCGGCCGAGAACGGCACAACTCCCGGCACATCATTTTCAGATCACCGCGGAGTTTCGCTGCTCGGGTTAAACGTAATATATAAGTCACTTAGACAACCTAAAAATGTTATTGTTGGGCTTTTTTCAGTGTTTTGTTTGTTCGTGAGTAAATCGGTTTGGCTGAGATTAAAGTTATTAGATTAGATAAAATAAAACTTTATTAATCCCCCGGGTGGGTTCCTCCTTGGTTTTCACACAGCTGACTAAACGTCAAACAGAAAACTTATTAAACAGAAGTATGAGACAGTCGAGAATTTACACCAGTGTCTGGTTATATTTTAGATAGCAAGAAGCAGACGGCCGAGTTTAATAAACTCCACCGAGACAGCGGTGACGCTAATCAGAAGGCTAGACCGTCCAATTTCACGCCTTTAAACTTTAAAGGCGTGTTTGTGTGTGTGTTTATACAATTGCTATTATGTTTGCACTTTATGTGTAATGTTACTGACTGCAGAGATCAGTAAGATGTGTGTATTTTTTATTTATTAGTTTTATTTATTTAATATTATTTTTTAATTGAATGACAGTCTAGTAGTTCACAGATGTCAAAAAACTGAGTGTGGTAAAGCCACTGATTTTTTTTTAATGTATATTTCTGCAATCTGCACATTGTACTGACTTTCATTTTAATGTTTACACCAGGGTTCCTTGTCAGCACTTTATGCTCAGATGTTTGTAAGCTAAAAATAAACTATTGTGTATGTTCAAATATACTGTTGTGATTGAAGAAGTTAAATAAAAATGTCAGTCATCAATTCATGCATCACCTCATGTCATCATAACAGAGGTCTGTCTTCCAGGAAAGAACAGTTTAAAATTAATGTAATATAGTATTGGCCATGCTATATGATGTATTGCTTGTCTTTGTTTAATAATACAGAAGACAAAGACCTTAAAAAATAATCGCATATCGCATCGCAATCGCAATATTGGGGCAAAAAATCGCAATTAGATTATTTTCCATAATTGTTCAGCCCTAATTTTAAATGGAACAAAGGATGGCGCCAGGTCTCTATTTTAAGTTGAGGCGATGTTGGTTAATATTGAAAGAACTGCATTTGGAATATACTCGAGACCTTTTAAGGCATAGTGTCTCAATTGTAAGATAGACATATCATTATACTCCTAATGGTTTAGACTATGGCTTTGAGCACTCGGTGAAAACTGCTTTACAGCACAGTTCAATAGGATGAAGGAGGAAAAGATGCCTTAAATGTTGTCTTTGAAGATAAAAATATCTGTTAATCCTGCCTGTGTTTCCAGCTTTTTAGTGTTTTAGTCAGGTAGGAGCTCAGCGGGAGCTGATCAACTAATGGTTTAAATGTTCACCCTCACTTAATCTTCAACTGTGTTTTGTATAAGTGGAGTTAAAATGTGTTTTATCTGTGTGAGACTGGTGTTTATTTAGCCTCATTGCACACTAAATGCAAAAGCCATTTCTTTGAGAACACTCTGTACCTGCAACTCTATAATTAAAGCTTTGGTCCATACGTTTTCGTAAAGTGACAAAATTTTTGTGATTTTTACCCCTGTGCAGCACAACAGTGGATTTTTCACTCCAACAATTAAGATGTGAACAGACTTCATGCTTAAATTCAAAGGGTTTAACAAAAGTATTGCATTAACTGTTTAGGAATTATAGCCATTTTTATACACAGTCCCCGATTTACAGAGGCTCAAAAGTAAATGGCCAAGTCAGTTACAAGCAGTCAGATCTGTTTTCCTTCATTATTTCATGACATATCAGAACTCTTAGTTGGTGGAGTAGTCATTTACTACGACTACTGGGGCCTCCACCAGAGCCCAGCATGTGATAAATGAAGATTATTTTAGATTGGAAATCAAGGAAATTGACTGTAATAGAGTGAAGGAATGAAAAAAGGAAGGTTTAAATGACCATAATGGGTCCATTTGGGGGTGGGACAACCCCGAAATTGTCCACATGAAGTCTTTGTGTGAAGTAATACCACTGTAGATGCCACGTCCTTTTAGGATAAAACAATTGATCTTTTACTTTTTTTTTTCTTTTTTTTTTGTTCTGCTCTTTCGGTAGGAAAACAAGTGAGAACAAAACTCGCCCAAGCATTTAACCACTGGCTCAATGTTCCCGAGGACAAACTGCAGGTGAGAAAAATCATCCGTTTTGCTGCCAGAGCTGTCTGGTGTTAATTGTTGCTGACAGATTTAGGAAGGTGAAATGAAACTGTGCTCGTTCAGAACAGGTAGTTTATTTTTGCAATGCGACCATTTTGCATTTTATCAGCAGAGTTGTTCCTAAGTGTAAAGCTTGTGAGAAGAGCTTAGAGCGCACATGATTTATTAAAGGAGATTGTTAATGCAGCTGAGGATTAAGTGGAACGAGATGGTGGGGAAAAAAACGATGCAAAGCTTTTAAAAACTGTTCAGTTTCTCTGCATTTTAAACCCTTGTTTCTCCAGTTTTAATGAATTTCTAAGATTGAATGCATTGTGTTTACCTTTGGTGTGTTATATTTGTTCATGTTGCTGGAGCATTAGAGATGCACACTTGGGTAACACAGTGACTTGCATATACTTTGTATGTCGCCATTGTGATTCAAACACTGGTTTTCAACTCCGCGGTGCAAGTTTTGTCCATGGCTGTGCTAGTTTGTGGTGCCAGAAGTTGCCTTATTTGGACTAGAGTGTAGTGCCAAGTTATCAGCTAAAGCTAGATATTTTGGTTAACAAAATTAATTCATGGTTCAACAGCGACAGATCTGCTAATTATTACAAAGTAACATACTAATAAACTACAGTTACACTCGCCAAGACTGAAGCACAAACATCTGTGATGAACTGTACCACACATGTACAGTCAATCGGCTTAAAACATGCACGCAGAATGAAGAGGTCCAGTTTAATAAGGTAAAGCCTAGTAGACTATGAAGTTGGGCATCTTTAACGAGTGTCTATGGGGATTGGTTCTGTTTTTGACGCTGGTCTCAAGTGGCCACCACAGGAATTTCCAGTTTTATCACTTCCTTGTTGGCTTCCTTTTTCAGCCTGCTGCTGGTTAAAGGTACACTGTGTAAAATGTCACTGCTAGATGTCGGTGGATTGCAGATTTCATTCAGCTGAACTTTGTTTTCTTACCCCTCCCAATTCAAGTGATGGTGGCTGCTGTAAGACAAACAACTCTGGCCAGCTGTAGTGAGTCAGTTTAGCTCAGCTGTCAATGCCTCCACATCGGTTTATTCTCGAGAAGGCTTTATAACTTTGTAAAAGGAGTTCAATATGAATTGATGAGTCAGTGAAGCTCATTTCTGTCTGATGACAGTGATACTGAAATTAGTTGTTGAGGACTTTTCTTTCTGTAAGTGCTGCCGTTTTTGCTGCTGTTAGCGGTTTTAGTGTGACTGATCTAACATTGTTGAACCTGTTTTTTTTTTTTTTGTTTTTTTTTAAAGGACAGCCAAGCTTAACATTAACTGGCATAATGTTAGCTTTTAATCAGCTGTGGTTGATTAGCTGGCTCGTTGTCAGCAGTTTGGAGGCTAATTTCCTGATGATATGTAATTGTAACAATATTGGGAATAAATAAGTTTGTTTATGCATGTTTTTGTGTGTTAGAGCCCTGACTTCAGCTTAGGAGATGGAATTGGGTCGGCAACTGTATTCAAGATGGGAGGGCAACATGGTAGCTTCCAAAAACCAGTGCCCGTCTGTCTTTGTAATGGATTAATTCTAACTTGATAGGAATGCATCTCTGTGTGTTGGCGATGCCGTAATTGTTGCATTACGTAATTGCATACCAATCGCTGTGCGCTTAGAAGTAAATTCTCTTTTTTATAAAATAACCTCAAAATGACTGACTGTACCTTTTTAATGAATTGTCATTTTATAACTGCTAGTGACCTTGTTTACATTACATGTAGCCAGCTGACTGCTTTAAGAGAGGAGTGTGAGGTGTGACAGCTACAAGGCATGATTCCTTATCCCATCTGTACATCTCTAAATTGACGGCCACATTATTACACGTTTAGAGGGCCGATTCAAAAAGACCTCATGTTGCTCTGATGACTGGTCATTGAGCTAGTTAGAGGCACAAGGTTCATTCATCATCCAGCTTTGTGGCTTGAAGCTAAATTTGATGCAACTAACAACACCAAGCTGTGTCAGATCAGGGCATGTTGTGTAGACATTTTTATTTATTTATTTATTTATTTTTTAAATCTATTTTTATGACACTGATTTCCATCCCCTGAATGCCACAGAAGCTCCCAGTAAACTCCACTAAGGAATGGTCTACATAGAAATGCAGAGAAGAACAAATGAAATATGTCAAACAATCCCTTTTATTGGCTACACTATATAAAGACATTAAATGCAATACATCAGAAAAACAAGATAACTCCATGCCTAGAGGTATGCTAAACACTGTAAAAATGTATGTGGTGATACATGTTTTACTTCCAATAGTACGTGTTTGTGGCTTTACTCACTGAATTCAGTTCAGTGTATATTTGTTCATACAAGTTTCACTGCTTACACTCTTTTTTTTTTTTTTATGAGTTTGTGTGCATGCTGGGCATCACATCACCCTTTCACTAGAAGACTGGGATGGAAATTTCATAATGATTGCAGAACTTCTCAATTGTCTTCTTTTGTTTCATTTTCTCTGAAGCTGGATGGACAAATGAAAGCAAATGTGGATTAACAGCAGTTTCAGTATGATGTGGCAGCTGCTGTTTATATTGGGATGTTTCAAGATGAAAAGCATTTAAAACTTGGATGATCTTTTAAAGAAAGTTATGCTTAGTTGTAGGTTTTTTTGTTTAGTTTTTTATAAAAGTGGGTAGGCCATAGTCGCTATAGATTATTTTATACAATATATTCCAGATGTTAGTAAATCGTAAAGTAGGGCTGGGCCATATCATACCATTCACGGTAATACCGGTATAATGTTGGGCAACGATATGAGTAAAACGCGCATGCGCAGTGCCGTCGGTATTACCGTGGTTTGTTTTTGTTTTTTTGTTTTGTTTTTTTGTTTTTTGGGGTGGGGGGGAGGATACGGCAAAATCGACAGTGCCCTGTATAATCCCATGGGCCTTATGTATGAATTCTGGTTGTGTTTACTGACCTTTATGTCGTACACGGCACTCGAAAATCTGTCAAATGTTTTAGTACGACTTTGCAAAGCTACGAAGCCGCACTGCTTGATGGATTGTCGGAGCATTACGGCTATCGTAGGCAGGAGCCTCGCGGAGTGATACGTACTGTGCTTCAACATAATATTACCGTATTGTGTGTGTGTGTGTGTGTGTATAACCTCTTTTAAGTTTTGTGGATATTATACATGGTTATGCTGAGGATATGTCGGCCAATTTCCACTGGAAATGTTTATGTATTTAAGATGTACTGTACTTGCGTTAATCTCCAGTGAAAGGCTACTTCTTTTTCAGCTTCTTGTGCTCTGATCACCTTTGTGAGACGGGGATTAGTGGATTCAAGTCACGGACTGCTTCCAGAGTAAAAACCTACAGTTCCACTCATCCATTAGATTGTTGTAGCATGTTCTTGGCTGCCTGATTAGAGTGCTACAGACACATTGAAATACAGACCGCAGGCAGATTGAAATTTCTTGAATTCCTCCCTTTTTCTCTGTCAAATGAATTTCAGATTAGCCATTCTGGATTTATTGGTTTTATTGAGCAGGGCCCTTGCCTTTGTCTCCTTAGGGCGATCAGGCTATTGATCCTATTATACTGATAGCATTAGCATTGTACTGACTCAATACTGTTCTTGTTTGCATTGACAAAGCTACCTAATCTGTGTTTTCTGAATCTGCATGCCTTTTTATGGTGGAAAATGCAGAAATGCTGAGCCTGTCGGGTCTCATTACAGTTGCTGTTCAACAGGTCTGTTTGTCCTGAATGTTTTATAAACCCCTCACAAATAGAGGAATCTTAGCTCTGCAGTAAAGTGAGGTCTCTCACGGTTGTCTCCTGTATAGTCTCCCGTAGTTTCCAAAGAGGAGTCCAGTCTTATTTTTGATGACCATTTTCAGGCATCTATTTAACAAAAACTAAGCACACGGATACAGTTTGTGGGGGAAAGTAATAAAGTTGTCATCAGTGCGGTCATGTCAGCGGTTCCCATGAGACACTGTTTACCTCAGTCTTTAATCACATTCTGCAGCTTTTACAGCAGATTGAAATAAACTCAGATTGCAAAAAGAATAACCTAAACAGTTTAGCCTGCAGTGTCATGTTTGATTATTTTCACACTGTATGTAGGTCAAATTTATTAAAGCTGAGAAAACACTTTATGAATCCTTAGTTTTGAGTTTGGTTGAGTCTGCGACGTTGTTGACAGGGTGTATGACGTGCATTCATAAGCAAGCTGTGTGAACATCTACTCGCGTTCTCCTGATAATTCCACTTTAGTGGATACTTCCCTGTTACGGTGCAGCAGTTGGTTTAAATCTACTTCAGATACAACAGCCCTGTCTCTTCCACGCATCTCCCTCCGTCTCTGTAGAAGCCCCATAAACTCCTGCTGAACCCACAATGCAGATTGAGAGCGCGCTCCTCGTCATCATCAGTGTACTGCCAAGAAGTCATCGTTGCCGCCGCCATGGAAACAACCATGGCTTCAGATAGATGGAGGCAGTGACAGCGGTACTCTCTCTCGTTCACTTGGCAGTGCATTTTTTATCAAGCCCCATATGTGCTTCTGTACTGCGTATGACAGCACAGGTGGTGGAGGCTTGGGGAAATTCCCCGTGTTCATCATTTTCCTTGTGACCTTTAGCTGATGGCTTTCCTTTTGTTTTCTCTGACACTGATGCTATATTTTTTTTATATACAGTCTTTTACTTTAGATGATGTTCATGAGTGCTCGCAACCTCAGGCCAAGAGCTTCTCATGTTTTTGTGACAGAGTGGGACAACAGGGGAGGAAAAAAAAGACTTGGAATCAATGTCAGGTTCTCATGAAATATAATGTGGATAAAAATGTAACTACTGGAATAATGAAGGCATGCTTAAAGTATTTCCGATGCACGGGCTGGCATTTGAACTTGTAATATCTGACGAGGTTATTATTACATGCAGCGGATGACCTGCAGACAATCACATCACAGTAAAAGCTGGACCAGGTTAGATAGTCAGCAGCATCAGTATCATACGTTATAACAGGAAATTTTCAAAACCATGCATTTTGGTAAAATAAGGTTAAAATACCGATACTTCTCTGTTTTGAAAACTGATATGAAGATGTCAAGCTCAGTAAGTTGTGCAGAATAGTGAAGAAAAGTCTTTGCCGTGTATGGGAGTATTTTAGCTTTAATCAAGGTGAATTAGTTTGTACGACTTGGTCTCAAAATGGCTTAAAATGGTAATTCTTTGAACCGCCTCTCTGTTCAGTCCATTAATGTGACGTTATCAGCCAAGACAACAAATGTCAACTGGTTCTTCAGCAATAATCTATGGAAGACGTTAGGTGAGTGTCTATTAACTAATTTGCTATGCATTTAAATGGAAATTTGGACAAACTAGTCTGAGATTTGGAAAGTTTTACTCTTAAAACATGGGCAGCACTGTGGCGCTGTGGTTCGCATTGCTACTGGGTTTGTTTGTGTGGGTTCTTGCCGGGTACTCTGGCTTCTTCCCACAATCCACAGGTCCCTGCAACCCTGAATTGGATACGTGGAAGAGAATGGATTGATATTCCCAAACGTTTCTAACTTTTTTATTTTATTTTATTTTTTTATTTTTTTATTTTTTTTACAAAGAATCATTTAGGAGATGCGAAACACATCTGAGCCCATAGTGACCATTACTAATGAGTATAAAATAATATAAATTATTTTATGCCACATGTCTGCTCTGCAGTAGGTTATTACTGATTTATTTATTTAACTAACAGAACAGTTGTGAAACACGGGGGGGGGGGGGGGGATTTTAGCATGTTGAGGCCTGCTTTGAAACAGTAGCTATAAAGCCTATGCAGGTCGCTTTGACTCAATCCTCAGATCCAGAATACCAGCAAGCCAGCAGCATTGACAGTGAAAGCAAACAAATCTGTTCACACACTGTTAAACCCTGTTTACCTCTGACTTTTTGTTTTGACTTGGATTCCATAGCTGAGGACTAGTCATTCATGTGTATGTGTTCATGCAAGCACCACTATTGATGTTCAGCAAAAGGGGGATGCGGTGCCAGGGGACAGATGTAGGACATGACCCACATAATAGCTAAAAATACAACATTAAAACGTAATTTTTTTTCTGTGTATAGGGTTCACATTTTCTAACGTCATAACTCTGATCTAGTTATTACCAGAGACACTGGTTGTAGTACAAACCATTTCTACCATCTTCACCTTCACTTCACGTATTGACCCCAACCAGTTAACCAGCATTGGTTTAAGCAGCTATTTATGGGCTCACTATTTGTTACCTAGTCCTCACATTTATTGCTACGGTGACTAACATCACTATCGCTGTGTGCCCAGAAGAGGTGTCAGGTTAGAAATGTGGATAACTATTTGTAATAAACCTGTATTACAGGATTTCTCTCACAGTAGTCAGTTATTTAATTAGTTCAGAGCTCACTTATCCACATAGTTGAAATTTCTCTGGCTTCACTGCACTGCTTAAAAATGATACGCTTCTGTTTGCTCTTATTAAAACAAGAGCATGTGAAGGCAAAATATGGGAACTCGGCATAAATACTAACATGATTATTTATTTTTAAATGAATCCCAGATAACAGCTGTGGATTTTTCAACATTGGCAGAATATCTATAAATCCATAAATCATTTGGACACTAAAACACTAAAATGGATGAATGAAGCTATTTTTTTTGTGAATGACACAATCCAGTAGGCATGGTGTGAGTGACCAGTGCTGCAGCCTGCTTCAGGTATAAATGTGATCACCTGCTGTAATCTCGCCAAGTGTGACGGTTTTATGGCAGAACATAACTGGCTTGTTGTTTTCATTTACCTCCTGTCATCATGTCAGACTCGGTATGCTTGTTTTTTGTGAATGTGTCTCTGCATTTTTAATAGATTACTGATTATAGCTTTAGCAAACTGAGTTTCTGCGTCACTAACCTCTTGTGATAATCAATATAGACTTGCGGAGTAGTGGCACTCGGGGCTCAAACAGCATTATGCAGTGACAGCCTGACTCATTAAATTCCTTGGAGAATGGAGACACTTAAAAGTCCAAAACCTGAAAATTTTTGTGCTTGTGTTCGGGTTTGATTGCTGCTGCTGTTATCTGAAGCGCTCTAGCTGAATTTCAAGTTGATTGAGCCATTGTTTCTTTTTTGTTTTTTCCCTGATGGTGCATTGTAATTTGCAGTGAACCTTTTTAAATACTTCAGGTTGTTGTTGTTGTTGTGTTTGTTTTTTCCATCTAAATAATACATTTTCATGTTCATGCATGCATTTATTGTAGCTTTATCCACGTCCCCTGCTTTGTAAGTGGCTCACTGAGGTTTCAGGGTGAGCAAGTGTTTGGGACCCTGCCGAAGGAAAGGTTGTGTTTGGCTGATAAACTGCTCAACTGGCCTAGCCTTGGCCATCTGCCTGACCCACTGAGTCACTCTTTGTGCTCTCAGGCCTCATACAAACAGCTTTCATTACCAGGCCACCCCACTTGTCTTTTAAATCAGCAGGGCACTCGAGCAGGCTGTAAGGCCAGCTCAGGACAGCAGACACCTGATGGCCACTGTGACTGTTGTGAGTCGACGTGGGCCGTTTTTGGGTTAACGGGGTGTGTGTGTGTATGTGTGGGGCTCGGTTTTCCACTGATAAATGAATACTATTATTTGGCATTGGTTCGTGAAGCACAGCATAAACAGTATGTGGTACATGTGTGCTGCCACATAGTGGTGAAGATCAGGATAGAATATATCTACAGTGCCCTTGACTCACCACAGCAGTGCTCTGTATGTTGAGGCTGGTAGGTCATATTGTATTAAAAAGCTTGTCAGTACACTCATCGTAATGACTAAGGTTAAGCATTCAGCCTTCCTCATCGTCTCTGTGGAGGAGGTTAAAGTGCACCAAGCCCAGCAATGACGCCTCTAATTGCTCAACCATGCATTTCCTATAACCTCGTCAAAGCTCTGTGTCTCTCCTGACAGCTGCTCCGTCACAGTGTGAGTCTGCTCCGGGCCAGAGTGCATCTTTGCTGAGCTCTTCATGCTCAGACTGACTGCTTAGCTTGTTTCAGCACCAACTGTTTTGTTTACTGATGAAGACTTTGACTTGTGGAGCAGTGCAGACAAGAGTGTAGACATGGCACCCTCTGCTGTATACAAGTTGTAATGCATAATTTACACAGAGCCTCTGACAACCTGTTGGAGTCGGTTTGAGCTGGAGGAGAGACTGTTTGTTTCTTTAAAAATATTTCCTCTGCACTGGAAGCTCTCGTAAAGATAAAACATTAACAACTGTACAAGAAGGTATTTTACTTCCGGATACATTTTTATATGAATTAACACAAACACACTTGTTCTTATGTCCAGGTGATCATTGAGGTGACTGAGATGCTACACAATGCCAGCCTGCTGATAGATGACATTGAGGATAGCTCCAAGCTGCGTCGAGGCTTCCCTGTGGCACACAGCATCTATGGCGTTCCTTCTGTTATCAACTCGGCCAACTACGTGTACTTCCTGGGGTTGGAGAAGGTGCTGATCCTGGAGCACCCTGAGGCGGTGCGAGTGTTTACCCGTCAGCTTCTTGAGTTGCATCGCGGTCAGGGCCTCGACATCCACTGGAGAGACACCTACACCTGTCCCACCGAGCAGGAGTACCGCAAAATGGTGCTGCAGAAGACAGGAGGGCTGTTCGGCCTCGCTGTAGGCCTGATGCAGCTCTTCTCAGACTGGAAGCAGGACCTGAAACCCCTCTTGGACACATTGGGCCTTTTTTTCCAGATCCGTGACGATTACGCCAACTTGAGTTCCCGCGAGTACAGCGAGAACAAGAGTTTCTGCGAGGACCTGACCGAGGGCAAGTTCTCCTTCCCCACCATTCATGCCATATGGTCACGTCCGGAGAGCACTCAGGTGCAGAACATCCTGAGGCAGCGCACGGAGAACATGGACATCAAACGATACTGCGTGGACTACCTGGAAAAGGTGGGCTCATTTGCTTACACCCGCCAGACTCTGCGGGAACTGGAGATTGAGGCCTACCGGCTCATTAGGGAGTTTGGGGGAAACCCTCAGCTGGAAAGCCTGGTCAAACATCTTAGCCAGATGCATCACGAGGCCGAGGCCACAGCAGGGTCTAGCTGTGAGCCGCCCTCCAGCCAAAACCACTGACCGGATATTTACCTTAAATGCTGCGTGACTCCCATGCACTCCAGCACACAGATCCTTAGCTGATGCACTGATACAGACACGCACATTCCTGAAAACCTCAGTACATACCAGAACATCTCCTTCACACACTATGCTGAGTCTTCATCACTGAATTCAGAAAGCAGACCAGTCCCAAATGTTGCCTTTTGGTTTTGTGTTCATGAAGGCATCCTGCAAGAGTTGCTTTATTGTACACATAACTAACTTTTGTATCAAAGTGTAACAGTTCAATCAGCGGAAGACATGAATTGAAATTAACTTTGTTTGGTTTTTTTCCATTTTTTCTGAAAATGAAAACTACCAAGATGGCAAAAAAGCTTTTACGCCTTTTGATGTGCATAAATGTATTTCTCCCCTCCTTGTAAGCAAATGTAAATTGTTTATCTAAGAGCAAGTCTCTTCCCCCCCCCTCTCATGTTTAAAAATAGGATGTGGATGTCTTGGGCTTATATGTGGTTTGGAGCTCCTTAATCATCAAACCACCAGAGTGCCAAGCTTATAGGAAAGACCTCCACCACTGTACTGTCTCCTTGTTACGTAACACACTGGTTTTACATGCAAAGTAGTGTTCCTGTTGCTCATGCTCTCAGTATTTGAATACTATGTTTTTGTTTCAACAGAGGTCTTTACACCTCGAACACTTCATTAGTGTCATACTGGTATTTATTAGGAAACAACTCTGTGCAGTAACACCTTGTTTGTACTTATTTAATAAAAAAGGTTCTTTAAAGATCACCTGTGGAAAGCAGTTCCTGGCATTAGTGCCAGTTTGATCTTTTGAATCTATTACAGTAACTAATCTGAGGACAGATGTGCAAATGACAGAAGCTGTTCATGGAGATTCTTCAGCACTGGAGTAGTGCTAGTAATAAAAATTACAATTGCAAAAATATATTATATAATGAATTGAGTCACTATAACAGCAGGGGTTGTTATAATCTGGATGTATAAATTTAATTGACTAATTTTAATGAATTGCACTGGTAATTGATAACATTGATGTTACTGAAATTTCTTTTTTTTTTAAATAAGCTTAATAAATGGAAAGCTGAAGTGAAACTGGAAAGTCTAAGTTATAAAAATGTGTGTGGTGTGGGGGGGGTTAGATTAAATAAAATCCATGAATGTTATGTCAATTTAAAAGATGAAATACTGATAACATTTTAAAATTTATGAAAGTCGCACTTCACAAAGAATCTGTTCTTTTTTTGAAACTGAAATAGCTTTTTGCCACAAAACACACCTTTAAAAAATATATATATTTACAACATATCTTAAAGTTTTAAATATTTCAGATATTCTGATTCTTTTCATACAATGACATTTCTGCCCTTTAGTGTCACCTAATGTCCTCTGTGTGTGGTTAACCCCCCGATACAGCTGTGTATTATGTCAGGAGATGCAGTTAATAATTTCCAACAATTTTGAAGGACAAAGTTTTGCTCACATATACAGTAGCAGTCCAACATAAGAAATGACAATTACAACTTTTTACAGGCCAACCTGACATGTAGCTACATTTCTCCAGAGCTACACATCAGGTTACGTATGTTTCCCGGTGAAGAAACAGTTTAATGTTGCTAATTCAATCTGTTTGCTGCTGCCCTCTTGGCCATGTCTCCTTTGTTTTTAAAGGGGGAAAAAAAGATCTTGGCTCCTGGTGGGAGTAACCTGGTTAAATAAAGGTTAAAGAAATAAATAAAGTTTGAGCTTTTTGACGTGACTTCCTGGCGACAGTCATCAACAATACTCAGACTGTGCTGTTTAAACAGTGTTCAGTTGGTACTAAGGGGTCTGAATAGGAAACTGAAAGCGTTCGACCCCTTACATTTATCACGCTATATTTGTCACACATGTTTCAGATCATCAAGCAAATTTTAACATTGGACAAAGCTAACCTGAGTAAATACTAAATGCAGCTTTCAAATGATAATTTCGGTGATTAAGGGAGAAAAGTTGTCCAAACCTACCAGTGTGTGTCTCTCATTTATCCTGCACACACACAACCACAACACATGGGCCCATCATTACAGAACACAGAGGCATCATTATCTGTAGTGTATGTAATCATAAGCTGTCTCCTGTTACAGCAGATGTGTATTTAGTTTTCAAGGTTATCGGTGCTTTTACATCTGCATGCTCAACAGTACGGCCTCTGAGATTATTACAGAATTGCCTGCTTTGATTTGAGGAAGCTTGACTGAATACATGCATACAGAGCCTGGCTCCTCTGGATGCGGTTGGTGCTTGGTCTGAAAAAACAAGACAACAAAACCAAACTGGGCGCCGCTCATCTAAATCCTGCGTTAGCTTCTGTTAATACTGTGGTGAGTTTTTCCTGAGCTGCTGAAAGACGGGCAGAGCTGCGGAGGGCGGCTATCTGTTCTCAACAGCTCTGTTCACTCAGTGAAGCCCCAGATCTTGACAGCTGCAATTCAATTAATTACGTGTCCTTAAGATTGAATTATGGTTTCACTAAAAAAAAAAAAAAAAAAAGCATCTATTAATCAAAATGTCCATTTTTTTATAAATCTGTGGGACCGGCGCCTCTGCTAATTTGCCTTCCAAGCAGCCGCAAGTGCAGGAAAATGTGATGCAAATGCATTTCTGATTTGATAAATAGTGGAGATGTATGAAGTGGCTTTCGCAGAGCTGACTTAAGTCCATCACAATAATCAAAGCCTCTCACGGTTCTCATTTCTTCTCCCCCTCGCTCTCTCGCGCTCTCTAGGTTGACTAGATTGATTTTCCTCACCCACGGTGTCTGAATTCTGTTTGAGAGCAAAACAGAATAGCTTTTGTGCTCGCTCACTGTCTCCTTCATCCTCTGCAAGCTTTGGATTATTTATCACTGGGCCGTGCTTTACACATCTGTGTTGCTTGGTAGCACTCTGATGGATATTTCATAAATATTCTTGTGACAACAAGAGAAAAAAAAATTGAAAACCTTGTTTCTGAAAATGTAAATATCGGGCACCGTGTGTACTCCACTGCCTTTCTGGTGATTCTGTTGAATTGAATCATACCATTAGCTTCTATATTCTTCTTGTTGCTCAACTATGTGGGTAAGTTTTCACGCGATCGCTGGAGGTTTCACCTTGCACACATTTGCACCTCTGAGCTGGCAGAACCACTGCAGTCCTTCACTGAAGCACCTGGCAGGATATTAAAATTTTCCACAGTAGACTCCGAAGAAAACCACCCACATGACCGCTCAGTGGCTTCTGTGACATAAAACAGTCGACATGGTGAACACAGTCATAAAATCCCCTGAAATGACCAAAAATCTACAATGTTCGCCCTCCCGAAACTACTACCACTGTGTTCAGCGTTTTTGTTTTGTTTTTGCTTTAACTTCTCACTGTGTGATAAATGTTCACGGCCCAGTGGCTACAGAATAATCAACCATCAGCATTTACCGTAGATTGGTTCTCTGTAAGCCTCTTTCATGCAGCTGTGTCTGCCACTTGTAGAAAACTTCCCAGAAAAATGAAGCCTTGATTCTGCAACTACAAGTAGCTTTCCTCAGGTGCCTGAACTAGTGGTTACTAGAAGCTCTGTGATGGAATAAAAAAAAACAAAAGAAGACGAGAGCCATCCTGACAGAGGAAGTTAAAAACATGGAAAAGAAACCAAACATTAAACAGCAGTTAACCTCAGACAGGCGTTCATATGATTGTAGAGAGCTGAGACTTGGGAGGATCCAAATGAGATATTCGGTTTAATCAGTAAGTGGGCAAACCTGCTTACTTAACAGTAAGCAGGTTTGCCCAAGAGAAAATGATCCAATCTTTGCAAAGCGAGCAGAGGGAGGGAAAAGTTGTCCGTTGACACTTTGAAAAACTGGTCTTTCATTCTCTGAAAAGCCTGAAAAACTATTAAAACTCCTGGCCAATTGTTGGGGACCACCATCGACTGCAGATTTGGTGTGCAGTCAATAGCTCCAGGCTGGGCTGACACAAAAGAAACCACAGTCTCAGACTTCATAGTAATGAAAAGAAAACATGTCACCCTGGTGGCACGCTGATATTTTGGCAATAACCTTTGGACAACAGTGGAAGAATAACCCACACTTGGTTTTAGTTTTACAGACACTTCCTGTTAGCAGGGTCAATTTGATGTGGATGTAAAGTTGGGCTTTCTTTGTAGATGTTTTTAAAACCACTTGATTCATGGATTTCATAAAAAGCTTCCTTCATTTTATAATATTCATGTCACCGATCCCAGAACAACATGTTCTTATGCATAATTCTGCCAGCACTCAGTCGCTTGCAAAAAAAACCCAAAAAAAAACAACCCTCACTGCGTCTTGATGTCTTATCGGGGATAAAGAGGAGCAACAAAGTGCTCACTTGTTTCCGCATGCAATCACTGTAGCTTATATAAATCTGTCTTCTGAGCTCGACATGGCCATGTGCAGATACGGCGCTGTCTGAAGGGAACAGAGACACCGGGGTCATTTCTGCTTTGATTTGAAGATTACACATAACGACAGATATCCAGTCTTACAAACTGGGGCAAGAGGTGGGGTTTAAAAATAAATGTAGCGTTCATCAGGTAGGTGAAGTCTACAAACATGCTTTTGAGCTACATTACATGACTCGCAGGGAGCAAAAGTCATCCTCTAAAGCGCAGAGTTTCTTTTAGAAATCCATCAAGTGCAATCCTAAACAGAAGGAGAGCCCATTTAATGCTGAACTGAGGGGGAGAAACTATTCACTGAGCTGACATCGTGGCATTTCTTGCACACATGGCGTCACATCAGGTTACATTAAATGACTGAGTGGTTTCCAAGAATCTCATCATCATCAGACCAATGAGCTAATTCACGATCCTCTTAAGACAGAATGACTGTCAGTAATGGTTCAGTAATGGCTCTACTAATTATCTCTCACAAACACTATCACGGTAAATCTGCCGCGTTACTGCAGCAGGGGTCAAGTGGGCTTATGAAACTCGCGATTCACTCGGCATTTCCACGGCTTTATCAATGTAATGGATTAGCTGGACGACGCCCTCCACCCGATGTGTCACACACGTCTCACAGCTGCGCTCTGCAAATGTTTGGAAAAAGAAGAGAAAAAAAAAAGGTGGGGGGGCAGTCATAACCTCGCCAGGCTGAGACGCTGTAGAAGCCATGGAAATCAGAGAGAGACGTGAGCGCGGTTTCAAATTGGGAATGAAACCGTTGCCCCATTAGGACATAGTTGTGCATCTAATAATATCTCCTCATTCCTGCGAATCAGAGTCGGGCAGAAATGCTGGTTTTGGAATGCCGGGTGTCATGAATAAATGATTTCCCCCTCGTTTTAGTGCACAGAGAGGAGGAAGAGGAGGCTGATTGACAGAAATGTGTAATGCTTTGCGAGGAAAGTCTAAGAATCTGGAGATGTTTGAATAAGTATGCAGATGCATGGCTCTCAGCACAGTGTAAGCTCCTGAGATCTGAGACAGCTGTGCCTCATCTGAATCCAGGCGAGTTCAGTTTAAAACAACAGGTAGGTTTTAATATAGTCTCTAATGTAGGTAAAATCAGATACACTGCTACATGATTCCAAATCTGTCTGCTTAAAGGGTCATTTTGTTATTTTGGATGTGACAAAGTGTAATTAGCTGTACTTGCAGGTTCTCAGTCATCCAGGTCAAGGTGGTCTAAAGAGCTTTAAAAAAAAAAAAAAAGAGACAACTGGACTTCTTGAAGTTTGTTTTATCCAACGGGCTCCTTTAACTCCAATAGCAAATGTTGAAGGGTCATGAATATTGAACCCACAGACCCACTGATCATGTGATGTGAGTAATCACACGAGCCAAGGTGTGAAAAACAAAAGGCACGGGTTATTACTGTCACCGGGGATTAATGTTGGAATGAATTGTAATTACTTACCATTTCAAATTCCATATCAACATCTTTTATTTTTGCCTTTTGTTCATGGCCTCACAGTTTGGAGTAAAATCTTTTTCAAATTAAAACACATTTGCTGATGATGAGATCAACCCAGATACCCACTGCACTCATGGTGTCACCAAATGTAGCATTTAAATGCTAATGTTACACCTCAATATTTCTGCTTTTGCAGGTGATACTCCACAAACTACTGCTGTTGCTGACCATGCCCAACCCTTTATGAGCACAGTGCACCCATCTTCTGATGGCTGCTTTCATCATGGATCACTCCATGTCACAAATATTCTCAGACTGGTTTCAGATGGCCTCCAGAGTAATAAGATCTCAATCCAATAGAGCACCTCTGGGATGTGGTGGAACAGGACAGGTGAAGCTGTCAAATATGCAGCAAATGGGTGATGTTATAAAGTCGATATGGACCAACATTTATTAGAATGTTTCCAGAACCTAGCTGGATCTGCCATGAAGAATTAAAGCAATTCCGAAAGCAGGGTGCAGCTTTGTACTCGTAAAGCTCCAATGATGTACATGGAGACTGTAGATAATAGAAACATGTAGAGCTGAAATAAATTAAAATAGGCAGATACATTAAAAGGAAAATAATCAGCAGTTAGTTTGGATAAAAGTAATCAATGAAATGACTGAAAGTAGCAGGTCAAGAGTTGAAATAGCCAAAAATAATGAACCAACATTAAAATTCTGACCTGCTGAAGCATCAGTATCAAGAGTCCAAATATACCCAAAGCAACATAAAAACTTCAGCTGCAAGGAAAAATATTGTAACAATTCTGTAACTGTGTGAAATTGTAGGTATAAACTCAGACTGGCCTGTGTGGGTTTCCTCAGAGGGGAAAAAAAGAAATCTTTAAATTGCTCAAGCAAAAATTAAGTGTCTGCCAAACCCATCCCGAAAATGAGACTCAGATTTGTAATGTCAACACATTCTCGTATTCACTCTGCACCACGAGAAGATGAGTTTTTGGAAGAGGTGAGACTAACGATGAAAAGGATTTTATAAATACAATTAACTCCAGCGCCCAACTTCCTTCTATTTTCTCTGAGCAGCGCTTGTCACAGTCTAAACGGATGATTGCACTTTCATGGCAAAATATTAATAGAGTGAAAGAAGTCAGTAGTTCAGGGAATTGTACTCTTGTCGTCACTTAGAAAAGATTACATACACGCTTGAGGGCATAGAACAATTCAGAACGTGTGGGGTCTATTAATATCAAACGTATGAATGAATCACAGATTCTGGGTCAGTTAGATGAGCTGAGATCTTTTCGTTCCGCTCGTTTTACTGCTGTGGCACTTTTACACTTTGGCTTCTTTAGCCTTTAAGCGTCCAGCCTTGAGAGCGTATATGTTCACAAGTATTGATCGCTCGGAAAAACAAGGAATTCTTAAGTAGTGTTCCCCCTAGACGACATCACTTTGTACCTTCTATCTCTTGCTTAAGCCCAAACAGGAGCTCATCTTCCCTCCAAATATGAGGAAGTTCATAATTACACGTTATTCTGAAAACTAACAGTGGCAAACGTAACGGAAGAAAACACTCAGGAAATACGGCCGAGCTGTTAAATTATTATAATAATAGAAAAGCCTGAGGAGATTTAAAGTGTAATACATAACTGCAATCTGACAGTAAACACGGAACAATTTGTTTCACACGATGACAGATTCTGGTGAGGACAGGACTCGAATAAAAGGATTCAGAGGAGATGAAGAATATCTCTAGAGCTAATAATTTAAACATTTTGCATGAGTATCCCTCCAGCGCTCATCAAAGTTTAGACAAATTTAATAACTTCTTCCCCTAAAGAATCATCGGCACGGAAAGCAGAAGTGACCTTTTTTTCCCCTCCTGTCAGTGTGTCATTTCCACGCTTCTCCCAGTTCACAATGAAGGGCTTCGATGTGAATCAGCGAGAAAGGCTGATGGGGCGGAAAACGCCGCGCTTATCTATGCTGGAGAGTGGAACAGATGCGGATATGACTTTGTTATCATGCTGCTAGGGCTGAACGATATATCGCATTTGCGATAATATCGCGACATGATCAAGTGCAATTTTCTAACCGCAAAGGCTGCGATTATACTGCGATTATAAGGCTGTCCAAATTACTACCATATCCCAGAATTCATAGCGCGGCCCAGCCAAACTCCAGTTTCCAGCAATGGCGGCCGCTACTAAGTTTTAAAATTACTCATACTAATCTTTCTGGGTCACAAAATAAACTTTTAACATATTTTCAGGCGAGAAAGTAGTTGTGTAAACATCAAATATCTGCTCGGTTTATCAAGATATCCCATATTTGCAAAAGTGCTTCGACGTTTTCAGAGGCGTCTGCTACCCACCAGCTCGACAGCTAGCCGGGAGCTCGAGGACTACTGATGCGGCCGAGAACGGCACAACTCCCGGCACATCATTTTCAGATCACCGCGGAGTTTCGCTGCTCGGGTTAAACGTAATATATAAGTCACTTAGACAACCTAAAAATGTTATTGTTGGGCTTTTTTCAGTGTTTTGTTTGTTCGTGAGTAAATCGGTTTGGCTGAGATTAAAGTTATTAGATTAGATAAAATAAAACTTTATTAATCCCCCGGGTGGGTTCCTCCTTGGTTTTCACACAGCTGACTAAACGTCAAACAGAAAACTTATTAAACAGAAGTATGAGACAGTCGAGAATTTACACCAGTGTCTGGTTATATTTTAGATAGCAAGAAGCAGACGGCCGAGTTTATTAAACTCCACCGAGACAGCAGTGACGCTAATCAGAACTAGCCTTCTGATTCAGAAGGCTAGACCGTCCAATTTCACGCCTTTAAATTTTAAAGGCGTGTTTGTGTGTGTGTTTATACAATTGCTATTATGTTTGCACTTTATGTGTAATGTTACTGACTGCAGAGATCAGTAAGATGTGTGTATTTTTTATTTATTAGTTTTATTTATTTAATATTATTTTTTAATTGAATGACTGTCTAGTAGTTCACAGATGTCGAAAAACTGAGTGTGGTAAAGCCACTGATTTTGTTTATGTATATTTCTGCAATCTGCACATTGTACTGACTTTCATTTTAATGTTTACACCAGGGTTCCTTGTCAGCACTTTATGCTCAGATGTTTGTAAGCTAAAAATAAACTATTGTGTATGTTCAAATATACTGTTGTGATTGAAGAAGTTAAATAAAAATGTCAGTCATCAATTCATGCATCACCTCATGTCATCATAACAGAGGTCTGTCTTCCAGGAAAGAACAGTTTAAAATTTATGTAATATAGTATTGGCCATACTATATGATGTATTGCTTGTCTTTGTTTAATAATACAGAAGACAAAGACCTTAAAAAATAATCGCATATCGCATCGCAATCGCAATATTGGGGCAAAAAAAAATCGCAATTAGATTATTTTCCATAATCGTTCAGCCCTACATGCTGCTCAGTGAAAGAGAGGAGGCGAAAGGATACGATGGGAGGGAGGAGGAGGAGGGTGGTTAGGAGAAGAAGAGGAATGCCTGCTCGAATGTCAAGTTAAGTGCAGGAACAGATTTCTTGGCAGGTGGGACGGGCCTAAATAAAACAAACGACTCAAACTGTCCTCCATTAATAAAACATTCAGCATCATCTTTCATTATTTACCCCAAAAAATAAATTAATTTAAAAAAAAAAAAAAAGAAAATATACAGGGAGGAAATCTAATTGTGGGGACTCAGCATCAATCACATGGCTAAACAAACAGATCCCCCTAAAAGAAGCATGTGTCCAAAGAAGCCTTGGTCTTATCGATTACATGAAAACACTGATCAGTTTGGTGCCAACACATCCTCTGCTTCAAAACTCCAGCGCTGTTACTCTCTTAGGAGAAGAATAGGATTCCTGTTCCTTTTTAAGTGGGGAAAAAAAGGACCTGTGTGGTCCGTATCCAGTGTGGACTGAGCACAGCAGCATCAGCAGCGCCCCCAAGTTTACTGCGTTCATCGTTCCCAAAATAAACAACAAGTGAGCCATTAATCTCTCTTAAATGTTCTTTATTACCTTTGAGGAGGCTTTCATAAAACCGTGTTAAACGAGTGAGTCTATTCCACAGTCGCTCCAACTGCTTTGTCAAGTTCCCCAAAAAAATCTGTTAATATCACAAGTGTTAACATAGGTACAGTATGACGCCTAACAAATACAGTAAGGCCACATCACTATCTGCACAATAACAATTACAGTACAAACTGTGTGTGCGTCTGTGAGAAAGCCCATCATAAACCTACAAACAGTAAAGAAGATGAAAAGCTTCAGACAATAAATTTACAAAACATAGCAATGCAGAGGAATCATCGTTAAAACGCCATCAAATATCTGCATTAAACCAAAAAAAGGTTCAGCTCTGTCTCCAGAGTACCAACAATTAGAATAAAGTACTCAGTCTCACAGCAATCACCCTGAACATGATGACCTTCACACGCTGGTATTGCACATGGTTCTTGTACCATCCCTGACAGTTACATTAATAAAGCATCTTTTCATCTGCAGTCTTCCCACATTTTGACATTTTCAAATTTAATAACCGACTTCATGATACAAATACCGGCAGGATGCTACAGCTAAAGGTGAGGTCTTTTTTTCTTTAAGCTGCAAATGGTTTATGTTGTTAATATTACGAACCTGCAAAGTTTGACATTATTTTCCCTACAGAGTGTCCCACATTTCCAAATCTAAGTGTTTTTTTTTTATAATATAATAATCATAATTCTAGTAACTGACAATGGCTCAGTTTAGTGTTTTAAGAAAAAAATATTACAGAAAATGACCTGACAGCTAGTGTCAAGTGCATTTTACCCACAGTGTCACGTAGTGAGTGTAGTGTGAACCACATTCAGTGGTCCCAGGGGCATCCACAGGGGTCTCCACAGGCTCTTTTCCTATCCCACAGAACATGCAGCTCCTTGGCCGTGTGCTGGGGGGACGACAGCATGTCCAGGTAGCACTCCTTCTCGCACAGCCAGCCGGGATCCTGGCAACAGGAAGGGGAATAAAATTTATTTAATTATGAGGCGGACGCTGGGTCACATTTCTCTCGGGTTAAATTGGCAGTATTTTATTTTGATATGCTCCAGGTTACAAACATTAAACCAGTTAACACAATTACGCCTTTAAACTGCGACTCCACTAGCAAAGCTTTTTTGACGCATGCTCGTAATAAAAATGTTAAGCTGTAAAGCAAACCGCATATTGAATTACTGGTAAGAGAAAAACAATCATAAATGTTCATGCCTCTTTGCTGCACTTTTTTTCTCCACAGAAATCAAATTGTACGTGCTTAGCAGACTAAAAAACTCAAGGGTGAGAGGGGGTTTTATCATTTCAGTTCACATTTTTATTTCACGTTGTGTCTTTTGCTTGCAGAGCCTATTAGTGAGATGCTAAAGTTTGGCTAATGAAGCTCAGAGGACCAATAGTGAGTACAAAAGAGTGCAGTTTTTGTTACGCAGTATGTAGCTTGCCTCCACCAGTGTGTGAATGTGAGAGTGAATGAATAGTGGCATTGTAAAGCGCTTTGGGTGCCTTGAAAAGCGCTATATAAATCCAATCCATTATTATTATTTGTTTTTCTCTTTGTCTGACATTGTTTAACAGCTCTAAGTCATATAAAAAAACAAAACAATGTGTTAATACACAGTATCTTATCAATATTGCTGTAAATTTAAGTACCATTTATATTTACAGCTTGAATTCAGCTGCCATTTATATTCTAAGAAAAATGTACACATTAAACACATTCATATCTGTACCTTTCTAACATTTCTTAATGCCAGACGCTGACCTTTATCAGTCTGACGTTGATAAGGGAAAGTGAAAGCACTGGGCTAAGTTGTATTTTATGCCAGTGTTAGACTGATAATAAAGCAAAACAAATCATTTATGTTTTACTAAAGCTGGCAGTTCATACCATTCAGCTTCTCACCTGATATTTCTGAGGCCCAACAGCTGCCATCCATATCCCCATGCTCACATCCTCTCCCTGCAACGAGACATCCAGGATGGGCTGCTCACGTTATGATCATGAACGTCAGACGCTCTTATTTAGCATTCGTACTCTACCTGGTAGGCCCTCAGTTTCTCTGCATTGTTGGCAAGCCACTGGACCAGGTCACGAGAGACCACATAGCCAGAGCCGCAGGCAAACGCCGGGTAGGCTGGACTCGCGTACTCCAGCTCCTGCCACTTCCCAATGCGATCCACTGCCCAGCTCTGCCTGAAACTGGGTCAGGATGGCAGAGACATCATCATCAAATACAGTCTCCATTTCAGGTGACCTATCAGCTTTTTAACCGTGCACAGCGTTCCCGTTTCTTCGCTCCAAAACTCAGCTGACAGCGCACTGAAGTTAAACTGTAAGCACAAGTGGACACAAAGTATACGCTGTCAACAGTACCGGACGCCGAACTGTACTTACTTCCCCCACCAGAAATTGCTGCGTTTGAGACCCTTGTGGTCAATCTTCATTAATACAGAGTCCACGTCGATGTAACAATCATCATCCGTCTTCAGCAGTAGATTAAAGTCAGCGTTTCCCACAGACCTGCCGGAGAGGGAATATGCAGCCTTAATTAAAGCCCACCCTCTGATTTTATACAATATCCCAGAGTGGATTTACTTTCAAATACCAGCGAGCATGAAGGGCAGGAGGTCTGCAAATAAGTATAACACTTATCACATCACAGCTTAAGACCACTCTGTGTATTTTGCTTTATCTGATGACTCAGAACTCTACTTCTTGACTGAGCGACTGCAGTCGTGATTTTAACAGTGAGACATTTTGAGGCGTCGGCACACTTTCATTTCAGGTTGCTGATTTCCTCAGAGGGCCCAGGCAATTTGGAGACAGAGAATCGAGTCATTAGCACTTGGCATACCATTTATAGAACTGAAGCAGTTTGGAAGGCACGTTCCTGTAGGTGTCTACCACATCTACGAACACCATGTCGCCATGCCTGAGGCTTTCCTCCTGCAAAGTGGCATCCTCCTCCCTTAGCCTGGAGGCATGGCGCTCCATCCTGGCTGGGCGGCCCCGCAGGAGCTCTGACAGACCGTCTCCATCTGACGCAGAGTGAGGAAAACATTCGGGGTAATCAGAGAAAAAGTTGTAATAGTTTTTGTGCAAATATTATATTTATTCAGCCCAAATTTTTTAATAACCTAAGGCGCTTGAGGTATAATAACTTTAATTACCATCGAGTAAAACGATATGAAAAAATGATAACGTTTGGCACAATGGACCATTAGTTCGGTTCTTCAGAGATGCTGAATGATGGATTTAATTTTGTTTTGCACAGATTTACACCAAATCTGCTCTTAAGATTCAAAATGCAAACACATGTAGGTAAAATCAATACTGGAACAGCCGGGTGTTGAGGCTATGAAAATGCTATTTTCTATTTGGAACATATACAAAAAGCCTGCAGCACGGTGAGCGGTGTTTTTCGAGCTCTTACATCTGGTCTGTTTTTAAAAATGTGGCTTTGATCACACAATTATCATATAAAAAAAGTGCAAAGTTTATTCTGCTGCAGGACTAACCATAGATAGTAAATGTGAAGCCTCCAGCCAAACCAGGAAATCCAAGAGCACTTCTATGAGGCAATATCCCCTCTGCAATCTGCAACTCCAAGAAAAAGAGCAAAAAAAAAAAGTTTTAAGTTATTGGAAACTTGAAAGAGGAATGAGAGTGCGTTATTCATATATCTCCTTCTAAATACTGTGTGCGAACACATACAGAAGAGATCTTTAGGACGCCTCCTCCATCACTGAGCTGCACGGAGGAGGAGTTGACTGTGGTCAGTGCGGCAGAGTCGAGACTCTCCCAGACGAGCGTCCCCTCAAACCCCTGGAATAAAGACAGATTTATGGGTGTGCTGTCCAACGCCATCTCATCTGAATGATGTAATTAGCTACCATCAAGGACACTGCAGACTTGGAAACTTTAGAGTGGATTACATTATGCTTCGCTACAATGTTAATGAAAGATTAATTTAACATCCCCTGAACCTAGCCTCTGCTGCAGCGATGTACCGGTGTACTCTTGTACCCCTGACATCACCGCCAGGTGTACGTGCAGACACGGGGACGGCTTTCGCTTGGCGGTGCGTGTTAAAGCCAGGACATCGTGAGCATCAAACACTTTTTTATGCACTGATGTGTTGCTTTTCTGCATCAGTTCAGGTTGGGGATGTTTACTTATTCAAAGGTAAACATCAAATTCAGCGCGAGGTCACCGTTATATAAATATAAGAGGACAAAATGAAGCGAGGCTCTCCAAAATTTGGCTCTCCAAACAGATACTTATTCTATTTAACATCATCCTCAGTGAGTGAGCTCATACACATGAATGCCTTCATGTGTCCTCCTCTGATTTGGGGGGTTAACCTCTTTAAATCTGCATGTGGCACCCATTCACATTAATGATAAATCCCTTCTGTTAAATAAATTTATAAACTCCTGAACTTCCATAAGTCTCGTGTGTTTTTCTCTTTTCGTCTCCTCCACAGTTATCAACCCAAGCAGAGCTAATGAAAACAACCCAAAGATCCCTAGTTTGATTCCAGGAGGAGACACAAATCCCTTTGTGGCTGCATCAAGAAAATCCAGGTTAAAAAATAAATTAAAACAAATCTGTCAAATCAAATATGCAGAGCTACCTGCTGTAGTGACCTGTTGTGAATAAGAGCAGCTGAAAGTAGCTTTCTAGTACTTAAAAAAAATAGAATAAACTAAAACAGCTTCTGAAGACTTATATTCCCGACTGGAGGACTTTTACTCCATTTTTCTTTAGTCGTGGCTACAGCTCAGAGGATCAGCGACAAACTGACCTTCGGCAGGATGAACTGCTCCACTGGTTTGTACCACATCCAGTTCACCAAGGTCCCCGTGCTAATGGAGCTGAAGCGAGCAGTAACCACAGCCTCCTGAAGAAGAAAGTGCAAAAAAAGAAATATTCAAACTTTTTATCCATAAAGAATTCACAGAGATGCCGTCCTCCATACTGAACACAGCCACACACTGCTCTGTCAACAGCAGGACTCTAAAATGAGCTGAAGTTTGTTCAACAAACAGCAGCAGCACAGAGTCCTCCAGCTGCCCTCGGGCTGCGTTTCTACCGAGCTCCACAGAAACGCAGCATACGCGATGCATTATGCTCACAGGCCAAAGCCACGTTACCTCCTGGTCCAGCTGGAGAAGCTTCACCGTCACGTTGCTCTGAAGCTCGGCTCGGGTCCCGCTGGGAAACACCCCTAGCCGGGTTATCACCACCGGGTGGAGCACCTTGAAGTCCAGGGCGATGGCAGACACGTCGGAGGGGGCGAGCAGCGAGGGATCAGACACCGTCACAATCTCCATCTCTCCGTCCCGGCCTGCCGCTGGGACACAGAGAGGGCAGCGAGTCACTGCGCAAGCACACATGAAATTTATTACAATCCCAACATGCTGACTATCTTTCTTTTTTTCTCCTAGTGATGAAGAGACGAGAGAAAGCATTCGGAAAAAGCGGCGGACCCTGGGAAAGCTACACCATCAGCACTTTGAGGAGCCGCTTCTTCAGGACGGCTGTCTTCAAAGCGAGCCCCTGCTTGTGAGCGTGCTCTCTTAATTACAAAAGAGCAGTTTATTACCCGAGAGATCAATGAAAAGATCGAGGCTGTTAAAGCGAAGCTGCGAAGCCCCCCCCCCCACCCCTGCCCCGCTTTCACTTTATGTGCAGTCTACACAACTTCTACAGCTCCTTCCAAAATAAAGACAATTAGAGGCGAAGAGGAGCAGAGGTTTTATCACGCCAAACGCTTCTCACGTTAGCTGAATGGGACTGAGCCGCAGGATTGTGCTACCACTAAGAGACAATAGACAAATCATTTTGATCGATGCTTTATTCCCCGGAAACATGACAAAAATGTGATTATCAAACTATCATACATTTTTATCATTACATTTCTGTCGCTAAGGGTGTTTATGGGCAATTACTTCAATATCAAGCACCAACTATAGGCTGCATTGGGCATGGCTCATTAAATAGATCATAAATCAAACCATTATTTTTATTACTGGCTAGTGGATGAACATTCAGTCTAAAAAAAAGAATAAGTACATAAATAAATAACACACACAAAAAAAAGAACTCAGTGTCTTTAAAGTGCTTGTTTTCTGTAATAGTTCAGAATTCAAAGGCAAAGACAAAAATCTTTAATTACATGTCAATCAGTCCATTCATCTCATGCTGTAGTGTTTATATCAGCTCTGAAATCTCAAAACCTTCAAACATCATTAAATATCTCACTATTTCTCCTGGATTCAAAGCGCGCGCGCACACACACACACACACACACACACACACCCACCCCTTCTGCCGGCAGCAGGATTACTGCTCTGAGAAGCTAATTAGCATTCACCTTATTGTAGTCCAAAAAAAAAAATAAAAAAAAAAAATCGCTGTGATGAACGCAGAGCAAACAAACACATTTCAGCGCCACAATTAATTGTCCACTTAACGCGCGCTTTGACCTGAATCCTGCGTCAGGTACCCCGACTGTGCTTAAAAAGCTGCCACTGCCTCTTTCTCTTCCAATCACACGGAGCATCACGCGCACCCAAAGCCTGCCTGCCATTCTGAAGCAAATCACGTCAACAACCAACAGCCATTAACGCAGTGGAGGGCAAGAGAAAGGGCTGGGGAACAAAAAAAGAAATAAATAAATATATATGTAACGCATTGCCATGACCCCAAAGGCCACTGTGTGAAAAGCCCATTCTGATGAGCTGTAATTATGTTTCCATGAAGGCAGCTTAACGCCAGTAAAAGTGGAGAAAGCCGGCTCAAGTGGACGGGCTCGGCGAAGGCGACAGACGTTAACAATTACTGCCAATGTTCAAAACTGACTGCGAGGGAGTTAAATTATTTCATATAGTGTCTGCTCTTTGTGCAGCTCTACTTTTCTAAGTGTTAAGCAGTTCTAGTTACCCCACCTCCTCTTCCCTCAGCCCTGCAGCAGTGAGCATTTCTGCTTTGGCCTTAGATATACAAAAGGAAGAGAAAGTTGTCCTTGAGCTGTGGGAACACATGAATAAAAAGGTGTTTCACTCTTTTTCTCAACAGCCATTCTTCTCATTCTCTCGACTCCTCTGCTGTTATCCTGCCTCCGCTCCCCTTTGACGACCGTGCACGCAAGCAACAGATTGCCGAGAGAATTAGAGCTGCAGTCAGATGCCTCTCCCCTCTTTTGCTTTTCTATTTTCCCCCTCTTTTACCTGGCTCGGTGAAGTTCAGGAGGGAGCAGGAGTAAGGATCTTCTCGGTCATCCTCTGGTATAGGACACCCATGTTCCCCCACGATAAACTTCACCCCCACTCTGGATGAGAGAAAACAACAAAAAAATATGTAACAACACCACAAACACTGTGACATATCCCCCCGTTTGTGCAATATTCAGCTACAAGATTTCTAAAGCTTGTCCATCTATCCACCCTGCGTTGCCATGGTTACCGGGGGGTTGCTTAAAGGCCATCACACCTTATCTGTGCTCGGATCGCTCAATGAGAAGGAAATGGACAAAGAGGAAGAATGAAAGAGAACAATATTGGCCGCTGGTCAGGTAAAGATAAAAGGCTTGATGGGGCTGTCAGTTATTTGCTGCCAGCTGCTGCTGGCTTCACCCCCCCTCCCTTTCTCTCTACTATATGAATTTGACATGGTGAGAAAAAGAAAGGCAAGACAAATCAAAACAAACAGAAAAGCTGTGAAGTTGAAGGTCCAGCCTGCTGACCTGTGCTGGAAGTGGGGGTGGTGTCTGAGGTATCCCAGCCAGGTCTCTCTTATCGCCTGTCGCAGTTCATAATGATGTCTTGCTGACAGCACCCCCACCAAAACTTCATAGAAAGGTAATGGCTCATCTGCATTGGAGACAGACATTTCACTGAAGATGACCTCACACAACAGCAGAGTACTCAAAATGTAAGGGCAGATGTAACATATGGATAAAAAAAAAGAAATCTAACCAGACCTGTTTTCCTCTCATACTCAGTTTGCGGTGACTTACTGCGATGCACCCCGTGAAGATTAATGTCCTCGTGCATTAAAAGGTAGTTAGTCTACACTGATCTGATGGTGAAGCCGCTTCACACAGCCAGCGTGAGGGCTGATAATGAGTGATAACCCGCTTCAAGCAGCCACGGAGCACAGTAGTTGCACTGTAACACGGCGAGGGACTATCCCAGCAACGCCCCGCACTATTCAAATGTTACATTCACCTCTTTTTCCTCCGTAAAACACACATTAGAAAACACTCATTACAGTCACTGCCGTTAACTACCTGTCCACACACACACACACACTAACTAGCAAACTACCACACCGGGGCGGTAAAGGCAAAGTTAACCAGCCGCTCGAAAGGAAAAAAAGTTGCGAAGCTGAGGAGGTAAAAGCCCGGGGTAGTGGCTAAAAAAGTACCCGAGTATGTGTTGTTGTCCAGCGGGGCGGAGGAGGGTCGTTGTGCCAACCACAAGTGCACCAGGACGGCGACAGCACAGGGAAGCAGAAAGAGCGCTAGCCTCCGCATGGACGGAGCCCTTCATTCAGCCGGAGCAGCCTTCAGCTTTAGCGGCGCGGAGCCTGCCTACCTTCCTCGAGCCGCACGGTGCTGCGCGGTGTGAGCTGCTCCGTGTGTGCGCTTCATTTCAGCTCCGCAGCTCTCCGCCGGGCTTTCACCACTGCCTCATGTCTGCCTCCGCTGCTCGATGAGCGAGACCAATGGGAGACGAGGAGCCCTACCGCGGTGCACTCTGGGAGGTGAAGTTCAACCCTGTAGCCAATCGAACGAGCCTTAAACTTGATATAGCAGTTCTCTAGGTTAATAATAAAAATAATAAATCATACAAATGTATGTTCTGGTCCTTTCTCAGCTTAATAAAATTACTTTTATTTTTTTGACATAGCTTCATTATTATCAATATTATTATTTGTAGGATTAATAGTAATAGTATTTAAAAAATATTAAGTATTACATTACTTTTTAAAACTCTAGCTAGTGAAATAAAACTATAAAGTACATGTATCTAGTACATTTACTTAGCTAGACTAGCATGGAAAAAAAGATGCAAATTAGAGTGACAAATACTGGATATTTAGGGCCAAAAAAAAAAAGTTTTTATGTGATACAGTGGTCCGGTTCCCTTTCCTCCATCATACTGTGTACAAAGATAAATGTGTTGACAACAGCAGGCAACACTTTCTAGCATTTAATGTGTCTCCATTAAAAATAAATCAGCCTCGTGCTGTTTTATTTTCCACTCAAATCATATTAAAGTCAAGAGTATGTTAATTTAAGTATGTTCACTAAATATTTTATCCCATGTCCCTAAAACAAATGAAACGCTAAAACACTAAAGGTGCGTCCCATCCCATGATTATCACATAAAGACATGTCAGTTTGGTAGGTTTGTTTTCCTTTACTCCACACAGTAAAGTGAGGAAAACACTGTAAGCAAAGACAAAAAGTAACATATGAATCATTTCATCCTCTCTAAACCCAGGTGATGTGTTCTAGCATTAAGAGCGCAACTTTATCAAAAGCTGTTCCCCTGTGCTGCACATAAATCATTTAAATGGAATCTTTTGTGCATGGAGACGAACGCTTGAGGAGGATTTCTTTTGACTCGGAGAGCACCAGTGTTTTCCCGGAGGAGGAGGAATGGATCACCCCACTAAAGAAAAAAAAACAAACAAGCCCTCTATAGTGCTTGTAAACATTTTATTTGTATTGATTTTAATGGAATTCCAGCATTTCACAAGTGCCATTTCAGAGACCTTACTGCCCCTCGGAGTGAAAAAATAATGTGACGGGGAAACACTGCAATGTGCTGCATGTCAGTGCCCTGAGCAGAATTCATTGAGAAGCTGCTGCAGAACACCATGCTGTGCCTGTAGATGAATAATCTTATCAGGAATTATTACTATTCTGGTAGACTTTGGGGGCCTCACTGCTCAATTTGGAAAATTGCTCCAGTGCAGATATCCAATATTAGATAACCCTCTGCCCCAGGGATAATTACTTTCCTGTGCATTATATAATTCTTTTTGGACTCTTATTCATAGATCTACTCATTAGGATGATTTAGTTCTCTCCCCGCAACACATTATTCATTTGAAAGGAAAAGGCTATTCATAGCATGTTCAGGGGTCCTTGAAACCCATCCAAACATCCCGCAATGCTGTGGCTTCTCCAGCCCTCGTCTATCAGAGTCTGCTTATTTATATGTGGAGTTCATACTCTATTTATACTATTCCAACTTGTGTTTCTCATCTTTTCCCACTCAGGAATCACTGTACTTTCCCTCCACATCTATAAAAGTTTCTTCTTATCCAGTCAGGTCCCACATGGGAACAATGTGCCTGCAATGATGCAGGGACCTAATTTTAGGGGTTTTTTTTTTTTGGGTACACCATTTGTCTTCTCAATAGCGCATATCGTTTCCACAAGCAAAAGGATTTTTCTTAACTTTGATGTAGCCATGACCAACAACTAAATTTAAGCAATATAATTGCCAAGAGATTTAAGGTGTAGATTGACAGAGATCAAGATTATTCAGATTGTGGAAAAACAAAAGCGTTTCAACTTTAGAAACCAGAAGCGTATTCATGGAGGAGCCCATCATTCACTGTAAGATGCTGACTGAGAAACTTTGCCTCTCACTGGGGTTTAAATGTGAAATAAATGTAGATAATCCACAGCACAGCTGGTCCCAAGCCTTAAAAAAAAAAAAAAAAAAAACAGAAAGAAAAGAAAAACTATAACACTGACTACTTCTTAATTACATCCTAGCCCTTTGGGATCAACCGGGCGAAGAAAAATAAAAAATCAATAAGAGATACCAGTATTCACCTTCTCAGTGTCATTCATCAAAACTGTCAGTGCTGTGCATTAAATCATAACTGCTGTCTCTCATAATATCAACACGCAAGAGTTGATTTCCTTGTTTGTCCAAAAAAAAAAACAAAAACAATTCTGCCTCTGACCCGATCATCAGACCATGAAGTGCAGTGAAAAGTGGCTAAAAATAAAATAACCACTATCAACTAAATTAGGTGGAAAGTTGTAATTTTGGCCTATTCCCCCAGTGAGGATGTAAATGGATGGAGACATGAAGGAGCAACAGCAGACAACGTGAATGCTGATGTCAGCCGCTGATACCTCGAATCATAAAAATCGAGGCCGTTCTTCGTGCAAACTGTGCTGTCACCCAGCACATGTAATGCCCTCCCGCTTTAGATTTGCAGAATAGAAGGCAAACTGGCCAAGGCTGAACTGAATCGTAATCCTTTTCTTTTTTTAAAAAACACAAGAGTGCATCCAGATGGCCCATGGTTCAGCTCAGCCACAGGAGGTCTCCAATACACACCGAAACACGATGTTCCTCTGCGAGACCCAGAACGATTTGCAGCATGTTGTCGGTGTGATCAGACAGATGCCAGAAAGAGAGAAAAATACTGAAGACACAGCACACTGTGGGTTGCCGTTTTCTTTTAATTAATTTGATCCGTCAAAGGATTTTTACAAAGTCTGCTATGTAAATGCTATTTATTCCCCCCCCCAAAAAAACAATAATACCATTCATGAATACAGCTGCACGTTGTTGACATATCCGGACTCCAGGGAGATTATTATGTGCAGAGTAGCACCCAGAAAAGTCAATGAACAGGCAATATTTCATATCATAATAGTTCTGTTATAAATAGAAATAAATCCATGCAATATTCATCTCTAGCCGTCGTATTTCTTTTCAGATTTTGGCACCATCCTTGAGATGAGGTCAGCGAGAGTGTCCTGAGGTCAGCTCAGGTTTTCAGATAGGAAATAAAGTCGATAATTATCCTGAAGACAATTGAGTCTGCGTTTGTTACGGTCCAGTATCAGAGACTGATTCCTAATGCAATGGCTATTCAAGTACCAAAAAGGAAGTCCCCACTCACCCTCCCCTTCGATGATAGAAACCTTGATGCAAAAAGCCTAAACCTCCAAATAAAGGAAAGAAAAGAAGAAACAAGGGACCCCATTATGTAAACGACCCTCAGCGCTGTTTTTAAAAAATACTCACGATAGTATCAATAATTGCATGATTTATAAACGTTCTTTTTCTCTACGTATCATACAGGCTTAGGAGCACTGCACGTCATGTAGCTGTCAGTGCTGTGCAACAGATATTCGTTAATACTACTGATAACAATATTAATAACGATCAGAACAAGTCATCATAAAAATCAGCAAATGCTATTCAACTACCATGTAAAGGAAATGTTTCGACAGTGTGCTTTTTTTCTTCCAAAAGAGAAAAAACCCAGAACAGAAAAAGAAAAGGCTCCGGGAAGCACAGTGTGAAGATCACACCGCTCCCACAGAAGTTGGCACCGTAACATACTGTACACTCGAAGAGACTGACGGTCCCTCGGAAACAGAGGAGGCTGTCAAAAAGGAGCAGAGAAACATGCAGGCCTCCAGTTTGGTATTAATGTCAAAGGCCTCGCCATTCACTCTAGGACAGGCAAAAAGGAAGAAGAAAAGAAGGAAAAGAATCAGGCTCAGGAAACATGCCCAGAAATTAAGAGAGACTGCTGAAGGGAACAAGATGTCCTGCAAAAAAATAAAATAATAATGATATTTTATATCTATTCCTGCAGAGAGCTGCAGGATTAACTGATGCTTTTTCAGATTCGAAAGAAAAGAGCAAATCAAACCGAGAAGCAAAGTTAGAATGCATTAGAGTGGGCAGAAGGTGGCAGATTCATAAATAATTCTTGACTTAAGGGCTTGTTTGCACAGTGATAACCCCGAAGAACTCATCTGGCTGTTGAAACATTAGCTCTGCACCTTTCAAAAAACAGTCCACTCATTTCTTTGCAGCAGAACGCGACGTGCGGCCGCCTCATTCTTACTGAGAGTGCAGCGGAAATTATTCACTGTGAGATACGGTTTCCGTTTCTGGGCTTTAATCTGAATCAGATTGTGCTAAAGCGAGTGGGTTAATTGTCGATGCTGAAACTGAAACCACTGCTGAGGAAAGTCGTCGAATTTTTAGTGGTGCTTTAAGTGTTGCTACTAATAGTTACATCTGTGCATTGAGAGCCATTTAAAAAAAACAAAAAAAAAAAACCACTAACAAGTCATGATTGAGTTTATACAAAGACCTACACATTTTTATTCAGAAAGAAAAAGGGGAAATAAATGTTTTTTAAAAAAAGTCAAACACTGGGCAAAGTTGTTTCCTGAGGCAAGTTCAAATCTAGCACAGAAAAAGAAAAAACCAAAACATCTCTCATCTCTTTGAGCACTAAGCAAGGCTGTTTCTCTAATAACAAAGCAATAACAAACCTATTTAACAAGACATTATACGCCCACTGGGTTGCCAGTTTGGTAGCTGACTCCCCCAAAACCTTCAGCCACCAGGGGCAGAGCTGACCAACAACAGAGTGTCCCCGCCTTGGCAAAACTCAGCTCAATGCCTATGGCCAGTAGCTTCAGGTGTGGTGAAGACAGAGAAGCCAGGCAACGCCATGCCTGCACAGCTCTACCAGCAGCTCATCAGAGGATGGTGCAGAAGAACTTCTTCTCCCGGAAGGGGTTCTCGGAGGCGGGCACGGGCACGATGAGGGGGTCCTCGCGTATGTGCGCCTCGCAGTATGCCATCAGGTCTGCGGCGGCTTTGGATACCTGAAATATTCAGAAGAAATTTTTTGATCAGACATTTCAGATTTATTCTTTAAACTGTGTGATGATGTTTCAAGGCCGTTTTTTGGGGGTGCTACCAGAAACACGCAGTCCTGCATTTCAGATTTTCAATCAATGTTCATGTTGTTAAAGTTGCTTCCAGTGTTCTCTTACTAAAGTTCAGTAGTCATGGCTTCAAAGTTCAAACTCATCCTGGGGCCATAGCTGCATCTCATTTCTGATCTCTGCACTTTAGCTGCAAAGCAGCATAAAGGACCCCCAGAAAATAGCGAATAACATCGTATTACACAATTTATACCAGATGATTAGTTTTTCCCCAGAATCAATTAAATGCTGGCTTTCTTTGTATCTTTGTTAAGAGATAAGACAAAGATCGGTTGTGAGAAGCTTCCCTAGTTGGTGCTTAAAAGCTAAAGAGGTTGAAACGGTCACTGCAGCTCATGAAATCCATGCAGTCACATGAAATCCAGTGTGAAGGAGCTCAGTGTTCAGAAGTTGCAGGGTAACCCTTCTCTGGGCATGAAGTGAAAAAACAGTCCTGTTATGAAATATCTTGGAAATCAACGACTCCTGAGCTGAAGAGGACCGAAACCTTTCACCTTGCTGTCAGCGCAGAGTGTGGAGACCCCATCAGTGCTCAAGTCCAGCTCAAGTACAGGTTTGAGTAACTCGCAGACGTCGGACCGTACGCACACATCAAAGTATTCATGGTAAAGTTTTCAAACTAGTGACCCATCAATATTTCAGTAACCGAATTAATTCGTATTGTACAATCAAATTCAGACTATGGGCACCAACTGATGAACTGTGTAAACATTTACCAATATTCCTCTCATCTATCAGTCCCGGGCATCATCGCTTGGAGATGATTTTTTTGCGACTATAATAGTAATGCTGGAGAATTTTTATGTTTTTATTCATTTTTAATGGGAAACACTGGTTTGCTCTTCAGACCCCACTGCGTTAGTGTCTTCTGTCAGACTCCTCTTTCTCATCCCCCACACAGAAACATGTTCCCTTACATAGGAAAATAAAGTTGTGGCAGTATGCAGATAGCACGTTTCATGTTGCCAACAGTAATGCTTCGCACAAACTTTTTTTGCGCAGGGTAAAAACATTTTAGTGCAAATATTAGTGGACGAGGCCCAAACGTCTTTTCTTGAGAGCAAGGTGAATAAGCTCACACATCTCTGCAGCTCACCATTTATTCATTCTCAGAGCAGATGTTTCTGAAGTTAAACTCACACCAGATGAGACCTGGGCAAATTGCTGTAAGGCTCTTTCAACTGCACCGATGACTGTTACCCGACCCTCAGGAACCAGGGCGAGAAAGCTCGTCGAGGTAACTCACGGGTCTTAAGGTGGGACTTCAACAAGCATAGCACGAAGCATGTGACATCTTCCAAGGCAAATGAAAAGAAAAAAAAAAGTCGAACGGTGACCATAAATTTTATAGTACAGTCAGACTGTATGTGAATGCAGGTTTTCAACTGCGAATTGAGTGGGAGGTTACGGGAGGGGAGGCGGCAAATGGAGAGCAGAGGAGCAGCTGCATCAGAGGGCTGGCGAGGGCTCAGGGATCTATGTGGAGGACAGAGCCATCTGATCTCCTGCCTGCCACTTCACCTCACCCACTGCTGCTCTCACAAGAGAATAGCACAGCTTTGGTCCTCAGCATGGATTGTTACATTACCGTTTCGACCATCTTGCAGCCTGAAATGGAGCCGTTTCAACTCAAAATCCCACAAAAAGAAGAAATGGCAGAAAACCAGGATGTGTTATTCAGTTTCTTAATTTCAACATCCCTACCAAGCACTTAGCCACAAGGACACCCATATCTAGTCTGGCAAACACTGAGGTACATCATGCTGTGCCAGTAAATCGGAAAACAAGAATAAAAGTCTGTAGCCATCTCAACAACTCAGTTTTGAGCCAAACGCCAATGTCAGCGAGCCGACTTTAAGAAGCTTTATCGTGTTTACAGTATCAACCATATTTACCATATTAGCATTATGCTGTTTGCTAAATGCCACAAAAACAAACAGTCCAGGCGATATTATCCATTAAATGAAATATTGGCCACATTAAAAAATGTGACATTATTAAAAGGTCAGGGATCACCAGTGTCCCCACAGACCATCCTGAAAGGAGCAGTGAAGCCTTTGATTTTGTTCCACATGGTTGGACTGCTGAGAGGAATGGCAGACTCTCTAATCGTAATTCATTCTCACTGGAAAGTTAGCTTTTGCCCAAATTTTTAAAACCCAAGAACAGTTTAGATATACTCATGGCCACTTTATTAGGTACATCTGCTCATTAATGCAAAAATAATTTCTAATCAGCCAAATGCATGATGGTAGCTCGGTGTAGCTTGACACGTCATCATGCTCAAACTGAGCAGAGTGAGGGAGAAAGGCGATTTAAAGGATTTTCAAGGTTGAGCATTTCAGAAACTGGTGATTTACTGAGATGGTCACCATTTGGGGTTTACAGAGAATGGTCTAAAGGACAAAATACTGAGTGAGCAGCAGTTCTGTGAGTGAAAATGCCTTGTTGATGTCAGAGGGGAATAACCAAACTTGATTTGAGATTATAGGAAGGCAACACGAAGTCAAATCACCACTTGTTGCAACCAAGCTGTGCAGAAGAGCATCTCTGAATGCACAACCCGTCACAACTTGGAGCAGATGGGCTACAGCAGCGGAAGACCACACCGAGGACAACAGAAGACTGGATGATGTTTGGTCTCATGAGTCGATTTTTGCTGCAACACTCACATGGAAGGGCAGCATATGGTTTAAACACGAGAGCATAGACAAATCCTACCTTGTATCAATGCTTCAGGGGTGCTGGCAGTGTAATGGTGCAGGGAATATTTTCTTGGCACACTTAGTACCAACTGTGTATCATTTTAAGACCCCATCATATCGTATTTTTACTGAATGTCCATCCTTTTATGACCACGGTGCACAGATCTCTTGATGACCGCTTACAGTACGGTGTTGTTGCACGTCAAGGTGCTCAAATCTGTCTCAGACTGATTTCTTAAACATGACGGTGACTTCACTGTACTCAAATGGCCTCCAGTGTCACCAAACCCGTTTTTGCATGCAACTGAACAGGAGATTGTTAGCAACTGTACTGCATTCATGTCAGCATCGACCAAAACATGAGGAATGTTTAAAGCACCTTCTTGATGCCATTAAAAAGGCAAAACTGTGCTCTAACCCAGTACAAGCAAAGTGTAACTATAGAAGATGGACAGCGAGTGCATCTCTCATTTTGAACTACTTTTAAAAACGACCCCATGAAAGTACGACATCCTGTTCAAACTACAAATGCACAGCGGAGTCATTTCCCCCCCACTGCTGCTTTCATTTCCATCGAGCACCTCTTTCAGCAAAATCCAACCCAAAGTTAAGTTTAGTTATAAGCTGTGCAATGCATGAAACTTAAAAAGGAAAGCCAAGCATACTGACACAGCAGTGTTACCACGCATGGCTACCTCTCTGCATCATTCTGTCAGCTTTCTGCTCCAGCCACGGTACTGTCGCCACCTTCTTCCAGCTAATGCGTTTCTATTATTTATGTCTGCACCTACATCATGGATCCCCTTTTGCAGTTCCTCTGTTGCTGATAAAAGCTGTTAAGTCACCTAATACTCAATACACCACACGGTGATATTTCAGAACAGAGGTGTCTGTGCTGAAACTAAAAAAAAAAAGACTCAACGCCACACTTTAGTTGGCAGAATTGTAACACTGCATTCATGAGAGGATCAATCGTCATCAGTGACTGTACGCTTACAGACCCACCAGTGATCTGAATATTTGGAATAATGTGACTAATGCGTTGATTAACAGAGAACTTTAATTAGCTGAAATAAAAATTAGTCGCTCAGACACAATGTACCCCAAATGGCTACCTAAAAACTAAAAAAAAAGACCAAACTCAGGCACTAATTAGAGAATCCAAGCTCGCATGAAGTGTGAACACTAACAAAGCAAACAGTTTAATTATTTTCATAATCAAAGTAAATGCAGTCATTATATTATTATGCAACTGCAGCCAAATGCTCCTGCTCTGAACAGGAGGCTCACAGGACAGAGAGTGGTACTGCTCAGTGTGTGTCGTCAGGCCCAGACTGATTGTAATTACACCGCAGCCCCATGATGGAAGGAGAGTCCTCCTAATTAGCACAGATCACATTCCTTTGGCTGATTGAGCAATTAATGAGAGTGTGGTGATCCCTCAATCAGCAGCACAGAGACTGCTCTTGTCACACTCTCCCTCGTCAGATCCCTTAATTAAATTTAAGGGATCGCCAGGCGTGGCCAAGTCTCCTTTTCCCTCTGCTTTTATATCCATGCACATTCGAGTTCTTTTATGAAGTATTATTTGGATCGCCACATCTGATGCACTATGCGGTTATTAAATACTAGCAGCTGTCTCGCTTTCGTTGAGCAACCGCCGAGAAAATGATACAGATGTGAATCATGCTGCAACTGAAGCTGCTGTTTTGCAGAGCAACAAGATCCCCCCCCTTAATTTGGAAATTTAAACAAAGCTTAAAATATGTTGCCTGAAAATGTCTGAACACCATTACAGCTAAGCTAACGCTTCATATAAAAAGAGGAAAAAAGCAGATGATCCTCAATACTTAACATCAGTGTAACAACACCTGCATGAAAACCAAAGTTAGGAGGATTTGGCTAAAGAATAGAGTTGTTATTAAAGCAGTTTTTTCTATAAAATCCTAAATTGACAGTAAAACTTTAATTCTCATCTTAAGACAAGAGACTCATTATATATTGCAATAAACCATTTATAACTCCATGCTGCTGAAATGCGTGTAGAGACGTGGGTCACAAGACAATAATTTATGAATCAAACAATATTTTTTCAGCTGCCTTGCTGTCGTTCTGGCACCATCCTGTGAATCCACTCGAGAACTGGCTGCAGGCCTGAACATAATGTGCAAAAAAAAAAAAAAAAAAAACAAGGAAACTGTCCATTTTTCTGATGCTGGGTTTTCTTTCTGCATAGACAGTCTGATAAGACTGCCATCCAAAACCTGAAAGTTCTTCTACGCGGTTGCATACGGGGGAGGAAACCTCGCGTTTTGATTCGGGAACACTGATGCTCTACGTCAGAATGGCTACTTACAGTCATGTGAGGGGACACACCTACCTACACTCATGATTCAGTAGCTTTAAAACCACCTTTGGCAGCAACAAATTGGACTATCAATCTCTCACATCTTGTGAAGAAATTTTGGACCACTCTTTCTAAATTTGTAGAGTTTGAACAAATTTAGAATGGTTTTAGAGCCTAAATCTCCCAAAAAACATTGATTTCTTGGCATTATCCTATAGATGCTGGAGAATTTGGATTTTTATTTTCCCATCCACTGCAGTGAGTTTCCCCATCTCAGGTTGGCAGATCACGTGCCGTTTTGTCCTTCCTCATTTCCTTCTAGTCTTAGTTTTTCAATCATCTCTGCTTCACTCTAAGGTAAAGACGTCTCCTTACATAGAGTACTTACTAGTCAGTGCGCCATTATTCTTACAAGTTTGCAAACTTAAGTTGTGCTGCATGATCTTCTGACAACTCTTCCAAAGAAGTCAGACTTGTTCAGTCATTTTCTAAATGTACTCATGAACTTTAACATGCTAACTGATGCCTGCAGAGAGGAAGCTCTTGGCTGTCAGAGCACTGCACCGTCTGACCTTTGGGGTGAAACTGCTGGGACGTCTGCTCCCGGGACAGATTGCGTTAACACACCTGAATGCTCCAGACACGCAAACTGCCAAAACGGCTGCGTTCATAGAGGTGCTCACACCTGCTGATGATCAGTTAATGAAGTGCATTTGATTGTCAGCATCCTGGCTGAGCGGCTCGGTGCCTGTGGAAGCAGTGCGAGGATACTGCATGGAGTCCTGTTAAAAACACTTTTCACAGACTCCACAATGATCTCACAAAAAGTAGCCAAAGTGCATCAGATTTATTAATATAATAAAGATAATGCTATTAACAGGCTTCAAAACCAGAGGAAGAATTGCTCTTTAATAATGGGTTTGAACTCAATCTGCTGGTTTGTGTTGAAAAATTAAAAAAAATTCAACATTTTCAGCAATTTTCCAATGAAAATTTGGCATTTTAGAGTTTGTATTGTCTACAAAAATGCTGCAGTCCCATTGCACACATGCTGTGTTAAAAACCAAGTAATGGTTTTGCTGTTCGGTACACTTAATATCTTTAAAACGCATGAGGTCTTATTTTGATGAGCTACCTGAAAGAAGCCCAAATTGATACCTAATCTTCTTAAAACTGATTGCAGTTTCGGGCGGATCACTTTACTTTTTAAGACTATGAGGTTTGCTTGTAAGCAGCCTTTGTGCTGTGCCGAGTAGGAATGAAGGTGTTTGGCCGGCTTCCATGCTTAGCTATATTGCTGAGTGAACAGCCTCTGATCTGCAGGGCAATCATTCCCCAAACACACGAGGAGCCTACTGAATGAGATGACATTAAGTTGCATAAGAAGTCATTCATAAAAGAAAGTGTTCAGAATTGCCCCAACATGCCAGATACATGAACAGAAAACAGGAAGTAAACATACCGAGAAAATGATGCCTGGAATGGACGGAAGCACCAAACTGATGTCTAATTGCAGCAACAGCCTCGAGGTGATCGACCACAAAGAGTGCACAGGGAGCAAAAGTCAATATTTAACCAGGTGTTGTTTAATGAGGAAACAATACTGTTTCACAATAATGTGTGTGGTGGAGAAGTAATCCTGCAGCCACACTGACCTAAATTGGTGGAAAGTTACTGTCAGAGCTGGTTAGCAGCCACCATAGCCCACCTTTCCTACGGGTTCATCCCTCACATTTAACACGCTGGTCTGCTTGGAATTCCAAGCTGTGCACAGCAGAGGCGATGATAAGGTGAACCGAGACTTCGTGCAATGCCTGTCAGAAGACATCGGACTAAAGTTATTTAAAAAAAAAAAAAAAAAAAAAAAAAAAAAAGACCCACGTGCATTTTATTGGCATGTCACAGTCTGCTGTGGAAGTCAGTGGTGGGAAATGCAACGGTTGTAGTTTGAGGGTTTATGTGACAGGGAACTAGGCCAAATCTGATAATGTTGACTCAAGCGATATCACTAAGGCTCAGAAAAATGTGAGGATGCAGATTGGGGGAGTTAAAAAGAAGTGATCCCACTTAGCGGATCAGACAGCAGTGGTCGGAGACTACAGCACAACCAGAATTATTGTGCAATGAACTTGCAGTCTCTTTGCCTTTGAAATGGCCGCTTCAAAGATTGAGACCTGATTTTGAGAACTCATGTGATCAACTTTGGTCCTCAATTTGGCATTGAAACACCAATAAGGCAGAGTCCATCTGCCATCAGTTTACAGCTTAATGTAATCATGCTGGCTATTTAATCTAATTTAAATAGTACCATAATCACAGCTGTCACTTCAAGGTGCTTTTAAGTAGATCCCCTAAAATAATACAGAAATCCCAACAGTCAGAGGAGCCCTAATGAGCAAGTTCTTGGCGACAGTGAGAAGGAAAAACTCTTTTAACAGGAAGAAACCTCGAGCAGAACCAGGCTCAGAGAGGTGCAGCCATCTGCTGTGACCGGCTGGGGGTGAAATTACAATAAGTTTGAAATTCTTCCACATAGTGTGACATGGTTGCTGCAGGAATGCAATTTAACTACAAAATGACAAAGTGGCTTGGCAACTTTGCTTTTCATGTGAGAGAAACAAGAATAGAACCAGTTGAGTCGAGTCTCCTGCTGCAAGAAGTCATCACAGATGAGTTGAGCCCATCAGCGTAAATCTCAGAGTGATTAAGATGTGCTGGAAATCTGTCCGCGCTTTTAAATTAGAGGGCAGTTACTTGTAGAACGTCGCTAATTTGAGTGATTGCAGTCAGAGCCATAAATCAAGAACTCAAACCTCACTAACAAACACCAAACATCATCAAACGTCAATTACTTGCCAACTAGCTAGCGCTGACGAACGTTCCCTCCCTTCTAATTGCTATAAATTGGTTGTTGATCCCTTCCACTACATAACCAAGATTGTGTTTAAAATGCATTTAACAGGTTAAAATAAAGAGGTAGTTTAGGGTCATTTATTTTTCCCCTCCCCACATATGCAACTGACACACGCAATCCACAACCATGTCCATGAACGTCAGAGTAGGGCTGCTCAATTAATCGAATTTTAATCACGATTACGATCTGGGCTTTCAACGATCATTAAAAATGACTGAGCCGATTATTAGCCCCTCCCTCATTTATCCGCGACACCTTAAAGGCCGGTCCGTGAAAATATTGTCGGGCATAAACCGGTCCGTGGCGCAAAAAAGGGTGGAGACCAGCTAAGCAGAAGTTATTTGGAGAGGAGAGTGACTGCCGTTGGTTGAAAAGAGAGGTTAAAAAAAAAAAAACAACTTCAGCGGTGTTGCACACTATTTTCTATTATTTTTTAAAGTCATTATTCAATACATTGTTATTGTTAACCCTTTAAAGCCGGTCAGAGCTGAACGCTCAGTTTTGTGTAACTATTTTTAAATCCCTGAAGAACCCTGAGCCCTGTAAGCTAGCACAATAATTTTTTTTTGCATATGAAACCGGAGGAGTTGTACTTACATCTGATGCCATCAGCTTGTTCTCGGTCACGGTTTCCTTCCACATAAAGCTTTCCAAAAATTGCATAAAAAGCGCTTGCAGGAACAAAAACATAATATTCCAGAAACAGGCTTTGCCGATCCGATCAGCTGTTCCTAACACTTCCCACAGTGAAACAGACGTCAGTGCGAATTATCGCGCATGTCCGCCATTTCCTGCCCAAAACCAGAAGTGACGTCATTTTCGCGGAAAATGTAGTTTTTTTACTTGTAGGCCTTAAAAGCCTATACTGGTGTTTTATAAGTCATGTTTGACTTTTCTGAATAGTTGCTGGGATGCTTAGAACTCGAATTGCACTGCTGGAAATAGTTTATTTTGATGCACCTGCTGTTTTCTTTGCAAATTTGCATCATAGGATTGTTTTTTCGTTTTTCCTGCAGTATATAAAAATTGGTGTATCTCCAAAATAAAACTATAAAGACACTCAAAATAAATTTCCTGTGGTGGGAAACTATTTTTTGCAACTTTTTTGTATTTAAAGTTTTGAGGGATAAACCTCTTAAATTTCTCCAAGTAGAAATATATGTAAACAAAACAAAAATGATTTAATTTTTTTGTAGTTTATTGCACTTTTTTGCAATTAATGTAGTTACTATGGACTTAACGCATACATATTATTAAAATATGGGCTATAATAGTTGTATAGCAACTTGAAATGCTCCCACAAATGGCACTACAACATGTAAAAAATAATAATATAAGCTCTGGCGGACTTGGTTCTATAGTAGGTCGTAAGGGTTAAATAAATATCGTCAAATAATCAAGATCTCAATTTCAGTGAAAATAATCGTGATTATCATTTTTGCCATAATCGAGCAGCCCTACGTCAGAGGTACTCCTTCAGAACATCAAGAGGCCCTGCTGATGTCATAGTGACCACAGTTACCTTTTATATACACAATCTATAGAAGTGCCCAACATTCCTCATTCAACTTTACACAATCCAGGGACTCAAAATAACAAATATGCAAGTTTGTAATTACACTGAACTGTCACCGAGTCGAGTTGCAAGGTGGGAAAAAGTACGCCAAGCATCCATCACGAGTCTGGCAAAAATGCCAGCACTGCAATACTCAAAACTGTGGCGCGCTTCTCTAAAGAAAAGAAATCCAAGAAAGACGAGGGAAGATAATAGCAGTGATTTACTCCAACTGGACCAGGCCATCTAATAATTGGGTTAAAGCTTTTATAATGGACTGAGACAAAGAGTGCACAGTAATAGCGGACCCAGGATTCAACACATGGATGTTATCTTGAATGTTTTATGAGTGCAGAGTTATTACACTGTGCTTCTAAATCAAGAAAACATAATAGGCTGGAGTAACAGAAAAGTGGACCATGTCACAGGGATGAAGGTTTAAACAGGACTAGTGATACATTGTTTCCATGCCTATGTACAGCGTGTGTCTTGGTCTCTAAATATACCTAAACCTGCCTAAAGAAATTTGTGGAAATACAGTCACACCTCCTCATGATGTGTCCCATTCTTCAACCAGCATTTGTCATAAGTCAGTGTAATTGAACAGCACGCTCAAGTTGATCAAACAAGTATTCAGTGGGGTTGATGTCATTACTGCCGGCATGCCACACCATCCACTCCACTCCCAAATTCTGGATGGAGTCTCTGATTTGCAGGGGCAAGCACAAGCAGGATCTGGACTCATGGTTGAACATGGTGTTCCTCCACATGTTCAGGTTCCAGTGCACGTATTGGTGACACCAGTGCAAACATGCCTGATGGTGAAGGGCTCGGGACAGGCCGCCACAAAACCGGAGATTGCATGGAGCCTGTTCTAGATCATCTGGGTAGAGAGCCGTTGTCATCCTGCAAATCTGTAGAAGACTGCTAACAGTTCTTAAGTGCTGACAAGGGAGGAAAACAGTCTTCTTGGGACGCCAACTTCACCGCCTTTCTCTGACATCCTCCATTATCGGAATCTTCGTCTTCAATTTGGAGATTGTACTAGAGCTCACTCCAAATAATGCTGCATCTTGGTTCTGCAGCTTGACGTTGTCCTACAGCGCAAGCACCAAATCAGTCAAACGTGGCATGTTTGGATTAGACACCAACTGACCGCTGCAGCAGGGTCCATTAGCTTGCCAAGTTGGCAAGTTTTTCATGGGCGGAACAAATGCACTTTCCTTACAAGTGGTACCATTTAAGGAAAAATAAACAAGATTTCCAACTGTATAATATTTATTCCCAAGAGGCTTTTTGTTACAACAAAAAGAAATTGACCAAAGACAAATTTCCTTACTTTTTGTGCCAGGTTTATTTTGATCTACCTCAATACGTCTGACAGCAAGCCAATTCAACCCCACTGTGGAAATGAGGATTCATTTAAAAATTAAATAAATAACGTTCAAACAGCTGGGCACTGTAGTGTTTACCAACGGTGATTCAAACAGGAGTAATTAGTGCATTAATAAAGGATGCAGATTTAGTGCACGAGTGAGTATTTTAAACACGAGGAAAAGCCAATGCAGTGTGGCTAATTGATGCATTTTTCCCAGTTTTTGGACGACGGCACCATCATCTCGGCCATTTCTTCTTTTAAACAGTGTTACTGTGTGCAAATATGAAGCCATGAGAGCCAAGCGTGATAATGTTGCCAATTGTAAGCCAGCAAAGTTAATTTTGTGCTTTATTCAGACAAAAATGAGCAAAAATGAAATGCTTGCTGAGAACTGTCACTCATCGAGACGCGCCTATTGAACTGCTCCAAAATCCCAGCCGATGTTAGAGGCACACAAAGCTTTCAGTTCCATGATAAGTGGAGGTACGGTTTTTGAGTAATTGCATACTTGGTAACAGAAGCGATGTGAAAATATTTGTTCACGTGCGCAGACAATAACAACAATAAAGCTTTGTACCTTTATCCTATCCATGCAGGCCTCCATCTTCAGTTGCTCCACAGCTTTCCTGGCTTGGGAGATGCTGGCCGTGCTGTTGTTGGCGATGCCGTCCTTCATGGTGCTCCTGTGACGCCAAACAGATGCAAGGGAGGGGGGGAGACTCAGTGAACGTCACATTAAATCAGCACCCCCCTGGCGACAGCTCTACCCTGATGGAGCAGCTACTCTACTACAACCTCACCCCCACCCGTTCCTTTTTACACAGTGAAACTTGGAAGGACCCATTTTGTTTGTCCATTTGTTATCTGAAGAAGCTGCTCTGTGGGCATCAGCTGGACAGCGGTTTGTCATTTTTCAGCCAGCGCTCATGCATGATTGCTTTTCTTCCTTTGTCACGTTATTATTTAGACCAACTGGCGGGGGGGGGGGAGGTTAGCAAGTGGAGTGGAGGGCTGGGAGGGATTAAGAGAGAGACACACACACACACACACACACACACACACACACCCCCCTAGTATTTTGCTCAAGTGCTCTTCAGCAGGAGTTTATGCTGGTACACCTAGAAAAGCAAAGCACCTGCAGCTTCTCCCCAGTTCCTCCCAGGATCTGCAGATCTTTCCACTGCTGGCCTTCCTCCTCTCAACTTTCACCTCAAGAGTACATCAGCTGCAGCTCTGCAGATCAATTCTCGCAATCACTACATCTTACTCCCATTTTAGCCTCCTTGAGCCACCCCCACCCACCCACCCACTCACCACTGAAATGTCCCAGTTTGGCAGCCACGGCAAAGATGTGCCCACAGATGTGTTTTCTGGAGGTGAGGGGTTGCTGAATCAATCCCCCTTTCTATGATAATATGCATTATTATTATTGCGCATCTATTCTTTGTTAAAAATCACAAAAAATGTATTTATCTTAAAGCAGACTGTCGAAGACGACAAATTCTTCTGCCATCCCTCCAGCCTCCACAGCTCTACGGCCAATTTATAGCTTTTAAATCACACCCTCGTAGGAAGCCATCGGGCCTTCTCCGTTTAGGTTTGCTTTGGATGCATCCATCCTGAGGGTTGCTCGGCTGTATTCGCCCCTGTGCAGTTTTATCCAAATGCAACGATGCTGCTAATTGCTGATGCAGATCTGTGAAAACGCGTGCGACTATTTATTTCTAAGAGGAGATTAATCTGTGGACACACAGCGAGCTGCGGCCCTGGTTAGAGCAGAAAACAGCAAACCATGCATCATGTGTGGGGGGGGAAGGAGCAGCAATGATTTTTGCACTGATGATAAACATTTTGAAATAAATCCCTGCATTGGTCGGATACGCGCTCATTAATGTAGCCTGCAGCCGCCGACCTACCTGAAATGTGCCAGTGGTTTTCCAATTTGGGAGAATTCCGGGTTGACTCCACCCAACACACACAGATACACACACGCGCGCACACACAAAGATCTGTCAAATATGAAACGATAAGAGGAAATCCCAGCCTCGCTTCGGTCTGGACTGAACCCGAGGAGCCAAAAATCTCGGCGTCTTTAAATGTCGCCTCGGCGGCTCGCTCAGTGCGTATTCCGTGTAGGAAGATGAGCTCCAAGCGGTGAGGTCTTGGTGAGCACCACGGCTGGACTTGGAGAGATGTTACGCAGCAGCAGCAGGGGGGGAAACCTCTGTATGACGATCAGATACAGGCTGTGGGGCGGGGAGCACTCGATCAGTGGACCAGGAGCAGCAGCAGCAGGGAGCCGGGATGAGCTTCAGCTGTCCAGAGTGGCCGTAAACGCACCGACGCTGCCTGTTAGTCAAATTAGGAGCGGCTGATTCTAATTAGCTTGATTGCTGCAAAAGGCAGCGCAGGTCTGCAGGCTTTCCCCGTATCGTTTATTATTTTATTTTCTATCAGCTTTGACATCACCGTGTCCCCCTGATGGCCTCACCCTTAACGACTGCACGCGCTCTTAAGCGTGGCTTGCATCCTGATAACTTTTAAAATTTTAATTTGTTTTTCCTGTTCGTGCTTCCGATCTGATTTGTGCAGTACGACACGAGTTTCTGCTTACATTATGTCCCTGAACGCAACCCCTCCCCCAACACACGCACACAAAGAAATGGACACAATCAACACGACGATAATATTTCTTCAAATATTTATAGATTTTTATATATTTATAATATGCTTATCACTTGGTTCATTCAAACACGTACACGCATACAAACAAAACTAAACATTAGGAACCTTCAAGATGCCAAAAATGCAAAGGAAAAAAACTGAAAACTAGCAGGAGGGGCCAAAATACAACTTAAGCAACCTAAAACGATGATCTTAAATTATGCATAGCTTTAAGTCATTAACAGAAATATAATATTTCCTTCCGTCAGAAAATCTGTCACATTTTCTACCTTTTACATTAAAAAAAAACAAAACAAAAAATACATACAAACACACATTTGGGTTGAGAGGTTGTGGTTCACATAAAGTTTTTCATACATTTCATAGAGAAAATCAGTAAACAAACACAGTAACATCATGTCCACGTAGGATCAGGAAGAAAAATAAATCAGGTCGAAGCGAAAAGGAATGAGTTAACAAGAAATAATCCCTTTCTCAAGTAAGTGTAAGACATTAGTCGTCACCGGGTGCTGCAGTCACCACAAAAGGGAATAAAAACTAATTGTTTCACAGCTGTCTTAGAAAAAGAAACGAAATGCACCCTGGTTTCTTCCCACATGAAACAAGGTACCAAAAACATGACCTATTGCATGTCTGTGTCTGATATTGCTTTCTGGATTTGATTTATTAGTGGAATTAAATCAAGCTCAGTTTGTGTTAAGGCCACAGATCATTGGCTCTACTTAAACTGAAGTAGCTGAGGGGGGGAAAAAAAGTGCTTTTGATTCTCGTTTAAGAAACCGTGAAGTGCAGTAACGTAAGTGGGAATGTAAAGAAAGGCTACATGGATCCTGGAGTGGGTTAAGAAAAAGAAACAGCTGCTCGGCCATTTCCCAGACCGATGTGTGTAGTGTATATGATATCAGCCGACGCGACGCTCTTTACTAAACCCTCCCACACCCACTGCACCCTTTTAGTAATGCTGCACAGGTGCTAAGTAAGTGTGGGAGATCAGTGAGGATCACGGAGCATTCAGGAAATCACTCTCTCCTCCGCCTTCTTCCTCCTCCGACTGCAAGCATCTAACAGTTTGTTAATTGCTTTCTCAAAAAAATAAATAAATCAGCCCTGTAAAGTAGTGAAAAGTGGTTCTTGTGCATTTAAGCGACGGGCAAGACAGAGATGAGCCTCCATGGTGTTTTTAAAGAGCAAATGGGCTGGTTTAACTAAGGGAAGCCTTAAAACAAGGAGCATTGCAGCAAATGTTACATCCACATTCACACAGTCAAGGGCAGCATCGTCCTAGCATGCAAAAGCAGGACAGAACAACAGGCACCCACAAGGTCCCCTCGGTCCGTCAACTGAGCTCAGACACAAAGTGAAGCAGGTCTGTGACTCTAGCGTTCAGATCTGAGTGGAGCAGACAGCGCGGCGGAGGGACGTCTCACTCCCGCAGAGCGGGACCTCTCCTGGCGACAGACGCGAGGAGGGGGCTCCCTTCCCTTGCAGTCACTGCAGCGTCAGCAGGACGCGTTCACTGAGCTGGGGCGGCGATCTGTCAGACCGCACGCTGCAGGAGACGTGAGCGATGTCGAGGTGAAACACGAGGGTCTTCACACTTTGAGTCTGGCTTTGTCCAGACCATAGCAGCTTACCAGGAAACGGCTAAATCAACACCAGCCAACAAAAACACATCAGCAGGAATTAAAGACTCGACAAATGAAACACTCTCAGAAATACATCTTGTATAAAGTGTCTGATGCAGCCTCAGCCAAATACTCAACCATTCCTGCAAGAGTCCATTTTAATGTATTTATAAATATATACTTATGTACATATAATACTATTTTCATAATCATTTCTTGATGCTGGGAGTGGCGGCGGTACAGTTTGCTCTGCTGGGGATGGCTTTATTTAAAAGTCAGGGAGGGTTCAGAGAGTTTGAGGACATGCTGACATGTCCTCCTCTCTGTCAGTGCAGACAAGAGGAGGAGGAGGAGGAGGGGAGGTCCTCTTGCTGAGAAGTGGACAGGCGCAAACATCACACAAACACTCATCCTGCAGCATAGCTGCTCAGGAAGGAGTAGAACATGGGCAGCTTCATGCGCTGCTGGTCCCGTCGACACCACGCCATCACCGTGCCCTCGCTGTTGGCCGTGTAGAGGTGGTGGCCATCACACGAGTACGTCAGGCTGAAGCAGACACGAGAGGAGACTGTTAGACTTAAAATGCTGACGAGCATACAGGCGTGGCATAAAAGTACAAAGAGAACAGCGCGCAGTAAACAAACCTGATGATGGGCTTGCTAGACTTGGGAAATGTGATCTCTCTCACTGGTTTCAAATCCCAGGTGCTCCATAACCTGAAAACATATCAGAGATTAAAAAAAATAAAAAATAAACAGTACAGGGAGCGGGATGTCAAACTCATTTTACATCGTGGGCCACATGCAAGCCCAGTGGGCCGGACAAGTGAAGCTCCTGTCAATCCAAAGACATTTAACTACACATTTAATTCATGGGATCTCTTAATATGAGAAAACCAGCAGTGCAGTTTCAACAGGACATCTGGGATTTTCTACATGACAGAAATTCTGCTGCAGTAAAACAAATCTGTCAGCACGACTCCTTGGGCTTAAATTATAAGAAATAAATGTGTAAAATTACAATGTTCTGGTAGCTCTTTGCTCAGACTGCACTCCAAGTATAAACGTTTTTGGTCATTCACAGACAATTTCCTATTTTATTCTCCTTTTTTAAAAAACTTCTGAGCTATTGTAAAATAAATAAATTCTATAGCAGAGAGTGAAAAACAGGAACTTTCTGTCATGCAATATTTACTTATTTACAGTTAGATCCATAAATACTTGGACAGACAACTTTATTCTAATTTTGGTTTGTAACATCACCACAATGATTTTTAAATGAAACAACTCAGATGAAGTTGAAGTGCAGACTTTCAGCTTTAATTCAGCGGGTTGAACAAAAAAATTGGATAAAAATGTGAAGAACTAAAGTATTTTGAACACAATCCCTTCATTTCAGGATCTCAAAAGTAATTGGACAAATTAAATAACTGAAAATACAATGTTCGTTCTTATAACTATATAAACTTCTATGACTATATTTAAAATATGTTTGAGTAAACATGTAAAAAACCAAGCTTGTGTCAGTGTCCATATTTATATGGACCTAACTGTATTAATTACTTTGGTGAGTGGCCATGGAGTGGATCTATATGAGAAGGAAAAGCTGAAGTCGAAAAAGTATTCCCTCCTCCAAAATTTCCAAAGCCGTCTAGTGGAACAGGACACAAACGTAACGGCAAAAGAAAAGTTTTGCCTACCTGACGACGCCATTCTCCAGCCCACCAGCGATGACGTTGACAGACACGCCCTCCGGCTGGTTGGAGAAAGCCAGAGAACAGATGATCTCTCTGCAGTGGACATGCCCAATCAGGTCCCCGTTCACCGTCCACAGGCGAAGGTCGCTGCCTCCTCCTTCTGGAAACAAAAGAGGAGGAGCCATAACTCACACCAAGGACCAGAAGACACTTCAATAACCAGAAGATGAGACGCGATAAACACTCTGGTTATAAAAGAAGACGCCCGCCCCCTCATACCTGAGTCACACACTGTTGCGATGTCCCCTGTGGTCTCGCTGGCAGACACAGCCATCACCGGGCTTTTGTGGCCTGTGAGACTCTGTACATAACAGAGTCTGGAAAACACAGAAGTACTCAGAAACCACACAAACACTGCATAATGCAGTTTCTTCTTCTTTAAAAAAACAAAACATAAAAACCTTTCACACACACTGACCTGTTCAGGTCCCAGAGGATGCAGGTGCCATCATTGCTCACACTGATGAGGATGCTGTAAGGTTTGCAGACAAACAGGCTGGTGACTTCGCCCGTGTGCCCGTACAGGTGAACCTGAGATTCCACCTCCATCTCTGATGGCTGTGGAGGGAAATACATGTTAGAGACCACACACAGAAGAAATACAGATCTAAATGTATCCGTGACTCTTATATATTGTGTCTTGCTTTTTCCTAAAAATCTCTATTAATTAAAGTCAAATTGCCTCTCGGTAGTTGCTGGAAGTCCAGAAAAATGGCAAATCCACATGTCTACTGGTGGGGACTGACGAGGTCTGAAAGCTTCTCTGATGACTGAACTCTGAGACCTCTAATCCCACTTATGGGCTCGGTGGAAATGTGTTTCAAGGGCAGCTGTGATGTGACTAATGAAGCTGAGCGTTTGAGCATGGTGAGGCTGCCTAAAGAAGAGGACGGGGGGGTGGGGGGGTGTAATCAGCGGTGGGTGGGCGGTTTGGGTGTTCGTGTGCAGGCGGAAGGTTAGAGGGGGACATTGCCATGGAAACGCACCGTGGTGCTGGTGAAGCGGTTGCTGTAGGCGGTGATGACTCCACACTTGCTACCCGTAAATAGCTGGCAGCCATCGGGCACCCAGGCGCAGCTGGTCACCTGGAGGAGAGGGAGACGGACGGTTGGATGGAGGAGCGCACACCAAAAGCCAGATAACTCTTATATAACAGGTGGTCAGGATTTGTCGAAGCATAAACTGATGCGTACCTGGTGAAGCTGTGAACACTGAATGAAGTTGATAGGTGGCTCGCTCTGCTTGCTCTTCAGCCTCAATATGTTGTCCGCGTAGCCCCAGCTTAAGATGGCTGACCACTGGATGTCTGTGCTGTGCATGCTCCGCACACCTGCAGAGCAGAGAAGAAAAATTTAATGCGAGTCAGCGGGGCACTTGTGCAATACTTTCTGGAATGAGTCTTTGGGCTTCCTACCCTGCTCCTTGCTGTAAATCATCATGAGGCAGAACTTGCTGGAGAGGCCGCAGATGGCTCGCGTCGGCAGAGCCAGCAGGGATCCGAACCTCTCCCCGTGCGGCTGACTGAAACACACCACTGGGTCCGGAGCGGAAGGTGAGCCCACATACTCGCCCCACTTCAGACCTTTGATCCACGGCAGCGGACTCTGGGGAGAGGAAGAGAAAATTGCTAGGTGAGGAGCAGATCATTTCACGGGTGGTGAATTAAGTCATGTCTTGCTCAGCGAACAGCAGGCTGCCAGAGTCACAAACACCACAGAGTTGATTACCGGGCAGACTATTTCCTTGGCTGGTTCTCTGCTTTCTCTGAAGGCCAGCTGGACCAGGAGGCCCATGGCTGCTGGCAGCTCCCCCTCCATGAGTTTGGTGCTTGTCCTGCTGATGTGAGAGGTGTTAAAGAGCTGCCTGGGCGTCTGTCCGTATGTCTTGATCATCGTCTCCAGGGCCCGTCGCTGAACAGGGTCTTCTACAGCCGAAACATCCATGCCAAAATAGGTCTGTAAAGAGTGACATGAAACTGGTGTCTGAGCGACAAAGGTTTATTATTTATTTTTTTACACTAACGTCGAGGAAATGCGAGAGTCAGCAGCTACGTACAGCTGGGTGGAAGACATTGATGGCCTGGACTGCTGCTTTGCCTTTCTGCTTGAGCCCGAACACCAGATCGATCCACTGACACAGCGTCTGGGAGACCTGATCAGACTCTAGTGCTTGTCGGTGGATGAGGATGAACAGACGTGGGTCGTTGCGAGCCCACGGCGGTAAATTCACATGATTCACCCTCTCGCCATTCTGACGAACCCCGAAATCAAAACCTATCCAGGCAAAGAAAAAACAAAAAAAAAGAGGAAATTCTGAGAAGATGAAAGATGAACGCACAAAAGCTAAAAATAGGAAAGGAAAACTAATTACCTTCTCTGTTAACCAGGAATTCTGGGAGGTAGAAAAACTCTGGGATGAGCTCTTTGACGTCAGTCATTGACTCGTAAGAGGACAGACGCCACGTAGTGTTCATGGAGTGAAACGTCCGGTCCGGGATATCAAAGCTCTGGTCTGATTAAGGCCGGAGACAGTCTAATTACAAATTCGACTCACTGATTGAAAACATCTTTCATGACCTTAAACACCACGGTCGCTGAATACGTTTACAAATCACATAAAAAGATGCCTCGGAGGATCAGATGAATGCAAAATAAATTAAAGAGAAAGAAGCGAGGAAGGGGAAGGGTGAGGAGCTGATCAGAGAAGAGTGTAAAGATGAAGCAGGCTTTCATGAAGCAATAACACAGACACTGCAATCCTATGTTAGATCTGAGAGCACCGTGCCAGATTCAGGCTTCACATAAAAAAAACAAAACATACTGTTTGGTCAGTATAAGTATAGCATCATTCATTTATTAGAGGCCCAAAACAATTAACCATAACCATAAGATTTTCTTCTTGTATTCTGAAGGAGGCTTAATGTTGCGACTTACCCTGATAGGCGAGAAACATCTTTGTGAAAGGAGGCATTCGAACCAGGAAGTGCAGCACAGTGCCGCTGTTGGAGTAGTGGGAGCCGTAGTGGTAAGGCTGGACGGGAGGCATGGGGTCATCCTCACGGATGCCCTTCTTGTACTCCTCCTCCAGGTACTGCACGAGGAACACGTCAGTGTGTTTTTATTTATGGAATACGCAAAATGCTCGAGTAGCACGTGTTGAAACAGACACGAGGACTTACCCTGTAATTATCCACGTAGCGATCCTCTTTCTCTTTGGACTGGACGGCGATGGGTTTGCTCAAGTTCCTGCGTTAAAATACGAAAGCAAAAAATTGTTGAGCGATGACATCATCAGCGACAGAAGCGTTGACTTCAAACAGACGCCAGTTCCCTTTCACTTTTTCTCAAAAAATATAACAACAGTTCAATGTTTGCCTGGATTCATAATACTTTAATAGAAAAGCTTTAAACGGGAGGCTTTAAATTAGCTTTTGTGTCAATGTCAACTCGGGAAAAGATTCGTCATCCAGCACGGACCTGTAGATGTTTGGGTCCTGCAGGTCGAGAGTCTCGTTGGTGTAATCTCGCAGGATAAAGGGGAACACCGGGTACTGCATGAGGTCGTTGAAGGAGCGGCCGGCGTGCTTGTTGAGATGCGTGAGGTACTCAAAGTTGGAGATCTGACCCGAGCCCCAAAGCTGCGTGAGCGCCGTGATGTTTCCGTGCTCCAGCAGGTTGGGAAGATCAGAGGTCAGTATGTTGTGGTAGACGTCATCTCGGAACTGAGGCCAGAGCAGAGACACCACGAGATCATTTCCAGAGGTAGTTTAGAGACTTGACTGAAACATGGTGCTAACTTGCAAATGTAACATGAAAGATGAACTTTAATTTAAAAATATTTAATGGCTAATCCACATAAAACAATTAAATTACTCTTTAGTTTTAGTTTCATTCATTCTAAAGCTTCTCCAGCAAACCGAGCCTCAGATTCTGCAACAACTATGATAGAACATAACGATCTTTACAATTAAAAAGCTTCAAACCATTAGTAGCTCTGTGAGGCTTATATTATCGTAATGATGTTGAATTACGATGATCTCCCGACTATAATCCCGATCCACTGACATCACATTAGGTCAAGCATGCAAACATTTACACTTTAAAAATTCCATATCCTTCTGAACTTGAAATAAATACAAAGGAGAAATGGAAAACTTTTCTTCCTGCCTTATTGACAGAAAGGTTTTCAGAAGTCTGCAAACATTATCTGTTTGGCTTTCGTGTGCTCAGTAGGTCGGCACGCCCTTTGATTTTTCTGAATTAAAAGCATGAGCAATAAGCCATCTGTCTGACCATATTGTAACTTTCTCTCAGTGTATCACTTTAAGCCACTGCAAAATAACGATATATTTTCACAGCAGAGTGCGATGCTACTGAATCTTATTATCATGGCTTATTGTCAAGATCGATTTCTCGCACGGAGCACTACAGAGCCAGAGGTTTCAAGAGCAGAATACCAAAAAGGCAATTCAACAATTAACTCCCACAGCATTTATTTTTTCTTCTTCTGAAACTGTGATTTTGTCCAATCTTTCTCTTTGACCATCACTATGCTTCTTTGTTTTATCATTTTTAATCACAGTCCATCCTGTGCGGTTACATTTTATACTCAGATAAAACACAGACTGGAATATTTCCTCCTGTAATCTGCTGGGTAGTCTAGTCCAGTCAGCGCTCTGCAATAGTTATGTTGAACAGCTAAAGTAAACAACTTACAAGATCTACTGTTTATTAATCATGAGCATTAACCAAACCTTCCACAAACGATCTGGTGTCTTTTATTTAAAAGCCCCTCTGACTCCACTCACCTTGGAGTTGTCAAAGGCCAACAGCAGCGTCCTGCCGTTGGTGAGGAATATCTCCACAGCGTTGTCTCTTAGCTGCCACCATCGCTTGTGCACCTCCTTGATCTCCTCGTACGTCCAGGAGAAAGAAGGTGCCTCGGTCTCCCCGTGCAGGCTCTGCTCAGACACACAAACATGTTCGGTGTTGAGTAGCCAGGCGGAAATTATTGCAGAAATTATTGTCATTCCTCTGGCAGGGAACACGCCTGAACGGTGCTCTGGCTTTACCTGGTTGTCATGAGCGTCAGCAGCGTTGTCCTCCACAAAGTACATCCCACACTTTCCTGTGAGACAGCACAGGGTGAGAGTGAGATTTGAACGCAAGACAAACAAACGCTTCCTTTACTGAATAAATAGCAAATGCTTGTGTGTGATGGAGGAGCAATACTCCGCGGTGCCTCAGAGAGAGCAGATTATGGAGCTCTGTGTAAACAGTGGCCGGTGTCTTACCCAGAAGAAGCTCCCCTGCTGTTTCTCTGGAAGGGGCAACGCTGATGCAACGTCTGGTGAACCTAAGGACAAAAGAATGACGTTTTTCTTACAACCTGACATGACATGTTCACTTAAAGGGTTACAGGAAGAAAGAAGCAGGATGTTATACCTGATGGATTCACTGGTGGCTTTGTCTTTAACAGTGGAGGAGAAGGAGGAGTGAGTCTTATCCTCAAACAGGAAGGACAGCGGTGGCTTCACAGTTTCTATTAAAAAAAAAAAAAAAAAAAAGAAATATGAGATTTGGGAGACACCAGTGCGACACAAAATTTAGCCAAAGAGCATTTTTTCCTCCCACCTTCAGGCTTGCGTCTGTCTTTGAGCAGGTATTTGTTTGGGATGGTGAGGTAGCATCTCTGTAGCCGCCGTCGCTCACGGTTCGGCCCTTCGGTGGGGTCCAGCTGCCAGGAAGTTGGGTAGGATGTGGGATCATACCAAACCGCACTGGAGGAAAAAAAATAAAGAAAAAGAAACTAAAAAAGCACACTCAAAACCTTACATCAGTACAAAAGAAAGCTTTGCAGGTCTGAAAGGGAAGTATTTGATTTGTTTTATTCGCACTTTAACCAAAACCAACAAACAAGCAGCCACAGCGAGGATGACATGAGCAGTAATGTAGATCATGAACAACTCCTACCGGTCGTGTGTGAGCTGCTGCACCAGCTCCTGCCAGTGGCGGCTGGCACTCAGGTCGGTCTTGTAGAGGCCCCTGATGTGCTGGATGACTTTCTTTCTCTCCATGCCTTGCCGGAGGGACACAGTCTGAGTGATATCGGCTGCAATCTTGGATATATCCTTTGACTTTCCATCCAGCCTCTGGATAAGACTGCAGAGGAAAAATAAAAAGAGTGAGCGAACGAAATAAAACAAACTAACATATGATTCTGTCTGTTAACAATAGAAAAAAGAAAGAAAAGAATTATACTCACTTCCTCTGAGCATTTGCCATTTTCTTTTCCCATGCCACTTTACTTGTTTTCTCTTCTGCTTCATACTTGAATTTTTCCTGTTGCAGGTAAACAAATTTATCTGAATAATAAGAAAAATGCTAAGCACAGCCTGTCAGGTTATCAAAGACAGACTTTTGCTTGCACTAAAGTTAATATATTTCATACAGCTGAAGGGAACAGGTGAATTAGGTCAGACTAAAGCAGCCTGGAAGCTGGTGCCCTTTCCTTTAACAATGACTCTTTGACAATGACCGTGTAGGACGTACCTCTTTTATGGCCTTGAGCAAGTCTTGTTTGTGTGGAGCATTGGGTGGGATGCAGCGATGACCGCAAAGCTTGAGAGAGGTCATGAATATACCCACGGCGCTCTGCTCTTCTTTGGTGAGGTTATCCTTGTGATCGTGCAGCATCTCGTACAGGTACAGCGACAACTTTGGTCCGTGCTGAGAGCGGCGAGAGAAAAGAAAGTGCAGACTTTAGTTTATTTGTGTCTGAAGTAAGTCACAGACACTGGCTATTGGAGCCGAGCTTCATCTAGCTTTCAGTAAAGTCTGGCAGGGGGATGAACAGGGAAAGACACCAATTTTTGAACTTTTAAAGCTAAAGAGTTTTTTTCTGTACCTAATCCGCAATTTCTCTCATTATATAGATTAAAATGAACAGAAATATCTCACTTTAGGGTCTAATTCATGGGAGTTAACATGACAAATCACATTCACCTCTAGTCCAGGGCTGAGACTCTCCTTGAGGATATCCAAATGTTTGGGATCAAACACAAACTGAAGTGCCTCCTTCCTGTCTGATAGAGGAAGTGCAGGGCTGAGTGTGTGCACCAGCAAACGGCCAATTTGGACCCGAAAAGTGTCCCGACAGGACCACAGGATCCTTCGCCACTGCTGATGCGGGGCTCCGCCACGACCTGTGCTCCCCTACGGATACACAGTAGCAACACTAGGTTAGCCATCAAACGCTACAACGCTCAGAGTAGAGGTTTACAAATAAGAGCTTCTAAAGCATGAAAAAGCTTCAACTGGACTGCTGTCGTACCAGGCTGACTTTGATCCCGTCCATCATGAGCTGGAGGATGTCCTTCTGGAAGCTCTTCTTGCTCGCAGGAGGTAGAGTGAAGGGAGTTGGAGAGTGCGGGACAGAAGCGGAGCCACCATCTTCGTGCGGTTGATCAGCTGGATCTGGTGTGAAAAGCTGTTGGTCTGTGCACTCTGGGATATTCAGCAGATCAAATAAATCTTGACTCACATCTAAAATAAGGAAAACAAAAAAACAGAAGCAGGATTAGCGTGCAGTGTTCATAAAGGGTTTAGACCAGATCATTCAAAGAAACACCAGGCTGTGTACCGTGGTAAATGAGTCTGTTGACGGCAAGAACCACAAGCCTCTGCAGCCGCTGGACAAACTCGGTCTCACTGGCACGGATGGGGTTTTCCTGGCTCATCCTCCTCTGCATCATTTGGTTGAGCTCGTCACTGGCTACAGAGCGCATTCGCATCAGCAGAGAGTCAGTCTGGGCCAGAGAGAACCGGCGCCGACCTACAAGAACAATCTTGATAAGTGCTCGAATGTGGTTATAAAATTGGTAGTCTGGGATAATTAGCCAGTTTTCAGAAAGGATAAGCACACGTGTTTTTGGTAAAGAGAAAATTATTAGGATTCACTAATCAAATAGTCATCTGTGCTGGAATGCTTAACACTGACGAAGTTAAGCATTTGATCTCTCACACACTCACATGCACACAGAGAAGGCACCAGTAACACACTGGGGTACTGGGCAAATTAACCCCCAAGGTGAGGTCCTGGGGACAGGGTGAGTTCACTGCATGAGAGGGAAACATGCCCCTTGACAGGGAGGATGTTTTCCGCTGTGGACCGCAGTCCCAGCTACCTGCGTCACAGTGGAGCATGTACGATGGAGCTCCAGTGGGGGAAGGGAGGGGGGAGTCCTGGGACAGGAAGCTGAATGGAGGGGACAAGGGGATCTGGCCATAGGAGCAGTAGTGCTGCCTGGGGATGCGGGGGATAATGGAGTCTTTGATGGCAATGGAACCTTCAGATCGGGATGAAGAGACGATCAATAAACAGACACATTTCTACCTCCAGCAGCACAGAAGCAGACTGCAGCTTTCTACAGTGCCAGAGCCAGTTTGAGACACTCACCGGCGATGCTCTTGCGTTTCTGATAGATGGCGTGATGCGGAGAGCTTGGAGCGTTAACAGAAGTGCTCAGTTTCTGAGGTTCCTGGTTGGCGGTCGTTTTTATAAACTCAATCGCCGACTGAAGGACACGGAACTGCAAAGCCACAGCCATCTCTGGGAAAAGAAAGATTTGTGTCATGTTAGAGCCAACCTGCTTCTGATGAGTGACTCAAGGTCACGCTCTTCATGCTACAGTCAACTGACAGGTTAGTCAATTTTACAATTAATTACTGCTCTTTGATACTGACAACACTAAAATTAATGGCAACAGGACTTGCAGACAGAGCAGCACAGGTAGCCTCATGCGGCATTTAATGGTGTTGATTACACTAGTGATGAACACACACGCCTCACTAACAAGGACACAGTCATTAAGTTGAAATAAGCAAACTGCAAAGTGCTGTACAATTAAGACTTAGAATAATTATGAGAAGTTGAGAACAACAATACAAAATGTTTTTTTGCACAGAGCCCCATAATGTTAATAATACATCTGAACATTTGAATATAATATCTGAAATGAAAAACAACCAAAAATAAAAAGATACACACTCATAATGCCATTCTAATGCTTCTGTGATCACAGAATGATAATATCAGATCATAAATATAGCGAGGAAATAAGTGCTAATGGGGAAGAGGAGGGAGAGATATTTTTCAGAGAGCAAATAAAAGGGAAAAATGAGAGAAAACCATTTGGTGGGAAGATGAAAATGGGAGATATTTCTCAAATGAGTTTCCACTCTGCAGATGGAGATAATAAAGTGACAGCCCTATTTGTTTCTGTAGCCAAGCTTGACAGCTTAATATCATCCACGATTGCAGAGCATGGGAGGTGACAAGACTGATGTGTTTTGCATGTGTATCGAAATACGGTTCTCACCTTGTGTGCGACGCATCTTGCTGGTCTGCATGAAACCCAGTAAGGTAATGAGGTCTTCGATGATGCGGAAGTACTGGGACCCAGAGGAGCTGCAGGAGTGAATAGTCACAGCTACAAGCATCTGCTGGATGTCACACACCAGGAGTTTGTAGTCATTCAGGGGAATACTACAGAGGGAGGACAAGGAAAACAAGAAAATATGAAGCTCAGGAAGTCAGTCTACCACTCACATGTGCCAGATCAACCAACAATAAGAGGATTAATGATTTAATTCTTGGCTCAAAGGTTCAACACAAACGTGCTATGAACCCGTGGAGATGTCTGAATGAATCATTCCCTGTTCTGGCAGTCGTACCCGTTCTCCATGCCATTGAGGGTAGACAGGGTGTTAAAGAGCACGTAGAGCAGTCCGTGGTCTAGCAGGATGTCTGCCAGCTTGGGGCAGGCATTGATGAGCTGCAGGAGCATACACAGGATGTTGTGCACCAAAGAGTTCTCATACAGAGAGTTCTCAATAAGACCCAACACTGGGATGATACAGCGCTTTCTGAAGGGTGAGAGATTTTCCATTTCCTCCAGGTCCAGACTAAAGAGAAACACGAGAAAGAACAATGTGGCACAACATGAAGAATATGTTTGCATCCAACATTATTCATACGGCAGACAATTCTATACATATTAATGTGCAATCATGCGCCTGTGGTGCAGTGGATGTTATGTACTCACTCTTCCTCCAGGCCCACCGGCCGTCCAAACAGCATCTCCAAGAAGCATTCAAGGAGCCCCTGGCTGCCTTGGTGGATGTATAGTTGGTTGGCCAGCAGTGAGAAACCGTGATTCTTCAGAAACTTCTCCTTTTGCTCCTTAAGAGCTCTGGTGAAATAGGCGTCCAGCAGCTGGGTGGGAGAAGCAGAATAAATTACGCCTGTCAGTACAGAGGAGTACAGCGCCAGTGTTATCCCTCAGCCTCATAGAGGCATCCGTGGTATTACGACAATCCTCCTGTTTGTTTTATTAACAGCTGTTGCACCCTTTCACCTCTGACAATTGGGTTGTAGCACTGCCCCTATGCTCCACAGGAACCACATGTGTGTTGGCATTTAGGAGGGATATGCACAAAAAAATTTGGATTAATTGTTGGAAAATATAGTGGGCTGAATGCAAGGTTTTTCCCAAAGAGCCACTATTTACAAGTAATTTATGATTAACAAAAGAAAATGTGTAGTGAAGTTTCAGTGTGCAAACCTTTTAGCTGCAATAACCACCTAGTTTATAAAATTCTTAAAAATACACAAAAGTAAAACAAAAGGCTATTCAGTGACACATTTGTGATTTGGAGTTTTGATGGGATTTGTAAGCATTAAGGAAAAAAGTAGTGTTCAGCCTGTCCAAGCTGTTCCCAGCTTTCTAAAAGCTCAGTGTGAGGTATCTCGGGGGGAAAAGTGCTTGCTGCAAAGCATAAAATACAAAACTAATGTGTAACTACAGCTTGTTGGAATGGCAATGAGCTCACACATCCTACAGCCCGTAACAGTATTTTGCAGAAGATACTGGGATGAAAATGAACTCCTGGTGCAGAATCAGACCCCCCTCTGCTTTACAGTACATCAGACTCTCTAAGGAGAAACCAACCTTCATGACTCCTTGCTGGATGAGCGGTGATGAGTGATTGACCAGGACGATGAGGGCCTCTGTCTGGATGAGTTTGTCCATCACCTCCTCAAGCATGAGGTCAGGCAACAGCAGCAAGATGCCCCTCAGAAGATCATAGAGCCCACAGCAGATCAGCACCAGGCAATCCTCTGTGCTGGACCTAAGAAACACACCAAGACGAATGTTACTGCACATGAACGGCTACACCAACCAAATAACACTAAGAAAGTCAAGTACAGACAGAGTGTTGAATTTAATATAACAAGGAGGAATAAGCTGAATCTATCACGGAAGTACAAATCGTTGTCATAGTTGGCTGGGGATTATTACTCTGAGCACATGCTTTATGAAGATTATGCAAATCCCAACTCTGGTCATTATCAGATGCGAGACGTTTCTGGTGATACATTCAGAGCTAAACCCACGTGCACGTGGATTTAGATAAACTGTTGCTCACTGCAGCTTGGCCACAGTTTGTTATGGGCTGCATAAACATAATTACTTATGATAATGAGCGCTTAAAACATCCCGAGTGTTTTTTTATTTATTTATTCATTCACAGTATATCAAGCTGCCATGTTAAAGAGAACTACATACCTGTCATTGGACTCAGTCTTGCTGTGAGCCCTCTCATAGCCAGGAGAGTAGGTGTAACTTTCCCAGTCTTCAGGTATGGAGCTCCGGTCAGCAGCTGTGGGCCACCGGCTGATTGTCAGCGAGCCATTTGTAGCTGGGAAGGCCAGACCCAGACTAGCAAGATTGCTGTGGCTCCTCTGGAAGGATGGGATGCCTTTCAGGCTGTCAGGTCGGCGTGGCGCCTCGTCCATGACCCACTCGAACCTGTCCTCGGACTCTGCCACCCCAACGCTCCCGTCTGCCAGGCTGTCGACCTCTGCTGCCTCATCCCGCTCCTCCTCCACACTGATGGATGGTGTGCGCGGGGTTGCTCCCTCGCCCGCGTCTTTGTCCTCACATATCGTCTTGGCAGACTCACAGCTGCTGAGGAGCTGCTCATCACCTCCGCCCTTTTTGAGCGTCTCTGTGCTTCCGAGAGCCTGATGAGTGGCGAGGGACGCCCCGTCACCTTCGGCTGCCTCGTTTGAGCTACTGCGTCCGAGCCGAGGCGTCAGCAGAGGCGAAGAGTACGGAGACGGCCCCAGACTAGGGGCACGTAATGACTGATCATCACCTCCATGATCAAGGGAAGAAGCATGGAGATGGCCTGGAAAACACAAGAGACTCATTGAGTATTTGCAAATGCTTCAATTAAAGGCTGCAGAGCACCTTATTTGTATGCACGCATAGTATACAACACTTAAAGTGCAAATACAAATACTCAGAGACCAGCGGGCTGCGGCGAACAACATAATGCGTCCTTGTTTAAACAGGACTAGGAAATTAAATCTATCCCCTTATAGCTGAGTTGATCACAAAGTATTGTAGGAATTACTCATGTGCTTGCTAAAGTTTAACTAAAATAAAATATAAATCAAAAAGAAACACCGTGATTGCAAAATGGGGCTCTTAAAGTAAAACCAGGAATAATAAATGCTCAGTCAAAAGAGGTAAAACGATAGAGTAATTAGATATGTTGAATTTATATCACAAAGTATTACAAAGAGAGGCTCTAATAGACTTACATCAAGCTGAGGTTATTTCAAGTCTTTTTAAAAGCTAAAAGCAGAGGAGGATGGGAGGGAGAGTTATAATGACCTAATGCTCATGCATCAGCTTTTTCCCACAAGTAATGATGTTTACATTAAGTTCTTAAAATAAAACTTTTGAGACCAATTCATCACAGAGTGAGGGGGAAAAACCCAACGTAATCAGGCTGATACAGCACTAAACATGTTAAACAAATTTCCTTTGTTAGAGGCACATACTCTCATAAAAGCACTGCTGAGCTTTCGATTTATAATATCATTCAAAGCAACAACCTGAGGTCTGTATTTAATTATCTGCTGTGTTAGGGTACTGGGAGTGCATTAAGGTTGGTGTTTAGTTGGAGCAGCTGTACCGTCATGAGGAGCATCGGCAAAAGCAGTCGGGGAGAGCGACACCACAGAGCTGCTGGCAGACTTTCCTCCGCTGTTGGAGTGTCTTAGGTACATAATGGACTGCACCTTCTCCTGGTACAGCTTCCCATCTGACAGAGAAACATCAAAGGAACATGGCACATTAGCTTAATGGATCTTTGATATGGAGCCGGTGCGCTCAGCTGTAACCGCTTCCTCACCTATATGCAGTGAGAAGTAGAAGGTGGATGGAGTGTGGCAGACGTAGGTGTTGGTAGGTGGGTGCACTGCCATCAGGAAGTTATAGATCAGTTTTAGCAGATCCATGTCAGGAGGAGACCCGAGTACTTCCTGGATGATTTTGATGAATGACAAAGACACCTCCTGTGGGATCGCCGTGAGATGCTCATCCCGATGTTCCTTAAAACAAACACGATATTTAAAATAAAAAGGAAGGAAGAGGGAAGGGAATGTGAAGCAGCTCTGTGGCAGCGACCTACCTGTAATACCTGACAGGTGAGCAGGAAGCGATGCACTACTTCAGCCTTGAGGAACTGACGGATGTTAAAGACCTGATGAGGGTGGTGAACCCTGATGAGGATCTCTAAGGCAGCGAGCAGCGTCTCCCACACTCCGCACTGACACAAACAGTAAATGACGGCTGAGACAGTAAAACAGTTCTGGAAAGAATCCTCACGGACTCTTTGATTTTAAAAAATGTCGTCTGCAGCACAAAAACTGCAGGAATAACCACTAACTGATGCTTTCTCCGAAAACATTTGATTCACCAGAAGATAAAACCTTAAAGCGCTTCAGAGGCCGCGGGGATTTTGTGGGAGAACTAAAATCAGTGACTATGGCCACTAGAGTTAATGTATGAATTTCTAAGAAGCTCATCATTTAGCTGATAATGTTTTAAGCTTTCTGTCTGTTCAGGAGAGGATATCAATAACAATAAATAAATAAATAAATGAACAGACCCTGAAAAAACCAGAAACGCTGAGATTCACAAAAGTCATTCAGAAAAAAAGACAACTTTCCTTCTTTTCTTTACAACTGTACCTTCAGGTGTGATGAGAAAATGAATGATTAGATCTTGAACAAACTGCATTAGAAATGCAGCTCATTTGAAGTATCCTCACAGTAATGAATGTGTGATTGCTCATCTTCACCTGCTTAGTTTTTCATGTTTTGTCTGCCTTTGTTAGACACAGTGTCCTTCAAAAACATCATACATTATTTATTTATGCTCTACTTATTTCCACCGAGGAGAGTGGAGATGATGAGTTGTTATTAAGGAGGAGAGAGGCTTTCTGGATGTTTACATTACAGATATCCTCGCACGAAGGGCGATGGACTTTAACTTGATGTAATGTTACAGTTTCTTTTTGATGTAAATGATAAATGATAAAAACTGTTCTTAAGAAAATATATGTGTGCAAATACATGGATGTTGCTTTTGGACGTGATGGACCTGACCAAAACGATGTAATTGAATTAGACGGTGTGCCATAGTTACATTTAATTGTAATGCAGTCTTTACCTCCGCCTTGGCCCAGATCTTCCAATCCAACAGAATGTCTGAGAGAAGCCTTAAATCCTGAACCACGGCCACAGACTCCGCGTCCAAATGGAACTGACCGTCTTCTCCGAGGATGAGGATGGGTCCACTGCAACACCCATCGAGTAAAGTCTAGGAAGAAAAATCGTGGCCGTCAGAAACGCAACGACTTCTGTAGAGTTTCTGTGATAATAACTCACAGGGCGCCGTTCACTCTCATCAGAAACACACCTCAACATATTGATAATCTCTAGTTCTGAATCTCAAGCAGGAAGAAAATCAATACATTCTCCATGAAATATTTGGAGTGCTTATCACTCAGTCAACTCAGTCAAAACTAATTCCATTTACTCCACGAGCAGCCCTGTCTGTATCGATCAAAGAGTATCATTTGTGACCAGATTCACTGCAGTGGTCATAAATCTTGCAGTCCTTTATGTCTCTGGTACATTTTGTTACTTGAAGACAGAAGCTTGCAGCCTTGCACTCAGTTAAAACATTAAGATGCAGGTTAACAATGTAACTACCCCAGTTTAAGAAAGGTACCAGAATTAGATTTCTTTTACAGCATGAAGTGAAAGGTACAAATGGAAACTATCAACAACTGTAGCACAGCGTGTTCCTTTTATATAGGAATGATCATGGGAATTTAATGCCACTAATCAGTGCAGTTCTATGCTATACAATACAGGATGAGAAAGCCTAAAGTGACAAATGCAATCAGAGTTGCTGTGTTACTCTGCAGGAGCTCAGTGTTTCATCAAGTCAGACACAATGCATTTCAGCCAGAGCCATTACACAGCTCAATTACAGACACAGCCAGAGGGTCAAGTAACAGCAGGGTCACCAACACCGGCTCAGAGAGGAACCAGTGTGTCGGGCCAGATCAGATTCATGGCCCCCCAAAAATCAAATAAATAGAGGATATATTTTACTGTGCAGATCAGCTGAGGCTGCAGGGACAGAAGACAAGAGTTCAAGGTGTGACTCACTTTCAACATGTGATATCCTACGATGCATTTGGGCTTGATGAGGACCTGATGGATCATGGAGTAACCATGGTAACAGTCCATTTCGTGGATGCGGTGTTGGTTAAATTTGGACAGCGACAGCAGCACTTGCAGGGCCAGAGCCTGGGTCTTCTCACAGTCACTGAGCTCCACTGTCTGGACACAACGGTGCCAGAGGAGGCGAAGGGGGGAAAAACAAAACAGAGTGAACATGAGGGCCTGCTGTGGCCACTGAGATCTCACAGAAGCACAAAATAATGTCAAATGCTTTCTTTATGAATGAAACTGAACTAATGGGCACCTCATCAGTTGGCCTGGAATATAATTAATCAAATACAAAAATTCTCCAAAGTCATTCAAGAGCCTTCTTTCTCCTACATACTGCAATCAAATTGCATACATATTATATATAGGCTTTGCCCTTCACATTTAACCCTTTACTTATTTTGGGTCTCTTTAAATAATCATAACTCTGTTACAGTTTGTGTCAGAAAGAAACCCCAACTGGTTTCGGAAAGAAGAGAAGATGAGCTTTATGGAGATATTTGGTGTATAACGGTAGCACAAAGCATTCACGAGATACTGCTGTGTGCACACAGACAGAAAAATCAGGTTCTAGATTTTACCATATGTGCCTCACATTACTGTAACTCCTCAACTATTTTGGGCTAGAGAGAAAATTCAAATAGTTCTTGAAAGCTGAGAATTATGTAGCAATTTTAAAGCCAAAATTACAAAATAAGTCCAGGCAGCCAGTATGACACTTGGGTGAGAAAGGGTTAAATCATCCCACCTGTGCAAAGAGGAAGACAAAAGTTCCAGTTCCTCCGATCTTGTGCAGGACACTCTGCAGGCCGTGGGTTTCGGTGGGGAGCAGAGCTCTGAGAGCACTGGACTCCAGGGAAACACTTTGCACCTCTTTGGAGCTGAAGGGCCGCTGGGTAACCACAGTCTTTGCTTGACCTTTCAGTCTGATTACAGGCTCATAAATTGTGTAGACTCTCGGACTGCTGGGGGCGTACACGACCGCCAGGCTCTCCTGTGCAGAAACCAACGCACACAATTATCTTTTTTGGGAAAAAAGTAATATCTTAAGATAAGATAACCTTTATTAGTCCCACACGTGGGAAATTTGTTGATACTTGATTTAGGATATTAGATATAAAGTAATTTTAAAAATAAATAAATAAGGAGCCAAAATGTCCTCAAATAGGGTACAAATGTACACCAGGGCAAGGGTTGTTAGATTTAACAGTAAGTTACAAAAAAATGGCCAAACATTTATTCTTATCATCTTGGCTTTTCTTTTTTTAGCTATTAGCTAAAAATGAGCTATTATCAACAAAGCAATTCCCACTTAATGGGAGAAAAACTATTTTCAGTCTGACTAAAATAACTGCAGCTTAACTATAATAGTTGTTTTTCCCCATTTGGGACAAATTACTTCCTACCATGCAGTATCATTAATGACAGCTAATTGGAACAGCACATAACTCATACACCGTGAAATGAAACAATAAATGAGACATAGGGGGGATTTGCCACGCTAACAGAGCACTTGAATCACCCTGCATAAGTAGAGGGGTCGGCGGCGGGCATTGCAGGAATTGAGTGAGAGATGAACAAACACGGCAACATTTTTTTTTCTGGCTTCATTTCATAATTACACTTTTTGTGACACGGCTGATGTTTTAATGCCTCGTGTTTAAAAAAAAAAAAAAGAAGAGAAAAAAAAAAGAGACTTACGACCAAAGTTGTTGTGTCTACATCCTTGCTCTTCATTAAAATCTCTCTCACGTGCTCACACTTCAGACCTTCCTGGGTGACAAACTTGGAGAATGTTACACTGGGTTTGCCATACTTGCAGGGCATGATCGAGGTGAGATCTGGTCCACTCGTGTACAGGTAGAAGGCCTCCTCAGATCCTATTCTAGACCCTGAGAAGAGGCATGCAAACATCTATTATTATTTGACTTAGGAAAAGGGAATATCCTCTCTCTTAAGGAATATCTTTGTGTGTTTGTGCAATCCAGAAGCTGTAAAATTGATTTGTGAGAAATCCAAACTAAAGCCTGAATGAACTCAAAGAGTTAATGATTTATATGATTCCACTAATACGCTGCAAATTAATAACACATGAGCTGATGCAATGCAAGACTCCCGAGGTGTCCTGGTCAACTTTTTTTTCTTGATACTTTCAGTCCTGCTTTTCAAAGAAGAACCTGCTACACACAATGAATTCCAACCACAGCGGAGAGGCCAAGCTTGTCTAAACACATCAGTTGGGCTCATAGGTCGAGAGCGCCTAGATGCAAGGCTTTCACAGCCAATTAGAGGTAACCAGAGAAGTATTCAGTAAGCCTCCCGAGAGAATGCTGAGAATCCACAGCACGCCACACATCACACCACGCGCAGCCTTCTACAGCTGCATACGCTTTTAAAATACAAATGCATCACAAAGCATTTCTACAGTTTCTACTGCTTTGTAAAAGTGAAGGTGATAATCAATGTGCCACCAGAGAGCAGCACTGAGGGCAGTTAAACAATTAAAACGGACTGCAGTGCGCATGTCTAAGTATGATATTACAGACACTATCTTCAGTTCAGTTTAACAGGAGCCCTACCGTTGAAGAGTAGCACAGTGCCCATGTTCCAGCGTGTTCCCATCTCCTCTGAGGATGGCACACAGTGGCCCAACATGCAGAAGGTTTTGTTGCTGTCAGATGATAAACTGGACTTTCTGGGTAGGGTGTAATCCAAAGAAACTTCACACTTCCTACAGAAAATGGCAGTTTGGACTGAATTTTAATTATTTATCAAACCATGCGAGCCAAACGACAGCTTACATTTCGGTCAGTTTTCCTCACCAGATGCCAGACACCCAGACGACCACGCGGCCGTGGACGTTCTTCTTTCCCTCCGGCTGCTGGCTGTAAGTGAGGGCAAGGTGTTGCCACTGGCCCCCACTGAACAGGCCCTCAGCTGAGTCTGCTTGTGCCAACAGGCCTGCTTTTATCTCATCGTTGGGGTCTATACAAATCCTGAGGAAAAGAAATATATTAGAATACTTAAAGTCCAAGAAAATCTGAATACTTAAAAAACAGCACTTCATTCTTTTGACACTACTTTGAGACTGCACTCCTTGGAGCTCACCTAAAAGTGAGAGAGCCTGTAGAGAAGTCTGCCCACACTTGAAGCATCAGTGCCTTGGAGCCCATGGATAGAATATGAATGAGTCCTTCCTCTAGCAATCTTGTCCCTGCCTGAGATGACGCATGGTGCAACTCAGCTGCAGGAGGGTTACTTTCTTCTGGAAAACAATAATCAGAGAATGTCAAAAACGATTCGTGTTCATGGGCATCATGCACAAAGGATTCTTAGTAAAGGAGTTCTGCCTCACCCCTGTTTTTGTCCCCGTCCTTCGCTCCCTGCTCGGCCACCCTCAGCCATATAGAGGTACTGAAGCCGCTGGCCATATGGGGCCAGCAGTTCTGTCCAACTAAGGGCAGGTGGAGAGGGGCGATGTGCCAGGGAGAGGTGCGCAGGTGGCTCGGTTGGTACTCAGCTTCTCCCTCCCTACGGCCTGGAGACAGCTTGCTCTTCCAGGGCAAACCAACACTTTTCCCTCCGGCGGCACAGTTCTGTCTGGAGCTGGGGGAAAACACTCCCGGAGTCGAAGCCCCAAGGATTATCGGAAAACTCAGAAAGTGTAGAGGTTCGATGTTCATGTTGGCTTCGACAATTTGTAAGATGCCCTTCAGTAAAATCTCCTGGGAGGTAACAAAGTAAATGTGAAGTTAGGGGAACTGTTTTAAATTTGATGCAAAAACACTTAAATCTGGGCTTTTTTGTAACCCTAAACTTAAAGCTGTTTTCAGCTGCTCTCTTATTCACAAGGGGTTGCCACAATGGGTAGCCCCACATATTTGATCGTGCCGATTTTCACAGCGGGTGTCCTGACACACCCAATAAAGAGATATGTCCCCTTTAAAAAAACAAAACAAAACCAAGCCCCCCCATAAAAGCTAATACACTAAGAAATGTAACTGATTTATCTGTGATCCATAATAAACCTGCAGAATATTGATAAAGAACCAGCAAACAAACCATGAAGAATGCAGATGAATACAGCTAAGCACAAAGAGTTGTGTGTTATCCGCACAGATGACAAAATTAACTTGCCTTGCAAGTTGTTAAAAATAAATCCTTCCTGTCTGCTCTCATAGACGTCTGAATTCCAATTAAATGCAGACGTGTGTTAATAAGTACTAGTATTACATCTGTTCTGCACACTTTGGTGTTAATTGTATACAGAATGAAGCTACCTAAGGGAGCATTATGTGTTGATACATTTTAAAGCGGCAAGAAGTGAGAAGAGAGGCTGACAGCACGGTGTGTTAAAAATAGATTCTTGTTCCTGCTTTAAAACAAGCAAAAGCATGCAGGCACTGAGAACAAGAAGACATCAGTGTCAGGCATCACGAGTGCAAGCAAACAGCACACTGTTGAGTGACTGATAGGAGATGGCTATTTACAGTAGGTGGGGTCTTCTCCAGGAAGAGGCGACTCAATAGAGCAAGTTCCTCAGCTGTGATCCTCTGGCTCACCATGGCAACCAGCAGCTCCACAAGCACAGTCTGGCAATCTGAATGTAGACCAATGAAGAGCAGATTACATAAAGAGTTATCATCGCATTTTGGCAGGCATCAGAATAATTTCTTACCACAGAAAATAGATGATTTTTCTTAAGCTTTCTCAATAATTGTGAATGTAATCTATGTTGTATTTGAACTTTTAGCCATTAGAAATTGGCTGACAAAATATCCCAAGGACAAAAATCCTCCCCAACACCACAGAGAGCAAACACTTATCTTGTTTTTCCTTTAGATTTTGGACATCATGATATTATAATGTTAAATAAGATCAACTTAAGTTCCAAAGAAGCCCACCGGGTAAGACTGACTAAGAACTACTAAAGGTACCTATGATAAAACATGACACTGAGCCCAGGGGACCCAGCTGAAATGTCAGAAGCAGAAAAAATCTCAGGAAAACAGCAAACTGAGAGGGCTCCCCTCCTCCTGAGACGTCACACATGAAAAATATGTGTTTAGATCAGATAAGACAGAAAAAAAATAAAGCAGGATGAAGAACAAACCTGTGAACGAGTGGTTTGTTTGACTGAGAATGTTGTGAAAGCCAGACAGGATAGTTTTGACTCCTCCCTGTGAAAACAGGAACAAAGCAGTCAGTCATTTTCTTCAGACCACAGCTGAGTAGTAAAGTAAGACAAATACGGGAGGTGGTTAAGTGTAGCACAAAGAGGAAACTGTGGTTGGCGGGACCTGGTCATAGAGGAGAGCAGCATTGTGGTGATTGGCGTGTACTGCACTGAGCAGGCTGTGAAACACATGACTCAGAACCTCCAGGTCTGGGGAGCCAGAGGCAAGTAGCTGCAACTCCATCGTACAGATCTCTGGGAACAGGAGCGCGCCTCGCCCGGGCCTGTCTGCCACTGCTACAAACTCATGCAATGCGGCTGGCTCCACCTTCAAACCTAAGAAACCCAACAGAAGAAGATCAGAGACACAAACAAGAGATTGGCACGCACTGCCTGCCTTGCTAAAGCACAGGCACAATATGCCACCCTCTGCTCCTTGAACAGCACCATGATTCAAAGGCATTCCCTCTCTTGGGTTCTTGGAGGTAGAGCATAAAAATGAATTTGCCTCAGTTCTGTGCTCAGCTGCAGAGCTGCCTCGTGTTTTCAAGGAAAGCAGTCCAGCAGGCTCTCACACGGCTCCTAGAAACTCCTTTTAATTAAAGAAGCTTGGTTGTCTTCCTGTGCACCGCTACACGCTTTGTTACAATCTACCACACACACATCCAGTCACATATTGCTAGCAGTAAATATAAACTAAAAGCCACGTACCAACTGTCATACCCGTCTGCCTTGATAGTGCATTATACTGATGCTTGTGTTTGGTCTGTGGTTAAATTTAATTGCAGGAAGTCTACAGTATGCATTTCACGTCACTTTTCGCTATGTTTATGGTCTTTATCCTTTCAATTAACCTCAAACTAATAAACACAAGGATCTGGAGCAGTGTAAACGCCGCTAAGAGACCAGGAAATGTGAGGAGGCAGCAGCTACAGGAGCCAATTTGGACAAAACGAGAACAGCCTGAGGAGAGAAATTCTGGAATAAACATTTTTATTATTAAATATTAGAAATAATTTTGAATTGCTGTAATGCTAGATTAAAAAAAAATACAGGAAAAAGGATCAAGTTTTAATTGAGTGTGAAAAAAGGAACAGTCATTGGTGCTTGTGCTCAGTTACCTAAGTTGAGCTATGTACCATTGAAAAAGGATTTTCAGTGGAAATAAGTGGTTTGATTTTACAGAAACACGAGATAAGGCTAATTACCAAATAAATAGCACTGCATTGTGAAGTTGAAGTTGGTTTGCTCAATATGACTCAAGGTTAAAGATTCTGTTTCTCATGACATAAGAGTTTTCCAGGAAGCTAAAATTTCCATCTGATGAAGACTTTAAGTCACAGGATCTAGCTCATGAGGCCAAAAGAATTTAGTTGCCTGCAGTTGTAAAACGTAAAACAATGACTTTATTCTGAGGAGATGAAGCAAAAATAGTGTAATCGGGCCGTATCTTTAACCTGCAAGCGGTGAAACAGAGCTGACACAAGAGGTTAAACGCATTTTCTGCCTTGTCATATGCATGAATTAAAAACTAGCCACCGTTTATTGCTTCACATCCTTCACAGCACACCAAAGGAGGATGTTGTTTTTTTCTTTATTATAGAAGTAACTGTCTGTATGTGCATTTGCACTGAAAAAAAGAGCATCCAGTGAATGCACAGAACTCCAGAAAGGACTAATCATTCAGCAAAAAGACCGATTAAACAGTTAACAGTGTGAGAAACAAGGTTTCCCAAGACTCAAAACAAGCAGGTTTAGAGGTTATAACGGTCCCATGACCTCTCAATCCAGCGAGGTTAGTCTGTTGTTGTTATAGCCAATAAAAACAAGATGCAGAGAAGACAAACATCTGAAGTAAAAATGATTTATAGCGTTCAGAAAATAAACTGAAAAATGAATAGGCAGTGAAAAGTAATAAGACTCATATAAGTGTGAACTGCAACCAGCCTCAGTAACAATATCTGAAGTGGTTTGGTATGTGCAGCAGCTATGGATCCTTGAGGAGGAGTAAGTGAGAATAAAAGCATGCGTGTGTGTGGTAGTGTGGCAGTAAGTGTGGACCTACCCTCTTCCTGCTTGGCCATGTCCTCTGGGTTGCTTTCGCTGTCAGCGTCGTAGCCCTCCTCCTCCCCTGGGGGCTTGCCGCCGCAGCTCTGCACCTCGTCCACCTCCTCAGACAGATCGCCCGCTGGGGCCGCCCCCTCCGCCAACACCTGGAGCTTCTGGCAAGAAGAGAGTGAAAGAGCAAGTGAGGCAGAAGAGGAGGTAGGAATAAGAAGAAGAAAAAAAAAATCATGAATTTCAATCCCATACACTCCAAGTTCAACGGCTGGTTAACTTTCAAGCACTTAAGATAAGATTGCTTTCATAAGAGCTTACCCAATGCTGCTTTAAAAAAAAAAAAAAAAAATTAAAAAAAAAAAAAACATGACATGGAGTGTCATGCCTGATGCGGCGAATCGACTGCCCTCAAAACGGGGGAAAAAGAAAGTACAAGATTTTTAGTCATAAGACAAATATCAGCTGACCTGCAAGGCGCTCACACAGCCCCAGTTCCTCGACATGAACAGTCATCATATGTGCATGTAGGCAAACACACACACACGTAAACTGACAAACTAAACCATTTCCTGGTTCAAAGAGGCTTTTTGCATCACACACCTCTATTCCTTCGAAACTAATATGAGGCTGTTTTTATATTTAATTGTGGGTGAACATTTTAAAAGACTGGTCTAAATCAGTGGACAAACTTTGCGGTGGAAGACTAATCTCGGTGCTTCAAGCACATACTTGTAATGGTTAAGCGAACATCACAGTCTGCCAGTGCTCACTGAGAAAGAACTAAGCTCTTAGGAAATAGGTAAATCTATTATATAAAAAGCCAAATCCTCCTGTGTTGGAACAGGCTTAGTCAGACAGGCATTTTAAGACTTGAAGAAAACACGGCTGAGAGACATGAGACAGTTACTTTCAGTCATGTAAGTGCGGACGGCTTCTTTTCGTTCGTGTTTGCCTTATTTATGGAATAAATGAAAAAACAGATTCATGTCTCTTGCGAATCTTAAATAACGCTTTACAAAGCCTGCACTGATAGTGGCACTGCTAAGGAGGTGAGTTTGTAGAGGCCCATCTGTACTGAGCAAATGAGAAACTGTCAACATGTGTGAAGATAACTGATTGAATTAAAAAATGTTTTCAATATGTTAATTAAACTAAGTCTGTCTGAAGAGCTGACAGCAGAGTGTAAAATCCACTAAAACAAAGAAACATCAGCAGCATGCTGGGTTTTAAAATGAGGCTGCATCCGCTGCTGGCTCCACACAAAGGCTACAATTATTTACGTTCACCGTTTCTGTTGTTGTACATCAGGCTGATAACAGCTGCTTAGCAACATAGTGCGAGTGGCCTTACACGGCAGTACTGATGCTTGATAACACTTGGGTGGAAAATGGTTTTCCTCTCATTGTACGCTTGCCTCTTAAATAAACACCACTGCTCATTATATTTTACCACGGTGCTCAAACACACGCTGTAGATGCACAGATACTTCACTCTGCAGACAAAAGAGGCAGCAAAAAGAAACATACAATTTTCACTCGTGTTTGCACTGCATGTTATTGTCCGTCTGACTGGTTAATAGTGGCTGCTGGTGGGAGATGATGAGTTAATAACATGGGGTCACACACAAGAAAATGCAGTTGTTTCTGATCACACAGGCTCTCAACTCTCTCTCTAGTTCTCAGCCCTGCCTGAAACCTTTGAAGGCATTTGCCCTTTTGTTTTGCCCTTCTGCCAAGTTTCTGAAATCAGTAGGAATTATCTCTGGAATTTGTTAAAAGAGTGAGAAAAACAGTAACATAAAAGACAGAGAAGTAAAAAACAGGCAGGAAAGTATGCCTGTTGTTTTTAGAGTCAACAGGACAGATATGGGCAATAAAGGCCTCCAAGATACTAACTGCTCAACAAAAGGTCAATAAATCAACCTATAGCAGCTTTCATTTAGTGCAATAATATAGTCATTTGAAATATTTATTTCACGAATGACTTTTTAGTAGTGTGAAAACAGGCACATATTGTGCAAACGAAAACAAATGGTTTTAAAAAGAGATTTAAAAAAGATTAATTTTAATGAGTAAATGGAATTCAGCCGAACAAATAATGGAGAGACATTTTGCCAAAAGCTTTATAGAGTGATTAGATGTGATCAACAATGACGGCACCTCATGTCTCTTTATACATGAGTGTTTCATGAAAGTGGAGAATATTTATTGTCTCACAGGTTCTCCCAAGGCAGGACTCACCCTCTCTGGCTTCTCCTCAGGGGGATCGGGACAGGATGACACCTCAGCCAAGGCCACTCTCAGGAGAGAGTCAAACAGGGGTATGGCAAGGTCAGAGTTCACCACTCCAGACCGAGAGAGCTGGTCTCTCACTTCTAACAAGGTATCCTCCACTGAATGGAGCTATAATCGAGAGGACATGACACTTTAAGTTAAGCCAAAGTATTTTTTTGCGTATTTGGCCTGTTTAGGGGTTAGTTAATTAAACACATTGCTCAACATACCTGATAAGAAAGCTCAGGCTCTATCCTCTGCAGGGCTGAGTTAGCACTGTGTAGGCAAATAGCCAGCAAAGCCTCAAGGAGACGAATACTTTGAAGTTGCCATTCTTCCTCAAGTTTCTTTGATGGATCTTTGGTCTTTCCTTCAGCTGGACTGGTGCTGCTGGTTTCAGATGCATCATGAGAAGTCTCCTCCAGTCCCAGTGAAGTGGCTGTGGAATCGGGGCTGCCTTTACCTTTGCCGTCTCTCTTCTTCTTTGCTTTTCCATCCTTCGTTTTACAGGAGAGCTTTTGAATGACCATTGCCATAAGGCGCAAACAGACATCCAGTCCACCCAGCCTGAAGAACTGTCTCTGGAACAAAGGGCTGGCCAGGTAGATCCACCGACACACTGACCAAACATCAGCGGCGCGTCGTAGCTGCTCTTTAGAGGGCAGGGCTACACTGTCTGGGGACAGATATGGCAGCCGTCCACCCAGAGGTTCACTCGCTGTACTGTCATAACCCGAAGTGTCTTCGGAGTCATTGGCTGAGTCCCGGTCAGAATCTGCCTCCTTGCTGACGCAGAGGAAGGCCACACATAGAAAAAGATTGATAACATGAAGGTGGATCTCTGTTCGGCTGCGCCCCGGTCCACGAGCCTGGCCGCTACGGCTCTTATGTCGTGGATAAGCCTCCTTCAGGCCTTCATAGAACTTGCTGAGACTCTGTGCGCCCTCTCCGATGCCTCTGGACCCCAGTTCCTCAGCCAGGCCTAAGACAGCCTCCCTTTCTTCAGCATCAGCACTCTCCAGCTCCTGAAGCACCCCCTCAGCCTGCTGCTTTCCACTGCCTATTATCAGAGTCTCAAACACCTTCAAAGCTAAAGAGCGTGTCTGGTCCAAGTAGACAAGCTCTGTCACCTGGTTGAGTCCATTACAGCTAATAAAAAGGTCTCTGATCACCCTATAATACAAAAGATGAGAAACTAAGTTAAACAAAAAGGACATTTTAATAAGTTGTTTTTCACATTAAAATGCACTGTGTCATTTATTACCCCCCTCATAAAGAATGGGTATATATATAAACCCAACACCAAAAAAGATGAGAAGCTATGTAAAATGTAAATAAAAACAGAATGCCATGAATTATTATTAATGACAACAGAACATATAAAACATAAAATATTTGTACTTAGAAAATGTACCAAGTCTTTCTGAAAACTATGGACATCACACCCTCTGGACTAAAGAGGAGAGGGAATATCTGACTTGTTATCAGCGTTCAGTTTAAAAGCCTGTCTGATGGTATGGGGGTGCCTCAGTGCCTATGGTACTGCACATCTGGAAAAGCCCCATCACTGCTGAAATGCATATCCGGGTTTTAGAGCAACATATGCTCCTATCCAGACAATGCCTTTTTAGGGAAGGTCTAAACTGCATACTACATCTACTACAACAGCATGGCTCCATAGTAGAAGAATCCAGGTGCTGAGGACATTTCACCAATTGAAAACATTTAGTGTATCATGAAATGGAAAGAGTGACGAAGATCCAGGACTGTTGAGCAGCTAGAATCCTGTATCAGATAAGAATGGGACAACATTTCTCTCCAGCAGCTCATTTCACAGATGTTTATGGACTGTTATTAAAAGAAGAGGAGATGCTACGTGATTGTGAACATGACCCTGTTCCAACTTTTTCAAGCCGTGTCGCTGCCATCAAATTAAAAATAACCTTTTTCTTGAAATGGTATGTTTTCTCAGTTTAAACATATGTTTTCTATCTTCTGCTGCAAATTTAATATGGGCTTATGAAATCTGCACATCATTGCATTCTGTTATTTGCATTTTCCAGAGCATCCCAACTTTTTTTGGAACTGGAGTTGTACTTCTTATTAGCCAGCAAAATAAACAACATGCTGACAACTCGGGTAGATGTGTAGAGTGCACACAAATACCTCCTACCGCAGCGCTCCCTTATTAAAATAAAAAGCACCGCTCAGTTCAATCAGACAAGTGCTGTAACCAGCCAGTGACAGAAAAAAAAACCTCATCACGCAGGAGCCGTCACACGCCAACTCCATTTGTTCTCTTCAGGTTGCAGAAATAATTCTCTCTCCAGCACAACACCTTTACATAAATAAGTCATCATCTACAATAATGCACACGGACACACCTGCTAGTCTTTATTTACTGCGTTTTCTTTGTTCTCCAATGTCTTTTCTGCTTCATGTTTATTCTATTGAGCAACATGAAAGACAAATTCACGACTTGTTATCTTAAGGCAAATCATATATTTACTGGGAAAACACAGCTGACACCTTACCCTTTTAAATTTGTTTACTGGTGATATACACACACTACTGAGGCTGTGATGAATAATAAATGACGCTATCAAAGCACAAGGTAAATTATGGTGAAAGAATAAAGCATCACCTCTGAGTGAAATCAACATTTGGTGTGGAAAAACAACTTGAGAGAAGTGCTAACATTACAAACGGACTGAAATCCCACAAAAAAAAACAAAAAACAACCACTTTAATCTCAGCATGGAGTTTTCTCTGCAGTGTGCGGTGACACAGATGTTCAGTTAGAGCTTTGAGGATGGGAGCGTGAAACACAAAACAAATTTAACAGATTATTAACTTGTTGATTTCTTTTCACCAATTTAAACCCATTTTCTCCAGTCTTCCTCTAAATAAATGTAGCGTTGATTAAATCTGCTTCTTCACAACATTTCCTCCTTTCATTAGTGGTCTGAAACTCCATCAGAATGGCTATTCATTAGTAGGGATGGGTATCGAAAACCGGTTCTTGTTGAGAACCGGTTCCCACTGTTTCAATTCCTTGGAATCGTTTGCCACTTTTAAAAACGATTCCCTTATCGATTCCAGTCGCCCCGAATGACGTCATCACGTTGAGTAGCGTCTTTTACCCAGTAGGAAACACGGCGCCTGAGCGGCACAAACGCTCAGAAGTTTGGTTACACTTTATGAGAAAGGATGACAACAGGGCAACGTGCAATACTTGCAAAGTAGAGATTTCATCAAAGGGAGGAAACACTACGAATATGCAAAAGCATTTGCTCAAAAAACACGCGATTGCTTTCAACGAATGTCGTGTTTTTGATCCGCTCCGGACTAGCGAAGCTCAACCCAGCAGCAGCGGTAGCGTTTCCACGTCCTCTCCCGTTAATACTGCAGGTAACTAATCAATTAGCATTGCATATTATGTTAGCGCGATTTACCTTATTACAAAACCTGCTATTACTGTGCGTTGCATTTAGATAACCATGATGAGAGAGACAGAGTCTGGCTGGCTCAGATGCTGGCAGTTCTCGCTGCAGTCTACCGGTAGCGTCTCCTTTCAGGCCAGGATAGACGAATGTCACCGAGCAGTGTCTAAGTTTGTGGTCAAAGGCTTCCACCCATTTGCCACAGCAGATGCCCCCGATTTCACTTTGGTAAGTGAATGTGTTTAATTGTAGGCAGGGACATTACTGGATATTCTTGTGTAATTGCTACAAAATAATTTATGTTAAACTTTGTTATTGCTACAGGAGAATATTTATTTTATTATTTTACATATACGTTTTTTTTCCTGGGGACCCTGTGACACCCCATTGAAGAGCCGTAGGCTGTGGATCTCTTAAGATCCCACTGTTGGGTTTGTAAGGCCATGTTACTCCTAAATTTCTATCTTGTTCAAAGAGAAGATATAAAACAAAGTTCTAAGCTAATCGACCTTAGTGTTCTCCTTTTTTAAAAATAAGAATCGATAAGAGAATCGATAAGGAATCGAATCGTTAAACAGAATCGAAAATGGAATCGGAATCGTTAAAATCTTATCAATACCCATCCCTATTCATTAGTCTGCATATTTAATGCTCACTTCTGAAAAATATGATTCCTGTTTCGCAGAAACCGAAACGAGAGCAGGAGATGATGCAGTGGCGGGCAATGCATCAGATGATGTCCAACTTTGAAGAAAAGCTGCTCGTCTTTCAGGTTATCTTTCGATAACTTTTCCTGCATGAGCAGACTGCATAAGAAGGGGATGTAAAAACCACTTAAGTAGAATTGGTTTTGCCCATCCACGTGAAGGATGATCACACAAATATTAAAATTCAGTCCTCATCGATTCAATCGCTCGGTTTGTGAGATCACGAAAGACAGAAAAATCTGACACATGTCGCTCAAACCTTTTCCCGCAGTACTGAAGGCTCTGAAGCTCCAATTTGTGTAACTCATACATGAATGTGCCCCAAATCAAATGATCTGTGGATCCTATTTCGCCTAATTTCCATCTGTCTGCCAACCTAAACAACACAAGTTAATCACCGCTTTGCAGCCAGCTAACTTTGCAGCTATATTTGGAACAAATATGTATATAGCCCAGTAGATGGAGCTGTATAGTCTAACCTAGCGAGAGTGACCATGTGCAAAGATGTGAGGTCTGACCATATGCAACTGCAAATTCAGTACCAATGAAGACTTTTTAATTTGGAGCCTGTCATGGAGTAATGCTGCAGACTTCATGGGGAAATGTGGTCGTTCAATTTCATCCTTGAGACCAGTACAGATATAACATCTTAGTAAGCCACGCACCAACTATCCTGTGTTCTGTAAGCTGAGGTTATAATAAAACAGACCAATACAACTAGATCTACAACTACATCCATTGCATACCAAACAACTGAATATGGCACAAAAACCTTAAAGTTGCTGCAGAAAACATAAAACAGAGTTTTAATTGTAAATGTTATACCCCTTAATTTGGGCTTTGAGGATAAGTGAAAACTTGTTTATATAAACTTATAGATCTACATTTATAGTCTATTAATTAAACTAAAAGTCTCGACACAAGCTGAGAATTTTGATTCCTGCTTTTCTGAATCTAAAAGTAAATTGTTGTGCATTTTGTCTCAAAAAAAATTAACATAATGAAAAAATAGCAGCAGAGTTAAACTGATTAGCTATTGGGCTATTAATGTTTTTTCTTGTTAAAACACATGTGGACTTTTTATCAATAAATATTTTATCAGACACCTCATTGATATGAGCAGTTTATTGTTATGCTCTAAAGAGTTGTAAAATGTAATTCAGAGGATTGGTTAAAAGAGAAAAAAAACCCAAACCCATCACAGATGTCAGTCAAACTTGTAGAGAGCAGAGAACTCTCTGAATTTTAACAAGGAAATCTATCAGCCTACTGCTGACAAAACATCTCAAAGCATCCAGCCATCTATTTTTTTAACACTCCCGATCTTGCTGAGGGTCGCAAGAACATGCAACCAATCACAGCATGTGTAGAGCGGCCGCTGAGATGTAATCTAAGCAGGTCACCTGGGTTAACACACAGGCACAGACCTCTGCACGTCCCATTCTATGGGCGTTTCAGAGTTTACTTAACCTGTATGTCTCTGGATTGTCTCAACATCTCAGAATTCTACAGACAACTGAGAATATCCACACCAAAAACCAAAAATACAGTTTTACACAACTTCACATTTGCCAGCATTTTGATAAAAGCACACGAACAAACATTATCTGCCTCTGCTATGTTATGCTACTGTACTCACGACACTCTTACATAAACTGTCAATAATCCTCTCCATCTCGCTGAGTTCACAAAGCAGTGCTAAATTATTGATTAGCATTAATTAGCAATGACCTGGAGGGATAGATCTAATGACAAAGAAATTCCAAGTAGATTAGGTATCCTCCTTTGAACTGGCGGATTATATTTGCTTTAGGTCATTGTATCAAAAGGACAGGAATCCATTTCATAAAAAAGAAATATGCAATATCTATCGAAATAAACATCTATATCACTTGTCTTTCAGAAGAAATTTATAAAATAAATTGCTAATGCTTCTGAAAATATTCATAACCAAAGAACGTGCTGCTTTTTTTCAGGAGGTTTTGACATCTAACAACACACACACACACACACACACACACACACACACACACACACACACACACACACACACACACACACACGAAGAGGGAAAACTGAGAATTATATTTTAAACTAACTGAACCTGTGAACCAGCTCACCTTGATTTGAGAAGCGATGGTAAAGTTTGTAGGTAAACAAGTAGTACCTCCACAGGCAGGCACTGCGTGTGATAGCTGCAGACCTGAGTACAGACAGTAGAAACTCCCAGTTGCTGGGCGTGGTGGGCTAGCTCTACCCCTCTCTGCAGCACAGGGTTGAAGATGTGTGTGTAGAGCTGCCACTGCACTATAGCATTGCCCCTCTGAGTTAGGTGGCACACATGGCCAGCTATCTGCTGACTAAGCTGCCAGTCCTCACCAAACACTAGCTCTTGGTAGGCCTCCAGAGCATTCCACTTCCACAGCATATCCTCAGTGCCCCCTCCACTTGGCAGAATACCCTGGGAGCGGTAACACAGGCTGGTAGAAATAGCTGAAGGTTCCCCGTGCTGCAATGTCTCCTCCAGGCCTGGCAGCTGGCTGCTATCCAGAGTGCAGATGTTACATGAGGCCAGCTTGGCTTTTTCTGAAGGCTGTCCCCCACCAAGCTGGTCTAAGATCAGTCTCCCCAGGACACTAAGAACATGAGACTGGTAACTACGCAGCCGTGGAGCTTTAAAGGCATCGAGTAAAGGTCCTACGACTGAACGGGGGTCCATACAACAGCAGATTCCAACAGCCTGCACCCCAGCCAATACCTGCAACACACCTGGCCCGCTGGGGGACAGGCGCTGTAGGAGCCGCAGGCACTGGTGGGCACAGGCAGCCAAGCAGCAGCAGCGCTCAGGATAACGTACTGCTTCACCCTCCATCTCTCCTCCGCCTTCTCCATCCTCTTCAAAGGGGTTGCGCCTAGCAGCTTGCTTGAAAGCAGAGACGGGCAAACCTGACAAGTCTCTGTGATGATGCAGGAAGTGGGAATATTCACAGCGACGATGGCGCCTTCGGGCACACACAGACTGATGCAGCTGCTCTGACTTTGCCTTCTTTACAGCACTGACAATCTTGAAGACCCCTGCAATGAGGCCTCGTAGCCTCTCTGAGGCTTCACCTCCAACTTTAGAATCTCTGGCTCTGCCAAGTCCCTCCAATCGAAGCACTGTAGTCTCAAAGAGCTCCAGGCCACGGTGCTGAACAAACTCATGGATGAGCTCTAGAGCCTGACTAAAGAAAAAAGGGTTGGGAGTGGAAGCCTGCAGGCAACCCAGCAGCACTTGCAGTACTCCTTCTAAAAGTTCTGGAAGCAGTAGCGCTCTGTGGCGATAACGAGAGAATGAGAAGTCATCCTGTACTTCCTGTAGAGTCTTCTTGGGCCGAGGAGCAAAAGGGTTACTCTGTCTGTCCAAGCAGCTCCGGATTTTGAGAGTGGCTCGCAGCAGGTCTGTTAGACTACGTCTCAGGCTGTCTGGAAGGCTGTCATTCTGACTCACATCCACAGACATCAGGTGCAAGATGGTTCGTAGTAGCATTCTCTGAACTAGTGCAATTGGCTCCTCTGTCCAGCCTCCAGCAAGCTCCTCTGGTCCTGCTCCTCCTCCACCCCCTGGACCACAACAATCTCCAAATTCAGTAAGGATCTCTGTGAGAGTAGGTACAACGCTGACAGCCAGGCCAGGGTTGTGGTTGATGCTCATGTCAAATTTACACACTTTCTCCAACAAGGAAAGCAACACATGGCAGAGATCAAAAGGCGAGTTTTCCATTCGATTGAATATTGATATTGCAGCTGGGTCTGTTAGGGTTTCGCTGTCAGCCATCTGGGATCCAGGGGCTCTGGGATGTGGGTATGGGGCACTCATGGTTTCTGTGGTGGTGCCGGTGGACGTGAACTGCGAGGCGTCTGATCGATGATGCTGACAGCTTACCTGGATGGTGGAGCCATGTGATCTTCGGCTCCGTGCACTACCTGGGCCAGTTTTGTCTTCAGAGTTGGCTTCTGAATCTGAGGTAGAAACCTGAGACTTGCGAGCATCTTTCACAGAGTATCTCTGCGCTGTCCGCCGGGACCTCCGTGACTTCCAGGTACTGCTGGCAACACGGGATCTCTTCCCAGAGGTCTGCTCATCTGTTGCAGCCTTCAGCCCTGTTCTGAGAGGGATGGCCTTCACCTCCCGGTTCAGGAATACCTCCAGCAGGGACGGCAGGGTGAAATCTGTCAATACATAGAATACATATCTATCATACTTGTTCTAGGTGCATGCAAATCGCAAAAAAGTAAGAAAATCCCACAAAGTGAGAGTATTGTTTTTTTTGTTTTAATATTTAGACAAGCACTTGATCCTGGTGTCTACAGATAAAGGTGACATACTTAAACAAGACCAAAATAAACCTTTTCAACAAAAATATCAATAGATGTGAAATGCTTGTGTGGATAAAATATAGTAACCTTTCAAACTACTATGGCACCCTGTATAAGAAAAAAAAATCTTATACAGGGTTTCCCCAGCAAATCTAAATGGAATGGAATAGAAAGTCTTTTTCTTTATGACCAAGCCATTCAACACCACCTCATTTTTTTTGTTTTTGTACCATTCCTTGGTTGATTTCTTTGAGTCCTTAGAAGCATTATCCTATTAAATGGTCCTACATTGTTTAGACATTCAGACTACAATCTGAGGACTCAGACTGCGCTTTGAGTGCTCAGATTAAGTAGAAAAGTGCCAGTCCTTTTACCATTTACAAATAGCTTACATCATCATCAACAAGTAAGCTTTGATAGTGAAAAATGAAAGTTAAAGCCCTGCCAACAAGCTGCCAAATCCCTGAGGCAGAGGAGCAACCTCAAGCCGTACCATTTTCACCACCATGCTTCACAGTTTGAATGGGGTTATTTTCATCAAAAGCTGTCTTTGGCCTGTGCTCTGCATCCTATCATTACTGTGACCACACAATATTCCAAAAGGTAAGCTCTTTGCCCATATGTTCACTGGCAAGCTGCAGCTTTAATGTTGTTTTTGGATAGAAAAGACTTGTATTGGCCCTGCACCCATGCAAGTTAAAATTGCTTTCTGATTGTAAATACATGCACTTTGTCACCGATAGTTGAAATAGTTACCTGCAGATCCCGAGATAAAATCTGGGAGGGTTCATTGGGCCTTTTATTATTCATTTCTTTTTACGCATCAAGTGATCTTGATCTGAACTTGCTGGAGCCAATCATTGTTATGTGTACTATGACTAAATGGTAAATGGCCTGTATTTATATAGCGCTTTACTAGTCCCTAAGGACCCCAAAGCGCTTTACATATCCAGTCATCCACCCATTCACACACACATTCACACACTGGTGATGGCAAGCTACATTGTAACCACAGCCACCCTGGGGCGCACTGACAGAGGCGAGGCTGCCTGACACTGGCGCCACCGGGCCCTCTGACCACCACCAGTAGGCAACGGGTGAAGTGTCTTGCCCAAGGACACAACGACCGAGGCTGTCCAAGCCGGGGCTCGAACCAGTAACCTTCCGATTACAAGGCGACCTCCCAACTCTTGAGCCACAATCACCCTGACTAACTCGTAGGTATCCCCTCAGGTTTTCTCTTAAAACCTGACTGCGACTGGAGTGATTATACCACAAACTCCCACAGAAAGGAAAAAACCCACCCTAGATCTCACAAACGCTGGATTCCATTTATGTGGATCTGATAGTGTTACATATGTACAGGTGTATTTTGTTGCAAGTGTCTGATATTTATTTACTGATTTAATATAGGCAAATGTTTAATGCAGTCAAGTTGTTACATTTTGGGTTTAAATACACTTGTATTAATTGGTATTGCTTCAAAGAGTACAAAATGTTATCTGTACAAATACCAAAAAGGCAACATTTTTCATGGGACTACCTATAGACAGCTGCTGAGTATACTTGTAGACGTATACTCAGCAGCTGTAAATGTCACATTTTAGTATTTGACACGTAATGTTAGACACCAGCCTGACAAATATTTATTTTTAAATATCAAAAATATTACTTCCTAAGTGTAATGCTCAGCTGCATCTCAGCAGCCGTACCTTGTTTGCTCAAACTCTCAGTAAGCAAGAATTAATTAAAGTAAAAATGTCTAGGGTGCATGTTAGAAAGGATCGGCAGCCCTGTACTAAATGCCAGTGTCATCTGGAGGTCACAGGACTCTGTAATCACTGCTCTTCTCCCATTCTGTGGCTGCTTGTGCTTGCAATACTAACATCATTCACAATGTCGTAAATGGTTAAAATTGATTAATCCGTTGTGAAACAAGTACAGTAGAAAGTTTGTGTTGTGCAAGTACAGCCCTGAGGTAAAAATAAGTAATTCAATAAGGACATTAGAGACGCAATTTAAAGTCAAAACCAATTTCAGTGTCTTCACATACAGTAGTGTGCAAAACTCTTGAGCTTCCCCCCAATTTTTATCGGTTTCCAAGGAGACAAAGTTTTGTAATTTTTTTTAAAGTGGTCTTGACCAGCAGTTCTCCAGAGTTTATGGGCTTTGTGGGCTGTATTTCAGTCAGTGGTGTTAGGGATCTTTTCAAAATAGATTTAATTATCAATTAGGGCTGCCACAAACGATTATTTTGATAGTCGACTAGTCACCGATTATTTTTGTGATTAGTCGACTAATCAGATCATCATCCATTGGACGTACAGCGTACAGCTTATTGCACCAGCAGCATCTGGTCTTATATAACTATCATTAGCTTACAGCTTGAAGTGTTTGTGCTAACTAAAAATAAAGACAAGATGGTAGTTTATTAATTTTTAATGAAATTTGCAGATTGTTTCGGTGAAGTTTAATAAACTCCTTGCTTTCTAAAATATAACAGGACACCGGAGTATATTATCCAGTGTCTCAAACTTCTGATGATCAGCTGTCTGCTTGAAGTTTATTTAGCTGTGCAAAAACTATAACTTTAATCTTAGCCAAACCGATTTACTCAGGAACAAATAAAATACTAAAGAAAGCCAAACAATAACATTTTAAGTTATCTAAGTGACTTATATATCATGTTTAACCTGAGTAGCGAAAGACAGTGGTGGGTTTGAAAACGATTTGCCGGGAGTCCGGTGTTCTCACGGCTCTAGTTAGTCTTGCCCCCGCCTAGCTAACGAGCTAGTGGGTAACAGACGTCTCCGAAAACGTCGGAGAGCTTTTGAAAATATGTGGTGTCTTGATAAACTGAGCAGATATTTGAGGTTTACACAGCTACATTCTCGCCTGAAAATATGTTAAACGTTTATTTTGTGACCCAGAAAGAATAATAGGAGTAAAGTTAAAACTAACTAGCTGCCGCCATTGTTGACAGCTGCGCTATGAATTCTGGGACACAGCTTCTTCTTCTTCGGGGTTTAACGGCAGCTGGCATCCTTGTACATGCAGTGCTGCCATCTTCTGTTTCAGTCCGTTATTACACCCTTAAATCCTACTACTCATTCCTGCGTCCTTTGTGTTCTTACAAAGCTTCAAACGATGCGTCGACTATTAAATTAGTCGTCGACGATTTTAATAGTCGACATAATCGTGACTAGTCGACTAATCGTGGCAGCCCTATTATCAATGCAAAAACTATGGTAATGGCTTCATTTTTCAGCTTGAAAATGATCCCAAACACACTGCCAGAGCAGTAAAAGCATAAGCATGGATAGAAAAACACAGCTGAAGACTATTGGTCAAGGACCTCGACATTATTGAAGGAGTGTGGGATTGTCTTAACAGAGAACAGAATAAAAGGCAGCAAACATCCAAAGAAACTGGAGAACTATTCCTGAAGGCTACTTAAAGAAATTACAAAGAAGCTCAACTAAAGCTGTGCAAAAGAATAAAGGTGAAAACTTTTAATGTTCACTTATATATGTTATTTCCATGTGTGTCTGCACATGTTTCCTTAAATCCTTGCATTCATTTCCCCATTCGCCAATGAAAATATAAAGAAATGAACAATGGGTAAAGACTCTTGCATATTACTGATAAACCCACCAAACCTGATGCTGGAAGACTGCTTGATAGTCTTGATGCATGCTCAATCATCCAGGTAAGTAAATCCCAGAAAGCTGATTGTGTTCATCTGAACGTAGCACTTTCAGTGGGAGAAACGTTTCGTCATTCATTCAAGTGACTTCTTCGGTCTCTTTTCTCCCATAATCAACTTTTTGGGATTGCTTGATAGTAATAATTTTTTAAGAATAATGTAAACGCTAGAACACGAAACAGAGTAACTATAATGGTTAGCTAATTTTATACTTATGAATTGGACACATTTAAAGGAAACTTTTTAGGTAATGTTACATTACACGTCATGTGTGGGCACTGACCTGGGGCTTTTTCCTCCTGCACAGGAATCTTCCAGACCAATGGGAGTAAAGACAGCAGCAGAGTGAGCAGTTCCTCGCGACAGGTCAGCTCCTGAGAGGGCAGCAAAGCACACTGAGTTTACCTAGAAAGCCTCTCTTTGCTTTTCCCTGTGGTCACACTCCAATGTCACACCAAGACACACCCACCACACTTGGTTTGCACTACTTTCAACAGTTAGAATGAATAGATTATTGCCAGACACAATAATCTGCCTTGCATCTAAATGTAACAAACTTAAAAAACTTCCTTCAGCTGGAAATAACGCATTTTTTTTTTTTTATAAGCACTTTTATTGAATTAGTTATTTAATCTCCAATGCAAGTGCGTCGAGGAGCAATGTAGCAGCTACATGACAGACTTACTTCTGAGACCTCGGGGAGCTCATGTCTATCCAGGGGATTCCTCCTCCAGGTGTTAATTAAAAATGATAAACCTACTCTTTCATGTGTGAATTAAACAGCTTTCTGATTTAGCAAAAACATACAGGATGTTTAGTTTATAGCGCACGCCGACTTAGACTGCATTAAAAAAAGAAAAAGTGCAATCCATTTCATTCCAGGATCATTTTGAGCATTTCAAAGTATTATATTCAGCTACTACTTTTTACAAATATGCATCTCCATTTATTGCAAAAGGTACATTTTGGATAATGAAGGGAGAAAATAAGCTGTTCTTCTCTTAACGATTCATAATAGAAGAGTATGAACACAACACCAAACACCTTTGCTGTGGAAATGCCCAAAGGAGAGTAATAATAGCATCCTTGGCAGAGGATGAAGTCCCACTCCTTCTGTGTTTCTAATTGGTGCTTCTCTTAGGTTTTTTCTGGTCCAGGGGTAAGTGAACATTATAGCCACAACTGTTTTCAGTTCTTTTTTGTCTCAAGTGTACTTGTTATTGAAATGTGAATACAGGGTAAGAGATATGGCCAACATGCCTATTTGCCTTGGCTCAAAACATCGGTGCTCCAGCGCAACCTTTGATGGTTCTGTTCTTTAGGACATCTCCAATTAGGGCTGAACGATATATCGCATTTGCGATAATATCGCGACATGATCAAGTGCAATTTTCTAACCGCAAAGGCTGCGATTATACTCTGGACATGTCCAAATTCATGGGCTGCATCCTCCTGAGGCCGCATTTGTAGACCGATTACGTCACAGCGATGCGCCGAAGGCTGTCCAAATTACTACCATATCCCAGAATTCATAGCGCGGCCCAGCCAAACTCCAGTTTCCAGCAATGGCGGCCGCTACTAAGTTTTAAAATTACTCATACTAATCTTTCTGGGTCACAAAATAAACTTTTAACATATTTTCAGGCGAGAAAGTAGTTGTGTAAACATCGAATATCTGCTCGGTTTATCAAGATATCCCATATTTGCAAAAGTGCTTCGACGTTTTCAGAGGCGTCTGCTACCCACCAGCTCGACAGCTAGCCGGGAGCTCGAGGGTTACTGATGCGGCCGAGAACGGCACAACTCCCGGCACATCATTTTCAGATCACCGCGGAGTTTCGCTGCTCGGGTTAAACGTAATATATAAGTCACTTAGACAACCTAAAAATGTTATTGTTGGGCTTTTTTCAGTGTTTTGTTTGTTCGTGAGTAAATCGGTTTGGCTGAGATTAAAGTTATTAGATTAGATAAAATAAAACTTTATTAATCCCCCGGGTGGGTTCCTCCTTGGTTTTCACACAGCTGACTAAACGTCAAACAGAAAACTTATTAAACAGAAGTATGAGACAGTCGAGAATTTACACCAGTGTCTGGTTATATTTTAGATAGCAAGAAGCAGACGGCCGAGTTTATTAAACTCCACCGAGACAGCGGTGACGCTAATCAGAAGGCTAGACCGTCCAATTTCACGCCTTTAAACTTTAAAGGCGTGTTTGTGTGTGTGTTTATACAATTGCTATTATGTTTGCACTTTATGTGTAATGTTACTGACTGCAGAGATCAGTAAGATGTGTGTATTTTTTATTTATTAGTTTTATTTATTTAATATTATTTTTTAATTGAATGACTGTCTAGTAGTTCACAGATGTCGAAAAACTGAGTGTGGTAAAGCCACTGATTTTTTTTATGTATATTTCTGCAATCTGCACATTGTACTGACTTTCATTTTAATGTTTACACCAGGGTTCCTTGTCAGCACTTTATGCTCAGATGTTTGTAAGCTAAAAATAAACTATTGTGTATGTTCAAATATACTGTTGTGATTGAAGAAGTTAAATAAAAATGTCAGTCATCAATTCATGCATCACCTCATGTCATCATAACAGAGGTCTGTCTTCCAGGAAAGAACAGTTTAAAATTAATGTAATATAGTATTGGCCATACTATATGATGTATTGCTTGTCTTTGTTTAATAATACAGAAGACAAAGACCTTAAAAAATAATCGCATATCGCATCGCAATCGCAATATTGGGGCAAAAAATCGCAATTAGATTATTTTCCATAATCGTTCAGCCCTATCTCCAATGGGTGTGTCAACGTTAACTGTTTGCAGACAGAAATGACTCACACCGACATTCAGTAAGTAAATGCAAGTCACATATCCAGTAGTATCTTCACTAGATATTCTGTTAGTATTACTCTGGAATTTTTCAAATACTTTTACTACCATTTATTGATGACTTCTGTAATACATTTTTTTCTAGCTGTAGTATATGTAGTAATCATTTGAAAGGTAAACCATTAAGGTGAAATCAAAGAGCCGACACAAGCCTGACGCTTAACACATCAACACACAACCTTAATTTAAAAGGGAACAAAAAATAATTTAATAAAACCCTCAAATCAATAGGATGTTACATGGTTGACTACAGGACTCCTGTTCTGCTAATGTAAAGACTAATAACACTTCTACTGTTAAAGAGAATTTTACAGAGTAGATCTGAATCATCTAAACCAACAGAGTGAAGGTGACACAGTCTGGGAGGACATAACAACTGTGTGGAATAAACACTACTCAAAATACATTTTCTCACACACTAGGTCTATGATTTAAAACCTGATTTGTTCGAAAAGTTTAAGTTCTTCATAATGTGTCTCTGAAGGCTTTATTCCACTTGGGATGCTGCTGATGCACACAGCTGCACATGGATGCTTTACACTGAAGGCTTGGACAAAAATAGAAAATTTACTTCAAATTAGCTAAAAGATATGAATAACATGAGGCAGTGGGGACACTGACAAACAGTTCTTTTTTTTCAAGAAAACACTTGATATAGACAGGTCATTTTTCCCGAAATCTTTTTCTCACACAAACTATCAAGGGGAAGCGCTCCAGCAGTCATGTGAAAGCTGCAAAAACCAACCATAAATAAACAAATAAACAAATGAAAAATCTCCTAAACTCTTTCTTGACACAAAAAACACTCACAGACCAAATCAATATATAAGAAACACACAGTGCGCTCCAGTGTGAGCTCCAAGGTGAAGTTGAAGACTGGTACACAAGTGTGTAGGCAGAAAAAACCCTGCATTCTGTCATAGCCTGGTGCCAGTTAACAGAGGAAACAAAAACTGTGTCTAAAAGAGGCACATCCTATTTAACAGGAGCACCACAAAAAAGGCCTCAACTTACCCTCATAGACAGTGGGTAGGAAACTTTGGCCTTCATTTATTTCTATGTACTAATATTGTTCAGACCACATCACAAAGAATTTTCCGAGGAATTGTCTTTTATGATCTATTATAAAAATGCACACACACAGTCTAGCTATCTTTGTGAGGACCAAAATCTGCATTCTACTATACTTACCATCACTTGTGAGGACACACAAACGGGTCCTCACAAATTTGATGGTATTTAAAGGCATTTTGAGGCTCAAAATGTGGTTTTAGTGTCAGGGTTACAATTAGGTTATGTTTAGGTTCAGGGTTAGGCATTCATTTTTAATGGTTAGGGTAAGCAGCTAGGGAAAGCATGATGTCAATCAAGGTCCTCACTAAGATAGCTGAATGGGCTTGTGTGTGTGTGTGTGTGTGTGTGTGTGTGTGTGTGTGTGTGTGTGTGTGTGTGTGTGTGTGTGTGTGTGCGCGCGCGTGCGCGCGCGCATTTTTAAGTGCAACTCATATATTCTATAAAGACTTGCATCAATAATTTGCATATAGCAGAAGCAGAAAGACCGTCTCTCAGCAATCATTCATGTCATCAACAGCGTGTGGGCATCGCCAGTTTCCTCTTATGATAAAACCGTCTTGTAAGTTGTGCAAACACCAGAAGCAGATGTATTGTAGGAGCCTAAATTGCCTTTGAACAAACAGAAAATACTGGCTCTGTGGTAGTAAAAGAATTGGCTATAATGCCTGGAAGTCCCCTAATGTGAATAAAGGTTCTAGAAGCATAGAAAAGCAGTCAATTCAATCCAGCGTTATTTATATATCACCACATCACAACAGTAGTCACCTCCAGGCACTTAAAAAAAAGCATAGAGAAAGTTACTGACAACCATCAAACTCCAGGAAATTTTCAAATATACAGCATGCTCAACTAAATCCCATCTTGTTCACTCTTAAAATGTTATCGCGTCTTATAAATGCATAATGGTCATTAAATATCTCCATTCTCTCATTTCTGTCATGTGCTTTAACTATATTGCATCTCTCTACTGCAAAGTCTATCTGCAGTTTCTCCTTGATCAAGAGATTAGATGCTGCAAGAGGCGGCAAGTGAAGAGAAATTTGAATCTGATACGCTGGTGTTGGCAAAGCTGCATAAATGATAAATGTTTGTGGGTTCTCTGTAACTACAGCACAGAAAGGTTAACTTTTTGGGGAATTAAATACATAATGGATTTTTTTTCTATAATCAAAGTCAGGATGGGTGCACTTGACTTCTCCTTACCTGGTCAATGATCGAGTCCAGGGTACTGAGCAGCAGGAAGCCTCGTCCCCTGACCAGGTACTCGCCCAGAGCCACCATGTGACTTTCCTCCTCATCTTCCTCCCGTGCCTCCGATCTCTGGGCTACCGCACTGCAGAGCTGATGCACATCAGTCAAGAACTCCCGTGCCAGTGTGTTACTGGCCCCACTCATGTCTGAGCTACAACAGAAGACAAACATCAAAACACTCATAAATATTTCGGATTGTAGCATTATAATACTGAAAAACTCTGGTTTCCTTCTTCACAAGCATTAGTGGACAAACAGTAAAAATACACCTTGCTATTAGTGTGTTTGTAACTTAACTCGCTCAGACGAACGATAGTAAATTTCTCTCAAGTAAAAGAAAACACATGAATCACGTGAATATCCGATTTTAGCAAAAGCACTCACTTACGTCTAAAAAAGGACAAAAAACACTCCAAAAACAAACAAACAAATAATCCTTTTGCCATAATATGTTGAGATGGCTGTGAAGCTCTAACTAATGAGACAAAACAAGGATGTAATCACATTAGTTCAGCCTTTGTTTTGTAAAACTGCATTCCCTTTACAATCCACTGGTGACGTCAGATCTACGACACAAAACCATGGGATGAATGAAAAACCGCCAAACCCAACCCCCCTGAAACAGCCAGACTATACAAGGCATTGTATAAATGAGCAAAACAAATCAATGCTCCAATTACGCTCATTATGATCAAACATGAAACTGTTGATTCGTACTGATACCAAATCAAACAGGAAACTGTGCTTATTCTACTAAGAAAGCCATTTAGAGCGGCTCCAGGCTTGTATGTGCATGCCTGCTGCAACCACGTGCAGCATAAGCTGTAAACCACACACCTCCTTCAATCACCGTTTCAGAACAATTTCTGTAACACAGCACAACGCGAATTCAAGACACGGCCTCAGGACTGAGACATGATTAATTCCATCAGACAGATCCAATAACTCAGTGTTCACACTTGGATGTTTACATTTCACCTCTAATCCAAACCTGCGTACAATACAATAATCTACACACAGGAGGGCTTGGTTAATAAAATCTTCAACATGTACTTAATTTAAAAGAATAAAAAACACCCATTTCTGACACAAACCTCTGCAACACGCACAGTCCTTCTTATCTTACCAAATGTTACTGGGCCAAATAGTTTCCTTCCAGTCATCTTTTGTGTGCTGAAAGCTTGACTGCAGCTCTGCTGGCTGTATCTGCATACCATCTCACATGACTACTGACTGAATTTTCTGTTCTGCAGCACAAATTCCATTAAATTGGAATTTCAAATGGAAGCTTTCCAGATTCGCAGCAGATCAGCGTATCACATGAAAGCATGTGATGTCACATGGCGATGGGAGTGGCCCTCTGAGCTGATCAGCCTCCAGTGCCCCATACGAGACCTCAACCATCATTCATTGTAACTGCCTTTGTATCCTCCACTACAACAGCTGAGAGGTTTTCTTTAATGCACACAGAGCCCTGCAGAGGATACGCAGAGAAGGTGCCATAAGGGAAACTTTACACACAAAAAAAAAAGATATTTCTCAAACTTTTTGCTGTTTTCATCTTTACAAATTAACCTTGCACGGTGATGAATTTGAAATGCAAATTTTAATTACATTTTTCCCCAACTATTTCTAATTATACTTTTCCAATCAGTAAACACCATTTCCGTAAGATATTAAGTGTAAAAAACATGTTTATTTTTTAATTTATTGCAGTTCCAATATTGGTTCTAATTAAGGCCATGAGGTTTACACAATAAATAAATATTAAAAAATAAAAAAATAGCACTGTCGGAAAGAGGAGTGGGCTGCAGATATTCACTGCCGGCTAGACTCAGAAAAAGATAAGGTCACAAGAAGAAAGTAGATGAAGTGAACTGGCTAAAGAAAATAGAAAAGAGAGCGGCACATTTTAGAAAATCCAGCTGCAACACCTGGTTTTGTGAGCCAGGTCTAAAATTTTGCCTTTGTATAGATCTGCCTCTGCTTACAGAAGCTTTCTAACTGTCTCTGAGGACGCTTAACCTTTCCCAAGAAGCCTTCGCTACATTTGAGGTTGCCCACATTGAGCTGCTTTTATTTTCCCATCCTTTAATTTTCAAACGCTTTCAATAACTTGTAAACAAGTTGGGATTTCAACCTGAAATTCTAGAGACTTCCAGAAGTCTGATGTAATAAAGCGAATTGTGCTTCACTAATAGGTGGCACCACAACCTGAAAGCATTTTTATCTCATAACTGGCTGCATGAATTTGCATGTAATTTGGCTTGCATAATGCAGTTGCAACAAATCTAAATTTTTATAAATCTCAAATTGAACCTTTGGTACATGACTAAATATATCAGCTCGTTGACTAAATTTGCTGAATTTGCCAAAAATTGTTTCACAGTTACCTAATTCAAGCCACTCAATTTGCCAAACAACCTTTGGATCTCACATTTTTCAAACACGTCTTACTGTAATTAGTAGTGTGTGTACACAGCATTTTTCATTTCCCTTAATATTTTAACAAAGTTCAAAGCACAGAATATTTTTTAAAAGAAGTAGATAAATTGGTGTACAGTGTTTCAGAAAAATACTACACCACCACCCAGTGTAAGGTTTACGCCACAGTTCCCCTAAATTAAAAGGTACAGTACTGGTAAAACAGACCATCACCGATACTCCTGTGACATCTCTTTTTCATATTTAGACCGTGAACATTGTCACTGTGATTGGAGGATTAGCGGTACTATGGTCACTAATCTTCCTGTATCATTTCAGAACTTTGTAAAGGCTTACAGTCAAATTTTTCAATTCCTCTCTCAGTTCTAGTTTTGCAACAAAAAAAAAGAAACAACACTTCTACTCACGTTTGCTCAAACAATTTCAAGTAAAAGGAGTTTATTTCAAAATGCAATCCAAGTGTTTTCCTTGAATTTCTTTTTTAAACTATATGTATACTGGATGTTGCCTCTTCAAATAATCCCGACAAACATGCTTTTTTTTTTTTTTTTTTTTTTAAAGGTTTGGCACAACTCTTTGTTCACATGTAAGCATGTAGGCAGTATAGGTATTACTTTAATCTGTGATCATGCTCCTCTAACAATATTACTTATAAACGTGTAAGCGTCTGATGGTTTAAAACAAACCACAGTAACAGCACACAAGTAAAAATCTACAACCTAGTCCAATGTAAGAAGTTGTACAGCATGAGGTCTTGTTTCTACAACATCTGTTAGCCAACTGCTTCATTTTCACATAAAAAAAGCTCTGTTAATTAAGCAAATTAGTGTTCAGTAATTGATCTCACAGAGCAAAACATCAAAACGCCTCAAGCTCGTCTTTACACAAGGACATTATTTTTGGTATTTTAACAATGATTTTTCAGCTGAAGGAACATGTGGATTGCAAATGCTAATGCATCCACTTAATTCTAGGCAGACTGTGTGTGTGTGTGTGTGTGTGTGTGTGTGTGTGTGTGTGTGTGTGTGTGTGTGTGTGTGTGTGTGTGTGTGTGTGTGTGTGTGTGAGACCGACTTACCCACACTCAACAGAATACAAACAAGAGGTACTCGAGGTTCCTAAAGTCCCACAATTTTCCTCATCAGTATGTAAATCTATGCAGTAGGGTACTCCAAACGCCAATGCACCATGATTACATAATTCCTCAAACCTCTACTATAGAGGCAGGACATAAAAGGATATAAATGTGTCATTTCTGCCGTTCTTTTGCCAAAACAGAGAAAAAGAGGACTAAAATAACTGCACTTCCTGCATGTTTGCACTGCATCCAATCTACGACACACTGGTTCCATTGTATTATTGTAGGGCCTTTATGTTAAAATATAAAGCGCCTTGTGGTGACCGCTGTTGTGATTGGGCGCTATATTAATAAAACTGAACTGAATTGAATATATACATTAAGTTGCATGTGGCCTTGTTTATTCTCTTAAATTTGATTGTTTGATTTTGACAACATAGTTTGAGACACAACTATAGTGATTGTATTATTAGCCTACAATAATGCTAATAAATATGTCTTTATGATTCCACTGTTGCACCAGATTTTCCAAAGCTCATTTCATACATAGGCTTTATCCCGGCAAAGTGACACAAATGTCTTATAATGAGGTGTTAAGACACTGACAGAGTGATGAGACCTTACCAGAATTTCAGTGCATCTTTGCTGCTGTGCTTGCAGTGGTGCTGCACGTAGTGGAAGAGACAAAGGAAATTCTCCAGACTCTGAAGGCTGACCTGATAACACACACAGAGACACACAAATGAGACACAAGAGTAGCAACATAAATTAAACCCAGGTTATTATGTACATGTGCTAAAACAAAGAGGACCTGAAAGCATTTTCTTTTAAAGTGACAGCTACTGTAACATTTTTAGGTTTTACAATCATTCGAAATGGTAGCAGAGTCCATTCAATAGTGATGTAAAAGCCTCCAATGTCATTATGTGAGCGTATTGCTCCAATATAGATTTTTCAGGTCAGATAAAGTGCTGGGAGCCAGTATATTTTCTCTCTCCTCTCTAACCTCCTACTATAAAAGCACCGATTTAAAACACATTCAAAGAGAAAAATAAGTTACCAAAATTACAAGTCCTGTAGTTATAATATTTCTGATGCCATTTTGATGAAAATAACCACATTTTCTTTTAGCATCTTTCTAATATAATCTTTGCCCCAACTCCATAAACTTATTAGCAAAGTGAAAAATTAACACTTTGAACAAAAGGTCTGCCCTACTGGAGAGCACTATGAAAGTTCACAATTAACAATATTAGCAATAAAAGTAGTAAGCTTAATAGTACTGAGGCATCTATCAGTGTAGGGAAACAAAGACCATATAATGATGAATCTGTTTTGTCACAGTGCAGCGGTCAGAGCCTGACCGCCAAGCACAAATCTGTCATTAGAGCTGGAAGGCAACAGGAACTTTCTTACCGGTAAGACATGCCATCTGACCACTTTTAACTGCATTACTTTTCTAGGATAGTGTGTTAATACCTTGCCAACAGACGGGTGAACCACTAAGCCAGCATACTGCTGTCTCCTATGCTACACAGGAGCTAGCTTTACGCCTCCGCTAATCTGATACCGCTGACTGGATTCATTCAGGCAACACTGATCCCTGACTGATGCGGCTGCCCCGAGTGTCTGCGTCACAAAGCCAAAGAACAGACACCACATACTACATTACACAACAAGATCTACAAGCTTAGGGTGATCCCTACACTGCTTTTTGGAAGGTATGGTTATTAAATGACAATCCCCACAGCTGGTCCATTAAAAATAATATAAAGATGCATTTAAATCCTTCAAATAAAAGATAAATCACATGCATGGAATATATCAACATAGACCTGAAGGAAAAACCGCGCATTTTGGAAAGAAAAAGCAGAAAATAAGCACACTTGTTTTTGATTTGTCTTCATTTTTGTCACGAGCCCAGTATTAGCCCTTAAATCCCCCAACCCCATCAAAACAACGATAGTTTGAAAAGATCTTTATCTTTGGATAAAAGATTATGTCAAGCACCTTGAACAGATTCATTGCAAAACAGTCTTTTATCATTACACAACTTACAGTACGACATGACAAAACAATAAAGCCAAGTGATGTAAAGCATCACTTTAACAAGTAAACTTGGCGACAGTTAGAGTGAAAGTGTGATTTTCTCACACGCTATGATTGAAACACAACGGGGGAAAAGTTTCACATCGGTTATTCAGGTGCTGAAGTTCTATTACACCTCAGCCTTTGACGCCAAGCATCACGTTTAGCATAAGGACTGAGGCTATTTTCTGGCATCACTGCTCTGCTACCCTACATTTAGGCGAGAAGTCAACTTCCTTCCTGTGTCATAACTGTCAAAAGGAGGTTATTTACTCTGTTAGCTTATGTATGGTATGAAACAGATTTTACATGTGTGTCATATGGTCAAAAGCATGTAGACATTTAAGGCAGGTGTCTTACACTGTGAGGTACCAGATGATGAAGGTGCAAAGTTGACCACACTCACCAGGGTCAGGGAGGGTCAGGGAGGGTGATACTTCAACACCTGAGGCAACAACCCACCTAAGCACTGATGTGATGGGTGGATGGGGGAGGGGTCACTGCACATCAGGGGGCTGGACAACATCATACAGAGCAGACGGGAAAGGGAAGAAAAAGAAATGCATGGAGCATGAGAGAGACAGGAAAGGACAAGGGGGGGAAAAAACATGAGAGTGGACAAGAGCGTAAAGGTGAAAGAAATAAATGCAGCAACAGATGAGAGCAAAGATAAACAGAGGAGGTGACTGGCAGGAGATCAAAGCTTCAAGCTCGCAAAAACTGTTATTAGTTTGATAAATAAGCCCTGAAGCAATGCTGGAGCTGTGCACGCCGTCTATTAAATTAATCTTCCGAAATGAGGATCTAAAATGACTGTGTTTGTCCTCGTGTTATCTTGTGTACCTGTGTTCTGGTTGTATTCCTCATATGGGAAAGGGAAACTGAATGGTTCGAGATAACATCTCCCAGCAAAGGTTTGTTTTTTCCTCCGAGGCTCTAATCCAATATTACAATGCACTCAGCACCAAGCAGCCAGCGTGATTTGATAATGGAGAGACTGCCAATAGCGATTAATGCAGCTTAGAAGGGAAATCAGCAGTTCACAAAGCTCACTGAACACATCTCTGTAAACAAAAGGAAAGTTCTGACCTTTCCTCTGCACCGACTTCTTTATTCGCTCATTTGTCATGTAGACGTGGGCAGGCTATCCAGGTCGGTTGACACTTGCCGCTACAGATTTCCATTACTATCGCTTATTTAAGGTGTTACTTTCTGTTTTATAGCTTGCGACAGTAGAATACATTAACATAATTTAACCACAGGTAACTTTGGTTATGTCGACCTTTCCTTTCATCTTCTCTCGTGGACTGCCACTGCACACGTGTAAGATTAATTTGCTTAAAGTAACACACATTTAAGTAAAAATAACAGATTCAAATCAGACTTCCCTTCTCTACTACATGGGAGGTATACATGATTCCAGCTGAGACTCTGACTTTCCATAATTGCTTTGATACAGTTGCTGTGACTTGTGTCTTTATCCAATTGGTGATCATGGGAGACCTAGTCATGGGAGTGTGATGGGTGAGTCACCCATGCTTGTACAGACTTTTCCTCTCAAGCTCTGCTTGGATAATTGGGCAGTCTACAACTTGGCAGAGGCGCGGAAAGCGATGTGATCCTGTCCTCATGAGAGAGGACGTGTAGCGTTAGTTATGCAATCTTGTTTGTTTTTTTTAGTTTGAGATCTCAGCTGATTTAATTTGACATTTGGGTGATGAGCATCATGAGAAGCCCCTAACGTTACACATTTCCGCTATGAGTCAGAGAGCAGAATCCTTTCACACAAGATCATAAATAACATAATAAAATGCTCCCCCAACCCCGTCCAATAAGACACAGGCAAAATATCAGGTAGCCACAATTTAAAAAAAAGGTAGCATGTTGGTGTTTTTGCTACTCTCAGATCTTCGCTGTCACAAACAGTGACCTTTGTTTGAGCATAGCCACTGTGCAGGAAATGAAAATCTGTTACTGTCTGCTTCATTGTTTTCATGACAGGGAAATAGCACGCAAGCTGGTGTTAAGTCAAAATTACAAACCAAGCAACCTGCTCTGGCCTTTCTCTTCCCCTGTGGCCTGAGACACTGTGTTTTTTGAGGAGGAATCTGACTTAATAACAAGCCACCGGGTGGAAAAAGCTGAGGCATAGCAATGGCTGGGATCTGACTCAACCCCAAACCAGAGAGATGAATAATTCATCCATTCAGCCAGTGGTTTGGAACAGCCCCGGAGACCAGAGCGAGCAGGAGTCAGGCTGAAGCTAAAGGGCAGAACAATGAAAGCAGATGTGAAACAAGTGTATGGTCAGTCAGCAAGCCCAACAAAGCAACTTCACTAAAATTGCGATGATAAACAATGCCAACAGCAGCCTGTCAAAGTGTGATGATCACAAGACAGCACGATCAGATCCGGCATGATCTGTAGCACTTGAATTAAAATTCAGTGGTGAATCACTAAACAGTGAAGTATCGGCAAATCACTGAGGATCAAATGATTTATCTACTGTGTTGACAGATGTTAGAAATGAGTAATCCTAAAACTTCTATTGTTTATTCAGCACTGAAGGACAGAAATGGTGCACTGGAAAAAGCATTTTGTTAGATAAACTTGTTCAACTGCTCATTAAAGTAAATCCTCCAATCACGTCATCAGCTCAGTGAATTCAGGCATGCAGACGTGGTGAAGATGAGCTGCTGGAGATTAAACTGGGCATCAGAATGGGGAAGAAAGGAGATTTCAGTTACTTTGATCACAACATGAGTGTCTGTGCTAGACATGCCCATTTAAATATTTCAGAAACTGCTGAGCTACCGAGATTTTACCACACAACCACAAAAACAGAAAATATCCAGTGAGCAGGAATTCTCTTTGCAAAAAATGCCTCGTTGATTCCCGAAGTCAGAGGAAAACTCCCAGACTGCTTTGAGCTGACAGAAAGGCAACAGCTACTCAAATAACCATTCCTTACAACTGAAGTATGCAGAAGAGCATCTCTTAATGCACAGCACATCAAATCTAGCTGCAGACGGGCTAAAACAGCAGAAGACCACACTGCCATTCCTGTCAGCTAAGAATGGGAAACTGAGGTTATAAAATCCCACAGACTCATCAAAATTTGAAAAACAGTGTCCCAGCTGATGAGTGTCGATTTCTGCTTTTGCATGGTAGTGTTAAAATTTGGCATAAACAGAGCACAAATCCATCCTGTCTTGTATCGACAGCTACATGTGGTCAGTCCATTAGTGTCAACTAGCCATCTTTTAAACACCGCAGTGTTGCTGCTGATCTTTTTCACCACAGTTTACCCATCTTCTGATGGCTGTTTCCAGAAGGATAATGTGCCATGTCACAAAGCTCAAATCACCTAAAACTGGTTTCTTCACAATAGGTTCTTTGAAGTCAAATGGCCTCCATAGTGGAACGGGAGATTTGCATCATGCATGTGCAAACCTACAGCAGCTACGTGATGCCACCACGTTGATATGGACTTAAATCTCAGCAAGTTACACAAAAAATAAAGGTAGTTCTGAAGGTAAAAAGACATCCAATTCAGTATTAACAAGGCATAACAAATAAAGGGCCTATGAAAAAGTAAAATCAAGTTTTTAGGCGTTTCTCTAAATGTAATATTACTGTTACCGGTCTGTTTTGATGGGCTTGCAAAAAAGCTCTGGAGTGTCCTACTTCCATCAGTGACGCTGAAGATGCGTCTACATCTTGACTGAAGTCCACCTCTGCCTAATAAATTAATTCACTGGACCTCAGTGATCTGATTTATTTGTGGGATAAGTCTAAAACAAGAAAAAAGAAAAGACCTTGAAGTGGTCTCTAAATGCATTACATCTTATTGGTCCACGTGATTCTGACACATTAGGTATGACAGGACAACCTCCGAGAAGCTCCCCCACCACCCGAGGTTAGGAATTACTAACACTGAAAGCATAAAGATCGAGAACTCTCCAGCATAAACTTAGTGGTTGTCATTTTTCAGTTACTCACATAAATTTCAAAATCACTAATCTAAATTATGGTAAGAAAGAACTGAACATTCGTTTCTGACTACTATGAAGATGAATGAGATACACCGATAAGAACTTACATTGCACAAATAGATACACACAGTTCAAAAATTACCACCAAATATTCTTTAGTGAATAACTTAGGGTTAAACTAAATATAGCATTGCAGATATATGCCTTATAGACCATTTAGTGTACTTCACCCTAAAATGAAAAGAAAACACTATAATTGGGCAACCGTGGCTCAGGGGGTTGGGAATCGCATCTGTAACCGGAAGGTCGCCGGTTCGATCCCCGGGCTCTCTGTCCTGGTCGTTGTGTCCTTGGGCAAGACACTTTACCCTACTGCCTACTGGTGTTGGCCAGAGGGGCCGATGGCGCGATATGGCAGCCTCGCTTCTGTCAGTCTGCCCCAGGGCAGCTGTGGCTACAACTGTAGCTGCCTCCACCAGTGCATGATTGTGAGAGTGAATGAATAGTGGTATTGTAAAGCGCTTTGGGTGCCTTGAAAAGCGCTATATAAATCTAATTCATTATTTTTCCATTTTTACTGCTACAATTACATTTCCTGTACTGCTATGAGTTCAATCGTTTGCAAGACAAACAGCACAGCATAAGGTCTCAGTTAATACAATCACAGAAATAACATTGACAGCACAGCCTTTAACCAAAATATTCTAAAAATACGAGGATGGCACAGTTTTTTCCCCTCACTGTTCAGTCCTGACAAGCCAAATAACAAACGCTGGGGATGAAAGTAAAGCAGCACTGCCATCTTTACTCTCCTTTTAGTATTCACCACATTTTTGCCTCATGCTTTGCTCGACAAGTTTAATCTTCTTTAGACAAGGTGCTTTACCACAGCATGAATGAGATGCACAGAACAGAACTCGGAGAAGTAATAACAAGTGATGTGGGTGGAATGTGTGGCTGTCCTTATTTAAAACAAATAATTAATAAAAACAATTAAAACAAAACAAACATACCATTTTATCAGCTTTAAACAAAAGTATCTGCTGTCACATATTAATTGACACCTCACAGACAGTGTAATTAACACTACAGCCCATAATTTGTAAACTGCCAAAACCATAACTCACAAGATGTGTTCATCCACCGTGCAGGAAAAGACTGGTTATCCACATTTATGCAAAAAAGCTAAAGCCAAGCGGACCTTACATGAATTCAAGACCAACTGGTTCAGTTAATGGAATTTTAAGTAGTTCAGGAGTCATACAGAGCAAGCAAAGAGATCACTTAGCTGAACCCCCTTTGTGCCAAAAAGCAAGAAAAAGAGAAGTGCTACAAACACCTCACTTTGGTGTTTTGAAACATCCTGTTAGCTCATAATGAAACTTAACTATCAACAGGCAACCTGTTTTCTTGCCTGGCTCCTCGCCAGGCAGCCATTCTGCTAAATGGACTCTGCTCATCAAGATTCAGAGAGACTGGACTGAATGAAAAGTATCCTTTCGGATCCTTCGAAATATCCTCTTTGTAGCAGATCACACTAATTCAGTAGCTTTGGCTCCATTAGAATGAATGCATAGAAAAGCTTAATGTCAGTAATCCTGTTATACTGAAGCTATGATACATGCGCACACCCTTGGTAAATACCACCAATTCAGCACAAGAAGTGGCTGTGGTTATGCCATATTGCTGTCATCTAAATGGTAATATAATGTGCAAACTAGGAGAAACTAAGTGACAAGGGGCAAAAAGAGGCAGCAGTATCAATCCAAACGTTCTACTCTAACCAGTTTTGATTTTTTTTTAGTAACTGCCTATCTCAGCTGTCATAGGGTTTGAGATGGGGTGCACCCTGGACAGGTCACAGTCCCACTGTGAGGCTAAATCCTACAAAGAAGCAAGATATTTGTTGAGTGCATAACTCTGAGACACTAAAAGCTAACACCCACATTAAGAACGCTCAAGTTACCAGTGATAAGTATGCAAATTTCAGTGGCCACATCTAAGGTCGTCCTTGTGGCATTTTAAATAAATAAATAAATAAATAATATAAATCATAGAGAAATTGTATGTCTTTTGTCTTTGCAGCTTCATAAAAATCTGTGATTACGTGGAGCATAAACAAACTCTGCTTTCTCAGAAGAGAGTGACGATCGAGCCACAAGAGGAAACAGAAAGAGGAACACATCGGTCAGGGTTAGCCCACCCAGCACTTATGTTAATGACCACGGTGATTGCGCTGTGAACAAATGATGGAAATACAGGGTGTGAAATTAGTCCTGAAACACCTTAAGAAGAAAAGCAGAGAGAGGCATGAATAAAAGATGATAAAAGTGAGGAGCTGCTGCAACACCGGTATATTTCACACCTTTTTTTGTGCTCTCTTATTGATTGCAGCAGGAGAAGCTGTGTTTTCCCTCCCCTCTTCTCTAGAAGGTGTGATCACAGAAATGGATGCAGAGCAGCACAACAGAGGCTTGCTTCTGTCAACGGTTGGACATTTCCCATGATCGCTTTGTTGTGTTTACCTGTAGACTGACTGCCATGAACAGAAGATGTCACTTTGGGTGAAAAGGATGGAAAGTAGACGCTCTTGCACTGACGGGGTTGGCGGAATGAGCTGCATCTGTGTGCTGCAGGCTCAATCAGGAGGACAAGCTACAGGATCATAACACAGGACAGGACAGCTGTGCTCACCTAACCATCTCTCTACACACAGACTTGCATGGCACTTTGATCACTGGGAAGCTGACAGGTGGAGGAGCGCACACAGTTGTCCCATGAGATTCGTCACAAGTGACAAAAGTTACCAGTAATAGAAAGGCTGAGCCTGCCTGGCACACTCCAAGTGTTGCAACAACTGAGAAAAAGCCAGCACCATTCCTCCTGCTGATATCCTAATGCAGACTAATGTGATTAACAAAGCAATGAAGCATTCTACACCAGCAAAGACATGATGACTATGGAGGAAGGAAGTCATTATTTCCAAGAGAGAATAAACCCTCAAGGCTTTCTAAACACTAATTAGCTTTAAAAATGATAGTAGGTCTGTCTTTAAAAGGACAAATCACACATGATTAATCAAAAGTAATGGGGTACATTATGAGTGAGTGTGCCTCTGTGTGCGCGCGAGTGTGTACTCTTAGATCCGCAGTCTGAACCTAATCCAAGTCTCGTGATCTGGATGCCGTTCATTCCCTGACAGAAAGAGGGGGATGAAAGAGCTGCAGAGATCTGACAGTTTTCAGAACCGCTACCACATATGCACAGGATACAATGAGATAGAAAGCAAAGCACCTTTATGCAGCGCCAACAGTGAATAATCTGTGGTTTACACCTGCCTCCACCTCTGTGCAGTGACTTAATGCTGGGCCTACGCAGGCCTCTGGTGTGCACCAGCCAGATTTCTGGCCACTTAAGTGATATCTGGGGACCGCCAAGGTAAACCAGAGGGTTTAAGGTATATGCAAAAACACATCGGAAGTCATTTTCTTTGATAGTCAGTGACTCTTCCCCTTACCCACTTTTCATATGCACATGTATAATTCTGCACAAAATTCATACTGGAGCATTTTGCCTAAACGTGTTAGTGAACACTGACCTCGGCACAGCGAGGGCAAAAATGAGAAGCAAAGTATTTCTGGATAAGATTACCTTATTCATGAGTTTATCTAGGTTAAAAGCGTTCATATAGCACCTGTCACAGAACAAACTCTTGCTATTCAAGCGTAGAAAGCACACTAACTTCGTATCAACTCAGCCCTTTGAATGAAATCCTGGAGAGAACCGGTTTTGCAACTGTATCGTGATTGAAAACAAATAATTTGTCTCTATCAGAATAAACAAGATACATGGCTGTCTTCAGACCTTTTCCCAAGTACAATGACATCATCTTTTTTAAGGACCTGCTCCTGTAAAAAGTAAGCAGCACCACCACCCAAAGAATGATCTCTGACGTTACACTCCTGCCAGAAGCGCCATACCTGGAGATCGGCTCCTTGCAGTCTACAGTCCATATACTTTTCCCACGCATAGCACAGATCTGTCTCCTGTGGACTGGCCATATCGTCCACACTTCCAGATACAACACCAAGTCTGGTTGAAGAAGTTAGGAATCAGAAAGGTCTCCTCTGGGGTTCTTTCTCAATCCTCCAGGTGGCTGGAAGTGCCCCGGGATAACCCGAACGAAGCCCCAAATCTTCTTCGGAGTCTTTCATAGCATATTCACTGCATCGCTCTGCCACTTTTAAACTGGGCTTCTGCTGAAAAATACAAAGTCTGATGGGTTAGCAAAGCAGAATTAGCTGGCAATGCCGCATTCACTTTTGTCAACAAACGCAGATACACTAACAGTTAAAAACAACAACAAAAAAACCCGCACTTGAACCATAAACTTCGCCCAAGCGAGTTTGACACGCTAGGGCATTACCAAAACAAAACGGACACTAGCCATACAGACAGCTAGCTAGCTAGGTATCTGACAGAACTGCGTGAAGTCTTTAGGCAGCGACACACATCCCATTTCCGGCGACAAATTGTGTTTTCAAAATAAATGCACCCACATTTATATTGCAGTAAAAGAACATCGATAATCCGAATCGCAAATAAACTGAAAATAAAATATCCAATTTGGATGCTTGCTGTATTCAATCAGTATTAAACGGTTAAATTACACTCAAATGTAATTTGTATGTTTATATTTAAAATTTCGTTTCAAGTGTGTTATGGAAATATTCAAATGCAGAGACATCTAGGTTTCATACTGAGATAAAATAAATATATAAATTGCAAGTGGTAACTCTGTAATGTGGCTATTCCCCTCCTCGGAACTGGGCTTTACTTAAAATACATACTTTACATCGCACGAACGAGTTAGATATATTTTGAAAGTTCATCTCCGTTAGCGTGTTTATAGTTGTGGCTAGCTTGACCGAAAAAGAAACAACCCAGCAGCTTCGGTAACTTTAAAAAAATGTCCAAATAAATGCCATATTCTCCGGAGATACGCATTACCGACTGACTTTATGAGCGTTTTTTAACGAATAAAGTAGCTATTCCGGAGTTCTTGGCTCTTTAGCCAGCAGCCGTGACGTTAGCGGCTCTGCTGATTGTTGCATCGCACCGTCCTGTGTACGGCAGCTGTCAAAACTGTATCACAGAGCGACCAACACATCTTCAAGAACATCCAAAACAAGCAGGTGCTATGGGTATAGCCACGTATCTCTTACATGTATGATATTTACCTGTAATAAGAAGAATTAATTTTATGACATACCTTCGTTTTCCCCCAAATTAACCCAGCTAAAGCTAGCATCCATCCAGCACTAAAGATATTGGGTCGTTAAGCCCTCAGCTCTGACTGCAAGACAACTCCCTCTACAATACAGCCCATTTAGTTGGCTGCGAAGAACCTCCTAGAATCCAAAGAGAAGTCATGGCAAATGTTTTGTAATAACACCCAAACAGGTACACTAATTTCGCGATTTATTTCCTTGGAAACTATTAATATGATCTAAGACTTAATATGGCTGTGCGTAATGCATAATGCATGTTTAGCCCTTGAAAGCCAAATAGTTAGCTTAAGTTTTCTATGCGCTGATCAGCTTTTTTCCTCAAAGACTTGTCTGAGGGTGCAAATGACCATTTTGTTATTAAGCGCTAACGGTCTGTGGAGTGCCCACTGACTGCTGTTCTGCTCCCAATTGGATAACACGCAAATCATTTTCCAATCAATCAAAGCTTTTAGCCCAGGGAATGGTGGTGCGTTTGGGGAAGCTCTGTAGATGGCAGAACAGACTGGCAAGCTAATTCATTTTTTCCCCTAAAGTGTAATTTGCTTGTTTGTGCATATCAAAGTGAGAAGCCGCCACACTCGAGACAATTGTCTAAAAATCCCGGCGTTAGGTTATCTTTCTTGCAGATTAGGGTTATTACGAGTATGAAAATGTAGTTGAACTACTTATAAAGTTAAACGAATCGACTGAGGTAATTTTTGCGTAATGACGAATGATTGATGTGTTTAGTGAAAAAAAAGAACAAGGATTTGCTGCTTTTATTTATTTTATGGTGACATTACTGTGGGCTTCAGGACACTGAATTCCCCCCCCTTATTCATACATTTTAATGGACAGCTGGTAATCAGTGAAGCAAGACAAGCACATCTGTCACAGTTATGAAAAACAGAATTAGCTACTTGGTTCTGGTCACAATCTCCCCTGCTGTTCCTTACCCGTGGCTTGACAGATGGCCAGTAGAGGTTGGCGGACTGAACCAATAGTATCGATTCCAACGCTGGTATTGGTATCAGATCAATAGTAGCACGATAGAATCGATACTTTTTTTTCTATCAAACATGCACTTTGAAAAATATCTGAACCTTTTTGATCGTCAGGTCTTTTTTAATTTATAGTAAATAACACACACACACACACACACACACACACACACACACACACACACACACACACACACACACACACACACACACACACACACACACACAGCCTCAGATTCAAAATATATGAAAAGCTGAAAGGTGTGTTTGTTGTGTTAAAGTATTGTGGAAAGTAAAAGACCACAGTGATTCCATGATCATTAAAATGTATTCAGAATTTGCAAAGTGATGATGATTTCTCTAATAAATCCTGACACAATGATCTCCCCAACTTAAGCTGTCTTTATAGATTAAAAGTATCAGCATATTTAAAATACTGTCTCAATATTTACTTTGTGTCTGATCAATACCAAATTTTGCAGTCTTGCACAGGACTAATGGTCAGACTTTTTTATTGTTAGACAATGACAGTCACTGATAATTTGGATAGAAAAGGACAGAATTTTATTTTGTTTTCCAGTTATGGTCATAGCATTGTTTTGTGAGATCGAAATGACGATTTGTCTCAGAGTCATATCAAGATATACCCCTAAGGCGTTGATGTGAATGGGACAAGTCACTGGAGAGAGACAGTAACGACTGCTGCGACTCGAAGCAGGTTTTCAATCAGGTTTCAAGTCTTTATGATAAAAATATTCCGGGTTTATTAAAAGCCCCCTTAATGCACCACTGACGTACGTGTCTCCCCCCTCCAGCACACAGACTGCGTGGGTGGCAGCTTTTCTTGATCCTTTTTGAGAAAGAAGAAGCATCATCCAAGCAGACGCAAAAAATAAGTCATGTGACAAGAAACACACACACACACACACACACACACACACACACACACACACACACACACACACACACACACACACACACACACAGCTTGTTAAAAATAAGCCTGTTGCAAGAAATGGTGTATAATGGCACCTGTGTATAAGTCATCTGCGATAAAAGTCGCGCAGAAATTGTTTAAGAATAAACATTTATTACATTTTCATACATATAAATCTGCAAGACAAGTTATTTATTCAACCATGGCAGGTACTGTATATCACAAGGCATCCCCTTTTTGAGGTTATACAATGGCGACACCTACCGCAACAGCACCAGATATGAATATTTGTAATTCACTTACCTAACACAAGGTGTCGCTGTAAAGCAACAAACTCGGGAGCCCACGGTGTCAGAAAAATTTTTATTCCCTCACATTTCTGCTCAGCATCTAGACTCATCCCACCAGCTTCCCCCCCTACCCTGTTCCACAATAACACTTCCATGAGAAAAAGCCCAGGTTCAGTGTGCAGTAGTGCATGAGATGATGTCATTTACCGCTCTGATAAAGTTCACATTAGAATTACGCATTCCTTCGAGCTTCATTCTCAGTTTTTGTGGACTCAGGAAAAAGGTCACCATGGTAGTGCTTCTACTTACAGTTCATTGTGATTTTATAAATGGGAAATGTAACACACACACACAAAAAATGTAGGTAACAATAACAGTGAGCAGTAGAAAAAAAAAAGGCACAGTAAGTTCACCTCTGCTTTTCAGAGGCGGTTCTGGTTCTGCAGCAGTTCGAATTTAGTCATGCTGAGGGGCTCCGGATTTAAAACTTGTCCACTCCGGGAGCGCTGGATGTCTCCTTTCAGTACTCTCTCTCGACGCAGCCCACTTGAGCCGCGTTGTCGGGACACTTGCAGGAACGGCCGTTTGGTGTTGCTAAACACAGGTGGGAGCAGCCACCGTTGTTTCCAGAACAGTAGTTTTGTCCTGACAGACGGAGGGGACAAAGGAAACATTTTACAGCAGGCATCGGTGGGAAATAGCCTTTTCACTGCTTGTTATTAATGCACTAAAAACATCCAAAGGAAGCACGCAGCAATCTCCAGATGTTGGAGGCCCCTTTCCCCTGACTCTGCATTCCCTGGCTTTAGCCTTATCTATAAGAGAGGCTGTTGCCTGGTGCCATTAGTCATTCCTTTGCTTGATAATAAATACAAGCTGGAAGAATTCCCCCAGTTGCTTAAAGATTAAGAACTGTACTCGTGTTTTTTTGTTTGTTTGTTTGTTTTGTTTGCAAAGTGCTCTAAAGGATTCTTTAGAGAGCCTGCAGAGGTCACAACTAGGTCAGCCTGGTCCCAAAAAGGAAAAGGAACGCATAATAAGGTTGGCCTCAAAGGTAGCCCCCAAATATACAAGGGTCAAGCAGTTTCTGCATGCGGCTTTAAAGTGGAGCTGAACATCAGGGTTAGATACCGTGCAAAGATTCGCTTCGAGCATGTGAAGAGGGGGAATTGAAGGGGAATGTGCCATCACAACTTCCTACCTGCAGGACACTGGGCATAGGCTGTGGCGATCCCGTATAACCTGGTCCGCTTCTGAGGCTGGAACTCATCTGACTCCCTGCTGGCATAGCGGTCCACTGCAATCACAGCATCCCTGTTGCAAACACAGTCAGCACAGGAGTTCAGAAATCCAGGACTATCTGAGCTTGCGCAATCATCCGTCCGGCCTCCTTATGTTTCCTACAAAGTCTGTCGAGACTGAGTAAGGCCAAAGAGGGGGATGAGGGTAGGTTTCTTAGCCACAACATGACATAGTTTGTGGTAAACTGTTTAAGTGTGCACCACCCACACCACCTCCTCTCAACCTTTCTGCGGCCCTGGCGAGATCACAGGGAGGCCCTGTGGAGGTCACTCGCAGACGTCTGGGGCTGAGAAATTGCAAGCAGCTGTCACTTTTCAGGACTCCTCCTCACCTCATGTGCACACTAACACACACACATACTCACACATGCACACACACACACAAAGCCCTCCCCTTTTTTTTCTGCAGTCGCTCAGGAATAAATAACTTACAGAGCCGGACACATGTGGAGGAAGCTCCACAATTTCGAGTGTGGGAGCGTCTGAGCCCTGCCACAGAGAATGTAAAGGGGGTTGAGTGTGGGCAGCTTTTTGACCTTTAACCTTCCCTCTCTTTCCTCTGCCTTGACACATTGAATCACAGGTAAAAGTAAAAACCCTGTGTCTTCGGTGCTACAACACCAGTGGGTCTCATTTATAAACAAACTCCAGCTGCAAGAAATATTATTATTATTTTTTTTTTTTCATGATTTAAAAAGGCAGAGTTTGAAAAAACATTCTTAAAATAAAAATCAAACCTTCGCCAGTCGGTGTAATAGATGTTTTTCCCGAAAGCTGTCATTCCAAAAGGATACTGGATCCTCTCCAAAACCGTACTGCGACTACCCCGACCTGGATCCATGCACTCCATTTTTTGCGTGCCTGCAGGCAAGAGACTGTAATTAGTGCTGCTTGCACACAGCAGACACCGTTTCACAGATGAGTCATCCGTCTGAAATCTACCTGCGTCTGCCCAGCAAAGCTGTGAGCTGTGAGGGTCGTAAGTCAAGCCGTTTGGCAGGCCTAGATTGTCTCTAACCAGCACCCGTCTGTTGGATCCATCCATGTAAGATGTCTCAATCTTGGGGGCTTTACGGTTCCAGTCAGCCCAGTATAGGTTACTGTTGGAGGACAGGTGAAGAGTGAGTCTGCTGTGATGTTCAGCAACACTGAATATCAATCTGTTTGTGAATGTTACCTGCTCTTTTAAGTAAATGAGCATCGCAGATTTTCACCGAGAGTGCTGTTTAACTCAAACTATGTTCAATAAACAGGCTGTTAAATCGTAACGCACCCGTTGGAAGGGTCAGCGATGATGGCTCGTGGGTTGACGAGGTCGGTGTTTATGAGGACACGTCGGTTAGACCCGTCCAGAGACGCCACCTCGATGTGATCCTTAGCGGAATCCGTCCAGAACATTGTTCGACCCAAGTGGTCGATCGCAATCCCTTCTGGGCTTTCCAAACCTGTTAAAACAGTGCATTTTTTCTGTTTTTTTTAACCTCCTCTTTCAAAATGTAGGGGAACCAGTAGCGTGAAGAAAACACTACCTGAACTAATGACAGAAGTGGGCTCTCCCCCCTCGATGTTGGCCTTGCTGATGGAGGGAGACGTGATTTCTGTCCAGTACACCATTTTCTCCACACAGTCGTAGGCTACACCAATGATGACCTTCTCCTGTGGAGCCAAGGAGGGTGTGAGCAAACAACAAACCTTTGAAGTGCAGTTTTCGTCACACAACAACGGTCCAGAACGTGGAGCAGATGTGCTTTTTGGATGGTATCGTTGAGACTTTAAATCCAAACAAACTGAGTCACACAGTGAGGAGCTCAAGCAGCTCAAATCAGTGCAACAAGAAAAGCAGACTGCAACTGTAAAGTTGTCTGACTGATGTTAGCAATTAGCTTGAATGTCACCATGTGCCCCCAGTAAAGTGCAAGCTTTGGATGCGAGAAGCAGATGGGAAAAATCCCAGAGCTGAAGAAAGTTTTAGGACAACAGAGCGCAGTTATTTGTGACTGTTTTCTCATATATTATTTAAATTAAGTAAACAATCCTGACAGGAAATTGTGGCTTTAACTTAAAAATAAGAATAAAACTGCTGCAAAAGCCATATAAAAATTTATGAAATAACTCCTCTCTTAAAGATGAACTTACGGGCAGGTGGAGGACGGGCTTGGCATCGTTCTTTTTCATGTCGTAACCCCCCAGAGGAACGTGCTCTATCCTGCCGCTCTGGGCAAACAGCAGGTGTGTTCCTGGGGTCAGGGCGTCCACATCGGGCCGTGGCCGGGGTCCGACGGGCGGCAGCCCAGTATTGTGGTCGATACCTAATTGAGACGCACACAAATCAGTTCATCAAAACTCCCGAAGTGTTTGTGCTTCCATAGTTTTTGTTTAATGCCACTGTGAGTGACACTGTCACCTCTTTCTGTGATTTACTCACACATTGGTCTGCTGCCAGGCCCGGTGCGAGTCCCCGAGATCTCCTGTCCATTTTGGTCCACGCACCAGCAATGTCCCGTGCTTCCATGGCACTGCATGGGCTCATATTGACCGTTGTTATCACACGTGGGGATGTAAGCGCCAATCGGAGGCTGCGGCCCCCGTGGGCCAGACACACCCAGGACGTTCTCTCTGTGAACCTCACATCGTGTTTTTGGCCTCCCTGAAGAAAAATATGAAAAGAAAGACTCGAAAATTAACAAATACAGCCTGCAACAAACTCCCCGAACTTGTTTCTTTTATCTTTTTGGAGTCTTCTAATTTAAATTTCAGCTACACATAAAATTCACATCCTTCACAAGGCATGACAAATTCCTCGCGCTTTCCAGAAGGGAATGAGAAACAGATTCCAGCTGGCACCAATATACTCTGGCGAGGAATTCATTTTCCAAACACCCCCTCCGGCCTAAACGGCTACAAGGCTGTGAATGAAAATGACCCATTTTGCGAAACAACATCAAACAAAAAACTATTACTCGGCTGTCTGAACTCCAGTGAAGGACCTCCATAACAAACATGTAACTACACAGGCTTTATTTTCAACCCCCAGAATGAATGTGCAGCCAAGCCAGCTAACAAATGTTTAAAGCAGTGCAATTCAGAGAGTTCACCTACCAGGAAGGCACTGGAAACCGTCGCCGCTGTAACCTGGCCTGCACTGGCAGGTAAAGGATCCCTCTGTGTTGTAACACACGGCGTCTGAGTGACACCTGCTTTGCTGACACTCGTCTATGTCTTCAGGCAGATGGATGAGATGATGGTGAGATGGATGGATGGAGGATGAGAGAGCAGAAAAAAATCAAATATGAACATTTTCTGTGTCATTTTATGAGTGGAGATCCATGCAGAAGAGCTTGGGTGAACCTTTGACTTAAACTTTCCTCAAATAGCAGAAAATCAAGCAAAAATGTGGAAAGAATGGAAGGACCCAGACCAGAGAAACCCCTCCAAAAACCCTACACCCAGACCCGGGACCTCTACACATGAAATTCCCATCTGCTTTTAATGTTTCACTCTTCGGTCTCTGTTGGTGTATTATGCAACCAACCTGACCGCCCACAGTCCCGAGCAGATGGTGTAACAATTCAAATAATTCCTAAGGATGCATTTGGTGAATCAAGTGATTTTGGCCACACTGAACGTAGTCCTTACTTTCAGCAGATTTTTCTTCATGTCCCTCGTTTTTGACCGGTCACACTTAAAGCTGCTTTGATCTTAAGTGCGCCGGACCAGTGAAATTACATGACAAATGTGTAAAATCATTGCCCAGACTGTCCTGTAGTTATAAAATTCAAAGTTTCATTCAGAAAACAAAGCCGTTTTCTGTGAACTCACTGTAAAAAAACAAAACCATAAATTTCTGTGGTAGATAGTAAAAAAAAAACCCAGGAAATTTCCATCATGTAATTGTGTATCTATAGATGACTTTGCTGTAGTATAAAGCGGGGTGGGGGGAATCTTTATCAATAGGAAAAGGTGTAAAACTTAAACAAATATAAATAAAGTGAAGTTATAGTGAGTAAAGTTAAAACTGTGTTTCTAAAACTCCGGGGTGGAGTTTTTGCTGGGCCGATTCTGGCCCCTGGGCCTTATGTTTCACACCCCTGCTTTAGAAGCTCCTACTATTTAATTTAATTGTTTAATTTTATTTCATAAATGGAAGGAACAGGGAAAACTGCAAATCCTTACATGCAGCCAACAAACTTTAAGCCTTTTTTTGTCAGTAAAATTACCTAAAAACTCATTTAATAATAGAAAACACGTAACACTGCTTATTGCAGGTTGGTGAACTATGCAAAAAAGAAAACCCACAAACAAACAAACAATGAAAAAAATTCTGAGAGCATTATGTTTGTCTGCAGTACCTTGGCAGCTTCTACCGTCTCCTGTGAACCCTTGTAGGCAGGTGCAGACGTAGGACGAGCCTCCGGCGTAGCTGCACTGAGCATGGGGTGAGCAGGTATGGGTGCCTGCCTCACAGTGGTCCACGGGTCGATCAACCTCTGAGGAGAAGCAGAACAAGTTCTGGGAAATGCTATCAGCGTGAGAAAAATAATGTGTTGACTGGTTTTGGATAGAGCCGCTTAAGTTGGGGAACAGGGTGAAAAATATGGCGTGAAATTAAGACGAATGAATATACTTTAATATTTATTTAACTGAAATTCAAGTTGGATCCTTTTGGGGCATGCCAGAAAATACTTTACAGCCACCGCGCTGAGCAAATCTAATTTGCTGCTGCTGCTACACGTGTTAATAATCACCACAGACTTTTTCATACAATAATGAATTTTATTACAGGTTATGTTTGCACCTCTACCTCCTTAGAACCAGGTAGGGTTTGCCTGATATGGAATAGCACTTTACAGCACACAAAAGCCACTTACTAATGCAGGTTCTCTGGTCACTACCGAACTGATACCCCTCTTCGCACTCGCAGCGGAAGGTCCCGGGCTGGTTGTTGCAGATAGCGTTAGGGCCGCAGCGTTGAGGATCCTCTCTGCACTCATCGTTGTCTGATAAAAAAAGAAAAAGAAAGAAAAGAGTAGTGATGAGATGCTAAACTGATAACATTTTTTTTTCGTCTGTCTACTGTCTTTTGCTTATCTAATTCAGAGTCACAGAAGAGGCTGGAGCGTATCCCAGCTGTCATAGGATGAGAGGCGGGGTACATCCTGGACAGATCGCCTCTCTGTCCAAGTGCCTTTTTCCTGTTTTTATGTATGTAAAATCCTGGGAAACTTTACGTGTGACGTTGAGTCGTGTAAACAAAATGACTTGATTTAAATAGTCTTGGACTGGGTCAGAGTTTGAGAAGTCTGGTTTGCCAGATAAGTTTTTCATTATCAAATGTTTTCGGATCAAAGAAAAGAGCCTGATTAGATTTATAATAATACTTTTATGATAGCATCTGTCTGAAATTCTTCCTTCCTCTTCCTGTTTGGTCTCTAATGCAAAAGATTCGGTTGTATAGAGGTTGAAATAGCTCTGTTAACCTGGTCTCTGAGTCGGAAATGCTTTGTTTATCCTATGGGACTCCCCCTGCTAATTGTATGATTGTGCCGTTCCCTAGTCAGGAAGGAAGGCTTTAGAAAATCTGGGTTGATTTTAATGATGAGTTTGAAAGATATGGAAACAGTTAGATTTTTTCCAAAAGCAGAAAATAAACTCTAACTGCTCTTTGTTACACGATTAAATATGCAGTTCTTACCATAACATGCGCGTCCATCGCCGCTGAAACCAGCAGCACATTGGCAAGTGAACGTTGCTCCCTCTCCGACTTTGCAAACAGCATTCGTGTCACATCCGTGTCTTCCGGTTAAGCATGGGTTCTGCTCCGGCTGCCCTCCTGAAAAGGAAAGGTGAATTTTATTTCTAAACAGGTTTTGTTTTGGGTTTTTGAAGCAAAACATACCTATTTTTACCATTTAACAATAGCAACAAAAAGCCTGTCTGGCAAAAATAATCTCTCTGTCAGGACGTTGTTCCTGAGGAAGGAAGTGAGCTCAAACCAAAGGCAGGAAAACGAATACGTCTTCTCACCATTGATGTCCCCGATCTTGCTGGTCAGGGCGAACCGGATGAGTTGTTGTGCAGGATCGTAAATGGCAAAAATGTGGTCCACGCTTAGCATCTGTGTAGGTTTCATGTCTCTCAAAGTCTCGCTATGATAGCAGCCGTTGAAGGAGATTGTCTCACGCCACTGATATCTCCTGGTTTCCCTGGATCCATCCTGCAGAGTCACTACGTAGTCCCGAGTGGACGACGAGGTGATCACTGAAAGGCAAGATGGACACGTTAGAAACGCTCACCTTTTTTCACTTCTTTTATGTCTCGCTCAAAATCAGAAAAGGTGGTGAAATATTGTTTCTCTGTTCAAGTCATGTCTCACAGTTGTTGTTGTACTGGTAGATCTCAGAATACGGGTCGAGCTTTATGGTGGAGCCAAGAGGCACCTCGGCCACCCGGCCCTCCAGGTTGGTGCTCACAATCAGGTGGTCGTGCTCATCGATGCCTTTAAACTCTTGCCTGATGTTCAGCTTTTCATTCCCTGGCATAAAGGTCACCTCAGCCTGCCGAGTGAACTCCCCCCCTGTGGAGGCCAGAGAGGAGGATGTTAACTCTAATACTGGCCCGGGATGAACTTTGTCTCGTGGCCTTCTGTTATAGCTGAGGTAATGCGAGTGGAATTCAGGGAGACAGTGCAGAAGACTGCAGCTGTATGCAAGCTGTGTTTGCAGCAGCGCAAACAGCTTGTTTACAGAAATTTATGCTTCCCACTAGTTTTTTTTTAAACCCTGTAAAAACTACAAGGCAAGCTACTGAATATCACATCATGAGATATCTTCATTGCAGCGTTGTTCTCACTCACCGATGATGCTGAAGCCGTTCTTGAAGCCTGGGTGCTCCAGAGCAAACGCCCACCCAATCACACCGCTAATTGACACCAGGGGCTCCAGCGAGGGCCCAACAGTCTCCGGGAGGTCACTGATGGCGACGTAGGCTCGACCCTCATTCGCAACAATGTAAGAATGGAGGTCGATGTTGGCGAACTCCACCGGAGAAGGAGACCTGCCCACAAACACTCTTCCGTGTACTTTGCCGTTCACCCTCTGTGGCTTTCCTGCAAAATCCCCCAAAGAAAACAAAACAAAAACACAGCCACCCCACTGAAGTTACTCACCGAGACGTGCAAACCCACTTCCCTTAAAATGAATTTCATCCAAGAACAGCTAAGATTTCTTCTAATGTTTCCACATCAACTAGCTAATAAAAAACGTCATATTTAAACGCTTTTCTGCGTGTACCTTCTGCCACACACTGTATCCCGTTGCCATAGAAGCCAGAGATGCAATGGCAGCAGTATCCGTTGGCATAGTCCCTGCATTCACCAAACTTGGAGCATTTATTTCTGTTGTTTGCACAGCTGCCAAGGTTGTACGAGAACACTGAAAACATGGGGAACGGTAAGAATACCATGACTGGAACAGCTGATAAGACAAGTACAATAAACATTTATATACGACATGCTCTCACTCTCAAAATACACTGTGATAGACAGCATGGCTCAGGAAGCAGAGCTGCAGACAAGCTTGCTACCATCAGCGAGTGTGGGTGAACGGCTCACTAAAAAGCACTCGTTGGATTAAAACATCATAAACTCACCATCTACATTTATAATTGGATCATCCACCTCCACCACCTCCGGGTTCTGTGGTTGGAACTGAACTGGGTGGACTTCAGTCTGTTCCTGCAGATAAGGAGGGTAGGCTACCACCGGTCTGTCAGGGTACAACGGCCTCCTTGCAGCGCTGGACTCCTCATAAGCGTCAACATCTTCTTGTGGTGGAGCCTCAGTGGGCAGCTCAGGGACCTCACCTGGAGCCACGTTGCTAAAAAAGGGAGAAGTCCCAATCTCGTACACCCATACACCCCTCAGGCCAGAGTTCGTCTCCCTGTGGGGGGAAAAGTTTAGATTCTGGGCAGAAAACATGTCTTCAAGAACCGTCATTGTTACCGTCTGACTTACTCTGCTAAAGCTCTAACGGACTGCTCGTCATCAGTGGTGGTGCGGTAGTATGGTCCCTTGATGGAACTGAAGAAACCCCGGACTAAACCCTTACTGAAACCAGCATGCATGATTACATTAGTGTCTCCCACAAGCATGGAGGAAAACTTTATCCCATCCCTTGGATAGAGGACAATAGCGTATGACGTGGTCTCCAGAGATGCAATAACCAGCTGGAAGGTGTTTCTCTGAGAAACAAAACATTATAGACTCTGTCAGTGATCACATCCACTTTAGATTACTTGAATAACTATTTGACACTCACCTTCTTGATGCCGCTGTCTCCTCTGCTCTCAAGTCCATGGGTGGTGACATCAACCCAGGTGACCACCACAGCATGGGTGGGATTGATTTCGTCATCTTCAGGGAAAGCCCTGTTGATGTGCTCAGCAGCGCGGCGTAGAATATCAGGACTGGAGTCCTCTCGGAAGAAAACTTTCCCCACACCATCGCTCGTGTGCAGGTCTCCTTGCAGAGCTGCAATCATGCCAAATTTTGGGGGCATTTTGCCAAGATACGTCAGCTCGCTTTCTGGCTCTTTTGTGGCGACGAACCCATTGGTATTAATCTGAAACGAAAAGCTAAAATCATTAATCCAGAAGACAGAAACTGAAATGAAATCCCTGCGATGTTGTACACAGTTTTATTCTTGACACAACTTGAACTGTTTCACAGGGGATACAATCTGACCCACTTTGATCTTCATTGCAGTAATGATTTGAGTCAGCAGCTATGTCCCACTACTGTGCTAATGAACAAACAAGATGCTATTTAACGCAGTCTTTACACACTTGCAGTGGGAACACATGCAAGGCTCGTAAAAAAGAAAGAAAAAAGCGCTCGTGTGAAGAAAACATGCCCAGACACACACTGGACATGGGGGCTCCTTCACTTCCTGACCAAAGGAAAAAACAAAAGGTTTCCTGTCCTTGCCCCCGATGAGTAGCCCCAGAGAGCCTAAAGATTGCGCACTAAATGTCATTACAGAAACTTCCTGCCAAAATGGAGGGTAGATCTGGGAAAATGATCAGTGATCCTATTTACAGAGGTGCTGCAGATAGAGAGCTCTAAGGTTAGTGGTTAACATGTAAGTGCTCAGTAAAAAATGGATCATACTCATGAAGGGTGAGAAGAATCATCCCCCCCACCCCAGGGCAGAGACAGTTCAGGGCAGACCGTCTCAGAGATGAAAACAAAACTCTTGAGGGCATCTTGACTGCAGCGCAGAAATATGTTTGTGGTGGGTAATGGAAGGTTAACCTGGAGGCAGTCAGCAGACTAATTGGTGAACGCTGCATTCATGTGTTTCATTTAAGCTTCAGACTCATGTGTTAATCACGTTAATCATTGTCTCTGCACGATCTCCTTAAATGGAGATCGTGCAGAGACAGCCTCCACTGGGTTGAGACTGGACAGGCTACTGTGGAATGAATGGCAAGCTTTACTAAAGAAGAAACTTTCATTTTAAGAGCTTGAATGCTTGGTAGAAACATCTTTATGCATAAAACATCAGCAAAGCTTTGACGAATGCATCTGTTAGTGTAATCATTGCGTCATGGCACAGTTTACTCATGCAGCACTGAAACAGAGATGTAGCACTTTTCTTTGAAACCAGAACTGCGGGAATAAAGGGCTGTTTGTCCGTTCCACACAATGGTGCGGCTTTTAAAAACACTACAGGCCAACAGTTAATATTCTAGCAAATCATACAGTTTTACATGATTTACTGCATTTATTCCAGAAACGAACCTCCCAGTGACCACTCTGTAAAGTTCTCTGTCTCATCACTGGGTGTTTTTAGGATGGATTGCAAAATAAGGTTTGGTATTTGGTATCGGCAGTAAAATGATAACCTCGAGGGAAACAAAGAAATGCCTGGGCACATGCTTTCGACATGATACAGTCGCATCTGCATATAAGAAATCCAGTATTTACAAATACTCCACAGACAAGAAAAAAGTCATACGCTGCTGGAACTCCGTTGTCCAACTTCCAGGAACTGTTTAAATTCACTCCATTTCTGGCTAACGCGCAATTGCGCAAGAACTACGGACGTTTGATGACCAGTAAAGCCAACGCAAGTGCATTAATGTTAATAATAATAATCATCAAAATGTTAAGAATTAACTTACAAAGATGCTGAGGAAAGTGCCATCATAAAACAACACCGGTTTGCTCAGATCCAGTCGGTACGTCTGATCATTCCCTGGCTCCAGTAACTGGTCTCTTGCGCTCGGACCAAAAGGAAAAAGCTCGTCTCGACTTATGCTCTTTACCGAGACCACAAATCCGAGAAAACTCAGACAAGCAATCCAGCCTTTCTCCTTCCAACCCATGGTCCGTCTTTCAGAGGGAGCTAAGCAGTCCTGCGTTAAAGGCGCGAGTGATACATCCAACCCAGTAGTTGTAGAAAGAGTTGTGGGCGGTCACTAACTCACAGAGGAGTTTCAGTGAGAGGTAGCCCAAACTTTGCTTTCATTAATGTTCCTGAAACAAATGGTATGGTGCTGTTGTTGTTGTTTTCTTTTTATAATGGCATGCACTTTGACTGAGTCAAATTAAACTCTGAGAAGAGCTAAGGTCATTTGCAGATCCTTTATTTAAAATTCTTCAAACGGATTATTGCAGTGTTGCCAATACAGTAGAAAACAGACAGCTATGTGCAGATTATAAGTGGTTTTAATAGAAGGGCCACTGTCTCTGGAGGGACAACACTGAAGCTGTATTTGCAGGTTTGGACATAGGCCAGCAGGCCATCAGAGCATGGACCAGTAACCGGCAACAGAGCCCCATGCCCGGTTTGACTGAAACATTATGTAAAGGACAATATCACAAAGCACTGTACCATACACTAATCATTTGAGGCATGTGCTGAGGCTATCAGACTCATCTCCAGTTGGGATAATGAGAGTCATGCCGGTACAGTAATATGCTTCAACTTGGAGCTGTTTTTGAGATGCTTAGTGAACCGTCAAACTCTTCGGTCCACAGTGCTTTGACAGTTGGTATTCACGGTCCCCCACAAAGGGTTTTTGCAAATGTTTACCATCACTCCAAAATGCAGACTCATCCACTGCTGTAGCTCTTAAAGTATCTTCAATGACAAATTACCTCCAAGACCTAGAATGATTTCCAAAGTATCTGATATGTTTAGACAATGTTTCTGTGGCTTTCTCATAAATACCACCAGGAGGAGATTTCTTTAAACAAGACAGTGATTTATGAAGCTGCCTAATGTTGTGATAAAACACCCAACATTAACTTCTTTTTCAAACCTGCTGAGACTGTGTAAATGAAATATTTCTTCTGTTCCTCTGAGCTGCAAAATAGTTGCATATTTAATCATCTGGGAATTTACCCAGCTGTATTTATTTATTTAGAAAGAGATCTTGACCCCCCCCCCCCCCCCCCCCCCCCCCCCCCCCCCCAATGTTCAGCACAAAGTTAGGCCGATGATCAAGCATTAGTAATAACTGGCAATGAGTCTTTTCGAGTATGAACGGCCTGTTTAAGGTCACGTCAAAGCATCTCAATCTGATGTAAGTCCAGACTTTGACTAGGCCACTCAAAAACCTCCCCCTTTTTAAAAATCCAGTCGAAGGTGGACTTGTTGATTTATGAACTCTGAACTTAACTGACACAAGTGAGATCTGCAGTTCTTTAGATGTTGTTCTCTGTGCTTTTGTAACCTCCTGAATGGATCATTAAAGGGTTATTGCAATAATAATAGGCTGGCCTTTCCTGGGAATGTTCAAGATGCCGTTCCAAGGTTTTTCCATTTGTAGATAATGGCTCCTACTGTGCTTCACTGAAGTCCCAAAACCTTAGAAATTCATCCAAAGGGATCCAAAGGGATCTCAGATGTTGAGATCTCTTAGTCTACACACACACACACACACACACACACACACACACACACACACACACACACACACACACACACACACACACACATGAAATGTTTAAAAGATGAAATGTTTGATGATCTGAAACATTTAAGTGTAACAAATATGCAAAAAAAGAAGAAATCAGGAAGAGAGCACATACTTTTTCACAGCACCGAACATGCTGTGGTTCCAAAATCAGCAAGTCAGTATCCCCCAATGTCTTTCTGTTTTTCTACAGCTAAAAGGCGCCACCTCGTGGTCACTTTGTGGGATTTCCATTTGTGGTTTCTAAATGCCTACCCCACAGATTCATATGGCTTCAAAATTAATCTGCATACACCATATTTAAATAACATAGTGCACTTGTATTTCCTTAACACAGATTTAGATTGTTATATATGGGCTGCAGAGAATGTTATTCATAACAGCACATTGTTTGTAGGAAATAAAATGGATCTCTCTGCGTTTGAATGATGAGACACAATGGACCCTTGTTGGGATATTTACATCAGAGCTGGTGATGCCATTAGGTCTGACTCGTTACTGTCTGAGCGAGTCTGCTTTCTCTTACCAAGTTGCCTAGGAACCAGCAGGCTGGTGTTTGATGTGTCTATAACAGGACGCTGTGGCCTGATAATCAGACTGAAGTGCTATTTCATTATCACTCCAATACTGTTACAGATGAAACCAGAGATGCAGGCAATATGAAGGGCTGCAGGCAGGCTGAAGTAATTCTGAGTGAACAAAGAAACCGATATATACCATGTACAAAGAGGTTTTATGCTATCTGTATAGACTGACAGTACACAGCCACAACAGTGAAACCACTGACTGGTCAGTTTACTGCAATGTTCTGCTGGGAAATGCCTTGAGTCCTGGCATTCATGTGGATGTTACTTTGACACTTACCACCCACCTAAACTTTGGAATGGACTAAGACATCCATCCACACCTCCCACTCCATGTCAGAGCAATGGTATCCCCCAACAGCAGAACAGTTCATCCCAGCACTCTGTACAAACTACACTGACCTGGCCTAATTAAGACATACCGTAATTAAGCCTCTTGTCGAATTATTCATCTTTGAAGTAAAAATCTATGCATTTATGTTCGCATTTACACAGGCCAAACACAAAATCACATATCTCTGATATTGGAGAGTACCAACCTGTGGTTTCACAGCCAAGGCGGAGGTACTGTAGCTGACGGCATCCTGTTTGGTGTCTGGCTGGCACTGTCCCCGTGTGCTAAAAGATTAATGGATCACAGTGACCTCCATCCTTGACATTCTTCGTGTTCACATGCCCTGGTCTTGTGAAACCAAAACCTTGCTGCTAGGATATTTACCATAACAAACAAACGTCCCTTAGATTTCTGTGCACATTGGATAAATAACCGATTGGGTCATAAACTGAATTATGTGACTTGCGGTTGGAATTACAGAGAAATGTTACATTTGATTTCATTTTCATTTTTAAAACACAAAAAGTGTTTTATTTGTGACCAGGTGGACTATTCAATGTATGAAAACTATATGAGGTCTTCTGAAACTCAGGATGTAGTTTAAAATGTGGCAGAAAATAATCCTGATGATGTCATGAAAGCCATGGGACTTACTTTTTTAAATGAAAAAGCTACATCGCAAGATGTATCTGTGAAGTTCTAAAAATGTGGGTGTTTTCCAGGCAGGAAAGGTCAAATGAAGAACCGATCTGCTTCATCAAAGCTGTAGCATTCAGTATTTTTGGATCATGACTCATAACAGGAACTAAAAGTCAGGAAACGATCGCCTCTGTAGGATTAGTTCAAACATTTGTTGACCATTTAAAAGTTTGTCTTTCGCCAAGGTTGGCTGTTTCTTTATGATAATTTAACTGTATAAACAGTGTCTTTATACCATAAAGTCAACCTATCATACTTTTTTCTTATTTTGTGTCATCAACATACTCTTACAGTGCTGCATATTCATATTAAACATGGAAAAAGTCTACAATAATGACATCAGTGTCTTCTCAGAGAGTCAAAACCTCAGGTTTCAACTGCTCAGACAGACTTTTCTGCTCTGGGATCTAGATCATGTTCAGTATTACACCCTTTATTTAAACAGGATGTCCCCCTTTGATCAAGAAAGAATGTACATAGAAATAGAAAGACACATTATACATAGTTGAGGAAAAGTATGCATGAGAATGATTTCAGATTCATAAATAGATCATTTTGAAATGTTCTGGTAACATCAGAAAATGTAGCTCCATGTTTATTTATTTCTGTATTTGTTGGAGCTCATTCCAGTTACAGGCAGTAAGGTTTCTAAATCCAGTTTTTTGAAGTTCAGTGTGGATAAGAGGCAAAGCTAATGTTAGAAAGTCCTGTGACCTGACGCATTAAAGTGATGTCCTGAAAGAGGCAAACACCTCTGACTGTGAGCACAGCACCGGCGGTTCAAACCGAAAAAAAAAATCATTACTTTATTGACCTCATTCAATTCTTGTGTCCTTTTTGTAAATTAAATTTTTGCCCTGTTTTACGATTGGCTTGTCAGTCATCTGTAAGGACCTTTGGACTGCAATAATCTATTAAATATACAAATTCATTCTGATTAACTGTAATTTGAAATGAGATAACCTCGAAAGTCTGAGGCTCTGTCTTGTAAAGAGGACAAGTGCCAGACGCTAAATAAAAATAACATTTTCCTCCTTTTTGTATGCAAATGTATCTCATTAAGAATAATTAATTCATTAATTACCGTATAATAAGTCTTTAGACTTCATAAAAATTTTAAACCGTAATGTTGATCTGGGATTTACACGTTCTCGTTCAAAACATGAGGTTATTACAGTAAGTAAAACTAGATGCGAATAAAATAAATAAATAAATCGAGTAAAAAGCTTCAGTTTTAATATTTGTTAATTTGGTTAAATTTATTCTCAGAACTTACCTGATGAGGCTTTGGCGGACATGTTCATTACATTGTTTCAGTATAATACCTTTCCAGATTTTCCTGAATCTTAACCCTGACACATTCTCTCCATACATTAACAGGAATTCAATAAAGGAAACAACTAATACTGAAACTAATAAACCGAAGTAAAAATATTTTTTACGTACTAAAAACTAAACTGAAACTAAAAAATTATAAAACGTCAAAAACTAGTTACTTTCCACTCTGGAAAGGAACTGAAACTAAACTGAGTAAAAAATAAATACATTTCAAAAAGTCAAAATGAAAGAAAAATAAAAACTGATTAAGGATCCTGACTTTTGTCATTAAACTGTGTGAACCGGAAGGGCAGCTCCCCCTGCGTGATTAATTATACTCTTTATTTCACTCATCTTGATGAACTGAAGGTAAACACATGTAAACTCTCCCGGGATCTGCGCTGCGGTGGGAAACCCCTCCGCGGGGTTAAAGGTACGGCGACTTGCGTCAGCTGATGCGTCGCGTAAACGAGTGAGCAGAACGGAGCGGATGGGGGCGCTGGAGGAGGCTGGTCCTCTCTCGGAGCTCCTGCTTGCAACTCTGAGCGGCTTCCTGCTCTCTCTCCCGACAAACGGCTCATTCTCATCGCTGATCACGTGCTTCGCTCTCCGGATCGGCTGCAGGAAGTTGGACTTGCTGCGTTTTTTCCCTCCTCGCTCGTCTTGACAGCCTTGTTTTCTCCTCCCCCTTTCTCCTGTTTTCCCTCTGGCTTCCATCTCTCTCTTCAGCCGGCCGTGAGAGAGAGACAAGAGCCGACAAGCTGGCTCCGTGAAGCCGCAGGAGCTGGCGGTGATCACCCCCCCTCCTTCTCACCCCGGACACAGAGAGCAGGTCATGGAGGCTCTGGCGGAGGAGAAGGGGCTCTGGGCGTCGGACGACTCGCAGCCCCTGCCTACTTTGAGCCCGGCCGTGCCACCCTACGTCACTTTGGGCCTGACGGTGGTCTACACCGTCTTTTACTCTATCCTCTTCATCTTCATCTACATCCAGCTCTGGCTGGTCCTGCGGTACCGACACAAGCGCTTCAGCTACCAGACCGTGTTCCTGTTTCTGTGCCTGCTGTGGTCGGCGCTGCGCACCGTGCTTTTCTCCTTCTACTTCAAGAACTTTGTCACGGCCAACACTCTGGGACCCTTTCCCTTCTGGCTGCTCTATTGCTTCCCCGTTTGCCTGCAGTTCTTCACGCTCTGCCTCATGAACCTGTACTTTGCGCAGGTGAGTTGCTCAGATGTTATTTTTCTTTTTCGTGTGCCAGCACAGTGTTTGATTAATGAGGGAAGTCTATGTCTGGGCTAAAAAAAATTGTGTCACACCCCAGCTGGTTTATAAACCAGTTAGTCCAACATCCAACTTGCAGTGTGATAATGAACTAGCAAACAAACTAAATGTGGGGCAAAGAGTAGATTTGAGTGGGATAATGTGGAAATGCTGAGAGCTGCTTTAAAACACTGATGTATGTGATTGTTCTGTGTATTCTACTGTCATGGATGGGAGGACGGGGAGAAAGGTGGACCACCTGGTCACTCTAGGTATAGCCTCCAGCCAGTCAAGGCAGATCGCTGCCCCTCTGTGAGCCTGATTCTGTTGGAGGTTTCTTCCTGTTAAAAGGGAGTTCTTCATTCCCACTGTCACCAGGTGCTTGCTCACAGAAGGTCATCTGATTGTTGGGGTTGTCATAGTACTATTGTTGGGACTTTACCTTCCACTCTAAAGCACCTTGAGGAGACTGTTGTTGTGATTTGGTGCTATATAAATAAAATTCATTTGCATTGAACAAGTTGGCCAGTTTAAACACATTTTGATAATATGGTAAATGACCTGTATTTATATAGCGCTTTACTAGTCCCTAAGCACCCCAAAGCGCTTTACACATCCAGTCATCCACCCATCACACACAGGTGATGGCAAGCTACATTGTAGCCTCAGCCACCCTGGGGCGCACTGACAGAGGCGAGGCTGCCGGACACTGGCGCCACCGGTCCCTCTGACCACCCCTTTCAACGGGTGAAATGTCTTGCCCAAGGACACAACGACCGAGACTGTCCAAGCTGGGCCTCGAACCGGCAACCTTCCGATTACAAGGCGAACTCCCAACTCTTGAGCCACAATTGCCCCCTATGGACCTAATATAGGTCCATAAACCTCATGTCATAATTTTCTTATGCCCACCCACTATGGCTGGATGGATGGCTCTATTTATTTTTTAATTTTTCAGGATTTTGAATTTTAGAGAGGCATTGTCAGGATACAGGCCATGACCCCGGGCTTGACATGCCACTGTAACGGTGATTCATATAGGAAGTAAGTCGTCCACTGAATATTACCTGTTGCTCTCAGTGCAACAGACTCCCATTCACATCAGGTGCAAAAGTGGGATGCAGTGAATCATTCCTTCAACTGCTTACATAATCCAGATACAAAATAATAGCTCCTCTGGCCTCTGCCTGAAGCCTATTTTTAGCGTAAATCCTATTGCGCTTGATGTGAGTCACAGTTGCGAACGAGAAGCGAGGCTCAAAGCTTCTGAGGCCCTGCGCTGTGTGACCATTGCATATCCGAAGTTCAGCTCTAAATCGTTTTACAGCCTGGAGGTTCCTGTTTAATCAGAGTGTCTTGTGCGTTTCGGAGAGCAAGAACAGAGAAGTGAAAGCAGTCTGACACAAGGCCATTGCTCATTTGAATGAAACTGTTTGTTTCCTTTTCACAGGTTATTTTTAAGGCAAAGTCCAAATATGCACCGGAGCTTTTGAAGTACAGGTAAGACCAGCTGGTGGACTTAAATAAAATAAAGAGTCTTATTCTTTTTAATAGTAATTTTTGGGGTTAATAAATCTTTGCCTGTTTTTGTTTCCTCACCACCAGGCTGCCACTGTATCTCACCTTCCTGTTCATCAGCCTGGTGTTTTTAGTTGTCAATCTGGTGTGCGCCCTGCTGGTGAGGATGTCCTCTGCAGAAGCCCACACCATCGTGCTGGTGAGGGTCGCGATCAACGACACGCTCTTCGTCCTGTGCGCCATCTCGCTGGCCTTGTGTCTTTACAAGATCGCCAAGATGTCGCTGGCCAACATTTACCTGGAGTCCAAGGTGAGATGTCCTGCAACTCAAAGTCAGGCAGGATTGGTGCGGTGTAGACTTCCTGAACACTGCCACTTACGACTGATTTAACAGCCGGTGCGTCACTAGCATCAAAAGGTATTGTGCACCCTTGTATGAAGAGTCACTTCTGCACATAATTTGTGCTTGCCACGTAGAGATAGTTCCCTAGCAACTGGGCGTCGTTCTTGTGCGTGACAAATTGTGCTGCGGTGCATACGAAAGCTTAAGGTTCGATACGGTGTGGACATGCTTCTTGTGTTCCAATCACACCTTAATTAAAGATACAGAAATTTCTCCTGTGCATGAAGGAGGTCTGTTTTCCAAGTTTTGAGCATGCTGATGCAAAAAACCCAGCAGCACAGTTTCATGAAACTTAGTGGAGTGGTGAGGCGTGGAAAGGGGAAGCACATAATATTTTTAGTGACGATCTAGAGCACTTTCTTTAAGCCATTTCTTGACGTCTCACCAGTTTGTCTTATTTTCAGCCTAACGTGAATTCACGAGTCATTCTATTTTGTTTTGGTTTTTTTAAACTGAAGGGGACATCAGTGTGCCAGGTGACGATTATAGGAGCCATCGTCATCCTTCTGTACGCATCCAGGGCCTGCTACAATCTGGTGGTGTTGGCACTCTCAAACAAGAGTATTAACTCCTTTGACTATGACTGGTACAACGTTTCAGACCAGGTGAATCACTGGGGGAGGGGGTCACGATGGTTCATGTTAAGTTTGAGTGCATTTGTCCGAAAATGTCATTTGGTTTCCTGTCTAACTGGATAAACTGGATAAGAGGAATGATTGCTCTCTATAGTAAATCGATACCTCACAAAGAGACTGTAGGAAGTGTGGAAACAAGGGGAAGCAGCTATGCTAGCTCAGACCGGCCCATCTAAAGCTTACTTTTTTGTTTCTTTGCTCTGCTGCAAATATGTAACAAAAAGTGGGTTTTAGTGCAAGTTCTAGAGAAATCAGTCTGTTTTCCAGCTCCTTTAAATATTTTATCTCTTATCTCTTAAAAGCCAATTAGCTGTGTTTTGACTGTTCAGACTAGCTGGTCAGAATTTAGCAAGACTTGCATGTGTCCCCTTTTTGCTCTCATGTTATTCTAAAATGCATGCGTCAATTTTTTTTCTTTCAGGCAGACCTACAGTCGACTCTGGGCGACACCGGCTACATCGTCTTCGGAGTGATCTTGTTCGTGTGGGAGCTGCTCCCCACATCTCTTGTCGTTTTCTTCTTCAGAGTTCGACAGCCTAAACTGGACAGGGTGAGCCAGCAGTTACCTTAAACCAGTCAGGAACCCTCCTTGAGATCACAGGTTTATAAGGAGGACAGTTACCTTTGAGTGTTTGCGCTGATGCCTTCTGTTTGTCTTGTACCGCAGAGCGGCACTGGGCTTCCTGGTCACATCTTCTCCTCTAGGGCCTATTTCTTTGACAACCCGCGGCGTTACGACAGTGACGATGACCTAGCGTGGAGCATAATGCCCCAAAACATCCAAGCCAGGTAAGCGTGCCACAACCTGTTCCCTGGAAACTGCTGCACAGGAAAAAAATGTTCATGAGATGCTTCAAGTGTTTTGATTTTTGACTTTCTAGTCTCGCCGCCGACAGTTATGAGTGGGGGAGCCAAAGCGGCGGCATCGGCGCCTACATCGGCGATGACAGTTGCAACTTCACTCCTCCAGAGGAGCTCAGCCACTACTGACAGAAGGCCATGATGACTTCCTCGGACCTGTGGCTTTGTTTTTGTTTTTTTAAATTGTAAAGTTTTGCACACTGACTGACCGACCAAGGCACACTGGGATCAAAGTGCCCTTCAGACTACAAACATCCAATTTTCTATTTTGTCTAAAGAACTAATAGACTTTTGTTGCCAGTATGTATACAGACCCAGTAAAGGGACGTGATTTTGCACACACTTTGTACAAAGCCTGATCTGCTTGTAAAGGTTTATATTGAATATTACTTAATATATATCCTGATCTCTGTAATATGTCCTGTATTTCTGTTTTATGTAACATCTATGAACAAGTTTCATTTTTTCCATACAGATTTGTTTCTATAGAGAAGATATTCATTTAGTTCATATTAAAAAACAAAAAAGAAAAATAATGTACAAATGAAGTTTAGTTTTAATATCACACCAGAATAGTTTCTATGTGGATCACGTACAGCTTTGGCAGCTACAGATTCTCATCTTTTTGTACAAAAAATGTGCAGAGACTGTGTGGAGACTTCTGTAGCACCTGGAGTCATCTATGACATTAACACATGAGGAGTATGTCTTTTCCTTTTAGGAATCTAGTAATTCTCAGTACATAAATGTCAGTGCCTTTGAGCTAGATAAGCACAAGAAACTAACGGTAAAGATACTTAACTTCAACAGTCTTGCTAGAAAGCAGAAAGAGATGGCTTTCCTCTCCAGCTTCTATTAATGAAACACTCAAAGGAGAACTCACAAGGGTTTGTGGTCACTTAGGAACAGAAAATCAAAAAAACAAGATTAGGTACTGATGACTAAACTCTCTTTAGAGAGTGATCCATTTTCTTTGAACACCTGACAACGAGGACTTGTCCTCTCTGCTATTGGAAGCGTGGAGGGTCATCTTCAAAGATCTGAAGCCTTCTCCAAAGACTAAAGAGTGAATAGAAACTGTGTCTGGCAGGTGATTTAAAAGAACCTCAACATTGTGTCAAATTGTCCTACAGTAAATGAGATTTCAGCGCAGCATCTGCAGATGACTAGAAAAAACTGGATAGCTGAGATAACCACATTGATGAAAACCAAATAGAGCTTGCTAGAAGAATAACCTCATTTCCCCCATGACAAGATGATGGCGCAGATGTTACAGTTTGTGGTTGCTTCACTGCCTCTGAAATTTGGCAGCGTGCAGTTGTGGGTTTCACAATGGAAAAAAAGCCAGTTACTACTATTCAAATCTAATCTATCTGTACTTAATGCGATGGAGCATTTTAATTTCTGTCCTTTTAAACTGCAACTCCAATATCACAAATTTTAGCTGTGTCACCTTTACTCATGGCAAATCTTCAAACCCTACATAACACAAATAGGTTTAGGTGAACCCATGACGACTGTTACATAATGATCATGCTCCGTGACTAATAACAGCTTCTGCAGCCCTGACACATTTTCCCATTGAGCTGTGATGAAAAGGAGAGCACTTCTGAGCACAGACACGTCAGCTCTTCTCTAGAACGTAACTGCGTAAAATAACTAAAAACCAAAAAGAGCACAAAGACAGCATATCAATTGTTGAAACTGAGAAATTTTTATTTTTATTTCCAAAAATAGATGCTCATTTCAATTTGAAGCCAGCAACGCATCTACGGACAAAAAACTTCCAAACAAACAAACAAACAAACAAAAAAAGATGCAGTACAGCAAGTTTCCTGCAGGGAGCAGCACAGATCTTTGTACTGTATATGGTGCAACCAGGACTGCACATAAAAACAGAGTCCTTGTCAAGGATACTGTCTAAGCATGTGTCTTGCAAACTTGATGTTGAGTCCGATAATTCATGTTAAGCCTGAATAATGTGAGGAAAAACTGCATAAGACTGTTTGACATCGGAAGATGACGATTTGCAATAAAACCAAATCTGAAAAGTGCTTTTAGCAACACAGTTCATGCCTTTTTTAAAAAAAGTTTTTTTTGGGGGGGGGGGGGGGGGGGGGGGGGGGGCTTGCACCTTGCTTAGAGAGTTCAAATACTGCTTAGTCCAGACATACTGGATTAAAACAAATTAGACACGCTTTAAAAATATTTGCTCATGCAGCGTGTGGAAGGTTGGTATGCGTAAATAAACTGACTCAGAAATCACGTTTCAGGTAGCCTTAAGATGCATTTCTGCGCATATTCACATTGCAACGCTGAAAATACAAATGATCAGTCAGCGCGAGTTCATGTATCCTCCATTAGCATCTACTGCGCTGCAGAAGAACTTAAACTAAGACGTTCTGACGGGAATCTGAATTTTAGATCATTTCTGAAATGACTGCAAACATAAGCACATACAGTAGCTTATTATAACAGCTGATTCATTGTGAAAAGCATAACACATGACAAATTTGCAGAACACTGTACCTTTAAAAAATAAACAGCAAAAAAAAAGAAAAAAAAGATGAAGACTTGCTCTGAGCTTAATACCTGTTCAAAGCAAATGGCTGAAAATGTCAGTTGTAACATAAGCTTCCTTCACCAGAGGTGAAAGAAAATAGAGCAAAAACAACATACTATCCCTTTCAGTACAATGTTATGACATTCAAGTTCCGCTGGGTCGCAGAGGTTGGCTGAAAATGAACAGAAATCACCAGATTTTTGTCTGTTTTTTTCTCTCTCCATAAGCACAGATCTTCCACCCACTCATACTAAAGTCTGCTGTATGGCAGTTAAAACACACACTCGCACGCTCACTATAGGCCACATTCTTAGGACAGAGCACTTAATGGCTGTTTGCAGGGGAACTGTGCATCCCACTAGCTGGGATCTGACGATTTGTTGAGATCAACTTTTACTCCTTTATCCCCCGCACCTGCACGCAAGGGAAACAAACACACAAGAGATGACGTAAGACATCACAAAGGGGTTGATACCCAGAAGCAAAGACTGTGCAGTTGATACGCTAAATCCTACCTGTTAAGTACTTTTCTTTAGCTCTGGCTCGCTCGTCTGCGTCAAAATACCACACAGTGATGGCATACCTGTGAAGATGGAACGGGAGCAGTGAGCCTCCCGTAAAAGAGAACGAGACTGTCTGAGCATGTGCAGCGGACACACTTAGACACTGACCTTGTGGCGTAAGCGGGCTGAACCTCGTGAGGGTTCCGTCTGTCCGACCAGAACAAAAGCAGACGGTCAAATTTTGGCTCTATGTCGGCAAACTGGGCCTTTCCCTCTGGGAAGATTCGAAGAAGGCCTCCATGTTCCTGGAAGAGCAGAACACGAATAAACAACCCCATTATGTATACAAATCAGGACAAAGCAATAGCAGGAAGGTAAAGCGAGACCGTAGGAAGCAAACATATGTGAAGCTTCTGCAGTGATCACATCTCTGGACTTAATCTTCATCGCTGACAGGTAACTATTCAGAGACAGGAGGCCCCCACAATAAACACATGTACTACTCATAAAACAGACACTTAAAAGCTTCTTAAGTTATCAACGTGGAACGATAGTGTCGAAGGAAAAGGGCTGTCCAACTCCAAGGGCAAGGAGGAAAGCTCAGGATAGGAAGCAGCAGCGGGGGACGGCTTTCCTGTGGAGGGATAGGAAGAATAACCCACAGGAAAACTGCTGTGGCTGGATAAAGGAGCTGGGGAGTGAAAAAGCAGATTGCTGCAAGCGTGCCGCTTAAACTCTCACACAGCTGATATGATAGCCCTCTCTTCACACGCAAACTGGCACAGTATAAAGGCTCACACCCTAATGTAATGCTATTCCCATGTACAGTGAATGAGGGGGAATGCCAATGGTGTGACCAAACTAAATAAAGCACAATAGCGACAAAGAAGATGAGAGAAATGGTTTTCCCCTGCAATTTGAGTCAACGAGCTCAGGGACCACTCATTTTAACAGCAGTTTAACTCCATGTATGTGATTTTAATTTAATTCTATCTATACAGCGCCAAACCACAGCAACAGTTGCTTCAACGCACTTTATATTCTAAGGTAAAGACCCTACAATAATGGAGAGAAAACCACAACAATCCGTCAACGTCCATGACACCCTAATTGGCGAAAGTGGGAAGGAAAATCTCCAGTTTAACAGGAAGTACTTTCAGAACCAGGCTCAGGGAGGGGCAGCCACCTGGCCTGACCATTATTATGCAGGCCTGCAGATGAGGTTGTATGGATTAACCCAACCAGGATTACCCTTTGCCTAAAGGGCACGACCTCCTGACCCACATGGAGCTGAACTGAACATGCTGAATGCAGCAAATGCTAGCATGGCTATAGACTCTTAGGCTATCCTCAAATACAGAATCAGGGTTGGAGTCCATCCTGTAGTTCAGCCAGTCAGTAAAGTCATGTAAGTAGAAAAAAAGCCCAAGACATGATTGGAATTAATATTCAATAGTTAGCTGTGCTCTGGATCACCAGTGCAACTCTTTATTATTGATTACAGCTAATTACATCAACAGATTGCCACAAACTATTGTCCTTATGCTCAATAGTTCAGATCTGGCATTTGGAATTATTTTGGTTTTCATGTGACGTATGACCCTGAAGGTAAGCGCGTCATGGACTAAAGTAAAACAGTATGTTGGATGTGCCACGCAATGCTCAATTACATGGGTGGGAACTAGTATGTTAACGCACTTAGCTCATTAATGTGTTGGCCGTCTAGCCCCACGCACGGAGATTTGCCGTGTTGTGGCGTTAACGTCATTTCAACGAGATTAACGTTGACAGCACTAGTGGGAACACAACGAATATGACTACACGGTTACACCGACATCATCCTAGTGCAAAGACAAGTGGAAGCAGACAAAAACAACAAGCATGCATGCTACAAACTTTACCCGAGTCATTTAGACAGCCGTTAGCACATGATTCTCCTTATGGGGACCTGATATGTTTAATATTGTGGCGAGCTCAGACAAGGTGGAGACGGAGGTGTCGTTTGGTCTTGCTTCCCGTGAGCTAGCCAAGGAGCACAGCCGTTTATTGACATCTGCAGAAAAACACTGCCGCTAGCTAACTGCTCAGCGCGACAACCGCACAGCAACAACAACAACAACACACAGAGCGCCCTCTGACCCCGGAAGGACACACCGTCGCAGCGAGAGGGCGTCACCCGTCACTATGGCAACATAAACAAAACTGTACAAACAGAACCCCGAACAGCCCTGACCCGCTACATAGTCCCCACCTAAGGGGTCAGTCGTCCCCGACGACCCCATTACCCCACACAAAGTCCTGCAAATGTCCGGGTGCCTTCTTTTGGCGCACCGGTCGGTCACGACCGGCGGGGGAAAGTCACTCGGGTCAGAACATGGAGTGCCACCATCATCCCACTTCTGACACCAATGTGGCGAGCTCAGACAACGAGGAGACGGAGGTGTCGTTTGGTCTTGCTTCCCGTGAGCTAGCCAGGGAGCACAGCCGTTTATTGACATCTGCAGAAGAACACTGCCGCTAGATAACTGCTCAGCGCGGCAACCGCACAGCAACAACAACACCACACGGGGCGCCCTCTGACCCCGGAAGGACACACCGTCGCAGCGAGAGGGCGTCACCCGTCACTATGGCAACATAAACAAAATATAACTGTACAAACAGAACCCCGAACAGCCCTGACCCGCTACAATCCGGTTGTTCAGTGATGACGCGACGAATCCTACTTCCGGGTCTAAAGTAGTCTGCGTTTAATATGGCTTTTGTGTTGTTAACATGTTTAATGTTATGTATTTTCTTCTATTTGATCTCAAAAAGCTCCTAAAACAGTCAGTGATCCCTGTTGACCTCCCTCGGCTTTTATTACCACTAATCGTTTATTTAAGCTCAGTTTTTAAAACCGTAGGATGTAACTACAGCCCAGCCCATGCAGCAGTATATGAATGACTAACCTGGTATTATGGATGGATTATCTCAGTTGTTCTCCTGGCTGAAGTTTGGTCCTTTTACAGCATCCTGCCATGCGATTACATTTGTTCCTGACCACCGAGAACACTCACGTTAACTTTTATCGAGTGGAAAAAAAGTTAGCTTGTTTATAGGGCTTTGGAGCGTGATGTCACGGGGGTGGGCGTGGAAAGGATTTTGGCCCGATCCGCCATTTTGGGGGTCTAGCGCAAGTGAAAAGGGAGCACACACAACAGCCACGGTTCGTATTTGCTGTGTGGTCGGCTGCAATGTTCGATCGCACGACCGGCAAGAGAATAAGGTTGAAAATGGTTTATCTTTTCATTCTTTCCCAACCCGGAAGCAGCTCGTGTATCGATGTTAGCAAACGAAGGCGTCCAGCCTGGATAGCAGCTGTGAGACGAGCTGACGTGCAGTTCTCTTCCATCTCCAAATATCTGTTGGTGCTCCAGACATTTTCATTCCGGTAAGTTCTAAATATGTTCATATCACTCTTTATAGCCTATTAGTTTCATTTTCGATGCGCTCTGAGGTCATAGCAAATTGGAACAAACATCCTACTGAGTGATTTTGCAGAACTACCTTCTATTTATAGAGTTGCTAATTATTTGGCATTATTGCAGCAAACCAGCCTATGAAATGGATGAAACATCGTGACTGAGTTCCAGCGCTACACAAGGGACCTGCTTCAAACATACCACCATGCCAATCAAATTACTTCTTCCATGTGAGGGTGAAGAGGTGACCCTCCTGGATAAGATGGTGAAGGTTTGCTGCGTTTAGTGAACAGTGTGGTAGTAAAACCAGGGAAAAATGAAACCTGCTCCTGTTAAATATTCTTAAGTCTTGTGCTGTTATTTTTTCAAAAGATACAGTAAATAAAGTAACGTTAGTAGTGGGTGATATCATGTAAACACTCATGATTTGGTGTAAACATTTTGTCATTTGTAAACTGTAAATGATATGGATTTTACACTGTTACTGATGTGATGCTCTATAAAGTGGTTTTAATAAAAAAAAAAGGCAAAATTATTTTGTTTCTTTATTCAACTTTTGAACAGTGGGACTCAGTCAGTACATATTCAGTAAATGCAAATTATTTACACAGCAGTGCACTACAGGCATAAATCTAGACCCCTAGATAAAACATTATGGGTCATTCCCACAACCCACAGCTTTACCGTGTTCCAGCAAAGTATCCAATAGCAGTGACAACTCCTCCACAGTAGCAGGTGGGATTTCTTTTTTGAGGACGGCTCCTTTTACCTGTCACTACAGATGGTCTGTTTATGTTTTGATCAAGAGCCTTTTTTTGGGCAGCTGAAGAGGAGAAGTCTATCTTATGGCCAACCTCAGGCTGTATCTTGGTCACATTACCCAGCAAAACCCAGTATGCAGGTTCATCTGTAACAGTCCTTGTGCCACGGATCAACACTGTTTTGTCTACTTTAGACAGAAGAGCAGCGACGTGGGTGCAGGTCTCTGCGACTCCGGCCTTACAGCTGCAGTGGGCGACTTCAACCTTCCCTGTGATGCTCACAGTGACCCATGGCTGCAATGCTGGTTCATTCAGTCTTTGAGAGAGCAGCACCTGAAACACACACAGACAAAGTTCATTTAAAGACAAGAACTATGAGCCAAGGCCGACGTAAATGTGTTTTATCTACTTTATCATAAATGTAACAAAGTGTTTAGAAAGTTAGCACATACATGTAATTATGCATTTCTTTATGTGTCCATCTATAGAACGCTGCAGGTTATAGTGTAAATCTGTCTGTTCTCTGTCAGAAACCTGCCTGCAGAAAATGAACCTAAAGCATGTAATGCAAGGATGTCATCACTTTAGAGATGGAGAAAGCATAAAGTGACAATTATGAATCACTTAATATGATAAGGAGATTCTGCAGGTCATTAATCAATGTATAAAATTAAAATAAAATGTATTTTTAGTGACACAGGATACAAATATGGAAGCAAGATGTGTAATTAGGAATATTTATAATAAACATTAATAAATCATTGCAATTTCTTTAACCATAAAGAATAACAATCCTTCAGGACAATGTCACATCAATGCACTGAACTCACTATGTTATCCCTCTAACAGCCTCCACATGTTCTCACTGTAATTTCCCCTCATGAATGAATTTATGCTGCACTAATGTGAATGTTTGCAGGGAAATCAAACGCATTTCACACGCAGTACTCGAGCTGACTTACCTTTGTTTGAATGACGACTTTTACGCGCTGATTCCACAGATAAGGTATGAAATATGTCAGGCTACGTCAATAGCGGTTGGTCTTCAGGGTTTCTACTCCACGGCCGTATTTCATACGGGCCCACATTTCCAATGCACGCTATTTTCTGCAAGTACCGCCGCTTCGCCTCTGGACGCAATCGGTCTCTATACAGTCCATTCTCGTTTGAGCTGCTTTTAAGCATCTTGTAATCATTGTTCCAACACAGTGTGTTTGATTTGATTCGTAGACCCCGAAAATGGTGCCGCGCTCCCACAATGCATTGCGGCGTGACGTCAACTCCAAAGCCCTATATTATGCTAGCATAGCTGTGTCGCTAGCGGTCACGTAGCACATCATTATATACCAGCTAGCCCAACTTCAGTAACCCTACAAACGTCACTGCTGTTTAGTTTTCTGTCTTCATTTATGCTGGAAGTGATAACAGAGCTGTACGTTTGAATTTGTTTCCAAAACCCCGCAGTCAGGACATGCTATATTGTATTTAGATAGAAGCTAGCGAGCTAACTCCCTGCTAACTTCTAACTCAGTTAAATGTCATAAATTCCGTTTTCATGGATGCCTGGATGTTAAACTCAATTGTTACACCTGGTAGAGCAGAACGCTGATCATTTTACTAAAGATGAAAGACTTTAGACAGTTTTTCAACTCTCATTAATGCCACAGTGATCGTTTGATATATGGACTTGCAGCGGAGTTTAGACCCAGACACGGCTAGTGACGTCAGACTGAACAACCGGATATGCTGCTGAGAATATAGCCCAGAAGAAGCGTATAGTATAGCTTTTATTTTGGAAAGAGCCATTTCTCTGTAATAAACTCTCTTTTCCAAAGATGAGTGATTCCTCAATCAGATACAGGGCTCGCAAAATCGCTAGCCCGACGTCCCGGGGCTAGCGATCTTTCCAGTCGGGCTATTGTAGGAAGGGAAAATATATGTCAATGCTTTTGCATTCTTTCAGAAATGTAGCTGGGTAATTATGTCATTGGCATCGATGAGCCACTGTCAATGTGACATATTGAAATCGCGTTTGAATTTGCGCTTGTTTTTTGCTTTCACTTTGCAATCGCGCGAACTGTGTATAGAGAGCGACAGCACTGATTGGTGAGTGATGATAATTTGTGCACCAATTCCTCTGACATCGTCTTATCAATCGTTAGCTTACTATGCAAACATGACAAGTGAAATCTCCCGCAGCAAGCTTAAACATATGAGAGGTTGATCGCGCAGGGAATCGCTGACCGTTATGTGTATGTGTCAGGGTGAAGATTATGGGTGAAAGTTATGACAAATCAGACTATAAGGCAAAAAGAAAGTGCAGCTTTATGGTTTCATGGACAAAAGAATTTCTGTGGCTGCAATATGACGAGCTATATAACCAGGGCTGCACATAAGTGGTCCGCAGGTGCGCATCCGCTGTAAAAAAAAAAAAACAAAAACAAAAAAAAAACGGGCACAAGATAAGAAGTTGCAACGCGTGTTTGCATACATAAGATTTTCTGGAGGAGGACAGACATTTGTTTAGAACTCTTAAAGATGTCGAAGAAGCTCCTTTAAGCAATTACTGTGATGTTCCTCCACCTCCAAACAAATGTCAGAAGGAGTCCGAACCACAAAAGAAGCACGTATTCTCGGAAAAGTGGTTGCAGGAGGTGAGCTGGCTTCAAACAAATGATGAACGCACAGAGATGTGGTGCGGAATGTGCCGTGAAAATCCCACTCTAGCGGACAAAAACAGTGCTTTTTATATGGACGCAAACGCGCGTTGCAACTTCTTATCTGGTGCGCGTCTTTTATTTTGACAGCGAATGCCGACATGCGGACCACTTATGTGCACCCGTGTAAATAACATGATGTTCTGCCAGGTGTGTTGTTGGTTTTCTCTCGATTTCTGAGTCGACAAGCGCCTTTGTTACTGGGACCAGTCATTTTAAGAAAGGCCCCCATTAGAACCCATGAGAAATGCAAGAAACGCATTATTGCTCAGTCTGCAATATCTTTCCCAGAACAAACACCAATTGCAAATAACATACTAAAAATAAACCTGAAAAATCTGTTTAGAACAGCGTACTATGTTGCAAAGAGTGAACTACCACTGGCAAAATGTAGCAGTCTTTGCAAACTTCAAAAAGCAAATGGCCTAGATCTTGGTTCCACTTGTCTCTTACCCGTGACTTCAGCGGAAATTTCAAATTCAGGATCTGACACAGATGGATTCATGTCCTACACAGTTCTTACAAGTTCATAGAAATTTCTGTTCAATTAGAACCAAGTATTTGAGTTGATGATTGCAATTTTTATACAATGTTGTAATTTGTTTTTCAACAATTTTTTGATTAATGTTTTGTTTCCTTTACAATATTAAACTTTAATGTATAATATTGTAAAGGAAACAAAACAGGAAACAAAACATCAATCAAAAAATTGCTCTCTTTTTTATTCGGGCTACTTAAATTTATTTTGGGCAACCAAAAACTGAAGAGTCCCTGCCCGAAGGGCTACCAGGGATTTTGAAATTTTGAGAGCCCTGAGATATATTTATTTTTTTAATTACTTTTGTTTCAGCAACATTAAATTTAAAAACTGTACTTTTGAGTTAAAATATATATTTATAATTTTAATAAATGACAAATTAAAAAAGGTATGAACATTTTTTTGTATCGAAAAAATATCGAACCGTGACACCAAAGTATCGAACCATATATAACGCCATGGCCAAGTGGCCGGCATAGTGTACAGGAACATCTGTGCCGAGTATAACCTGGAAGTCCCGAGGTCAAAATGGGAGATGCCCTCAAGGGTGGTGGAGAATGACCGAGCTAAGATCCTGTGGGACTTCCAGATACAGACGGACAAAATGGTGGTGGCTAACCAACCGGACATAGTGGTGGTAGACAAACAGAAGAAGACGGCCGTAGTGATCGATGTAGCGGTTCCGAATGACAGCAATATCAGGAAGAAGGAACACGAGAAGCTGGAGAAATACCAAGGGCTCAGAGAAGAGCTCGAGAGGATGTGGAGGGTGAAGGTAACGGTGGTCCCCGTGGTAATCGGAGCACTAGGTGCGGTGACTCCCAAGCTAGACGAGTGGCTCCAGCAGATCCCGGGAACAACATCGGAGATCTCTGTCCAGAAGAGCGCAGTCCTGGGAACAGCTAAGATACTGCGCAGGACCCTCAAGCTCCCAGGCCTCTGGTAGAGGACCCGAGCTTGAAGGATAAACCGCCCGCAGGGGCGTGCTGGGTGGTACTTTTGTTTCAGCAACATTAAATTTAAAAACTGTACTTTTGAGTTAAAATATATATTTATAATTTTAATAAATGACAAATTAAAAAACCATGAACATTTTTTTGTATCGAAAAAATATCGAACCATAACACTAAAGTATCGAACCAAACCGTGAATTTTGTGTATTGTTGCAACCCTAATAAATATATTATAAATATACACACACACACACACACACACACACACACACACACACACATGCAGCTTGAGTCACACACTGGGGTGGACTGTACAGATTGCTTTAACAGACGGCTGAGCTTTAAATTATTTCAAAGTCAGCGATCACATTACCAGAATTTTCTCAGTATTAATAGTCTGTTAACTTTCTTCATAAAAGGAAGCGTCCCATCAATGACAGAGTTATGAAATTACTAATACTGAGATTGCTGATGAGACACTTTTTTTTTTTGAGTAGGTGCTGGAAACTGTGGTAGGGACGTGATGTTTTTACACCCTGTCCAAGTTAAACAAATAAAATCTCACCAAACCTGACAGCACCTTGCACTGATACCAGTATGAATGTTTATCATTTAAAATAACATTTACTGTAAATCAGGGCTCATAACTTTAGCTTTAGTATTGGTGATGGTGGCGGTGATTACTGCAACATGCTCACAGGAATGATAGGAGTGGCGACTACAAGCGTGGGTGTTAACGCACGCAGGACCGGTCCTCGCCACTCACCCACTGTAGGCTGGAGGAAGATAAAATCCCCTGGAACCCTGAGTAAAATAATTATACTAGAAAAAGCATGTATGGACACTTCATACTTCTTACTAATTTACAGCATATTAACTTTTAAAAAATAGCAGCTAGTCTTGCAAAATATAAATACTTCATACAGCTGCGATACAGCTGCATGGGAGGTGGGAGTTTTACTAATGTGGAAGAATTTCACCCAAAGTATCACAACATTGAAAAATATGCCTTTAGTAATGGCAGAATTGCATATTGCTCATTGCTGACTGGAAAAAAACCCAGCACTGTAGCCAGACTGACACCACCAATGATCACATGACTCTTCATATCTTTAAAAATAAAATGGTGACCATTTTGAACATCACATCTTTCTCACAGCTGTATCATTAAAGTCTGTCTAGGTCAGGATTTATCACAGAAACGGCAAATGCCACCAACAATCTTGTCACAATCTCAGACTACTGTACTCATCTCTATACTTGTCCTACTAGATAAACTGACACAGCACAGGTTTTTAACATAATAATTCAAGTTCCCCATGTTTTTATGTCTGAGATGATTCTTTCCTGTATGTAGCCATGGAGTTCCACAGGGTTCTGTGTTAGGGATAGATACTTTCTACCTTAAACGTGCTTCCTTAGGGAATGTTACAAAGAAAGTGCATAAATCTCTATTTCCATGCAGATGAGACTCAAACACACAACCAGAACACACACATCAGTTGGTTAAACTACAAAAACATCTGAAGGCACAACGAATTCGATGACCTGTAATTTTCTTTTTCTAAAGCCAACTAAGTATATTGGCCAAAAACCTCAGGGAAACACAGTCTTAACATGTGTATTCGGTGATGTTACCTTGGCCTTTATTGCTACTACGAGAAATCTCGGGAGTCATTTTTGACAAGAATATATTCTTTGTCTCATACGTAACAGTCTCGACGACTGTGCAGCATTGTCAACAAAACGGAACATCCTGTCACAAGACAGTGAAAAAAAACTGTTGGTGCATTGTTACTTCCTAATTGAACTTTTATATTTTCATGTTTTTAGGATGTCTGCATGCCTCTCTCTCTGAAAAGCCTTTAATTCACCTTCCCATAAAAAAAACAAAAACAAAAACACAGTACTGAGAGCAACCAGAACAAAAAGAACACATTTTCTCATAAAAGCTTCCCTTCATAAGCTCCCTTTAAATCGAGAAACGGTATTAAAACTCTTCTCAGTGCATACAAAGCTGCATCGCATTTTTAAGGCCTGGCATTTTCACATTATTCCAATAGAGTACACAATTGTCAGAGTGCAGACTTGTGGTTCAGAGAGTTTCCAAAAATAAAACTGGAGGCAGAACCTTTGGCCATCACGTTCCTCTACTGTGGAACCAGCCCAGCTCGTCTATATTTTAAAGATTAGGCCCCTTTACTTTCCATTTTAACAAATCTTACAACACATGAATTTAACCTTATTATTGTTCGTAAGGCTCCTTGTTTCTCAGTGATCATATTTTGTCGTTTTGCTTTCCTCTCAACTCACCTTGGCAGACACTAAAATGCTGAGGTTTCTGAAAGGCAGCTTTTCCTTTCCCTACAGTCGCAAAGTACTTTAGCTTGATGTTTAAAGTGACTCCAAAAGGAGGGAAAAATATATGGGTTGTAGGTTAAACCTTTAAGCATACTTTGCACTTCGTATATGCAGTAAAGCGGCTGAGTCATTTCCTTTCTCTTACATTTGCTTGCCTGTGTGGTAAATGAGTGTATAATATTAAATCAACATTTTATTTACTGCATTGCAGATAGATGGACATCTACATGTTAAAGTCTCAAAGTGATTTTATACAGAAGGCGTGGCGGCTGAAGAGACATAAATTTGGGGGGTAAATAACTGGAACAACTGAACCTGAACATTCCAAAGCCATGTCACTCTCTCATAGTGAGGCCCCGGTATCCAGGCAACCACATTCTATAAGCCTACTAATAGCCAATCAGAGGCCAGATTGTAATTATTCAAATGTCCAACAGGAATCTAGCACATGGCTTGCTGTAACAACTAAAGCATGCGCATAAAAAAAGCAGTACAACCTACCTCATGACTGATATACGCATTAACAGGAAAAGATTTACTATATAGATAAGAAAACAGGCAATTCTGCGGAGGAAGTGCTCAGAGAACAGATAATACAATGTAAATGGTGCAAGTCAGATTCAGGAGACTGCTGCTTTGAATAAGGTGTAGTGACATCTGATAAACTAAAAAAAAAAAAAGAAGTACCTACTGTTATCACAAATCAAAGTAAATCATCCTGACCATCACAGAAACTGCATTAATGCAGATGAACAACAGCAACATGTTAAAACAACCAGGAATCCCTTTGAGGGTCTGAGGGTTGTATGTGGAGACCTGTGATGAATAAGGCAGCAGCTGAAAGCAGTACATAAGTGACCAGCAAAAGGGTCGATCACAGTATCAGTATTTGCAATTAAATGTAAAAGTACTGTTAACTCGGCTGTGTATTTTGTCTCCTCTCACATTCCACTCACCTCACTGCTCGCTCAGTGATAGATGTTTAGAAAGAAATCACAGCGAGAACACAGACTCATGCATGACCTGCCGCAAACTCGCATCTCAAAGCAGCACAGAGTTTCCTGTAATTATGTCATTTTCATATACAGGTCTGGAGGTCAACTATGTAAGGAAGTGTGGACGTCAGCCTCTTGTTTACTCATGTGACTTGTAATGCTAGCAGATATAGCCGCACATCCGGTATACCAGTCCTAATTTCATGCATAATATGATCTTTTCAAATATCGCTATATCGGTGAAGAGACAACGCTCAACACGGTTTTCCCCAGAGATTATACATAATATATTATATGCATTTTAGAGCATATTGGGAGGGGAACTGTATGATCTCTGCACCCTCTTTATAACAAAAAAACAAAAAAAAACAAAACTATATTAGATTGACAAATAATAATTCACGATTATTTTATTAACAGGTGTTTTATATGACAATGGATTATAACAATTAACACCACAATCATTTAAAAAGTAAGCCAAAATGTGGCAATACAGTGAACTGAAACTTTTACTATATGTACAAATTGGACACAGCTTCCAGTTCTGAACAAGTACAGCCAATGACAAGTGCCTTGCACAAAGACTTTCAGTTGTAGGAAAATGATTGCTTTGCTCTTCGACCTCAATAAACACTTTGTGAATGACTTTGAGGTCAGTCGCTAGTTTCAGGTCACAGTGACAGTAAGATGCAGTTCAATTAGTAACTTATGTTCCTCACTACAGTCAGAATGGAAGATAAAGCAGGGAATGCAGTGTCCCTTGATTTCACTGTCAGACCCGCCATTTATTCCTGACTGTTTGAAAAAGTAGTGAAAATGCTGTTTGAGGCTTCAACCCAGGACTTCACTATGCAACAGGTTATGGTATGGTGGATAGGACCATCTTTTATATACAGTCTATGTTGAAAACTGCCTCTAGAGCCCTTTTCAAATGTATATATTTTTTTAAAGATAGCCCAAGAGTAGATTTTTTTATTTTATTTAATCATTTAAAGAAAAAACCCTCTATGTTTATTTAGTTTTTATTATGACAGTAAAACGCTTTTTATTCTGCACAATCCTGACAGATAAACAACTTACTGTGAAAATATATAAAAGGCCTGCTTCTGTAAAAAGACTAAAAAACACTGCGATACAAATACAGGTCATACTGCCCCAGCACTGGTGTCATGTCACCGTCTCCTCAAAGAAACATGAAAGTGATCCACTTTACAGTTGCTGCCTTCTGTTATGGAAACTTGGAACCTGTCTAGAAGGTATGCTCCCCAACTGCTTATCTAAGGACAAATACGTCAAACTCTTGAAGCACATTGCAGTTAAATGCATATTGCCAAGAGGATCTACTTACACTTGCATGCACAACTTTAGGCTTTACTGAAACGTCTGGAAGGAAAAATGATCCAGTTAAATGAATAAAAAATGCCTTGTGATGGCAAAGGTCATAGAAGAACAGCTAGACTGGGTTGAACTGACAGAACGAGTAACTCAAATAACCACCCATTACATCACACATCTGTTACATCACACTGAACACGCAACACGTCAGCCTTAAAGCAGATGAGCTCCAGCAGCAGATTCAAAGAGGGGGTGTAATGGTGTGGGAGGCAGTTTCATGTCACACCCTTTTGTCCCCTTTAATACCAGCTGAGCTTCATTTAAATGTCATGACCTACCTGAATATTTTTTGACCATGCCCTTCACTCTGTGACCAGTGTACCCATCTCCTGATGTTGATGTCATATTGAGCTGGGCCATATCATACTATTCACGGTAATACCGGTATAATGGGCAACGATAAGAAAACGAAATATCACGATAGAATATGGGTAAAACGCACATGCGCAGTGCCTTTGTTTTCATACGCACATGGCGGAAAAAGCATGGCGACGACGCAGAATGAGAAGGACGAAAGCGGATCGTTGAATGAAACGGATGAACCAGAATTGGTTTGTAAAAATGCTGCAACTTCAGTGATGTGGAACTGGTTTAGCTTTCGTCCGTCAGACACACACCAAAGCACTATTTTTGGTAGAGCATGCTAGAGGGCCGTCGTTATTACCATGTTTTTTGGAAAATACGGCACACTTAAAACCAATCCTTTGATTTTTCTGAAAATCGACAGTACCCCTTATAATCCCATGGGCCTTATGTATGAATTCTGGTTGTGTTTACTGACCTTTATGTGGTACACGGCGTTAGCAAATCAGTCAAATGTTTTAGTACGACTTTGCTAAGCTACGAACCCGCACCGCTTGATGGATTGTCGGAGTATTACGGCTATTGTAGGCAGGAGCCTCGCGGAGTGATACGTACTGCGCTTCAACATAATATTATTATTATTATTATTATTGTGTGTGTATAACCTCTTTTTAAGTTTTGTGGATATTATACATGGTTATGCTGAGGATATGTTGGCCAATTTCCACTGGAAATGCCTTTTGGTTAAATTGTCAGCAAGGAATTTGCATTTGCACTGTTAAATTTTTATATAACTTTAATGCACATAAAAAACAGCTGCTTGTTTAAGTGAAAATACATTGATGGTTTTTTGTTTGCACTAATAAAGTTGTGGAGTTGAAAATAATTTGTCTAGTGTCAATTATATCGTCAGTTATATCGTTATCACAAATTTTCAAATGTATATCATGATAAATATTTTTGGTCATATGCTCTAATGTCATATATATTATATAATCTCAGACTGGTTTCTTGTAAGTAACACTGAATTCCCTGTCCCCAAATGGCCTCTACAGTCAGCAACTGAACAGAGCAGCTTTGATATGTGGTGGATGAGGAGGATCAAACCATGAAAGAGCTCTCCGCAAATCTGCAGTAAGTACATGACGTTATCTTGTTGATATGCACAAAAATCTCAAGACAACATTTCTAAGACCTTCAATGAAATAGGCAATTGTAAAGGTGAAAGGCAGTTCAACTTACTAGCAGGACATCTAAAAATAAAGTTAGGATAATACTGAATTCCTGTGGATATATTTTAAGTACTGTATGACACAAAGTTCAATTAATTTGACCACTATATGAAAATTCCTGTAATAAAACAACAACAACAAAGAAACGTGGAAGGTAGTATGGGGTGTTTTTCCTTCTCTGCATTTTAATGGGAAATATGAAAAAGGGAGAGTGGCCACACAGCATTTACCTACACGTAACCACTATCATGAACTCTGTACGGGTGTGGTGTATGGAATAAAGCAGGGTGGAGGGTGACAACAGTGCCACACACACACACACACCACAACTGCACTGACTGGTCAAATGCTTGTGGCAGGAAGTCAGAAGTTATGAAGACCTGACACACAAACACATGACAGATGACTTTGTTTTGATGATTATTTTACAAATAATTTCAAATAGAGCCCGACCAATACAGGAGTCATTGAAATTAAAACAAAAAATATAATGTAAAATAACTCAAAACGATGGGGTTGCTTTCTTAAAATCAACCTTCCAGTATTGCTCAAACTCGTTAAAGATCTGCGGCAGACCAATAACGGCCGGGTATCGGTAGGGCTCTAATTTCAAATCACTCTTGAATCAAATGGTGATAACAAGAAGGTTCTCTACACATCACTACCATACCTTGGCATTCCAATCTCTATTAAGGTAATATATGCATGTGACACACCGTCCATCGCCGTTAGGGTTATCCACATGGCGCACATATCCTGTCCCGTTTCCGGGGTAACATGCCACCATTGCCTGAAGAGAGGAACATGAAAAAAAAACCCTGATTAGTAAAAACAGATATGCAGTGACAACAGCAGAAATGTAGGCATTCAGTCTCTACAGCTCATGTGTCAAACAAAAGCTGTACTGCAAGGACAAGAAAGAAGGGAGGAACGGGAGCAAAGGAGCTTGAACTGCATTTGCTGGCTCGTGATGTGGAAGCAGCAGAAAGCCTCGCCGCAGTCTGACTGTAGCACTGCCTCACCTGCACCAGGACTGACACAAGGCACAAGCTGCCTAAAACACAGCTGCCTCGTTATAAACTTTAAACTGGCAAGGAAAATAAACCGGAGATATCATGCTGCAACTTCCCCTCGTCTCTTCCTGCTCTACTAAGACTTGCATGATCTGCTTGGGTGTTGGCAGTGAACCTCCACGAGCTCTTGTAAACTTCTCGGTGTAAACATCGAGGGAGCACGCCCGCTCCTTCGAATGCCCTTCAGGAATAAGACGCACACAAGCGGTGATTTGCACACCACCCCGAGGACTGTGATACAGAAAAATGTGTTTTCTTTAACAGTAGAGATTTCTCAGACATCTCAGAGCTTTTGCACTGGAAATTACAGCTGACACTTGAACACCAAACAGCGTGTGTTTTCTTTTCAGATGAGTGGTGAACGTGCACACAGGGTGGAATAAGCCCTCATGCTAAGCAGTGTCTAAGCAGCGATATGACAGACAAAGGCAAGTTCATCCACATTCTTTCAAGAACTTGCATCAACATAAACCATAGCAACATTATTATAAACACTCAGTGTAGACTAAACTTCTTCCTCGGGGTTTCTACCCTGTAAAATATTATAGAGCATCTATGCTAGCACATTTAGAAGTTAAAGCTACCCTTTCAACAAAGAAAAGACTGAAGGTGCTGGGATTCAAAATGAACATCCGGGAGTTGAACAGGTACATTTACAAGCACAAATTTCATGATTATTTCACTGCACCACAGAAAAATTGTAAATCTTTGCGTGCAAAGCCTTTTAACGCCATAGTGAGAGCATTAAAATAAAATGACATCAGACCCACGTCGGCATCTTCTTACTCTACATGTCTGATCACAGTTACTTGCGTCAGTCCACATTGTGTTCACATGTTTTGTGTGATGCAGGTTACCGCTGGAATGCACATTATCAGGGCCTTTAAAGCTGAAAAACAACAAAAAATCTGACATAAAGATGGGGGAGGTAGCTCTGGCTGCATGGATTTTATCTTTTTTTTTTTTTAAATATAAATGGGGTGGGTTTAACAAGAACAGGTGCTGGGTTGGGGGATGGGGGGGGGGTACGAACTGACAAAGCGCTTCCTGTAAGTAAGTCGCAATCCAGTATGTTTTCTTTCTTTGTGTGAGTCTGTGTGTGGCAGAGAAAGAGGTAGAGGGGCACAGACAGAGAAAGCATAGGGGTGGGGCTGGAGAAGAAGACAAGAGTGAACTGAGTGAACTTTGACTCTTGGCCTCCCTCCAGAGGCTGCAGTATTTTAATGGTTGTGCTACGTGCAGATCGTGAGGAGGGCTGGCTGATCCTCGGCAATGTCACCCCTCCCACCCTCAACTGCTGGGCTTGCGCTGCAAGGCTGGAGATGGGTAAACAGCGGCTGCTAGGAGATGTGTGTGTGTGTGTGTGTGTGTGTGTGTGTGTGTGTGTGTGTGTGTGTTTGTGCGTCTGCTGAGCCGAGGTGCAAGAGCCTAGGCGCTCTGCAAAACTCCCGACGCGGCATTTTAGCTTACAATTCCCTCAAATAGACAGCTGTAGAAACGTTCTAATGCTTCATCAGATCCAGGAAAGCTTGACATCAGCACATGCTATATAACAAATGCAAGAGCGGTTTGTGATTATTCTTGTTACAAAAAAAACATGACATGCATAACAGCTAAACCTATATGGATTGCTGGTCTATACAAAAACAAAAATCCTAAGAGAATAAGATGTTTTAGCTAAAACATTTACAAAAATGCAAAATCCAGACAGCCTCGGCGTGTTAGAATCTGTATTAAAATAATAACAACTATATAAATAATAATAATAATAATAATAGTTGGGAAGGGAAAAAAAAAATCATATTTCCCACAATAAAAAACATGTCCTACTAAACTCAGGTAGCCCATAATTCCATTCCCTTTGTCTAACAGAGTTACTGCTGATATAGTGGGGACAGGAGTAAATGTTTTCAAATGAAAGCTATTTTTAACACACTTGTTTCCTCACTCTCTTCACCCCTAACCTCTATACCTATTTGAGCTTCCCTTCCTTTAGCCACTTATTCTTCCGCATTCCTCCGCGGCCCTCATTAGGAGGCTGACCTTACTCTTGGTGTTGTTTGTTTACATTCCATAGGCATGGCTTCTGAAGCCGATGGGCATTCACAGGCAGAGAGCGAGAGGAGGTCACAGAAGAAAGCTCAGAGGCTGTCGCTGAGGCCACAGGAAAGGAAGGCTTCATTTCACAGATGGATATTAAAAGAGCATGAAAATAATTGACATTACAAACACGCACAACCTGCAACTAGTACCAAACCATGCACTTCCTTGATTGAAAAAACCAAAACAAAAAACAGCAGTCAATTAAATAAATGGGTCTTTGATAATGGCCGAGAACATAACAAATAAAGCCTGGTACTCAAACACTGCTGCTGCAGCACATGCTTTCAAATGTTGCATAATAAAAGCTAATAATTGAAGGGTTACTTATCTGGTACTTTTAGACTGGAAACTAGCATTATGAATTTTTCCAGACTAGTGTGTGTGTGTGTGTGTGTATATATATATTAGGGGTGCAACAATACACAAAATTCACGGTTCGGTTCGATACTTTGGTGTCACAGTTCGACATTTTTTCGATACAAAAAAAAATGTTCATGCCTTTTTAATTTGTCATTTATTAAATTTTCACGGCACATTCCGCACCACATCTCTGTGCGTTCATCATTTGTTTGAAGCCAGCTCACCTCCTGCAACTACTTTTCCGAGAATACGTGCTTCTTTTGTGGTTTGGACTCCTTCTGACATTTGTTTGGAGGTGGAGGAACATCACAGTAATTGCTTAAAGGAGCTTGCTTCTTCGACATCTTTAAGAGTTCTAAACAAATGTCTGTCCTCCTCCTGAAAATCTTATGTACGCAAACAGGCGTTGCAACTTCTTATCTTGTGCCCGTTTTTTATTTTGACAGCGAATGCGCACCTGCGGACCACTTATGTGCAGCCCCGGATATACAGCTCGTCATACTGCAGCCACAGAAATTCGTTTGTCCATGAAACCATAAAGCTGCACTTTCTTTTTGCCTTATCGTCTGATTTGTCATAACTTTTCCGTTTTGTGGTAAGCTTTTCTTTGGCTGTCACTTCTTCACCCTGACCTGTCTTATTTGGCTCAGCAGAACTAAAATATTGTGGCGAGCTCAGACAAGGAGGAGACGAAGTGTCGTTTGGTCTTGCTTCCCGTGAGCTAGCCAGGGAGCACAGCCGTTTATTGACATCTGCAGAAGAACACTGCCGCTAGCTAACTGCTCAGCGCGGCAACAGCACAGCAACAACAACAACAACACACAGGGCGCCCTCTGACCCCGGAAGGACACACCGTCGCAGTGAGAGGGCGTCACCCGTCACTATGGCAACATAAACAAAACATAACTGTACAAACAGAACCCCGAACAGCCCTGACCCGCTACATAGCCCCCACCTAAGGGGTCAGTCGTCCCCGACGACCCCATTACCCCACACAAAGTCCTGCAAATGTCCAGGTGCCTTCTTTTGGCGCACCGGCCGGTCACGACCGGCGGGGGAAAAGTCACTCGGGTCAGAACATGGGGTGCCACCATCATCCCACTTCTGACACCAATGTGGCGAGCTCAGACAACGAGGAGACGGAGGTGTCGTTTGGTCTTGCTTCCCGTGAGCTAGCCAGGGAGCACAGCCGTTTATTGACATCTGCAGAAGAACACTGCCGCTAGCTAACTGCTCAGCGCGGCAACCGCACAGCAACAACAACACACAGGGCGCCCTCTGACCCCGGAAGGACACACCGTCGCAGTGAGAGGGCGTCACCCGTCACTATGGCAACATAAACAAAACATAACTGTACAAACAGAACCCCGAACAGCCCTGACCCGCTACAATATGTATCCTGCTGCTTTTACACACACACACATAACGCTCAGCGATTCTCTGCACATGTTTGAGCTTGCTGCGGGAGATTTCACTTATCATGTTTGCATAGTAAGCTAACGATGTCAGAGGAATTGGTGCGCAAATTATCATCACTCACCAATCAGTGCTGTCGCTCTCTATACACAGTTCGCGCGATTGCAAAGTGAAAGCAAAAAACAAGCGCAAATTCAAACGCGATTTCAATATGTCACATATTGACAGTGGCTCACCGATGCCAATGACATAATTACCCAGCTACATTTCCGAAAGAATGCAAAAGCATTGACATATATTTTTCCTTCCTATGATAGGCCGACGGGCAGGGCAGAGATAGATTTTGGTAGCCCGACTGGAAAAAATCGCTAGCCCCAGGACGTAGAGCAGGCGATTTTGCGAGCCCTGTATCTGATTGAGGAATCACTCATCTTTGGAAAAGAGAGTTTATTACAGAGAAATGGCTCTTTCCAAAATAAAAGCTATACTATACGCTTCTTCTGGGCTATATTCTCAGCAGCATATTAAACATATCAGGTCCCCATAAGGAGAATCATGTGCTAACGGCTGTCTAAATGACTCGGGTAAAGTTTGGTGCATGCGTGCTTGTTGTTTTTGTCTGCTTCCACTTGTCTTTGCACTAGGATGATGTCGGAGTAAATGTGCAGTCATATTCGTTGTGTTCCCACTAGTGCTGTCAGCGTTAATCTCGTCGAAATGACGTTAAGGCCACAACACGGCAAATCTCCGTTAACGAGCTACCGGATCACCCCGTGCAACACGTTAACGAGCTAACTGCGCTAACACACTAGCTCCCACCCATGTAATTGAGCATTGCATGGCACATACAACATACTGTTTTACTTTAGTCCATGATGCGCTTACCTTCAGGGTCATACATCACATCCAAACGCCAGATCTGAATGAGGGTAGGGGAGGTTCAATTTGCCATGTTGCAAGGAGAGCTTAACTTCTGTCTCGCTAGCTTGCCCTGCGCTCAGTGAATCTGCGTTTGACCACTCCGCCTAGGCTGCACTGTCGAGCGCAGATCCACTGAGCACTCAACACAGACAGCATCGTCAGAAGGAAAGTTGATAAAATAAATTAAAAATGTATTTTGTATTGTTCATACATATGCGTACCGAACTGAAAGCACTGTATCGAACGGTTCAATATCGATACGAGTATTGTTGCACCCCTAATAAATATAAAATTTAAAAAACACCCAGCACGCCCCTGCGGGCGGTTTATCCTTCAAGCTCGGGTCCTCTACCAGAGGCCTGGGAGCTTGAGGGTCCTGCGCAGTATCTTAGCTGTTCCCAGGACTGCGCTCTTCTGGACAGAGATCTCCGATGTTGTTCCTGGGATCTGCTGGAGCCACTCGCCTAGCTTGGGAGTCACCGCACCTAGTGCTCCGATTACCACGGGGACCACCGTTACCTTCACCCTCCACATCCTCTCGAGCTCTTCTCTGAGCCCTTGGTATTTCTCCAGCTTCTCGTGTTCCTTCTTCCTGATATTGCTGTCATTCGGAACCGCTACATCGATCACTACGGCCGTCTTCTTCTGTTTGTCTACCACCACTATGTCCGGTTGGTTAGCCACCACCATTTTGTCCGTCTGTATCTGGAAGTCCCACAGGATCTTAGCTCGGTCATTCTCCACCACCCTTGGGGGCATCTCCCATTTTGACCTCGGGACTTCCAGGTTATACTCGGCACAGATGTTCCTGTACACTATGCCGGCCACTTGGTTATGGCGTTCCATGTATGCCTTGCCTGCTAGCATCTTGCACCCTGCTGTTATGTGCTGGATTGTCTCTGGGGCATCTTTACACAGCCTGCACCTGGGGTCTTGCCTGGTGTGATAGACCCCAGCCTATATATATATATATATATATATGGGATTAACGTTTCAGTGGGAAATGAGAGAATAAACCCAAGTTGTTTTTTGTAGCTCAAACATTAACTAAGCTATGGTACCTTAAACATTGTCGGGTAAAAGAAATGCTAATGCAAACATTTAAAGGGCTCCTATATAGAAAGAAGGAAATAACTAAGAAATTCAGCAGAATGGCATACATTTACCAGAACATGTCCTCAAACTAAAAACTGATTACAGCTTTAAACATAAAGGACAGTTGCTTAAAACAGACCTGTGAAACAAATGCATCTACACATGACATTAGGGAACTTTCACCCTGTGTCGACACATAACTCAGGATGTGAGCCTTGAACTGGGGTGGAGAAAAATGGAAAAGCTGCAAGGAGTCCGCTCACTTCACATAAGAGATGCTTATCCAAACATGAGTACAAACAGTTGGGATGGAGACCTTGTAGCACAGAGGAGTGTGGGAACCACGGCAGTTTGGGTTTTGGCCCAGGATAGCTCACTGCTTTATCTGTCCGAGAGTGGTGCTGCCTCAGAGGAAATCCTTGTTTAAAGTAATGGCCCAGTTTACTCTTTTCTTCTTTATGGCAGGCTGTGAACAATTGAGGGACGTATGCAGCAGCAACACTACCCTTTAACCTCCACATGTTGCGGTGGAAACACAAACGCAAATATTCTGAGAGGAATTGTTTAAACTTGAAAGCGCTGTATATCTCAGCACACTCTCCCGCTGACGAACTAAAGATAAATGCATATGCTGGTCTCTGTGAGCTGCTTTAAGTTTCACCCGGAGTAAACTCAGGTCTGGGATCCAGTGACAGACCAAAACTGCCCTGCAGTCAGTCAGTCTGTGTCTATTCATTTTAGTGGAATTAACTGAGTTATAAAACCAACAGGGGGAAAAAAGGATAACTTTTCTTTATTACTATTCATTTTTGCTATAAAGCTCTCGCTTTTTCTTGTGTCATAAATCGAGCCCACCCTTTCCCTTTAAATCTCAAGCTCACTCACTGTTTAGTGCAGCTCCAGCCACGAGGACTAAAAGAGAGCCTTCGGTCAACAAGATTTATCTAGAGAAAGTAAAACTGTCAGCTTCAGCGCCTTGTTGTTCACCCATGGTTGCTGTGAGTGTCTACTAAAGGGCCCAGTGTACCCACCATGTTGATCGCTTCGTGCACCGCTGTTAATGGCTTTTAAAGCCACGTCTATTTATGCTTGCCGTTAAGGCGCAGACAGCCGCTGCGGTCTTCTCCTCAACGAAAGGCGTTTCCACTCAGACAATACTATCACATCAGAGCTGATATAATAAAACATGTGCAATCAGTGACCCTCTAATCTTCTGTATCAAAATATCCTTAAAATGGTGATAAAAAACTGACATGATTGAACACTTGAGTCTTCAACCCAGCTGTGGCAGCAAAACGCGACAGGTTACAAAAACCGAGAGGTGCACGACCGGCTTATTAAGGAAATCCCCCAGAAAAAAGATTTAATCTCAATAACTTGATGTTTAAGTTAATAATTCTATTAAATAATCACAATTGCAATATTGACTAAAATCATTATGATTTTTCACAGAGTTCAAGAGCCTTGACTCATATTCAATGAAAACCAACTAGGGCTGTGCGATATGACCAAAATCTCATATCCCGATATTAAGACATCTATCGTCCGATAACGATATAAATCCCAAAAATGTAACATTTTCTGTAAATTCTGTGAATCTTAGGCAGCTCGACAGCTGGGCATCGTGTAGCTGGAGTCGAGTGTTTTAACCACTGCCTGAAATGATACATTTTTAGACATAAGTTGTAACGCCCGCCGTTTTCTTTGTGTTTATTACACGGCGTGCTGCAGGGAAAAGCCTGTTCTAACGTTTGAGTCTAAGGTTTATTTTTTAGCACATGACGGCTCTTTTTTGCTTCTCATCCGTAAACACTCTGCATCTTTCACGTGATTCAGTTTATTTTGAAAAGTCTCAACAGGATCTTGAGCTTTATTGTGAAAGGTTTATGTGGAACAAGCGGACACGCGGTGGTTTTACCGTCGTTGTTGCTAACGACAACGCATAAAAACAAACGCTTGTCTGTCTGTAGTGTGGTTATATAAAATATAAGAGAAAGAGAGAACTTTAACTAATTAACATAGCCACTACAGTGACCATCAAAACAATGAAAAAATATTGCCGTAAACAGTCTATTTTGCGACACCACGAAACAAACGATTGCGTAAAATGAAACGATAGACGTTTTTATATCGTCATCCGATATATATCGTTATATCGAACAGCCCAAAAACCAACAGAGCAGATATTTGTATCTGACCTCTGATGGCTCCATCCACTCCATCAACTGTGTGAGAGCCATGTGAACTCATTCTGAAACTGGGTGATGCAGCATGTTGATATGTTACAGTTGAACATGTCAAGATATGAGTTAAGAAATTGGCTTTCTAAGTAAAAGACAAAGTGAAATCTACATCTATATTAAACATGACTTAAATAACAGCCGAAGCCTTCATTTACTGTTGCAAAGAGGCAATTATAATTATTAAAGTATCTAATTTGCAAAAATATGTTCATCAGTGGATGGATGTTCATGTTTGATATGGCACTGAAATTATGCCAGATGCCCTTCCTGAACGCAACCATCCTGTTTATCCGGGCTTGGAATACATTAGCTTGTGATCCCCTGAGACTGTCTTTCTCTATTTAAAAGAAAAAAATTCTAATTATGCTTTAATTTGTTTTTTTAAAACCACCATTACTATCACCCTCCACCCACCATAAATCCTTCCTGTCTTCAAGCCCACGGTTGCAAGTAGTAAAAAACAAAGAGCTCTTTCTCAGGGCTCCACCTGGATCGTGGCCAGGTGTTGCTCTTAGACAGCTGTGATAGGAAACAGAAGGATGGATGTGCGCTTTAAGCTTTAATAAAATGTATATTTTAACAGCTTCATTTTAACCGATGAGCACTTATTCAAGAAAACGACACTGTAACAAATGCTGGATTAAATTAGATGCATTCATCCCTCTCTCTGGTATGTCACACTGATTTAGAAATCACTCTACACGGCTTAGACCACATTATGGTTTTAAATAAAAGAATGGTATCATGAGCATTTGAAGAAATCCACAGATGAATTACAGGCTTTGAGAGGGGATACGTGACCATGATGGCCTGTATTTATATAGCGCTTTACTAGTCCCTAAGGACCCCAAAGTGATGGGTGAGCCTGAGCGCTGAATACTTCCTAGACTATTTCTGGTCAACAGTGAGATGGTTAAACAATAAGCAGGATAAAACCAGGCATGAAATGTGCTGCACTTAAGTCAAGCTGGTACTGTAGGCGGACGGAATGAGCAGCTCGTGGAGCCTTTAGCATAACGTATAGCTGTCCCCAGCGCTCAGAGGACCACTGTCACATGACTTCCTCTTGTCTACTCGCTCTGTAGAGCTTTAAGATTTAGGTCAACGGTCAACTTCCTTCTGAAAGCACATGTCCACACGTTGCTCTGTGACAGAACAAATGACAAAAGCAAATAACTGCCAACAACGTCAAAACACTGTTATCAAACTCTGTTGATAAGGAAGGGGTCTGTCCAGTTCTGTCCTGTTTAAGTTGAACTGCTTTGAAATGAATGAATTGACAAGATGATTTCATAGCATGAGGAAAAGATTTTGAAAAAAACAACGGAAAATCGCAATACCGCATACCGTATTACATGCTCACAGTCTACGACAGTAACAGCTTTTCAATTAAACTTCCTTAAAGTCGTCCTTTTCTTGACAATTTACAAATGTATTCTTGATGAATCAATTAGTGCCCAAAGACATTATAAAAAGCAAGAACAACATCTTTAAATGTTTATCTTTAATCTAACAGTCTATTACCAGACTTCAATGCATTTACAGACAACTAAGACTAACAAAACCTGCAAATGCACACATTTAAATTATATCAATGGGATGTCTCTGGTTTGTATTCCTTGCTGAAACAACTTTTAAAATTATCGCATACGGAAGCACTAAAAGAAAGAAAGCCCAGAAAACTGTTTGTTTGTTGTTGTCTCTAGGTCTTGCCTACACTTATGTTACAGGGGGATGTTTTTTTCCCACAGCTGACCCGTTGTTTTTCACAATAAAGAGTCATGTTTGAGACAGTAATGCAGCTGGAATCCATATCCGGTTGTTCAGTGATGACGCGACGAATCCTACTTCCGGGTCTAAAGTAGTCTGCGTTTAATATGGCTTTTGTGTTGTTAACATGTTTAATGTTATGCATTTTCTTCTATTTGATCTCAAAAAGCTCCTAAAACAGTCAGTGATCACTGTTGACCTCCCTCGGCTTTTATTACCGCTAATCATTTATTTAAGCTCAGTTTTTAAAACCTTAGGATGTAACTACAGCCCGGCCCATGCAGCAGTATATGAATGACTAACTTCGTATTGTGGATGGATTATCTCAGTTGTTCTCCTGGCTGAAGTTTGGTCCTTTTACAGCACCCTGCCATGCGATTACATTTGTTCCTGACCACCGAAAACACTCACGTTAACTTTTATCGAGTGGAAAAAAAAGTTAGCTTGTTTATATTATGCTAACATAGCTGTGTCGCTAGCGGTCACGTAGCACATCATTATATAGCAGGTAGCTCAACTTCAGTAACCCTACAAACGTCACTGCTGTTTAGTTTTCTGTCTTCATTTATGCTGGAAGTGATAACAGAGCTGTACGTTTTAATTTGTTTCCAAAACCCCGCAGTCAGGACATGCTATAATGTATTTAGATAGAAGCTAGCGAGCTAACTCCCTGCTAACTTCTAACTCCGTTAAATGTCATAAATTCCGTTTTCATGGATGCCTGGATGTTAAACTCAATTGTTACACCTGGTAGAGCAGATCGCTGATCATTTTATTAAAGATGAAAGACTTTAGACAGTTTTTCAACTCTCAGTAATGCCACAGTGATCGTTTGATATATGGACCTGCAGCGGAGTTTAGACCCAGACACGGCTAGTGACGTCAGACTGAACAACCGGATATGTGCAGCCTTGCAGCGCCCTATGATATGAAAAAAAGGACCAAAAAAACCAGGAGCAACATCTCCCTTGTGTGTATTGGGCTGCATTATATTTGAAAACTTAAGCTGCTGTGGGACCTCATTACAGTATGTACAGTGTTTAAATTCAGTACTGAGTCATATTTCAGCATGCTTAACACGGCTATCATGTTTCATGTGATCGGCATAACTTTAATAATGTCAACTTTGAAAAGTAGCAGTAAGGGTGTTTATAATGGAGCCTTAGCTTAGCTGGCTATTCTTTTATCATGTAAGACAGACTAACAGTAGCGTGAAATAAGTCAGTAACAGGACAATTATGTTGCTGCTACAAGCTTCCCCACTCGCTGTCTGAGGAGGGTGCACAGTATCCTGCGGGACCAACATCACCCTGCGCGCCACCTTTTCCATCTGCTGCCCTCAGGGAGAAGGTACAGGTCTATCCACAGGTTTCTGTAAGAGCGTACGTAGGCTGCCATGACAGACCACTACTTCCGTTGTCCGGTTTTATACTTCCGGTTACTCAAAGCGAGACCCAGCGTTCAGTCGTTGCTAACAACAAAATCAGTTACTTTGTGCGGTAATAAGTGGCTTTACCTGTTCGAAGATGAGCTCGGGTTCAACGTGTGCTGTCGTCGGCTGCCACAATAATTCAAGAAAACTGAAAAACGCATTAGAAACATTTTGCCTTGAGCATCAACAACTTAGAAAGGCCTGTCCATGCCCACCGCCCTACGCACTGCACTCTATGCCGCGGAAGGAGGATCGGAAACTGGCGTGGCTGGCAGCTTTAAGACTCAAACACCCTCCAAAGAGAGTTTATGTTTGCTCCTTTCATTTTATCGATAAAAAGCCCACAGAGCTACACCCCGACCCGGAGCTTTATCTGGGCTATGACCGACCCCCACCGAAGAAAAGAAGAAGGCTCACTCGGACCACTTTGAGTGTGACAGCTTCCAGTAATACGAACAAAAACACAGAATCTGTACCCGGTAAGTGAAAGTGTAAATGTGGTTTGCCACCGTTTCGCATTTTAAACACGCAATTCTTTACTTTTACTAAATAATAGCCTATGGTGAATGGCGTTAGTATCAGCACTAGCTGGTTATTAGCAGCAAAGTCTAAATTTTAACGAAAGTTTATAATAATAATAATAATGCCAAAAGATTAGCTCCAAGGGCTGTAAAAGTCTTAGGTTTGTGTTTATAAAGAACATGTTTTTTCAAGTCGAGAAAACTCAAGTAAAAAAGTTAAAGGCAACCTTTGCAAAAATACCAACAGTTGTGACTTTTTTTAGAATGTAAAATAAAATCTAATCACATTAATTGAATAAAATTGTGACAAATTTTTAGGGGACTTAGGAACATTTTATGTTGACATTTATGATTTTGCATTTGTGTGAAAAAATGTAGAATGAGAAATTTCACTCAAATATAATAAGCTAAGTGACACTTTACAGTTTCTCTTATGCTAACAGTTTGACTGTACATCTGATCATATTTTTGTCTTATTCAGACTCCACAGTGTTACGTTCAGTGGAATTAGACCAGGCCAGCATCTCCACACAACCCCCTGAGCCACATCTGCACTCAGTCCACACACAGTGGGAGGATCCTTCGCAACAAGACCATCAATACTGCAACAGGTCTCGCAGAAAAGATGTGCAGGATAAGATGACTCAGTGTGATGAAGTTGCATATTTCATTCTTCAAAATGATGCAGACGCTTTGCTGTACACTGGGATAGCCTTAGAAACATTTAACACACTTGTGTCGACACTGGAAGGATATGACAACAATGAATTTACCATGCCTGTCCGAGATCAAGTCCTCATGACACTTATGAAATTAAAGAGTAACCGTGTAATAGGTGACCTAAGCCGCCAGTTTCATATATCACAAAGCATGGCCAGCAAGATCATCTCACACTGGTTAGACAAGCTGGAGGAAGTTCTCCGACCATTAATTCCATGGCTGCCAAAAGAAACTATTCAAGCAACTATGCCTGAAGCCTTCAAGAAGAACTTTCCAAATAGTACATGCATTATAGACTGCAGTGAGACCCTTTTACAGAAACCCAGAAATCTGGGCTCAAGAGGGGAATCATACAGCCATTATTATTCACACAACACAGTCAAATATTTGGTTGCTGTTGCACCATGTGGACTAATCATGTTTGTGTCTGCGGCATATGGCGGCCGATGTAGTGACAAATTTATCACAATGGACTCTGGAATATTAACATACCTAAAACCTGGTGATGAAGTCATGGCAGATAGAGGTTTTACAATTAAAGACTTACTCTTTGAGAGAAAAGTTAGATTAGTAATACCCGCTTTCACAAAAAAACGTAGACCGCTAACTGAGGAACAGGTAACATACACACGTCGGATTGCAAATGTAAGAATCCATGTTGAAAGAGCAATCAGACGCTTGAAAGTCTACAAAATACTTTCACAAATTGTTCCTATAAGCATGGCTCCTAAAGTAGACAAGATACTGAGAATATGTGCTGCTCTAGTGAACTTAAGAGAGGATCTCATTCGTGATACACAATAATTGTGTATGTTATGAACAATTGTGGACTCGGGGATATTAAGATGGTTACTCAGGACATAAAGTTGCGTAGTGTAATGTAATTATTTTAAAATTTGATGTACATATATGTAGAGAGTAAATAATTCCAGGTCTCACTTTTTTATCTTGTGTTCTAGATGAAAGGTTATGTGATACAGTGTGTGTGTGCGTATGTATGTATGTATGTATGTGTATATATAAAACAATTGCAATCAATCAATTGAACAATTATTACTTTTTTATTCAACCACAATGTGATAAATTTCTTAAATGAAAAAAAATGTTTTTCTCAAATCTACAATAATTAGTTGTGCATTCTTGACATTTTTTTGTGTTGGAAGATTACAGAAATACAGAACTATTCACAACATTTAATGTTGTCAGTTTGTCATTCATTTCCCACCATATGTTACAACTACGTACATTTTAGTTGTATTGAAATATTTAACAGATTTCATATTGAATGTCTCCTTTCATTCACAAGACAGAGACCAAACTCTGCAGACATGTTGGTGTCTGACTGTCCCATTTATAGTTGTAACATGTATTAAAGCTTGCCCATTATCTTCAAGTATCTCTCATTTAACTGAAACCGTCCTGCTGCATACTCCTCTACAAGTCGAGGTAAGAAATATGAGAAGTAAAACCCTCTCAAGCGTTTTACTTGTTCCTTTACAAATGCTTCATCATATTGCACTGTAAATGAAACATGCTCAGTAGGTGTCCAGATCACAAGTGTGGCAGTCTTGAGCCCTGTGCAAAACATTGTAAGTTGCACTTGCATGTAATAGCCTCTGCTGCCAGTTTTCTGCAGCTGCAGTTCTCCATCTACCAGTTTGATATCGCTGCATTTCTGGGTAAGCTGCTCCGTGAGTGAAGGATAAGTCTGCACAGGACATTTTATTTCTAGAAGCACATCTGAGTCAATGACCCCGTCAGGACTCGCAGAGAGCCATGGCTCCTGGATGCTGATAACACTACCCATGTGAAGGATGTTCATACCCTGTTCTTTCAGCTGATGACAAGCTTTAACTTCATTTTCTTTACCATAGTTTGTTTCATAATTCCCACGAAAGGAAGGGTACATGTGCTCAGATAAAAATTTGTCATTTTTTGTGGTGGCACGTACTGGAACTTTTTTAGCAGAGCTTGCTGTAAGTCTGATTTTCCTGCAGTTGTGCCACAAATCAGATGCACTTTGCTCTTTTGTTTCTTCTTGTAATTGTTCTGCTTGCTCTTCAGAAACTTGAATGTATGCCTGGTAGAATGCCCTGCATGGATTACAGCTTAGTTTGTAACTGTGTGCTTGGTGTGGCTGAAAAAATTGCTCATCAACTTTACTGTTGCGGTGAGGACCTGCAGATGGCGAGGCATTGTAACACTTTCCAATTAATGTGTTCTTGAGGAGGAAAAGTGGCTTCACTGGTGCTTTGCTAACACTGTCAATAAAGTCTTGATGTGTAAGGTGATATGGTGTGTTAGGGAGAGATTGTGTCACTGCAGTCCGGGAGTTCACATCGTACTGCTGCTCTGCCCTGTGATGTCTGAAGTTTATCTGGCTTAGACGTTTAGGTTCAAGGTTCTTTGCTGTCCCTGCATTCCACCTGCGCTGCTCGTCTGTACACGCAAGCCCTGTCTTTCCACTGATCGCAGCATTCTGCACCTGTAACAAACATTAATAGTTTTTTCTCACTGTCAATACTCAAGATTTAACATAACAAGGAAGTTTACACTAACAAAAGCAGTACACGGTTGGTGTCCTGCATGTTATAGATATGACCCTGGGTCAATACACCTGAATCATATCCAAAACAGATATAAACACTGGCAAAGTCACCCATATTATCCATTTCATATTAATAGTCAGTTACTTTTTGATGCAGAAATATACATCCACAGTCTAATTTTTTTCAAAGTAGTGTGTGTGTACAAATATACATATATATAAACAAACATGTATTATACTACTCTGTGTCACTTCTTATAACTATAGTTTTTCTTGTCTTGTAAATTTGACCTTAATGTTCAGTCTTTTATTTTTTTTATATTTTATCTTCATGTGATTGTTCAGCATACAGCCCACACAAAGTTAACGAGTGGCTTTCACATGTAAACAGTGCTCCACGTAATACTTGGCTAGATGGCAGTAGCGTGACTCCTTAATCACAGCCTTTGACCAGTCCAGTGTTTCTGTTTCAGTGATTTAAACATTGTGATATCCAGATAAGTGATATACCTTCCACAGAATAGCAGCCGCATGGCTACATGATCTCCCTAATCCGGCGATACAGGAACAGCCGACTGTCTCCACTACTCCACTTTCTCTTAGCATTGCCCATGCTAAGTGTTTCGCTTGATTAATACTCTGGCTCGGCTCTACAGCTGCTTTAAGAAAAATAAAGTCGCCTTGTTTGTTGAGCAGTACTTTATCAATTTTGTTGCTGTGCAGGTAATTATACGCCTCGGTGCTCTTGTAATTACGTAATTCCTCGCCATCAACGCCTTCGGAAAATACAAGGTAATTAATAATGTCGATGTAGCTAACATCGGGCCATAGTTTCATGTCATCTACCCACTCCGTGAGAAGTGACGGGTGAGGCACTGCAACTGAACTGTCCTCGCTGCTTTTTAAAACATCTTTACTGTGTATCCACCTTCGATGTGTTGCCATTTACTCCAGGTAAAACAAACTGCAGTGAGAGAAATCTTTATCAACAGTGAAGGTGTAACCCCGCAACTGTCAACAACAGCGCAAGCGGAAGTAAAAAACCGGCTTCCGCTATGAATCGGGGTAATGGCGCGAAATCAGAAATACTGTGGATACAGGCCAGAACATCCAGACTGGCCAACAGCCTGTATCCACAGGCTGTGAGGCTCCTGAACTCTCTGCCCCCCTCTCACGGACAATAACCATATCCAACTTCTTAATAGCAATGAACTGGTCTGCATTGGTGCATCACATCTTTATTCTCTTCCCCCCCCCCTGCCCCCCCCCCCTTTCTTAAATAGATAACTATCATATCTGATATCATATCTCACAGTACAATAATATTGAATGGGTTGCATTGTTGTATTTTGTCATGTTTCTCAGGTCTTTGTCTGAATTTCTACGAACATTATTGCTAAGGATTGTCTTATTGCATTGGAGTCACACTGGGTTAAATATGTACACTTGGGTTTTAAGGGGTATTTATTATTTTCTTCTTTTTTTGGGTTGTATGGAAGCCCCAAACGCAATTTCATTGTTCTTGACAATGACAATAAATAAATAAATACTAAATACTTCTTTAGGTTTCCGGATAATGTTTAAATGGTATCAGAGAGCATCCAACATGCTGGATCTGCAAAGAAACAAACATGTCCCGCTGCCTGCAACTTCCCACAGTGTTATCAAGTGAACGGGGGAAATGGAAACAATGCCATTTAATAACTATTTGGGCAAAATCTTTTTCCTCTGTCTCTCCCAATGCGAATTGTGCTTACATTGTGTCATATCCCTTTGAGCCATTGATACTTGCAGCATTTCCATTTGTGCAAGTCATGCTGATATTTGCTGGTCACAGTCCAGCCGTGTGTTTGCCAAGGCAACTAGGGCAGTAGGCGAGGAAGTCAAGTTCTCAGTAGAGTGTGAGTGAGTGACCAGCTGCATGGATCAACAGCACAACCTGAAATAATGTGCTTTCTCCAAAACATTTAGGCCTACTAAGAAACAGCCAAGGGTGAGAGAGGAGGGGGGACCGACTGGACAGGAGAAGCAACCTAAAAATAACAGCATACGGCAACTAGAGCTGTGCCAGCGCATAAAAACAAGTACCTGGAGCGAGTAAAGGCCACAGACTTCAATCGAATGTGGGCTGTTTCACCACTAGATCCTTTAAATGTCAAGGGCTGTTATAACAGAACATGATGTAACAAATGTAGATCAGGGACAACTCTTAGTGTATCATTTTTAAGCGCTAATTCCAGTTCTGGTATAGTCTGTTATTTCCCTCTAAAAAGATGTGACAAATATATCTCAAGGTCAAAGACCAAAGAAGTCCTCAAAACTGCTTAAAGCTTGTCAGAAGGTTGGAGCTTTGTTTTTATATGCAAAAGAGTAAAAAGATAAAAATAAGTTTACAGATCAGGATATCAAATAATGAAATTATTGTAAAACTCAAAGAGCTATGAAAGGCTGTTTTCTGACATTTAATTGTTAAATTTTATTTATTTTGCCATGTAGGAGTCAAACTTATCTCAAAATTTAAACTTAGTAACTCAAACTTTTTAGATGAAAAACTGAAATTTCAAGTTACTAAGATGAAATGTATAAATATAATCTGAATTTTAAACTTTTTTATTTTTCTGTTTTAAATGTTTAACTGGATGGAAAAATTATTTAATTTAAGTGGCATAAAGAAAAAGACCATTAGATCCAATTAGAGCAGGGCAATATGGCCAAAAATATTTATCACGATATATATTTGAAAATTTGCGAAAACGATATAACAGACGATATAGTTAATGCAAGACAAAATACAACTCCACAACTTTACTACCGCAACAAAACCCATCCATTTATTTTCACTTAAACAAGCAGCTGTTTTTTATGTGCATTAAAGCTATATAAAAATTTAACAGTGCAAATGCAAATTCCCTGCTGACAGTTTAACCGAAAGGCATTTCCAGTAGAAATGGAATATAATATCCACTAAAGTTAAAAAGAGGTGCTTTGCAACATTAAACTGCAGTGTGCCAAATAAAAACGTCAAATACGTATTTTTCGGACCATAAGGTGCACGGGATTATAAGGCACATTAAGCGAAACAAAGCAGTCAGATAAATCAAACTTTATTCAACTCATTCTTCTTGCTTCCTCCACTTCTGTATCATTCATTCATTAATGCTGTATTCTATCACAGCTGCTCTATTCCCATGTTGTTGCAGTATATTAATGACTAACCTCCTATTGTGGGTGGATTATCTCAGTTCTTCTCCTGACTGAAGTTTGGTCCGTTTACAGCATCCTGCCATGAGATTGCATTTGTCTCTAACCATCAGGAACCTTCATGTTACCTTTTATCGAGTGGAAAAAAGTTAGCGTTCATCCTCCAGCTTCACTGTTTATGTTATGCTAACATAGCTGTGTCGCTAGCGATCACATCATTATATACCAGCTAGCCCAACTTCAGTAACCCTACAAACGTCACTGCTGTTTGGTTTTCTGTCTTCATTTATGTTGGAGGTGATAGCAGAGCTGTACGTTTTAATTTGCTCAGAAATCTCTCAGTCAGAACATGCTATATCATGCTTAGGTAACTAGCGAGCTAACCTCCGCTAACTTCTAACTCCGTTAAATGCAATAAATTCTGTTTTCATGGATGGCTGGATGTTAAACTTAATTGTTACACCTGGTAAAGCATCAATGCTGTTCGTTTTATTAAAGATGAAAGGATTTAGACAGTTTTTAACTCTCAGTGTTGACTTTGGGACCTTTAGCGGACGGAGTTTTGGACCCAGATCACTCCCAGATTTACGAGCACCTTAGTCCGACAAATACGGCCCGCTTGCATGTTCTACAAAAAAAGTGCTTTGGTGGGTATCTGACGGACAAACACCAAACCAGTTCCACATCACTGAAGTGGCACCATTTTTACAAACCAATTCTGGTTCATCCGTTTCACTCAACGATCCGCTTTCCCCCTTCTCATTCTCCGTTGCCGCCATGCTTTTTTGGCCATGTGCGTATGAAAACAAAGGAACTGCGCATGCGCGTTTTACCCATATTCTATCGCAATTGACTTTGTGCACGCTAGCATATGCTACTTCCGGTGCGGAAACTCCTGTGGGGAGCTTTGTTTCCGGTGTCCTATTCACGCCCTGTTTACGGTCCAAAACAAGTTTAGCAAATGAATGAATCAAGCGGTGATTTACATTTCTATAGATGTCTTGGGCATTTACCCAATATATCTGTAAATGCTTCTATCCCCAAGCCATCCGTGCCCTAAACACACACACCCGCCCTCTCACATCATCTATAATTGACTGAGACAGGACTCTTCCAGACACTAAACCAAGGAACAATGTACATTTCAATTCCTTTAATTTTAAATATGTTTATATTGTCTATCCTGTAAAATAGTCAGATATCTATTCATATTAATGTACAGAATTCACCTGCTTGCTGCTACTACTGCACATTCACCCAGTGTATATACTATATATATATATATATATATATATATATATAACACCCCCCCCCCCCAATTTTTGCACATGTCGAGGAGCATGTCAGGCTACATTTCACTGTGTGTTATACTTGTATAACTATGCATGTGACAAATAATAAAGAACCTTGAACCTTGAAATGATGTTCATCGACTTGTCGATATTTTCCCCCCGCGCCTCAGGGCAAAAGAGAAAAGGGATTTAAATGTTATATTTCTCAGCTGTCCCTCGTTTATCGCGGGTGTTATGTTCTAAAAATAACTAGCGATAGGTGAAATCAAGTAGCCAATTTTATTTTTTGACGGTGCAAAACGTTTTGTGGACATCGTGGACATACAGTACTGCACTTCAGAGTCACACTGCTAGCGATCGATGCAGCGATTCTGTACTGTACAGGAGAGACGTCACGGAGGAGATCGTCTGCAGCGATCAGGACGCAGGACACAATGTGACGTAAAAAAAAAACAACAACATGCAAACTTGCACTAAAAAAATCTGCGAAACAGCGAGGTGAAAGGTGAACCGCGTTATTAGCGAGGGACCACAGTAATTTTGAAGGTAAGTCACAACATACCCTTCGTAAATACTAATGTATAGAAACCCTTACCAGCAATCATTCATTTTTTGTGTGGCTTTTTTCACGGTTTGTTGACATGCTGTGTAGGTGTGTACTTGACTAGCTGATATCGACATAAAGGGGAAACATCTGGTTGGACTATTCTTCACCTGTAGTTTGAATGCTGAACATTTGCCTGTTTAAATCATAAGACCAGTCACTATACAGAGATGTGCTTCTGAATGTGGATGATGTGTCTTCTGCTGCAGTAATGCAGTTCTGCTTGTGTTGAGTGATGTAAACAACTGATCGATCTAAACTCTTTAAATGTCAAAGTTGATCATTAGATTTTTTATGACACAACAGTGGTGAGTGTTCCCACCTTCTGCTCTTTGTAACTTAACGCGATCTTTCCATTTTCGAGTTTTGGACATGATTTTGGAGGATATCTTCGCAGTAGCGATTGACCGCAAAGTAAAGCTACCGGAAATGTACAACCCCACATCCGGTCTCAAACCAGGAAGTTAGCATTTTCTCGTGCACAGGGTCTATTTTATTTTCTTATCGTTGCCTTACATTGTACCAGTATTACCGTAAACGGTGTAATATGGCTCAACCATAGATGCAATAACTGTTAATAAAACCTTAAATCTTTTGTAACCATTTTTCCCCCCAATGTACCAGATTTTAATAACACTTCTGTAAGAAATCTGACCTTTTTAAAGGCCATAATGTTTACTTATTATTAAACTATTCTAAAAATGTGCTGATTCCAATATATGGTGTTTGTTAACTCTGCAGTTAAATCATGTTTAATCTACACACGATTTGGACAAAGCAATACAAAAAAAAAAAAAAAAAACCCTACATTTTCCCAAATGACCAGAAAGTTTATGTTATATCATATTTATATTTTAGTAAAAAAATACCTACTGGTTTAGTGCGCAATGCTTTGAACCAGTTTCAAAGTGTTAGTGATTTATCTGGAGAAAGTAAAGCTGTGAGCTTAAGCTCCTCGTTATTCACTTCACGGCTGCTGCGCAGGTCTCCAAAAGTGTACGAGCCCACTGCCGCACAGCCTCCACCAGCAGCAGCAAGCTTCCTGTGGTGTAGGTAGAAAACCCTAACCCTTGCGAAAAAGACTTTGTGGTCAAAAATACCTGTCAGTTTAGCCATAAACCTAGGTCACGTATCCCACTCACCTCTTATTCACTGATTTATTTTTTCTTTTCATTTTGAATTCAATTTAAAAACTAAAGAAATCGCTCTGAAAAACTGATTTAATCTCAAACAGCTTGATGTTAGGTTAATAAATAATTATATTAAACAATTATAATATTAACTAAAATCATTAAAAAAAAATTGTTTCACAGTCCAGCAGCTTTTATTTATTCTCAGCCAACAGAGCAGATATTTGTGATGGCTCCATCAACTGTGTGAGAGGTGTGTGACTACAAAGTTGATTTATTTCTCTAATATTATAATAAAAGGCCCGTTGCTTTAGTGTGTTTAGGTTCTAGCCAGATTCAAAGTGATGTTGCTAAACTTCTAGTTAATAGTGACTATAGCCTTCAAAGAATTTCACTCAGGAGAGGAGGAGGAAGAGGAGAAAGCCTGAAAGCACCTCATCCTCTCCTGAGGCAGTCTCATGCTATAAGGCCATGGTGACCAGATCTGTCAAGAGTCGCAGGTCACACGCAACCATCGTTATCCACTAGACAGCACTAACAGTTAGGAAAAAACAAACCAGGAGCCGGGAGAGCTTCTGAACTCTAGCTGCTCAGCCTGAAAAAACGAGGACATCCGACAATTAAAAACAAGTTCTTAGAAAACACATTTTAGTGAAACAGAAGCTACCCACAGCTTCCTTTCGCCCCTGTAACACGCAGGTTTTCTTCTCAGTATAGGAATGCTGCCTAACCAAATATGTTGTGTGACGCTGAACTTATCACCACAACCTGTCACCACTAAAGCTGCCACATGGTTGCAGCTTCTTCACATCACTCACATTTTACCAAAAATAAAAGCTAAAGTACAAACATATGAATACAATATATACATTCTGATAAGTTGGACTGCCTCCATTGTTTGTGCATGTGGCAGCATGTGTTAACGGTGTTAGTCGTGTCACTGGTCAGAATGACCGTCCTGAAACTAATGCAGTCTGTTAGAACATATAGCTCTGCTATTCACTGCTTACTAAGGTGCTTTCAGCGAAATCTGATCTTTAATTTGGAAACTCTGCTTTCTATATCTGATGCTTTCCCCATCACGTTTATTTTAAATAGAGCACCAAACATAATTACACACCTACGAAACACATCTAAAAACCAATAGTCATTCAAAATATGAACAATACACACTTAATGGAGGGAGTGCAGCCTGTAGAGGTGAGGACTGGACTTGAGCAGTAATCTATGGATAATATGGATTTAGGAATATATTCTGTAGGCATCAGAAAGCTAAACTATTTAGACATCTGAACTAGGATCAATATACTTTTTTTTTATCATTTTAGGCTAGAATAAACAGTCCAGCATGACATATGCTTGCAGCTGCTTGCTAGAACAATGTGCCTCGTGCTTTGCTTTCATTAGATTTCAGCTGGATTTCATTTGATTCAAAGATGCTGCAGACACGTGCTCTATCCAAATTTAATCTTTCTTATTGGTTGAGGTATTGCGTTTATTTAGAGCAATGATTTGAGGGTGTCTTTCTATTGCCATGGCGACCGAACACGTGCGCTGTCTGTGCACACTCTTCGTGCGTCCAAAACAAAACCATTAACATGTGAGCAGCACCAGCCTTTCTGACTCAAAGCAAAGCCAGAAGAGGGCTCACCGGCCTCTTACCCGCAAAGTCGAATCTAATTAGCAAACAAGGTTGATCTGTTACACCTAATAGCGCTTTAACGACAAAAGTGGGAGAAAAAAAGCTTCTGCAGAATGATGCACCCCTGTTAAAAAACCTGCGGTACTTTTGATTTCATCCCCACGCAGAGTATTGCTGCTTCCCTGACCTTGTAGTGTGTGTGGCAGGTGTCGCACCAGCAAGCCTCTGGCTCCTGGAGGATGAATGCAGTAGATGCGCAGTATGCGCGTGTGCTTCGTACTTACCTTTGTTCTTCCATTTATCGCATAGTTTCCCAGTTTGCCATTACAATGTCTGATCAGGTCGTCCATGCGATTCATTAGAAATTGGATCCTCTCGCAGCGGGGCTCCTTGCCATCGATCCACGTGATTTTATCCCCTCGGATGTCTTTAGTGGAGTCGCTCTTTTGACTCACCAGTTGACCGTCTGTGAACTTGCCAGTTTCGTACAGGGCCTTGACATTTTCAAGAATGCCCAGCCCGATCTCTGCTCCTACAAAGCCGTCCACCACACAGATGCCGTGCTTATTCATGCACGGCACTATGCACTCCATGGCAAGTTTCTGCGGGGATAAGCTGCTCTGTCCGTTAGGTGTGACGGTGCTGTCGGACATATCATGTCCAGCTCTCACCTCAATTCTCAGTGCTTTTGTGTTTGCAATGTCTGCTTGCTCGGAGCTTTGCTCTTCTCGACATTTCTCAGGCGGCTCGTCGTCCCCGGGCGGCGGTGCCTGCTCGGGCTTCTGTGCGGGCGGCTGCGGCTTGTCCGCCTCTTTACAAATGAGCTTGTGTTTCTTCCAGTCCTGCTTCTGGTGCTCCTTGCTGCAGTAGAAGGAGCTGCGGCATCTACCGCACTTAAGAAGGTTATCAAACCTCCCGCAAAGTTCACAGTACTGTCGGTCTCGGTCCAGCTCGCTCTGCGGCTTCTCCATGTTTTGAGGATACAGGAGGCGTACTGCTCCTTTAATACCGATCCTTCACGCGCTCTGCTAATCGACAACTTTGGAAACGACCCGCCGCCGACGCCACGCTGATACCCAGAGGAATCAAACATTCAAAACCCTGCCATTTTATCGCACTCATGTCCTTTTCTTCCTCGTGTGTCAGCGGAATAACACGACAACGTGCGCCCATGGACCAGCTTTTAGGGGTGGGTCGAGGTCTTTGGGAGGCATTTTTGCAAGCTAGCTCTCCTTCCCGGGGTAATGGATGTCGCCGCTCAGAGTGTGCTCAGCCAGCCCAGCTCGAGGACCGGCCCGCTCTGACGTCAGCACAAAGGCACCGCCTCTCTCGTGCTGCTTTCAGGTGCGGTCGGACAGACAGTTGGCGGTGAAAAAAGGCGTGTTTGCGACACGTGAAAGTTCATGTTCAAGTCTTGTCGGGGGTGGGCATGCGCCTCTGGTCAGTCGGTAAAAAGTGATGTACATATGTTACCCTAACTGTTTCAATTATGCAATATATTCATGTTCTCTAACAGTGCAGAAAATTAGCTCCACCAACCATGCAGTAATAAGTATGAACAAAATGTGCAACAGACTGAAAGGGCATAAATGCATGATTATACTTCTATACTTTGAGTACCCAATCCAGTATAATAGGTTATAAATCCAATGTTGCTTTCTTTCTGACTTTCACCATTACTGTAACACTGCAATACTGTGTAATGGCAAATTAAAGGTAGCGCTGTCATTTAAATTTGACACAAACCGCTTACAGATTTGTGGAAAGGACAAGCAAAAGAGATATAGCCATATGGCAAGTGTTGCTTCAAGCATCGCTGACTCGTTTTGTGCGCATTTCCTATCGAAGCAATAGTATCATATAGCCTAAATTATAAAGTAAGAAACCAGATATTCTGATGAGTATTTGTCTACCTGCGTGTGGTTGTGCTGTTGTAATTATTCTATATTAAGCAAAAGAAACATCTAAAAACCTGTGTCGTGCCGAAAAGTGATTTCTGGTATTTGTCCCCCCAAAATAATACAAATAAAAACATAATTGGAGGTATTTACATCTGCTAAACATACCACTTATGAATGATAGCAAATCGTTTTGAGCCCTGTCACCTTGTGATGCTAGTGAAACAGAAGCTACCCACTTGCAAGTCAAATGTGTCGTTAAAATTAAAATGTCAAGAACTAACATCACACTTCTATAAAGATATTTTAATTGGCCAAAAGGGACTGGATTATAATCATGATGTTGATGCAATAAGACGGAGTCATAAAGATTTTTTGCAGAACAAGTCGTTTCTTTGTTTTATATATAACCCCTTCGTGGCTCCTGTTGACTATAGTCTATTTATGAGAAAAAAGACATAATAAAAACAGAAGAATCGGAAACCAGTTTTTGGCACAAATCAGTTTGTAGGAGCTTGAAGGGAGCACCTGAAGGCATCTCCAGTCAGCAGCACTGTGTTGTGCTCTCATTCCTGGCTCGCATAGGTGAAATTCCTTTCGCACAAACAAAAAGTTAAAGAGCTTGCTGCTGTTATGATAGACAGATAAGTTGGGTGGCGTGCAGTTTATGAAACTTAGGATTATGACAGACCGGTGACTTAAATCACTTACTGGAAGCCATATTGGATAACATTTTAAATTTTATTGAGCATAGAGGTACTCATATAAATATTTTATGACAAACACCTGTCATTCATTCATCACAACGGTAAGTTAAATTGTTTTGTTTTTTCATCTGGGTCCTGGTCTTGTTTTATCCACAAATATAATATACACAAAACAATCATCCAGAATGACACACCAAAGAGATGTAAGATGCTGGTAAAGGGACCAAATGTCAATACAAAGATGTAAAATTACTAAAATGAGACACAAAGTACACTTAAAGAGATACAAAGTTAAAACAATGACACATAGAAAATACCCCAATTGTCACTCAAAATTAGATAGTAAATCCAAACGTGATGATATGTACATTTATTCCAAGAGAGTGGTTGTAAAAAGATGAAAGGTGTTACTACAAAAAGGGGAAAAAACTACAAAAAAAATGACAATGACATAAAAACAAGAAGAAAAAAAATATGATGCACAAAACAACTTCTCGGAGATGTTAAATGACCACAGGGAGACGCCCAATTTTAAATTGAGACCTAAAAATAATCATGAAAAGTGAATGAAAACAAACGTATGCAGTAAGCATCACACAACAGTGGCCAATATTCAAAAAGATGCACAGATGGTTAACAGAAAGCAATCGCAAATCACATCTGCAGGACTTTCAGTAAAGACATTTCAATCTGTGGAAGAAGTCAAGGTGGAACGTTTTGTTGAAAAGACGAGTAATTCGCCAAAGGTTGTCTTAGATATTCGATGGAATATCTAAGACACTGGTTATTTTAGGGTGGCAGTCTGGAGAATTTCTACGTTTGAATTTTGACTGGAAAGAGAAATTGTCTGGGCTGCACAAGTTCTGTGTGGCACATCTTTCTTTTTGGTTTGGTATGGGAATATCTAATTAGTATACATGGTATCTTCAAGAACTTACTTAATAGTTATAACGTCATAAAAGCGATTATTATGTAATTATTATAAATATAGCTGTTATATGTTTGTATTGTTGTTATTGAAATTGTGTTATTATTATAAATGCAATTGTTATATATTTACGCCAAATTTCTAAAAGCAGATTCTAATTATTTGAAAATTAGTAATAAGGAAAACATTGTAATAAAACTAACTCCTGATGCTGACATTTAACTACGTATCCCGTGATGCATCTCTTTGAATTTCCTGCTACGCGTGTAAACAGCGCAAAAGCCCCGCGATGGACTGAGGTCCGCACCAACGCCTGTTATTAAAACCAAGGAAACACCGTTTTATTCGCGTTAAAATATTTGTAGGCTCTACTAATTTTGTTTTCCATCGCTCAGAGAAGATAATTTTTTCGGATTAAAGCGGAACTATTTTGTTTTTTGATCGTAATAGTACTCAGCCTTTACGTTTGACTGGTACTGGCGTTAGTTAGTGGCTAAAACTCTCGAAATACACCCCTTAAAACTGTGCACTACAACACCGAAGCTATGAATAAACGAGAAGGTAAGTCCATCATTTCAAAATAACAAGTTTAGTTTTATGAGTTTTGTAATTACCCAGCAAGCCTAAAATAACAGTAGGACTAATACATGATAACGTTTTAACCTACTCTGCCTAAGTCAGGTTAACGAAATCATTTCGGTCGTAACAGACGTAAACAGTGCTAATCCCGTGTTCCCTTAAAATGCCTAAAGCACATACTAGTGCGAATCACGAGTCACCCTACGATAGGATTTTATCATAATACTTCATTGACGATACAATATTATTATCTTTTTTTTAACCTTTTGCATTAAGCCAAGTATCGCATTTGTCTTTTTTCAACTGCAAAGTATGCACAATTTTAAATAAAGTTATCTCACTTTCAATATTTTTTTGCTGCAAAAAATGAGATTCTAATGCGTGCCAACACTGTCACTAAAACCTGCAATAAATGTTTCTATCAGTCTCCGATTGAATGGGGTCAGGTTGGCAATTACACGCAATCTTTATACCCACGCACTCAAGCTCTTAGCAGCCATTTGGTCACTACAAGTTGCCATTGGCTGCTGAATGGGAAAAATCTCACCATGCAGCCACTGTCGTTGTCATTTGTTTGTACATACAAGAAATTTTCTGTCCTACACTCCAAAAAATCTGTTGTTGGAGGAACACAATTTAATCATGGCACCTTTTCCACGTGATTTAACTAAGTACAATAACCCATTTTTTGACCATGTCAAACCAACACATTTGGCATTTGGTGGTTTAATGTAATCAGATTACGTTGGATCAACGTAGTATACTTACATTGACTTATGTCACTTTACATATTGAAGTATGTAAAGTGAAATTTGTTTTAATTCATTCTACACAAGTTAAAAACTTCAGGAAAACACAATGAAATCTTGTTGTTTGAACAACTACTTTGTTAATCAGGGCAATTACTGCTAGTCTTGCTTAATGAACCAATATGGGATTGATGATTTCATAGAGACAAACAACCATTTGCACTTAGATTCATGGGTAATTTAGAATAGCCAATTAACCTAACTCTAATTACGTACTGCAAACCAGACAGATTGTGGATTTGAACCCAGGCCCTTCTTGCTGTGAGACAACAGCACTCACCATCACACCACCAAGCTGTCAATCCAGGCTAGGAAAGAAAACTAGGAAAGCTTTGATTACAAGGTTTGATGCAGACTTTTCTGTACGTTTTTGTCCTTGACAGGTTAAACCACAATAAATAGCGATAAAACAACTGCACCCACACCACGTGTGGGTGCAGTTGTCTGCCTCTTAAAACTCCAACGATTTTCCTGCAGTTTGGCATCTAATGTGATCTTGTGAATTTCGTGAGTCCAGGCAACTAACCACTCTTACTAGATTGTATGTCATGATCATGTCATCTCAACAAGAACAAATTAAGTTGTTGAATTTCATGCAGATGCTACATGATTTAATTACGTTCACCATAGGAACATGAAATAATTTAGTTCCAATTACAAGTTTGAATCTTGTACATATAACAACCACCCAATTTCATTTTTTTCAGTATATTTTATTTGTGTGACTGAGAGGCAGATAGAGGCAGTTATTATTTAAAGACTATGACATCATCTCTACTGTCAGGTGAGGGTTGTTCACGGAGAAATGCAGATGCAGCGCAGGAGCACGAAATGAGTGCCAACCCCTCCTCGTCTGTCATGGCTGCCTTCAAAGGTAACAGCATCCTCAGTATTCTCACTGCACTTTGCACCCAAATGGTTTTAATGTTGTATTGCCTGCACTGAAACATTTCTCTGTGTATTTCAAGTTTTCCAACAGGAGCTCGACACCAAACACGACAAATATGAGCGTCTTGTTAAGCTTAGTCGCGACGTCACAATTGAAAGCAAGAGAACCATATTTCTTCTGCACAGAGTGACCACGTAGGTGTTCTTAACAATAATATGCACCGTATAGATTAGTACAGTTAGGTCTATAAGTTTTTGGGATAACTACTTGTGCCTCTGTGCACCAGCACAGTGGATTTTTAAAACAATGATCATGATGTGATTAAAGGTCAGACTTTCAGCTTTAATTCAAGGGGTTTAACAAAAATATTGCATTAATTGTGTAGGAGTTACAGCCACTTTTATACACAGTTTCCCATTCTCAAAAGGCCCAGTAATTGTACTGACTGAGGCAGTTTCAGGTGAGGCCTCTTCCTAGGTTATTTCATGATAAATACAGCAGACATGATATCTGAAGTTCATTCAACATGTTGAAATTAGGATTTTATAGTTTTCCACTTTAATTTTAAACACCAAAGCAAAAAGAGATCATTAGGCATCATTAGGCTAAAAAAGAAAACAAAATAAACCTGTCAGAGATAAAGCCAGATAAACAATCTGATATATTATTAAAGACAAAACATACTAACTAGCCCACAAAAGACAACTAAAGTGGATGATTATCGACAGTCACTCTTCTGCTGTGGCCATTTCTGATGAGCCACAAATAAATGACATGCACAGCAGCCAATGTCAAAAGAGAAACATTCAGGAAAACTATTGCTCAGGACCAGTTTAAAAAAATGACAAGTGTGGCTCATTTGAAGCAAAATATGAGGAAGTGAGGGGTGGCTCAGGACAGAAGTATCTGTAGTTACTCACATTTTCTGCAAAACTTTGGTTAAACCCCTTGAATTAACCCTGAAAGTCTTCAATCACATATTGATTGTTTTGTTTAGTCTTCTGTGTTAGTATACAGAGGCAAAATTACAAAAAATGTATCATTGTTCTAAACCCTTTAGACATAACTGTATATCAGTTTTTTCACTGGAGCCTGCTTCTGATTGTAGTTGCTGTCTGGACACTACAGAGTGTCTTTTTTATATCATTGATGTAAACAGCAGCTTTGAAAATAACCTACCTATCATTTACATTGTCTCTATTCAGTACAGATATAGTTTTGAGAGGGATGTAATGTGTGAATATATGCTTTGGAATAATATGGAAATATCTTGACAAAACATATAATTCAATGTCAATCAAGATCTCAGAACAGCGTCAGCTAAAAATGTAATAGGACTTTAATGAGCTTCACAGGGGGAAAATCATCTTAAAATGGCAAATGATCTTTAAAAGTGATAAGTAAAAACAATAAATACATTGGCATTAGTTGTAGTGGGCATGCAACAAAGTAAGTCTAAAACAAAAATAAATATTTATATGTTTTTTGTACCTTTTAACATTTTTTTCTGTGTGTAAAGTGTACCAGATGCAGAGGATGTCCTGAACGAGGCAGACATAAAGCTGGATGGAGTCAGGCAGAAGATTGGGCAGATTGCTGAGGAGTTGAAAGGAGAGGATATTTATCAGTTTCACAGAGCCTTCACACCAGGTGAGTGGTCATTTACCTCTTTTCGTTTATATATAAAGCACATATTTATTCTGGAAGAAACTGAATTCTTTGAAAGTGGTGTTTTTTCACTCTAAAATGGTTAATCGGCTGTTTAAATTCTCCTGCCACACCCAAGTGGATTTATTAGATTACGGTCCCATGGGATACAAGGCACGTGGCCCTTTGTGTGTGACTCAGTTAGATCATATCTGATGTAGATTCCACTAGAGGTGTTTGCAAAAATGATAGCTCACATTCGTTGAATCTCCTTCTTATTATTAAGCAGTAAGTATTTTGCTGTTTTAATCTTTATGAAGTACATTAAGGGTTCTAATAAATATACCTTTAATATAATAATAGTACAGTGTTGGGAAGGTTACTTTTAAAATGTATTCCATTACAGAATACAGAATACATGCCCCAAAATGTATTCTGTAACGTATTCCATTACGTTACTCAATGAGAGTAACGTATTCTGAATACTTTTGAATAATAATAATAACTGAATAATTCTGATTACTTAATATATTATCGTGCTTTTTACAACAACGTGAATGTACTATTGCTGTGTGATTTATTACTATTACTGAAGGTCCGCGACTCCGAACTGTAGTAAAGGGACCTCTGACTAATACGGCGGGGTCCCTGTCGGCTCGTAGCCGAAAAATAGCTTTACTTTGTTGTGTGGGTCAACTTTTCTTGACAGAGAGAGGCGTTGAAAGACTGCTCCAACGGAACTTATTGTTTTCGGAGGAAAACACGAACACGGTGTACAGTCGAGTCTTAATAGCTTACTTACAACTGGGCTCGTCAGGCACTCTTCTTGGCTGAAGTGGTTATTATTATATTTACATGCTTCCAGCTCCCGTTTTTCCTCGATGACAACTCGTACCTTTCCACTCCCCTTTTTCTCCCTCCTCGTGCTCACAGACCCATAACGTGTATGGCAGTGCATTCTCCCTGCAACACGGACTACACTGCCCATGATGCTACATTCTTTAGAGCTATGCTTGTAGCATTCTGCCTGTTAGCTTAGCACAACAACAACAACAACGAAAAGGCGCTCTCTCACCCAGGAAACACACAGTCGCAGAGAGAGAGAGAGAGAGCGTCGCCCTGTAACCATGGCAACCATAACGCTGCCGCCTGGAACAAAAGAACGTAGCTGTCAAACAAAACCCAAACAGTCCTGACCCGCGACAATATGAAACAGGAAAGTACCGCAGTGTAATCCATTTATTTCAACAAAGTAACTGTATTCTGAATACCCCCTTTTTAATCGGTAACTGTAACGGAATACAGTTACTCATATGTTGTATTTTAAATACGTAACGGCGGTACATGTATTCCGTTACTCCCCAACACTGAATAATAGTGTGGAAGGCCCTAAAGGGTCATTCAAAGCCATTGAGTATAGTCAATAGAAAGTTAGCACAACTAGCTTGCATTGTATAATGCAGCTCTGATAGAAAGTCTACTTCTGATTGGTTCACTCAGCTGCCTTAGAGTGACGATAGTGTCACTCACCCAAAATAAGAAGTAGACAAAGAAATGTCGAAATCTAGAGTTAAGGTGAGATATGAAACTACATTTTTTTTCTTTATCCGTTGATGTAATTAATAATTTCTTTTTTATGATTTGTACTTAAATGATTTTCTTTTATCTTCAATAGACATATTGTAAAGTCAGTGATAGTGTTAAAGCATGACCTTGATGCAGGCCTGGATGTGATGGTCACGCCTTCTGATAAAGTTGTTTTCAAACTAGCATAAGCACCACTTTTTGTTACTGTAGCCATAATGTCTGCAGCGAAGGAGAAAAACATGACTGGCAGCGAGTGGGAGCTGTTATCTAGCAGCTGGGGAAGTCATTTTTAGATTGCGGTCACACAGGAATCACTGCTGCATCCTTCGCGACGTGACCAATGGCAGTTCCCACCAATTAGCCCTTTTATTTTTTTCCCCATTTTCATCGTCTTTATTAGATTGAGGCTGGGCTCGATGCACGGGCCCTCCAGATAATCTTGGCTGGAGGAGAAGTCTCCAGGCATGTGTAATGGGTCTGTTTTTTTTATATAATGACCATCAAAGATATTGTGGGCTAAATCTGACCATAATTGCCACTGATAACAGAGCAGCGTGGCACTTGGGTACGCTTTTTTTTGTTGTTGTTATTTTTTTACCCTGCTAGCTGCTATGAGTCAGTGCAAACGTACATTAACATGTGGAACTTTTCACGTGGCTCACCTGCAATTCAGTGAACCGCTCTGTGGTCAAACATTAGCTCAGTCCAAAAATCCTCAGTATTCTCAGTACATGAATGTGCGCCAAACCGCAACGGTACTGTTTGCGCATTACTCAAGATCTGATCCTGCCGAGCTATATTCGCACCCTCGCCTCTCAACTTTTCCTACCACCATGCCAGTAAAATCTCTCAAATTTCCACTTTTTTAGCTCTTAGTCACTGTTTAGACACGATGTTCTGTAAGGTTTCTGCGAGCCTCGTTGACCAAAGGTAACTTCTGCTTCAGTAAAGACATAAACAACTCCTGACAGTAAATGCAGGAACTGGGCTCTGCCTGCCTGCCTCAAAGCCTTATTTAAACTGCCCTGGACTGTGGTGTTCCCTCTGTGAAAGTGGATCCACTGGCAGTGTTTAGCTGGTAAGCAGTTTGTTTGTTTTTTTGTTTGTTTTTTAAAGAGTCGAAAACAGTTGCCAAATAAACACTGGGAGGACCGAAGCCTAAAATACAGTATTTTTCAAAAGCCTTTAGCCGCTCCTCATTTCTTTATACTTTGCTTGGAAAAATTGAGTTAGGTGCTTTTTCTTTTTTTATTTACGAATGATTCATATGTCAGCATTAAGTGGTTTAACAATCAAAAAACATTCCTCTGAAAATGATCAGGTCCAAGCACTGGAATGAAAATCAGAATACTTTATTAATCCCTAAGGAAATTATGTTATGTATATAAGTGAAAAAGTAGCCAATGGCTACTCCAGGCTTCCAAAGGTCTTTTAAGGTTTTAAAGACATTTGGAAGCCTGGAGAAAAACAATTTAAAGAAATGAAAAGTGGCTAAAGACTCTTTCACAGTACTATAAAATTATGTACTCCAAGTAAACATGTTTCAGTTTAATAGTTTTTGTTTGTAACTATTAATAGTTAATCCTCCATTTAAAGTTGCGACTACACTTACAAACCACTCAGTTTCACTTAAACTGTTTTAAGTAACAATGTTTCAATGCTAACTATGCTGTTAGCAAAAAAAAAGAAAAAATGTTTTCAATCCAAATTTATTCATAAAAACAACAAAGATGACCAACATGTTGTACATGAAACAAAGGGTTAAAGAATTAACACTAACACACACGCACACACACATACACAAGCGCATTCAAGGAATTACAAAAAATACAAGCAATAATATAGCAGCCTAAATACCCAAGCTCTCGCTCCGGGTTAAGAGCCAAAGAATAAAAATATTTTGTTTTGTTTTTTTACCACTGGATACTTTGTTGTAACTGTTAACAGTTTATTATGATTAGATAATAATTAATTTTTCTTTTTCAAATTTCTTTTGATAATAAATTGGTAATTCATGTCATTTCATTATTTCCAATTATTTCTCTTTTTCCTTAAGATGTTATTTTATGTTTCTTTTGCAATACTTGGTTAACTTTTAACTTTTCTGCTCCAGCTTGTTCAGATCAGTCCAGTTAATCAAATGCAAATTGTTGACATAATGTTTCCATGTAACCCATACAACTTTGAGAATTAATGCTGCGATATGGTTCTGATACGTCTTTTGTTTAAAGACACAAATGTTTAACTATGTTGGTAAGTAGAGTTATTAGGTAATTATCAAATTGAAGTTCTCAGTATCAGATTTTGCTGTTGTCTCAGCAGGTGAAATTTGTCAGCTACTAAGAAACTAATAGAAAAAAAATCAATGATTTTTCTATAATTATTCATAATAAACAAAATGTTAAATGAAGTCATTAAGACATAATATAGATGATCATCGATATATTTAATGCATTTATTTTACAAAACCAAATAACGAAGTAGCTGCGATTGATAGTTTTCATATTTTCCGTGCACATTAGTGTTGTGTAGTCGTTCGGCCCACTGCCTGTACACGCTGGTGTGACTGGACTGAAATCATAATCAGAGTGGTGAAAGCTATTCAGAGTACAGTCAAGATAAAGTATTCTTGCTGGCTCCGTGCAGCGCATTGCGGTCAGTGCGGAGAGATAGCAGGCTCTTTGAAGTTCAACTGCCGCTCCAAAAGTAAACTTCAGACACAAAGTCTTCCGTCCTGTGATTATTGGATTGTTGTTTACCCAGGGGCAGAAAACAAATGAGGGGTCATCTTAGCCCACCAAAAAAAACACCCACTGTTGTTCTATCAAAAGATAGAGACAGGAAACAGGTTTTATTTGAATCATTATCTCCATCTGTGATCTGTACTGTGCAGATTTCATGTTGATGCTGCACGCTCTGCTTGCTACGCTCATTTGATACATGGTCATTTTAGTGAATTGCAAACAAATGCCCCAGCCACTGTCACATTCAGTTTTAGCAAGCACAGTGAAATGATCAAGTGAATATGCCATTGTTTTACTCTGATCCATTTTAATGTACTTTAATTCATCAGGGATTCAGGAATATGTGGAAGCCGTCTCTTTCCTGCACTACATCCGCCATCGCTGCCTCATCAGCTTGGAAGAGATCAACGCCAGGCTGGTGTTCATGAACACAGAGAAGGCAGATCCTAAGGTAAAATCACAGAGGACTGACTGAACATTAACAATTTATGAAGTATTTTTTAATCCCCAAAAAGTCCTTAAAAGAACTATGTGACATTCTGGAAAATAGATTTTGTCGCTTTCGTGGTATCAAACTCTGTTTGGCTCAGAGAGTGTATATAAAAATAAAACTTAGATGTAGCCACTGTAAGGTCACCGTTCGATTTGAAACTCCAAATATAGAAACTTCACCATTAATGTTTTAATGGTTTTATTTTTGGATTGTTTTTTCTTTTCTAAAGCAAGATGTGACAGTTTATTTTTTTCAGTTGTAGGGTGTCTGTTGATCCACACAATATGACTTAAATCTCATTAATTTGCATTAAAGGCATTGCATATAAAATGTTCAAATTCAGAAAATGCACATAAATAAATAAGATAATTTTGAAATTGGTGCCAGCAGCATGTCTCAGTGTCACAATTACCAGTGTGTAGCATCCCTGTTTCTTTTAACAGCTGTTTATAAACATCTGGGAACTGAGGGGATCAGCTGAACCTTTGGGAGAGGAATGGTGTCCCATTCTTGTCTGATATGGGTTCTATCTGCTCAATAGTCTTGGGTCTTTTCTCTGTTATTTTTCATTTTATGATGTTCCAGATGTTTTCAGCTGGTGAAAGATTCCAACTTCAGGAAGATCACTGCAGGAGCAAGGCTCTTCTAACAGTCTATTGAAGCCACACTGTTGTACTTGTAATACAACTGTAATTGTATTGCTGGAATATGCACGGCCTTCCCTGAAAAAGACATTGATGGGTGCCCAATGCATCCCTGTACCATCACAGATGCAGGTTTTTAAACTGAGCGTTGATAACAAGCTGAATAGTTTCTCTCTGCTCTGATTTCCCAAAAGAATTTCAAATAATAGTGTTCCTCCAGATGTTTCTTTTTAGTACACTTACTTTTTCATCCTTTTTTCCCTCCTTGTCTCAACTTTTTGAAATTTTTGCTGCCATCTAATTCAAAATGAGCTTCCCAGATTAAACATTTAGTTTTCTGTCTTCTACTATGAATGTAATATGGGGTTAAGAGATTTGCAGGTCATTGCATTCTGTTTTTGTTGACATTTTATAAAAAGGCCCAGCTTTTTAGAATGTATTCTTTCCTGTCCTGTTTTCCAATTCAGGGCTCAGCTGAAGCGATGCCGGTGAACGCTCAGGTCTTGACCTTTCAGGTGACGTCGTCCGACTACCTGCTGGGCGTGGCCGACCTAACAGGGGAGCTGATGCGGATGTGCATCAGCAGCGTCGGCAATGGCGACATTGACACACCCTTCCAGCTAAGCCAGTTCCTGCGGCAGATCCACGATGGTTTCTCCTACATTGGGAACACAGGCCCGTACGAGGTGTCCAAGAAGCTGCACACGCTGCGGCAGAGCCTGGGCAAAGTAGAAGACGCGTGCTACACCCTACGCGTCCGTGGCTCGGAGATCCCCAAACACATGCTGGCAGACGTGTTCTCTAGTCGGACCACACTCATCGACCCCGAGGAAGGAGTGGTTTAATCCCGCACTGCTTCAACGACGCTCTTCTCGGTGGTCTCATTGTCTGGTTTAGTTTAGCTCCATTTGGTGTTTGTGTGCATTTTTAATGGGATTTCACTGATGTTTCTAGTGTTTTATGACATGCTTGTTCATTTTTTGTTATTACAATAACAACAGTATTACAATAGACAATGGATTCTCTTTTGTTTGATAAAGATCTGATGACTTCAGTTGTTTTGCATGAATAAAGGTTCTGTGCCAAATATGCCATACTCCCTGAGACTTTAAGCGGCTTTGAAAATATGTGTTCATTTTATTTTCTCTCTCTCTCGCTGCCCTTCCCTCTCTCTATCACACACAGATAATCTAAGGTAGTCCCACTGGCTGTCTGCACTCTTCATTCAGTGTGGAGGAGGAACATGTGACCTTTGCACATTGCACACCCCTATTCTCCAGGAGACACACACACACACACATACTCACAAACAACCCCTTGTCTCCTTCTTCTACCCTCTTTAAACACTCCGTCCCAGTGCAGTGACGTACACTTAAAGTGAGATTTGGAATGAGAGGAGGAATATTCCTGGTAGAGAACTGATATCATGCTTCACCTCATGGTGTTTGTTATTGTACGGTGACAAATGAAAATAATGATAGCATAGTCTGTTGTTGAAAATAGATGCCTTTATTCAAGATAGGGCCAAAACAATCTTATTGCCAGATTTCACCTCAGAGAAAATGTTATTTTATGATTCACATTAGTCACCTTTAGGTCTGTATACATATCACATTTTGATCACACATACATTAGAAAAAAAAAAGACTATGACAAATTTAATTTTGTACAAAAAATGTAGGCTATTTGTAATTAAGTAATTGTTTTGTTTTGATATGAACTGGATCATTTTGATATTGTATAAGTTTGTCCCTTTTTATGACTCTGTAAGAGAGAGAGTCCAAATAATTTAGGTCTGCCATCTGCTGGGCAATTTCAGAACGGTGTATACAAACAGATACATGTGCAGAAAAAATAAAGTTTCGGCCTCCTTTTACACTCCAAAGAAAAGCAATTTGTTTACGAAGGAGATGATCAGCCAACCGCGGTTAAAGAGGGGGTTAAGGGTGGCACTGGAAATTATAGCAGGAGATGATAAGGGGGTCTAACTCCCCATTTTCCTGTAGAAATAAACGTCCTCCTCTGCTTCACTGTGAATATATAACTATCTAAATATAAATAATATTACATGCAGTGACTGTTTGACTGCATGGGTATATTGCATGAACCTCAGTCCACTACTTACTATTCCTAACTGCTTTACTTTGTAAAACTATAACTATACCATATCACAGTGGTTCCATTACCAAACCATTAAATCTTGTGCTTAAGTGCAGCCATTATATTATTACTGGGTAACTACATCTCCTAATTTGTGCAACAGGAGACGTAGTTATCTCCTGTGTAGTTATTACATAGGAGGCCTGTGCACATTATAATCAGTGTAACGCACTTTAGCTAATTTACTTTAGCGCCCCATTTATATAAATGAATAAATAAATCCTGGAACAACCCTAATCCAGAGATTTGCTGTAACTCTACTGTCTGGAATATGGCAGACCAAAACCACTCTTAACATCTTTGTCAGTGAGAGCTATAAAACTTACAATGATTTAGACCTTTGGCTTGGAAATGACTCTCGTGGCCATGCTTAAAAACTTCCTGGTTCCATACACAGGAGAAAGTCAAAAAACTGGCATGGACCTTTTTTTATTAGGAGAAAAGAATGCTATTAAATCCACATTCAGACTATTTAAATGTGATACTATATATTTGTGTATACAGTGACATAAACATGATGGATCAAATGAATATTTTGTGAATACGACTAAATCAGGAAACACGTAGTCAGCCTATGGTTGTAGTTATGTATGAAATCAAAGTTGGATGAAAACGTGTATTTCTCAAGGTTTGATGTAAAAGTGAAAACGTGTACACATACTTTTGGGAAATGTAAAGAAAAAAGTTATTTCTTAACTTTCTATGGCGGATAAACTAATATATCTGTGTGAAGTCTGACATCTGCTGGTCAAAGTCAGCAACACAGCTACAGCACTGTGAAAAATGCATGCGATGGATGCATTGAATGCATAGCTGATGAAGGGAAAGAGCAAGCTAAACCTAACAGAGCAGGAGCTAATGTGTTATTAGTCAACAGCTACGTGTTTATCCTTTGATTAAGTCATCTTTTATCCTTGCAGTCACTCTTTTCCTGATTGCTTAATTATTTCATAAAAGCCCTCATATATCAATACATGACAGATGCGATTACATCATTCTTATACATTTCATCTGCTCCCTTATAGACACCGTGTGTAATTTTAGCATCTTCTTTCTGGGTTTTTCGCATAATATGGTGTTTCTTATGTCTTAAAACTTATGGCACAGAGGTAAGCCAAAGACTAAAACTTGACAACTAAGCTAAAACTTGAGAGGTTAGTCAAAGGGCTTCTCCTGGAAACTAGCCAGCCTGTGGGGCAGTGCGCTGATGTCAAAAACGCATCTCCAATGCGCCTCTAATCTTTAACAAAGAGCAGGTGATGGCACTCTGCGTGCCAGGCAACGTGTTTCATCCCTGCTCTTACCCTAGCTATGTGTAAGTACGTCCTGCATTCTGTCTGTTGAACAGAGCTTTTTGTCTCTGAGTATTGTTCACGAGCCAGGCGAGCTGAATGAAAGGAGCACTGGGATGAGCGGTGTGTGAAGGGGTGGATGAAAAGACTCTGCGCCATGTGAGGTCTAGGGTTTGGTGCTACTCGCTGATTCCCTGAGTGCCGAAAGAAAGAGACACATTAAGATGTGTAAGGGAGTACAGACCTGCTACACTGTGATTTAAATGACTGAATCACACGCATCCTGTGTGTATACATTTGAACTTCATGGTATTTGTGACTTAATAGTAGAGAGATGGTATTTTCCCCCATAAATTTCCTCCACAAGCTTCAGTGACACTAAAATACAGCACATATAAACATAAACAACTGCGTTATTTAATCCGGTTCCGTGTCCGCTGCTACTTCCACAGTGTGCCCGCTGTGGATATGAGGCGGTCTGAAGGAGTCTGGAGTCAAATTCCTGAACACGTAGGAGCTCCAACGCGACGCATGACGCAAGGGCGCAGCGACTAACGGATTACTGATCGATGTGTCGACTAACAGACGGATTTTCCTGGGCTATGTACTTCTGCCACTGCACACCACCGCTGGATGTGTTTTCCATACTTTCCCCACAAGGAACAGCACGACGTGAAGTCTTTCTCCAGACCGTCAGTTCAGGCGCAGCGGGACCCACTTGTTTCCAACAGGGGGAGAAATGTAAGAATCTGATGTACCATAAATGTTTGTGTCAAGAAATTTTCATCAGGGACAAAACAGCGCGCTGGGAAGCCGTTTTCACCCGTCACTCACTGTGTGCAGGGAAAATATAGCAGCCCGGGTTCACTTTTCCATAACGGAAATGAGATCAGTCCCTTTGCTTGGCTTCACTTCTTCTAAAACATGGTCGATGTAACTCTATGCAGGCTTGTGCCACCGAGGTCTGACTTTCTTTGACTTTTCAACACAAACAGCCTTTTTTAATGGAAAAATGTTCGCTGGACTGATGGGACTGGAATGCCACGGCAACTCTCTGCTTCACCGCCGCGAAACCATTCAAGGTAAAACAAGATTTTTAACTATCCGCTGATGTTCTCACACCGACCCTGGTCTTTTACAGGATATGTATACACCCCCAGGAACTTCATACAACTTTAATACACCGAAATTGGATAAAATAGTAGTATTAGGATGTACTAAGCCGGCGGTTTTTAGGGAGGGATAATCATCAGATGATTAAACAAAAGCAGAGCAGCCGCAGTGAAGACTCATAGCCTGTTTAATAATGCATTGCCTGGAATGTGTATGAAAGTTCACAGTTCCCTGGATCATAAAGGTTTAAAGTCTCCCTACCAGTCATTCATGGAGGAGTGATGATGAGTTGGAAATGATTAAATACTTAAATAATATGTTCCCCACCTCTTTAGACAAAGTAGAGAAGCATTTTCCTGCGTATTGTCTCTATTTGGGTCTTTTAACATGTTTTATACAAATAAAATGAGCTTGACTAATAAATAGAAATGTGATCCAAGTCTGTTCACGCAGGATGCCGGTAATCAGACCTCCATTAGACCCATTTATCAGACTGTTATGATCTCGCCACATGCAACAGGGTAACTACTGCAGTTAAAAGGCTGCTAGATGTGGTAAACCTTAGATAAAAATCTATTTCCCAAAGTGCTTCCGAAACAGCTTCTGCTGTGAGTAGATTTTTCCCTGGTCTCTGTTGTGTGACATTTTTGAATGAATCTAATCTACCAGAAATATCAAAATGCCTATTAAAGAGTATATGCAGTGTGTAAATGAATCTCTATAACACAGACTCAACTGATCCTCATGTGATTACAGTCTGACAAGAGCATAGCAGAGACGCAATCCTTGGAATATCCCCATCCTTTAACCTACCGTGCAAAATGGAGCGATAAGGACCAAGATTTAGGACCAAAGATAGGAACTGGCATTGGAGCATACTGTATTGTTGGGTTTTCATCCACTTATGTAGTCATTTCTTTAGTAAGATGAATAGATATCACTGCTAACTTTCACTTCCCCTTTTTGTGACGCTCTCTTTGGTCACAAGTGGCGAGGTTTTGCACATCTGCCGAGCAGTGCTGCTTCTCAGGAGGTTGCTGACATGCAGATCCGCTTGTGTGTCTGTGTGTGTGTCAGAGGGTGCTGAGCTTGTTCCTCAAATGTTTGTGTTTTTATGAGAGCCCCTGCATTCCTCTCTGTCTTTGGCTCAAGCACTTTCAGTGCCCAATTGGATGCAGTGTTTAACCTAAGGGTGCTGAGGAGGGCCTCTTTAATCTCCAAAGGTAAATAATCTCGCCTCTTCTGGCTGACATGCTTCTTTTTCTCAGGCTCTCTGTACAGTTTCTTCAGCACTGATAACATGCTACAGTGAGAATGCTGTTGCAGAGAGACTGTTTTATCTTTGATGTTGAACCACTCAACGTCACTGCTTGCTTGTTTGTATATTCTGCCTGAATTCCCGGTGAACTATTTTAGCCCAAAGCCCGACAGGAAGTAGAAAATACCTCTGAGGGGCTTCAGCCAAAAAATAGATGCCCCTCTGACATACACACAAGCCAGCAGACACAAAACAATGGGCCCTGAGGCATTTCCTTCCCCTTAAACCAGGAAGAGCTCTCTTTGTGTAATCGAAGTATGGCGAGGATACAGTAACACCATCATGTCCCTCTTCTTTCGACTCTTAGTTGTTGTAGAGGGCTTAGTATAACATCTAGCCACACCAGATGGTAGACAGTGTGCGGTTGTAGCTGTAACCTACAGATGGTGTTGGGTTTCTTACATCAGTTATGGACCAGTGGCCACGTCTGCAAGGACCCTCTAATGGACCTGTGTGTAACCCAAGCTCTAAGTGACACTGCACACACACAAAAACACTGTGGCTACAATGGGAGCATCCGTGTGTTACTTTCACTTGAAATACTGCTCTCACTGGTGTCTATTTGAGTCTCTTACAGTCTCATGGGATAGGTTAGGAGTGGCATCGTAGGAGGTTACTGGGTGTTGGGAAGTGGGCTGTGGTTTGCTCATCGGTCATGCTTTCTTCAATGCCCCGCATTCCTGTCTTGATAATTGTGCTCCCACTGCAAAAAACACATTATTTGTAGAGGTTTGCAGTTGCGTAAGATGTTGTTTTTATGTGTTTGTTTGCGTTTTCTACTTTTGGATTTGTTTTTATCGTAGTTAAAGCGTTTAACAGGCTTTTACACTGACAATAGTACAACTGATCCCAGTGTTTTCAGCACTGTCAGTGTGCCTCTGTGTGACTTCAGTGTTCGCGAGTGGGAGGAGAAAGCGAGAGCCAGAAGTGAAAGAAGGAGCAGCGCAGCTGTACACAAAGGGGCTGTTGATCCCCAGCATTTGAGCGCGCCTCCTCGTCTGAATCCTAAACATGATATGTATTAATCACGTGGCCCTGCAGCAGGTGTCTAACTCCCGCCACAATCTGGCCTTTATCATTACGCTCCACTTTCAGACCAAACGCTGTTTGCATGCATGTTTGTATCACTTCTTGTTACTAAGATTGGCAGTGTCTGTGCTTCACAAGCTATTTCGGTTATGCCCCCTTTACAAAAAACATGGCTTTCGTAATAACTGAAAAGCTTTGAGACAAGCTATGAGTGCAGTGCAAGTGGGTTTGATAAAGCGAGGGTAATCAGTATTGTTCTAAACAATCCTTCAGTTTATTGCTTTGGCTGGAAGACTCACAGGTTATAGCACCCACTCAGAAATAGATCTCAGGTAAACTTTATCAGCCTTACTGCTTTAAGAAAAAGAGAGAAGCTGAGTGGTTATAAAAACAATAGCGTCATCAGTGCCGGTTTGTTAGTGGACCAACATGAATCAGACCTTGCCTGTGTGCCCTTTGCCCTATATTTCAGTGAAATAGACCGATTTAAGGCTCCAGATCCAGGCGTGAACCCCCTGCTATGTTTTGAGAACCTTTCCTCTGAAGAATTTTGCTATTTGCAAAAATAAACAAATGCAAATCTAACCTCAGAATATATTGTTCATGCATCTGGTATCCCACAGAGAGGCATGTCTTAACTTATAAATGACTGTGCAGCTTTGGTATTTCCCAACAGCTGGAGCAGAACCCTGGGAAATGTCACACATCTGCCCAACGTTTAAAAAAAAAAAAAAAAATTCAGTCCATTAGGCACTATTTTTAAAAATAAGGTCATTTTGCTGGATCACAGCTGCTTCGGGTACTTGTGTAATTAGTACACGTAGCATTACATCTTCCTGCTCTAGCCATTGATTACATGGTTAATCCTACCAGTTCTATGAGGTCATGCGTTATCTTCCTCATGGCCATGTTGTCAAGCTTAATGGTTAATCTCTGCATCGACAGGTGGCAGAGCATCAGGGACAGCTGGCAGCTCCAGCCGTAAGAGGCTCCACCGAAGACCAGGGTACATGAGAGGAGAGCAGTGCAGACTGCAGAGCGCCACTCAGGAAGAGGAGGACGACGTTGGGACAACCACTTTTATTACCAATGGAAAATCAGGACGTGACGCTGACATAGCTGATGCAACTAATGCTCAAAGGCCAAGTCCAGCTCCTGCAGACAGTGTGTCTTTAATAAATCATCAACAGCCTGATAAACACACGTGTAGCTCCTGGAAGACTCAGAGCTTTGTCTGCTCTGTTACCCACCCTCCTTCCCCTGTGGACTGCAATTCTAAGAGTACATCCAGCCATCTGGGCCAGTCCTCACTGCCCAACAATGAACTCAGGTTAAGTTCGAGCCTGGACACTCATTCAGAGCCAGAGGACTCTTTTAACTCCAGCTTCAGTTTCATCCAACAGTCACTTACCTCCAGCCAGAAAACAACCACCACACCCACACAAGAGCAAGAACTAAGTTCATCAACAAAAGCATCTGACCTGCCTCAAACAAAACCCGAAACCTTACCTGTCGAGCACAATTTCTCTAAGCAGTCGTCTCCTGCTCAAACACTACCTGGAGGAAAGTTTTGGCGAGAATGCCTGTTTGCCACCCACGTAGAAAGATCCCACGTGCCTGACTGTGAGGCTCAGTCTATTGATATAGAGGCCACCTCCTCACTCTCCCTGGACTCGGACAGTACCTCTGCCTCCTCTGTCACCTCAGGCTACGAGAGCGCTACACCTGCCTTGGAGCAAGGCTGGGATAACCTGCTGAAGAAGTACGAGGGCGTGCTGCAAGACTGCCTCCAAAACAACCGCACTCACACCAAGGTGGGCAAGACAGACTCATGAAATTCACATATCAGTCATTCAAATTAATCTCCCAACAAGGTCTAGAGCAGCGACGTCAAACTCATCTAACACTATGGGCCACATACAGCCCACTTTGATTTTAAGTGTGACGAACTAGTGAAACTCCACTTTCTGTTTAGTAAAGTTTAACTAAACAATTTTCCCAAGAAGAAATTTCAACAGTATGTCTGTTCTATATGATAAATATGTAAAATAACAGAAAAAGTTCTGGCACCCCTCACTTTCCTATATTTATAATAATGTTCTTTTATTTCTATAGTAGAAATTTCTATGATGGACATAGTCGATACAGGAACTTCTCTGTCATTGAATTGTTTTTCTGTTATTTTTGACTATTTGGTGTAGTATAGATTGCAATGGGGGGTGGTGTTTGTCAATGGAAAAAGCTGTATATCCTAGGAAAATACAGTTAAAAGTTCAAAATCTATTCACTCCTTCACATTTTCCAAATTCTTCCAGTGGGCCAGATTGGAGTTTTTGCCGGGCCCTAGGTTTGACACCTTGGTCTACAGTCATGATGAGACTAAACTACAGAGAGATGAATACTATATTAAATCAGGAAACCCGTATTTGCTTTCCTTACTAGTTCCAGCTCATACCTTGTTGGTAGATATGAAGCTACAGCCAGCAGCTGTTAGCCTTGTTTTGTTAACAAAATTCACCCAAGAGTTGAGTAACTCTGAAACTCACTAATCATCTCTTTATCTTATACTAAGTGTCAGAACTAAGTTGCACTTTAAGACCTGGTCATGTATCGTGTTTGTTTGTTTACACTTGTTTTAGACGTTCAAGCTAACCAGCTAGCTTTTTCTAATAGCAGAACATTGTACTTACAGACTCATCAGAGTGATGCTGTACTGATGCTTTCTTGTTTTATTAAGAAAGACAAAAGCAAGCAGGTTTAGATTTTTCTGAAAGAGAAAACTAAGTATTCAACTCACCTACTTAACCAAACTTTTGGTTAACACTTTGTAATACTGCACGTGAGTAAGGACATAATTCCCCTGAAATTAAATGAAATTTAAATATAGTTTATTTGAAAATACAAAGTAATTAAATTTACAAGGAAATACTTAAAGATAGGTACACTAGAATAAGGGAATAACTGCAGGTATTTTATAGAAAAGAAGACAAATTATTCTGTAATTAATATTAAGTACTACCTAAGTACTTTTAATTAGTGTATAATTCATGCATTTTGCAAGAAATGAGAAATAATTGCCTTGTGAGTATTTTACAGAAAAGCAAACAATATTTTTTTTTTTATCTTACATTCTAAGCTTGAAAGTGATAAAAATGACCCCATATTTCATCTGATAAAAACATTTTTCAGTATTTGCTTTAGTGTTTTACATCTGATAGAATCTTTCAGGTCCTCCTCAAAAAAAGTAAAACGGTGAAGTACTGTAGTCAAGTTATTGTTAACGCCCTTTCCTCAGCTTGCTGACCCAGTATCACTTTGACCTGGCAGTCATTGCACCCACCTTTTTTCTGCATATATTGACTGTTTAAAAGGCGATGAACTCTGGAGTTACTGTTGTGTAACCTGTTCTGTCTTTTTGCTGTCTCTCAGATTGAATCCATGATGTTGAAGCTGCAGAGGCTCCAGCAGAAAGCAATTCTGGACGACGATTATGACGCAGGTAAACCAGTTTAGCCATTTCGGTTAAGGTTACAAAATAACGACTTTATGAATGATTTGATAAGATTCTATTTATCTTTTTACTATTTGTTTTTAAAAAGTAAAGTTTAATATCCCTAAACACAATAACTTAAAGTTAGAGAAAAGAGCACAGTTCAAAGTGAAAATATTCTGACTCAGTGACCAGAAAGCCACAGGAGCTTAACACGTGCTGTCCTTCTAACTCATGAGTGTGCTTGCACTCACATGTTTGGATCATTTATCACTTTGATGTCAGCTTCTTTATTAAATTTCTTGCTAATTTGCTGTTCACCATACTGAGATGACCTGTGTGAAAGAACATGTGAGAGATGAGGCACAGAGCTTTATTTTTAACTATCCTATAATGGTAAAACTAGAAAATCTTCAATTTATGTGGCTTAAAACAGAAAGTAGCACAGTTATTATGTCGACTCAAATCAAAATAAAGGGTATTTACAGAGAAATAAGGGAAGCTTTTACAGAAAAGTTTACAGGATTATTGCAATGAAACAACAAAGCCTCAAACCTAACAAATATCATTTGTACTTGTACCTGACCTAGATATTGTAAAAAAATATAAACAATCAAACCAAAAACTGCATTTTAACCCATTTCTTTTATTTTGTGATAGAACAAATACATAAGATACATCTGCTTCTGTGGTTAACACATTTGCATTACACACAGAAGATCCCTGGTTTGATATCAGGAGACTGAAATCACTGGGAGGGTTTTGTCAGGAAAGGCATCCAGCCTAAAAACCCACCATATTAAAACCATGTGTGTCTATCTGCACGTGGTGACCCCTGTGAATAAGGGAGCAGCTTAAAAACAGGTTTAAATACACATGTTTCTGTATCCTGTAGATCTGTTCGAACGTGCTTATTATTTGGGTCAGTGTTGTATGTCTTGGCTGGTGTTCTCCTTGTCTATTCATTCTCTGACTTATACGTTTAGTTTTCTGTTTTTCCACTTACACAGTGTTGGATTAAATAGCTGATGAGATTGGTTCTGTAAATTCTGTCTGTGTATGTCGTGCTTGCCATCTTTTAATTTAGCTATGAACCCGCCAGACTGGGATAATTCTAGTTTTATGTGTTTACAGAGCCAAGAAATGCAGATTTTTATTCAGGATTCATAAATACAGCAAGGTCAGAAATGTGCTCCCTTTAAATGACTTCTAGTAAAGGGCTAGAACACAACACCACTTGCTGATAACTGGACTCCTCTAGCTGATGTTTTCTGCATGTTATTCAGCATGTGTGTATGTGTGTTCACAGCTGAGCGCTTTGGGAAAAAGTTAGAGGAGCTGTCTAAAGAACGAAGCACTCTGAAGCTGGGTTTACCCTCCCAACAGCCCAGCGTGGCGTTGCTCCTGGAGAGGCTCCGACAGGCGGTGGACAGCGCCCTCCAGAGGGCAGACTGCAGTCAGTACAGGTCAGTGCTGGTTTGATCATGTTAACTGAAACACTATATTTAAAACGTTAACTGCATACAATATATAAGGGGAATATAATATGAAATGTGGTTACACTGAAAATTACTTTTCCTGTTTTGTTTTGGACCTCGTTTTATATTGTGTGTCACTTAAACAAAAACAGATCTACTTTTATAGCAATAAACTCCCTTTGTTCAGGACATAATGGGGTTTATTTGAGTTCATAAGCTCATTCTCTTTCTTTTGTTGCAATATTGTAGCACAGATCAAAGAGGGGGAGCTCTCCAAAATAGCTCTTGTGACAGGAAGAAAATCAGGTGGGGCCTCTTCAGAGAGTATCCCGAACAAATATAAGCAAAAGGATTTTAGGTCACCTCTGATAAACAGCAGATTTTCCACTGTCACAGAGTTATTTGATGAGAATCTGTGGGAAAAAGTGATTACACACAACCATACTGTATATTACCAATCTGCAGCTCTCTTTAGCTTTGACTTACAGAGATTAAAAGCAACATTAAATGTGGATTAACCTCCTGAAAATGTTAATCAAAGCTGTTAAAAATGGTGTCATTTTGTGGCAGGGAGTGTGCAGAGCCTGTTGCAGGGGAGCAATCCGACTCATCACAGGGTCCACTGCAACGAAGAGAACGTCTGATACGAGAGAGACGGCTTGTCGAGGTAAATTCGGCTCACGTCGTTCCGCTTTGTACGTCAGGCTGGTCTGAGTTACTGCTCCTCTGAGAATTTAATAAAATAGCTTCTTTCCTTGCTCACAAAAGTGAATGAAATTTGTAAAATATGCATAGCTGTCAGCAGTATTTACACTGACAGTGAATGAGTGTGAACAAGATTAATTAATCTCACTGCTACTTTAATATCAAACAAACTATTGATTAACAATTCTGAAAAAAGCTAATAACTCACCAGTCAAGTTTCCTTCAGTTTCAGATTAGGTGTTTGAATTTTTCATTCAATCTGCTGGCTTAAAAAACTGAAGGACTACTTCACTGTTGCTGATTACCTTCATAGAAACTATGTTATTTCTAACATACATGTAAAATGAATGAAATGAACATTGCTCCACCTCTGCAGGAGGAGATCGCAGAGCTGCAGGAGAGACTGGTGGAGCTGAAGGACCGTAGCCGGTGTCTGGAGCAGCAGATCCAGCAGGAAGAGCAACAGGTGGAGGCTGAGGAGCTGGAGGCCTCCGTGCTGAGGAGCTGCAGCACGGCTCAGCTTCGCGACATGAGCCGAACCCTCCAGGACCTCGTCGCTTCTGAGAATCGCACACAAATCTCAGTCTCTCGTCCTCCCTCCATGCTCAGGTCAGCGCCATATATGTCATGATTTGCTTGCTTAAATGTCACATTTGTGACATGAAAGGCTGTGTTTGCATGAGCCGAAAAAAAAGGAAGTGGAAAAATAGAGAACTAAACAGTTGTCTTTTTGAGCATAGTTAATAATAATGCTTTCATCTTGTTTGAGTGGTTGCATGAAATAATTAAAAATTTAGAGCCTCCTTTACAAAGCTGCAGGTAATGAATGAATGAAACATGCTGTTCCCAGGAACAGAAGTTTACAAATGAGGATAAAATTATTATTATTTATTATATATGCGCAATGACATGCTTTAACTCTGTATTCCTCAAAGCTTACAAAAACCAAGAGTTATCCTCCAATTTACACACAGTATATAAATCTTCTCTGCCTCTAAAAAAGCACTGAGAATGACCGGAACGAGAACTAGTCGGAGATGAGACTAAAGAGCCCAGAACAACTGCCACGCTGAAATGTGCTAAGAACAACCTGGGGAAAGATTGTTCATACTGGAAGTGCATCATTTGGTGAGATGAGATGAAACTAGAGCTCTTTGGTCACAGACAGAAGGGAGAGGCGTATAACCCAAACAGCACCGTCCCCACAGTGAAGCACAGTGGTGGGAGTGTTATGATGTGGGGATGATTCAACGTTTCTGGAACTGTAATCTCCTCAAAAACACTTCACTAGTAATTCTGTCCTCATCTGTATTTAGGGAAAAACTTCAAATGAGGGAATCAAAGCCTTCACTGCAGATCTTTGGATGTATTAAAGGCGTTTTGCTCTCCAGGATCTGCTTCTGCTAGCGAGCAGAATAGTTAAGAAAATGTGCAAATGTATGTGAAAAATGGAAATTGAGGTCTTGAGCATTGAGAAAACATTTTCACACCTTTTGAATTTTGCACGTCGGTATTACAGTTTCTCCTGTCGGTCGTTGGACTCTCAGTTTGATTGGTCGAGCCGGATCTAACACCTAAACTGTGAAAAGTGTCCGCTGATTGGGCCTTTGCATGCATAACCTTTACTCAGAACTAGTTTGAAGGTAACATAATTTGTGTTGTTGTGTTAATTTGATGTATTTCTACTTACATATTTATTAGGGGTGTAACGATACACAAAATTCACGGTTCGGTTCGATACTTTGGTGTCACGGTTCGATATTTTTTAATTTGTCATTTATTAAAATTATAAATATATATTTTAACTCAAAAGTACAGTTTTTAAATTTAACCCTAACCCTTGTGCGCGTTTTTTATTTTGACAGCGAATGCGCACCTGCGGACCACTTATGTGCACCCCTGGTTATTTAGCTCGTCATATTGCAGCCACAGAAATTCTTTTGTCCATGAAACCATAAAGCTGCACTTTCTTTTTGCCTTATAGTCTCATTTGTCATAACTTCTCCGTTTTGTGGTGAGCTTTTCTTTGGCTGTCACTTCTTCACCCCGACCTGTCTTATTTGGCTCAGCAGAACTGAAATATATATACTGCTACTTTTACACACGGACTCACATAAGCTCAGCGATTCTCTGCGCGATCAACCTCTCACATGTTTAAGCTTGCTGCGGGAGATTTCACTTGTCATGTTTGCATAGTAAGCTAACGATTAATAAGACGATGTCAGAGGAATTGGTGCACAAATTATCATCACTCACAGATCAGTGCTGTCATTGCAAAGTGAAAGCAAAAAAACAAGCGCAAATTCAAACGCGATTTCAATATGTCACATATTGACAGTGGCTCACCGATGCCAATGACATAATTACCCAGCTACATTTCTGAAAGAATGCAAAAGCATTGACATATATTTTTCCTACAATAGCCCGACGGGCAGGGCAGAGAGATTTTTGTAGCCCGACTGGAAAGATCGCTAGCTCCGGGACGTCGGGCTAGCGAGTTTGCAAGCCCTGTATCTGATTGAGGAATCACTCATCTTTGGAAAAGAGAGTTTATTACAGAGAAATGTCTCTTTCCAAAATAAAAGCTATACTATCCGCTTCTTCTGGGCTATATTCTCAGCAGCATAAGGAGAATCATGTGCTAACAGCTGTCTAAATGACTCGGCTAAAGTTAGTAGCATGCTTGTTGTTTTTGTCTTTGCACTAGGATGATGTCGGCGTAAATGTGCAGTCATATTCGTCGTGTTCCCACTAGTGCTTTCAGGTTAATCTCGTTGAAATGACCTTAACGCCACAACACGGCAAATCTCCGTTAACGAGCTACCGCCGATCGCTCCGTGCATGGGGCTAGACAGCTAACACGTTAACGAGCTAACTGCGCTAACACACTAGTTCACACCAATGTAATTAAGCATTGCATGGCACATCCAACATACTGTTTTACTTTAGTCCATGACTCGCTTACCTTCAGGGTCATACGTCACATGAAAACCAAAATAATTCCAAACGCCAGATCTGAATGAGAGTGGGGGAGGTCCATCTTGCAAGGAGAGCTTAACTTCTGTCTCGCTAGCTTGCCCTGCGCTCTTCCTCCTGTCTATGCTGTCTGTGTTGAGCGCTCAGTGGATCTGCGCTGGACAGTGCAGCCTAGGCGGAGTAGTCGAACGCAGATTCACTGAGCGCTCAACACAGACAGCATTGTCAGAAGGAAAGTTGATAAAATAAATTACAAATGTTGTATTGTTCGATACATATGCGTACTGAACCGAAAGCACTGTATCGAACGGTTCAATATCGATACGAATATCGTTGCACCCCTAATATTTATATACAATAGAGGAATCGGCACAGTGTATGTCAGGAATGAGGAAAACAAGCCCTGAAGCTGACAAATTGCCAAACATCACAGCATCCTCCATGACAGCTATTTGTTTATCCACTTTATGATGGTTTCCTCCTCTGACAGCAGGAGGACTGGAGTTTTAAACATAATTCTTTACTGTAAATGTAGAAGAAGTATTTTTGTTACCTGACGCCAGCTTAATAGACAGGTAACGTTTATCCAGTGCAGTCAAAAGGTTTTGTATTCTTTCATTTTTCATAAAAACTCCAGGAGGTGCATCTTCTTATTTAATATTACTCAAAATGTGCAGTAGAAGCCAGATTTGTATTTAATATTACTTTGATAAAAATATGAAAATATCAATTAATTTGGGCAAAATTAGCCACAGTAATGATAATTTAACCTTGTGCAAGATCTTGGTGTGGTTACTATGCATAAAGCATTTGTTTAGTACAAGTCTGTCAGATGTGCTCACTTCTTATGCAGTGGTCAGTGTTATATTCTGGTCTCATTCACGACAGACTCCAGAATATCTATTTCCTACCCAACGGGGTAGTAAGTTTTATTAACAAGTCATGCGACTCAGATTGGTCCTCTGCCATGTACAATAGCAACATACAGCCTAACTATCCTTACTTGTGTGACACTCTAAAACGTCCGTGCAGCAACACAATCTATTGTGGAACAAAACATCTTGCAAACAATAATTCACATTATTACATCCCTTCTCTCTTTTTTTTTTTTTTTTTTTTTGGAAAACACAGAAGTCCTTTTGTTTTGATTTGTCCTTCTCACTGAGGGTGAAAACAATATGAAACACTCAAAGAATACAAAAGCATTCCACTTATTCCAACATGTACATTTCTGTAAGCTGTAGTGAACCTCAATATCCACAGAATACACAACTCTTCCCCTCAAACAATAAACAATAAATCCTCATTATGCAACATAGTCTTTGTACCTAAGTGGTGGAACCACTTTGCGGCCTGACCTTGTCCTGACACCCCCTGTTACCTCGTCAGTCTTGATCTGCCGCTCACGAGTGTCTGAGGGAGCTGTCACTGACCTGGTCAGTGCCCCGGTGTCCGTTATGGCATTTTCCTGATCCACCACGCCTGCATGTCTCAGGTGCCTCCGATTCCTCCTCAGGACACTTCCAGAGTCCAACTGAACCTCATAGGACCTCGGGTCGACAGTCCCAATCACCACTCCCCTGCTCCAAGTGGAATGGCGGTCAAAAGGCTGAACTCTGACACTGTCCCCTAGCTTCAAAGAGTCCATGTCTCGTGCTGATCGGTCATAGCACAGTTTTTGGCGCTTCTGTTTCCTCTCCAACTCCCGCCGGGCTGGAATGACTTTTGGCCTTAGCAGGCTCGTCCTGGTTGGCAAAAGCGTCTGTGTCCTCCTGCTGAGCAGCCTCTGAGCTGGGCTGGTCTCCAGGCCTTGTGATGGTGTATTGCGATGGTCCAGAATCGCAAGATACGGGTCTTGCCCTGCCAGTTTTGCCTTTAGCAGCAGCCTCTTTGCTGTCTTTACTGCTGATTCTGCCTTCCCGTTACTCTGAGGGTAACCTGGCGAAGATGTTTTATGCTGGAAACCCCACAGTCGACTAAATCTCAGAAACTCACCGGACGTATACTGTGGTCCATTATCTGAAACAACAATGTCCGGGATGCCCTGTCTGGCAAAGTGAGCCTTCAGCTTTCTAATCACTGTGGTGGACTTAGTGTCCGGGAGATAGTCAATTTCCCAGAAGTTTGAATAGTAGTCCACTGTGATAAGGTAGTCCTTGTTGTCAAACATAAACAGGTCCGAGCCCACCTTAGCCCATGGTCTAGTCGGGATCTCATGTGGGACCAAGGTCTCTTTCTGCTGTCTGTAGTCAACTGACCTGCAGATGTCACACTTAGTCACATAAGTCTTAATTTGTTCGTTCATGCCTGGCCAATATACACACTCTCTGGCTCTCCTTAGACAACCTTCTACACCTAGGTGTGTCGAGTGTAGTCTAGTTATGATCTCCTGTCTCATGGTAGTCGGGACAACAACACGTTCACCTCTAAACACAAGTCCATCCTGACTACTCAGTTCATCCTGGAATGAGAAGTATGGTCTGATGTCACCGTCAGTGTCTCTTTTGTCTGTCGGCCAACCTCTGTGAATTGTATCTATGAGGATCTGTAGTGCTTTGTCGTCTTGTGTAGCAGTCCTTATGCTGTTTAGTCTGTCAGGTGAGATGGGTGCATGAGTGACCATGTTAATGCTCTCTATTTCCTCCTCTATGGAGCCCTGTGGTGAGCACTCTGGAAGATATGCCCTGCTCAACGTGTCTGCTAATAACATGTCTTTGCCTGGCACATACACCACATCTATGTCATATTTCTGAATGCGCATAAGCATCCTTTGCAACCGTTTGGGTGCGCTCAACAGTGGTTTTCTTACAATGGTCTCTAAGGGTTTGTGATCACTGTGTACCACCACTTTACGACCATATGTGTACTGATGGAACTTCTCCATGCTGAAAACTACAGCCAAAAGCTCCTTTTCGATCTGGGCATAACCCTGCTCTGTACGTGTAAGTGCTCTACTCGCAAAAGCCACAGGCTTACCCGTCTGCATGAGTGCTGCACCTAACCCTTTGTCAGAAGCGTCACATTGTACTGTCAGCTCTTCCTCTGGGCAGTAGTATTTCAGGACTGGAGCCTCTGCTATAGTCTCTTTCAGTCTCTGGAATGCGTCTTCATGTCGAGTCGTCCAGTTCCACTCACTGTCTTTGTGTGTCAGTTGTCTCAGTAAGTCGCAATGGTCAGACAGATGTGGGCAAAACTTTGCTAAGTAGTTCACCATACCTAACAGTCTCTGTACTGCCTTCACGTCTGTAGGTCTGGGCATTTTTTCTATGGCCCTAACCTTCTCTGGGTCTATTTTCAGACCGTTGCATGTCAGCTGATGTCCAATGTACGTGGTCTCCTTCTGTTTAAGTTTGAACTTGTCTGCGTTCAACTTAATGTTTTTCTGCCTGCAACGAGTCAAAAACTGTCTCAGCTTCTCGTCATGGTCACGTACTGCTCCAGCATCTGTGTCCCCCTGACCCGTGATCAGCACATCATCTGCAATGATGTAGATCCCTGCCAGTCCATCCAAAGCTTGTGTGAGCTTCCTCTGGAACACTTCCGGAGCTGGGCTTATCCCCATTGGCATCCTCAGCCATCTGTAGCGTCCAAATGGAGTCGAAAATGTTGTCAGGTAGCTCGACTCCCCCTCCAGTTTCACGTGCCAGAATCCACTCTTCACATCGCAGCCAGAGAACACTTTAGCCTTTGACAGATCTGGCAAAATGTCCTCAATGGTGGGCAATGGGAAGTGGCTCCGTTGTAGGGCTTTGTTTAAGGGTTTTGGATCTATGCACACTCTTAAGTCCCCACTCTGCTTTTGGACCACAACCATCCCACTGATCCAGTCTGTGCTGCATTCTACTGGTGTAATGATCCCTCTGCGCTGAAGATCTTGAAGCTCCTTTTTTAACGGCTTTATCATTGCAATAGGGACACGCCGTTTTGGTAACTGCACCGGTTTCACAGTTTCATCCACCTCGAGCCTTAACTCTCCCTCCAAACAGCCATCTCCCGTGAAGACATCGGCATACTCTGTTTTAATCTGATCCATGTTCCACTCATTGGCTGTTGGGTGCTCTGAAGTAACGATGCTGTCCAGTTTCAAGATGTTTTCATAGTGTACTTTTATGAGTTTCATCGCTTCGCTGGCTCTCTTGCCCAGCAGTGGTACTTTACAGTCTTTGTCAACCACTTGAAACTCCAACCGATACAGTTTCTGATTTCTCGGGTTACGTAGCTTAACTTTGCATTTTCCCAACGGCTTTATCTTACTTTTGTTGTACATCATCAACACTGTCTGTGTGTCCTCCAACTGTGTGTTCGGGCTTAGCATGTGGATTGGCATTACATTACAACTGGCGCCACAGTCAATCTGAAAATTTACAATCTCTTTGCCCATCAGCATGCCTGCAAAGAGTTGAGTGCCTCTCACTTTGTCAGTGTTCTTTGTAGTTGAAGCATGTGTGTCTGCCTCTGTAACACAGAGAACGTCCTCATACTCATCACTCTCACATGCTGTCACGTTGTGTACATTCGTCCTTCTCTTCTGCTCTGAACGTGCCATGCATTTAACTGCAAAGTGGTTTTCTCTGCCACACTTTTTACATTTCTTCCTGTATGCTGGACATTTTTCTTTCTTTTTTTCATGTGTTCTGCCACAAAACTTACAGTCCACTGCGTCGCCGATCCGTTTCTGGCGCGCAGCTCCACGCACAGCATGCACCTCCTCCACTGCAGCTCCCGAAATTGTTTTGCTGTTTTCCCGCGACAGCTCCGCGGCTCTGCAGTGCTGTATGCATGCATCCAGTGTCATATTTTTCTCACGCAGCAGTCTCTCCCTCAAACTCGGGTTGTGAAGTCCACATACAATCCTGTCACGAATCAGTGAGTCCCTTATTACTCCAAAATTGCACGTTTTTGTCAGCAGCTTTAACTCCGTCACATAGCTGTCGATTGTCTCACTGGCGCCTTGGTTTCTCGTGAAGAACCGATAACGCTCCACAGTTTCATTAACTACAGGATTGCAATGATTGTCAAACTTCTCAATAATGTCCTTAACTGTCCACCGATCTCTCGCTGTGTCGCCCATTAGCGTGTCTAGCAGCTCCCTGCCGCTCTCACCAACGAGATAACTGAACAAGCTTACTTTTTTCTGTTCGCCGTCTGAGTCCATGGTCAGCTCCACATAGAGCATAAACTCGTCCCTCCAGGTCTTCCATGTCCGTGATAGGTTACTGGAGTCCAATACCAGCGTCGGCGGCGATTTAAGGCCCTCCATGCCTCGCGGCGGTGCTAACTCGATTAGCCGCTAGTTGCTCACCGCTCCGACAGGCGTCTCTCGGGGGTTCACAGCGGCCGTGCAGCTTGCTCCGCTGTCCGCTCCGCTGCCACCATGTTATATTCTGGTCTCATTCACGACAGACTCCAGAATATCTATTTCCTACCCAACGGGGTAGTAAGTTTTATTAACAAGTCATGCGACTCAGATTGGTCCTCTGCCATGTACAATAGCAACATACAGCCTAACTATCCTTACTTGTGTGACACTCTAAAACGTCCGTGCAGCAACACAATCTATTGTGGAACAAAACATCTTGCAAACAATAATTCACATTATTACAGTCAGTATTTGTGCAATACCTGAAACGGCCAGGTGGGGCTGCTATAGAGCTGCAAATGCTGGTGACCATGCAACAGTCTGTCCATAGGGTTTTTTTCTCTTTCATCATGTTACATACATTTAATTAGCCCATTTTGAAGTTGATGTGTCAGTGGCGATCTGCTGTTTCTAAGTCATCGCCTCTCAGCTTCATCCATCCTTAGACAAAGTGGCACTTTGAATAAATCTTTCAGCAGAATTGTCAAAATCACACCATCACGTTTCAACCAAATCAACACCTCCAGTAACAGCACAGAAGACACCTAGCCTTGCATTTACATGAATCATTACCCTTTTTATCAGCTTACAGGCAAAATTGCTCACTTTGTTCGGTGATCGACAGGTCTGCCCATGCAGCACTGGATGCCTATTGTTCCTGGAGAGGTTCAGCTCATGTATTTCAAGTCTTTATAAACAAAAGCCACTGACAAATGGATGTAATGTAAAGCAGTTTGCAGCCCTTTAGGAGTAACTTGTTTCTTAGATTCAGAGAGGACAGCTAGTTTCTTATCCCACGTGCCTTCAGTCTTCTTCTCTCACACCTGCTTGAACCTGCTTTGAATTTTAATGGATTTTTTCTTAGATGCTAACGATCACTTTGCATCATATCCTCTGAAGTTAATAGCTTGCAAGGGAGCACTGTGGAAAGCCTCTCCGTCTTGCCACTCGTTAGAAAGACATGTAAATTGTACTTATCGCCTTCTTGGCGGTGTGACCCACCACCACTGGCATAATTTGATATCTGGCTTATTCTCACCCCGGCTGAAACGCATTTATTCTCGTTGCTGATTGAAATTGCGACCTCAGATTGGATATTCAGCTGCACATCTGTGGGTGGCTTGCCACGGGTCACCGTGATGATTGTGTTGCAGTCGCCCCTTTTCCAAACAACACAGGATATTTCTGTCTCGTATCAGGTTTTTTTCCACACGAATACTGAATTAAAGAAATCCACTCGGCGCTATAAGACTGATGTTCAGAGACAACATTTAACTCTGACTCACTCTGAGCATCAGCTTGAATAACATGGAGTGGACATAATGATTTTTGTGAGACAATTGGGACTGTCTCAAGGTGACTGTACTGTGCATAATGGATTTTATGCTCATTTTTCTCCATCTTGTAATTGATTTAGATCTGTCACCAAGTAGTGTGACCTTAATGGGTTGTCCTGTTTTCCCTTATTGTCTGAAATATTGGGCTAGAGTTGAATCCAACAGGCCAGTTAAAGAAAACACAAATATTGAGCCATATTTTACAATGGAAGGTGTTTTTCAGGTTCAGTCTTCTCTTTATTTTGATGTAGTTTATTTTAGGTCAGTATTCCAAAAAGGGGCACACTCGCTCACAGCGTTTCTCTTTCTTACGCTAAAGTAAGCCACCCAGATGCAGGCTCAAGCTTCACTGGTTACAGCATTTGATTCCAAATGCAAAATTTAAAGCTCGTGTCCTCACAATGCAGGTCTCTTATGCTCGTGTTTGCACACAGTATCAGCTTATATGTATTTTTTTACAACCTAAGATGAACAGTGTTCAAAGAACTTACTCTGTATGGAGATACCCACAAGTCTTTTATCTTCTGTATGCCAAGATGTTTAAGAAGCTAAGAGAGGTAAGAAAGTCTTAAGCTAACCCACATGAACTTGAAAATTGGTGGTGATGGTATGGCCTGAGCTCTTAGGAAGACATTCTTGTAATTTCTTTAAGTAGTCTTCAATATAGTTCTCCAAGCTTCTTTAAGGACTACTTTGGATCTTGGCTGCCTTTTTGTTTTGTTTTTTGTAAAGATGATCCCACAACTCTTCATTAATGTTGAGGTCTGGGCTACAGGGAGGCCAATCCATGACTGATAGTGTTCCAATGTGTGTTTCTCTATCTAGGTATGTTTTTATTGCACTGGCGGTGTGTTTGGGATGATTGTCATGCTGAAAAATGAAGCTGTTGCCAATCAGACGCTTTCCAGATTACATGGCCAATCAAAATCTGATGGTACTTTCCTGCGTTTATAATTCCATTCCCATCACCACTGGCTGAAATGTGGCCATACACCATGACGGAGCCTCCACTGTGTTTTACAGCTGGCTTTAGACACTCACTGTTGTACTTCTCTCCTCACCTCCTTCGTATATGCTGATGAAGACCTTTTGCCAATGAAACTTTCTTCTTTAACTATCTAGATCAACAGTTATATGTTTGCAACATCTTGCTTTCTCTTTAACTTGTCAAGGTTTTTAAGGACACTGCACACTATGTCTGCACACTAAGTTTTTGGCTAAAAGTTCTTTGTAAGTCACCTTGTTGGTGCAACTATTCAACTAAACAAATGTGAACAAATGATGCGTTTTCATGACAGGCTGCTATGTTATCATATGTGTAGAGTACAACACTGGTTCAGACCTTAAATTAGATTTATTTTTTTGTCCGTGAATGATTCATAAGTCAGTTTTAAGTGGCTTAACAAATAAAAAGCTGTTCCTCTGAGAGTGGTCAGGTAAAAGGACTGGATAAAATGATAAAAATATGGCCAATGTCTAAAGAAAGACCTTGAAAGACCTTTAGACAGCCAGGAGAACGATTCCTCAAGAACACGTTAAAAGACTGCAATCTAGATAATTAGCTGCAAAATATAAAGAAATGTCTCACTTTTGTGCATGGCTGAACTGGTCGTTGAATATTTGCTCCCATCCACTGGACAAACACTCTCAAGACTGTCCTTTAAAAAGTTATCCAAGGTTCAGTTTGATAGTTGTTAGTTTGCAAACCGTTAAGCGATTAGCTGCCAGATGAGTAGAAGCTAAAAAAAAACAAAAAAAACAAAAATCTAGATTGGAACAGGAGATATCATATTGATAACTCCCGATTTCATCCCCAAAATGGAAAAAATTACCTTTAGTCCTGCACTGTGACATTTATGTTTTTATTTTGCAGACTCCAGGAGCAGGAGCAGGCATTAAATCTGTCCATTAAGGAAGCCACTGCTAAGGTAAGCCACTGTTCCGCTGACTTGATTTATTCTATATCATCTCATTCTCTTCTCAGCATGTCGACGATGACTGAATGTGTGTGAATATCTAATAAGCAGTAAGTCAAAATACACATTATGTGTCTTGTGCGAGCTTTGGTGTTTTTAATATATGTACTAAATGTCAGTGTCTGTATTCATGAGCTTGTTTCTCTTTGACAAGGCAGTAAACTCTCCAGTTTTTTTGCAAGAGTCACAGGAGTTGTCATTTTGAATAAATCCTCCCTAAATTCTAAATCATCCGTAAAATTATTACAACACCTGATGATGAAAAAGCTGTCCGATTTGCTTAAATGCACACTTTTAAAATCAACTAAATGAGTAAAACATGGCTAACGTAGTGATTTGAAGCCCGTGTCCATTGTTTGTGTGTTTACCTGGGTTTGCATGCTGCTGTATAACTAGAATTCACTCATGCTTATCAAGGGTTTGCTTTTCCTTTGTGCTTCCTGCACAAAGGAGGCACAAAGCTGCACACGGTGTAATCAGAAGACCATAAGAAGCAAAAACTTGATTTGGATGTAGCAGCGGTTCCTGTTAATGTTGAGATTTTGCACCACTTCTGTGCTGCTACTGCATTTAGATCTCTCTTGCACATATGCATCAGTACAGACGCTAAATGTGCCGTGAGAGCGGTCAGTGTCTGTCTCAAACTGACCTGAATTTTTCATGTCAAAGATGGTCACTGGTGATGAGAACTGAGTCAAATAGTCTCGGGTATGACTTTCAACATGGAGTTCATGTTGTTCAACTGTAAAATCCTGAGGCATCTGCAAGAGTACATGTAGAGCAAACAACTGTACTGTTTACCTGCAACGTCTCTCCTCTTCCCCAAAAAGCAATTCATCATTTGGGGCTGCTTGGCAGTGCGTGTTGTCAGATTGACACTTTTAGGGTGAGATCCAAACCATGAGCTCATCTATACCTTGCTAGTACTGGATGATGTTGGACATCCATTAGCCTTTATTCTTTGTAGCACAGATTCAACAAGCTGCTGGAAACATTTCTCTGAGATTTTGGTCCATATCGACATGACGGCATCACACAGTTGCTGCAGATTTGTCGGCTGCACATCCACGATGTGATTCTCATGTTCCGCCACAACCCAGAAGTGCCCTACTGGATTGAGCTCTGGTGACTGTGGAGGGCATTGAGTACAGAGAACTCACTGCCATGTCCACGAAACCAGTTTAAGATGATGTGATCTTTGTCACATATGTTATTCTGCTGGAAGCAACCATTAGAAGATGGACACACTGGTTATAAAAAGGTGAGCGTAGTCAGCAACAGTACATGCTCAGTTGGTAATAAGGGGACCAATCTGGGCTAAGAAAATATCCTCCATATTATTACACTTCACAACATCGCTTTCCTGTTCTTAGCTGACCATTTCGTTCACCCAGTGTGGTCTTCTGCTGTTTTTGCCCATATGCTTCAAGGTGAATGTGTTGTGTTCAGAGAGGCTCTTCTGTATACCTTTCTTTGTGATGAATGGTTATCTAAGCTATTGTTGTCATCCTCTGTACTTTGGCATATTCATTCGGACATATGCTGCTTACTAGTTATTTTCTTTTTTTCAGATATTTTTATCCAGAAACTAGATGCATGGAATAAGGAGATAGAAGTTAGCTTACAGAGTTAGCTCTGTAAAGCTACTGTCACTGAGTCTTTCAGAAAGCCATCATCAAATCACTGATTGATGTTGCCGCTGCACCTGAAAGAAATGTCGTGGGTTTCTACCCAGATATACATTTACCATCATCACAAAGTGCCCATTGTTAAGCTAAAATGAGAAGTTTGGTTCCAAGATGATATATTCACCAAGTGGAAAATTGCTCACCTGCTGTGACAAAATGATTGCTGACATGAAAGTAACTTTTTTGAAATTGACAAATAGCCTGATGTTTTGAAATTAAATCAGCGATGTCAGAATTTCTACAGTTTGAAAAAGCACTCAAAAAATATTTTCACTTCATGTAATGCATGAAATAAAATTATACAAGCCTGTTTGGGGAAAAAAAAAATCCGCTTTCTACATTTCTGTGCGGAGAAAACTCTCCGGGGATGTTCTGCCTCGGAAATAACAGTCTATTTGACTGCCTTTTCAAAGTGTTGCACATAACTGTGTCAGATTTAAGGAAAACATGCGTCAGAAAATCTGGATCCAAATCTCTTTGAGCAGTGAAAATAAAGAAAAACAGTTCCTAAAAAGAAGGAAGCGGATTGTGGGGATTGTAGCTGTGGTTCAAAGTGTATACAATGGAAATAACAGAGGTTTAAAGGACAGGGTGAGGGCAGATGAGGGCCAGACGGGCTGATGGAGACCATCAGCTCCTTTGTGAATACTCAGGGCTGAGGTGCCGCATCCCCATCAGGCTGTGACATTCAGGGGCCTTTTCCTCTCTGACTTTCTAATGATATCTTTTATGAGGATTTCACATTTTCCAGTCTGTCCATGTGAAAGGAGAAGCACTCTCTTTCTTTCTAAAGGTTATAGACAAAGGTAACACATCGGCGTTGATGCTCTGCTGTGTATTCAAAGCAGAGCGAACACAGAAGGACGGAAATGAATTTGTAAGGTCTTGTAAGAATGAGTGTCAAAAAGAAAATGAAAGTGGAATTGGAAATGAGCTTTGCCTCCTGTGGGATCCATGTGTCTGCGAAGGTTTTGTTAGTTACCGCCCTCCCCCCCTGCTCTCTCCTCTGCATGTTCCTCTCTTTCTTTTCCTCAGGTGGTCATGAGTCAGAGACTGGGCAGCAGCCTAAGGAGGAAAGTCAGTGAGACTGAAACACAGCTTTTGGCACTACATGAAGCCAAACTGGCAGCCATCTCAGGTAACTTTCCACTCAACCACACCCCACTACATCCCTGCTGCATTACCCTTTTTTTTTATTTACCCCATTTACTTGGCTCACCCACCATTAGCCTCACTTAATTACGCTATTAATGATCAAGAAGCTCGTTAATGGACGTTGTAAGCATAATGTGCTCCTGTGGTGCACCGGTGCAGGTAATGACTTCAGCAGTGCTAAGGAACTGAAAGCAGAGATGAAGGCGGTGTACCTGGAGCGGGACCGACTTGAGGCTCTGGCCAAGAGGCTGCACAGCCTCAGCTCAGGGAGCAGCCAGGAGCTCGCCAGGATGAAGGAGCAGCGGCAGCAACTCAGACAGGAGCTGGAGCAGAGGGAGGCCCAGCATGGTGAGTGGCAGAGGCTACCCAGTATGACTGACAACATCAAACCCTTGTCTTTACTATTGATTAATTAATATATAAATCTACAACACTGTTACTTTATTCATTTTTTTTTCTACAAGGAGCAAGACTTTATCACAATTTTTAAAAAGTGGTCTCGAGCAATAGTTCTGCAGGTTTTTCTTTGGGCGTTGGCTGCTTTTTCCTTCATTTTCAGTCCAGTCCTTGTACCTGATCACTTAACACTGAACTACAAATCACTGAAGCTTAAAAACTGTGCCTAACGGTGCAAAGGATGAACCATTGTTGTGCCTACACATAACAAACAACTTAGCATGAGAACACAGTTTGAAGGGCATAAAATAGTATTTCTGCACTAACAATTGAAATTGAAATTTTTATTTTTTATTTTTTTTATTTCAGTCAACAACAACAACAACAACAGATTATAATTTTACATAAAAGTACTCAAACAGTAACCGAAAAAGGAATAGGCTGAAGCCTTATGGCTTATACTTATCCTATCCCTTACCCCCATAGAAATAATCAAATCCTTAACCAAGAAAATAAATAACATTGATAAATAAGTTGTATAACAGTTTGAAAAGAAATCAATGATAAATCAAGAAATTAAATCAACACAAAAAAATGTTAACAAACCAAATTTCTATAAACTTGTATAATACTAATTTTTAAAATCTTCCTGAAGAATGACAAAGAAAAACACATCGTCAGTTCATCATTAAGTCCATTCCATAATTTCACTCCCAAAACTGACACACATCTATACTTAACATTGGTTCTCACTTTAGGCATTTCAAACTTATAAGACCCCCTCAAATCATATTTTCCATCTCTTAGTTGAAACATACTTAAAATACAAATTGGAACATTCTTTTTCATCACACGATATATCATTTCTAAAGTTTTAGAATATATAATGTCCATGAATTTTAACATAGATGATCCTACAAAAAAACTGGTTGGTGGACTCCCTATATCCAACTTTATTTATTATTCTAATAGCTCTTTTTTGCAATTTAAATATTGAATCCAAATATGTTTTGTATGTGTTCCCCCAAATTTCTGCACAGTAGGTCATATAAGGCAAACAAAGGGAAGTATACAATAAATAAAGGCAGTTCTTATTCAAAAAATCTCTTGTTTTATAGAGAATAGAAATAGACTTGGATAATTTTCGTTTCACATGTTCTATGTGGGGCTTCAAACAAAGTTTATCATCAATAATTACTCCTAACAATTTTGTCTCATATACTCTTTCAATTTCAACATTATTTAAATTCAATTTTACTTTAATATTACTTTTACTACCTCCAAATAACATAAATTTTGTTTTACTTTCATTCAATGATAGTTTATTAAATACAAACCATCTATTTAACTTTATGAGTTCTGTTTCCACTGTTTTCAGTAATTTCTTTATGTCTTTTCCTGAGCAAAATAAGTTTGTATCATCAGCAAACATCACATATTTTAAAGATTCCCAAGAAGCCGTTAGCTGGAATCTTAGCATATTTCAGTATGCTGCTGGATAAAAGAAAGAATTAGGCATAAAAACTGTGTACAGTAGATGAACAGGATCTAAACACGGTATGTCCTTAGAAAAAGACCTGACACAGGACCTGTGAGGAACATCTGGCCCTTCAATTTATCCAGCTGCTGAAGCCTCATCAGAAATGGCCTCCATGAAAGGGTGGCTGTCAAGGGGAGGGAAACAGTCCAGCCAAACATTGACTTTCAGGCTTGTTAGAACTGTACAGAGTCTGTTTTGGGCTTATATTCTGTATTTCCATGTGTAGATTTCAATAAACTGCTGCATCTTTTGCCCATTATGGTATTACTTAAAAATCTATGTAGATATATGAATTTATATAATTTGTTGAGAAGATAAATCTCACACAGGTGAATATTAGCATACAGTTAGATTAATAAAATGTTCCTACTAGCTCCAGTAAGGCTCTACATGAAGCATAACTTCTTGTTTATTTTGTACCAAACTGAAATGTAAAAAATTACCATTCGGTTTAATGGGGGATTAAATCTGAAGTAGGGGCTAGATAGAAACCACTTTGGTTCCACACATAAAATTCCAGTTAATTTTATTTGCATATGCAGGATTCTGTGGCTCATAGTTGCAGCTTTTACAACAAAAAGTGTCCTGGTTAAATCGTTAGCACAAAAGAGTAAGAACTGTGCTAAATAAGCAACAGGTTTTTGGAGAAAAGCTCCAGAGTACACACTTATGACCATAAAATCTATATCGCAATTTTAGTTTTAGAATTCCTGAGGCGTGATTAACCACAAAACATCCAGTCAGTGAGCTCAGGAGTCACTTTCATGCTTCTTAAGAGGAAAAACCTTCGGTGTTAATAAAACTAAGAGCGCTGCTTGCTTAAATGAATCCTTTCCTCCAGCCCTCTATCAGAAACAAAAATGAATAAAACTGGTCGAAGGAACATATCGATATGTTTGTATTATAATTATAAAGCTAGTGTGAGCAGTATTTTTTTTTAATACACAAAACTAACACATTGCTTTTCAAGTTGACATCATATTGTCATTCATTCAGATTATGTTTCTGGCCTTCAGCTAGCACAGCTGCCTGCCCTTAGGTGCTCGGCAGGTTGTGTACACTTTGCCTTCTATGATTTTTGGGGGTTTTTTTGTTGCTGAGAACAGCTGTCTGCTGCATCTGGAAACAAGCCTGATTCGAGCAGCAAGAGTGAACGAAACCTGTACAATAAGACAAAAATCTGAAAAACTGTGAAAAAGCTCAAGAAACAAAAAGTCAGCTTAAGGGATGTTTGTGTAATAATTCTCTTTGGGACATTACATGTACACATTTGTTCCATTGTTAACATACAAACAGTTATTATAGTAGCTTAGAATAAACATTTTAAAGCATGAATATGAATAAGTGCAGCATTACCTGAAACAGCGCTGTTCTTTTTTTCCCCTGCCCACTGAGGCGTGAAAGCGTTTGTTGTGTACTTGAAAGGCGCCTCTCTTTTTCTTTGAATACACTTTTTAAATATCAGTTCAAAATGTGAATCATGAGAGCTCTTTGAAAGACAAGTCGCCTCTTGATGTTGCTCCACACTGTGAGAGGACATCAATGAACAATGACTTTTTCTCCCAAATGAAGCAAAAGTGATCTGCTGTCAGCGGGGGAATCGGCTTCAAACGAGTTACCAGCAAGGATTGGCAGTCGCGAAGAGGCGAGGTGGCGAGGGTGGTGCGAGGGAATTGAGCTTTAATTGTGTAAAGTTAGCCGGTTACCTTCGAGCCAGTGTGCGCAGACATGATGCATCAGCGTTCACACGCTCTCCAACTCGATTAAGATCTTAAGGAACGGGGGCTTGTCTTTTTAAAAAATTTTTAATTCTTTTTTTTAGGGTTCAGTCTTTAGATTGATTTGGCGCGTGGGCATTTGGTAGAGATCTAAATGGATTTTGACGGCACCACCTGCAGTGGTACTCTCTCTAGTCCATCAGTCACAGGGAGATTTCTAAAAAAGGTCACTTCCCTCACTGAGACACGCAGACGGGAGGATGAGGGGAGGGCGGGAGAGGGGGGGGTGGTGAAGTGATGGGGCTAGAGCAGGAAGTGAAGCGGCATCAGACTGAAGCTAATGCTACAACCTCCCATCTACCATATGCTGTTACCCAGATCATAAAGATTTGTGGCTGGAGCTTCACATTTAATGCTATTGTCCTGTCCTGAATGCACCCTTTCCTGTCACTAGGGGGCACCCTTTTATTTTTGTACTCCATTGTTCAGGCTTAGTTGCATGAAGTTTTTAGGGGGTTGTATAGTAATGCATAGACTTGCTATTTTAGTACATCCAGTCTATAATTGTATATCATTATAGGAGAAAGCAGCTCTTTTCATTTCAAAGTGATTATGTTTCATCGACCTCCACTGGATTTTTGTTGTGGAAGCACACCCAAGAACACCTCGGTCTGCTTGACAGCCAGGGATAACACTGATCTCTTCCATGACAAGCATCACCACGTTCACCTCAGCAGCCTAAACGCAGCGTGCGTGTGTGCCTCATCTTGAATAATGTAGCTCTGCAGGCTGGGAAACCAGTGGTACGAAACTGCGGCGGCTAAACAAAGGATTTGGAGTCAGGTGGTAACACGTCACAGAGAAGACGGCAAGTTAATGATTGGTTGCGCGGCGTGCTCAAACGCTCAAGTGGGCGCACACAATATGGCAGCAGGCGCAATTTCAAAATGTGTTGCTGACACCAAGCAAGGGGCTCATTAAACTGTCATCCTATTTGGTAATAAGGGGCTGGCACACACTTGCTGGAAACTGATAGCCCACCAACAGCACATTACCATTTCTTTAGCTGGAGGGGATTAGAAATTACTGTCTAAGTCAAAGCCAAGATGGCCATCCTTTTAGGTTTCCGAGGCATTTCTAGCACGCGCGCTTGTGGTATTAGTGTCATCCCGTACAAAGAAAACAGCATGCCCATTGTCATCGCGTGAGCTCCGAGGCAATGAATAGTCCTGCTGATGCCATGTAAAGATAGAAATTCATCAACAAGCTGAAGCCACACAGCTTCAGCTTGTTGAGTGCTTGCGGTGTGGGGGCTTTTTGGCCTGGGAGCCATTATGTCCCTAATTGCCGTTGGCACGTTTGCTGATGAATACCACAGCCATTATGGCCAGAGGTTTGATTCCCCGCTGAGAGTATAATTTTGTCCCCAAGAGAGATCTCGAGCGACGCTAAATTTACAAATAAATAATTGAAGAGCTGAATAAGATGCGTAAATGACCCCCAGTAGTGAGGACTTTCATATGGGGAAAGCTGCATCAGACTGTGCTCCTCTTCATTTAGCCAAGTAGTGTGGTAATGCCTGTTCACTGCCATTGTTACAATGCCAGCAGTTCTCTTGTTTTCTGCTTCACGCGGCTCAACTGGAACCCATTTAATTACTGTACCAGCTATTGTTTCTCCATACAGCTCCTGTTGCTCGTGCCGTAGTTTAAAGCCAGTCAGTTCGAACCCAACTGTGCGGTGCTAGTCGGATTTAAGTGCACATCAATACAAGTCACTCTGTGTTATTAGACAAATGCAATTTTCTCTTACAGTAAAGGCGAGGACACATATGATTTATTCATAGCTCTGGCTCTTTTAGGGTGCTTCTGTTGAGAACATGATGGAATGTGTGACAGCTCTTCTCTGAAGAGCATCTGAGTGATTGAGAGCGGCACGGTGGTTAAGTGGACTTGGGGGGGGGGGGAAGGATGTTTTTTGGTCTTTGTCTCTGAAGTTTCAGCAATATTGAGTATTTTTTTCTTCCTGTCATTCCATTATGAATTTATCATTGAAAGAATTACTGCAAAAACACAATTGACTGAGGTACCTCTCCAATCAGGCTCCGTCAATCAATCAATCAATCAGGTCTTTTCTTCAATTACATACCGCTGAAACAAATGTTTTATATCCCTACTGTGCCTTCCTTCTCTTCTACGTGCACTGCAAACACGGTAAAGCTCAAAAAATGTTGCAGCTGTTTGGTTTGGGATGTAACGCCAGACTGTCAGTCCACCACACTGGCTCACACTGAAAGCAGCCGACTTTCCATCTTGTGGAATTACTTGGTATTTCTGTAATATTGTATTTTTTAATTTCCCCTAAAATGACTGGAGTTTCTAAGTATATTTATCTCATGAGCCACAAATTTGCAGCTAAACGAAAACACCAGAGTAAGATGATATATTGCTCGCATATACAAGTGGGAGATGATGGGGGGGAAGATGCATTTTAGTGAAAATGTACTAACCCGGAGTTCCAAGAGGAAACCCGGGGAATAATAGGATGCATGTTTAATGGGGCGGAATTGTTGAGCTGGTGAAGCGTTGAGAGTGCTCTGCACTTTTTTGGGAGACTTCCTCATTGCCGAGGAATGTTGCTTCTTGGATTCAGTTGTCAAAAACAAAAAATATATTTGCAGCTTGCTTCAGTAGAAATATAGTTTAGAGCCTCTTCTAAACAGTTTCTATTTACTGACATACAATGACAGTGAGCATTTCTTAAGATTTCAGCTGAGCAGTTTAGCACCCATCACTTAAAAAAGACCAAAACACAACCCAACTACAGTTTTGCACACACCCAATTACTTGTCAAGTGATTCTTTTTGTTGTGCATTCAAGCACAACCCAACAATATGCTCCGCTATGCCAGCTGCAATCTGTGCATGCTACAGCTAGAGCATCATGGGTGATTGAGCATCTGTCCTATATCAGGCTGTCCCTCCGTCAGCTCTGCTGCTGTTAGGTTCAGGTATATATGGTGGGAGTGGCTCCATATGCCTACTGCGTGTTTGTGTTTTACCTGCAGCGCTGTCACACTCAGACAGACCTAGCCAAGCTTAAACACATTCACCACAGTCAGTGCCTTCAGCTCAATTACAGACACACAGTTTTGTCTTCTGCCTTATTATTGCACAGGCTTTTATAACAAGCATGTCACCGGTGCTCTGTTAGCGCAGAGCCGCCTCTAATTTGTTTGACAACAAGAAGGCCTCACAGACGTTTGGGTGCTTCTGTTGTTAAGGCGCTGAAGAAATGACCGCATTATTCACTTAGAGTTGGAGAGCTCTTTGAATGCTCGTGATGCAGGAGGCACTGAAAACACCTTGCCTATATTAACTTTTTTCTGTAAAACCCATAACTGTGATTGAGTTTTGAAATTTTAAGTTCTGTCTATTATTGAATATTCTCTGCTTGACTTTTGGTTTCACCATGTGTCTATTCTTAGCTTTTCTTAGTTTTATTTTCATCATATTTTGTAGCCTAGTTATTGTTAATATTTATGGACATGATTTATAGGTGACTCCTGGAGTTTCAGTTTATTCTTTTTCCTCTCTGGATAAATTTCCATCTCTGTTTGGTGATGTCCTGTTTTACTTTGTTCATCTCTTATTTGTGTGCATTGTATTTAGTTTTATCCTGTTTCATTAGTCTCTGACTAATTTCAGCTGTGTCTTGTCACCCTGGCGTTTCCGATTTTCCTGATTCCCTGTGTCTATTTAAAGCCTCAGTTTGTTTTAGTTCTCTGTTGTGTCATGCTGTTGGGCTGCGGACTTCCTCTTGTGTTTTCTGGTCTGCGTGTCTGTTTGTTTTACCAGGCCTTGGATTATGTGCTCCACCTAAATAAAAAGTCTTTTTTTGCGTTTCCTGAGCTCATTCTGCTCTTTGGGTCCCTTATCAGGACACACTGACAGAAACTTTGTAAACTCTGCTACAGTTGTGACATCCTGCTTCATAGGTTTGTCTGTCACATCAGAGTTTGTAACCATCAGACTCGTCTTTTTCTGTCTTAGAGTGTTAGAGCTATTTAGCTGAAGCAATTTAGCTTCGATTAGTCTAACAAATTCTGATTCATATATAAAGCAAATGACATTGTCGCAGCACCCAGTAACCCATTCTCCACATCCTTCAATGGTGTCTCAGTTCTGCTTGCGTTATGAATGAATGGCCTTTTCGATTTTGGCCGGGGTCCTTGACAGCAATCAGTGAGGTTTAATGCCTGCTGAGATCACTAGTGTGAAGGGAGTCTGAGCTCATGAATTTCCGATGTGGGCTCTGTGAACGCCTTTGTGAAGTTCCTTCAACACCAAATATGCCACGGCACGCATCAGGGAGTAACAGAGCGACTGTCTTCTTTATGGGCTTTTTAGTGCCGATTTTATTCGCATTGCCTGCCCATGACAGCAGCCTCCCGCAGTCTTACAGGAAGTGGTAATATCACCCAGTGCTCTGGTTCCACTCTGCGCAGGAGGAGGCTCTGCGCGCTTGATTTCTCGTCCCATTCTATAAAGAAAAGATTATTTTTATCTGTCACGCCTGAAAAACCGCCGTAGTTTTACCACTGGTTGGCATGGCGACAGGACGGCGCACTCTCCTCTGTGTATAGCATGGCAAGAAATATTAAGTAAACAGTTAATGCACTTGTGTGTCAATCTCCCACCTTCATCTGTTTCTATCCGTCTTGCTGTTGTTCAAGCTGTAGCTCAGTTTGGCAACTCGCTCTCTGCCAGCTAAAGTCAGGCTTAATGCCCTCCATGTATTATTCAGCGGCTATCTGCTTGCAAGCTGCTTAACAGAGCCAGCGTGAATGGAAGTTGATAGGGGAAGCTCTATCAGGTAGGATAAGATCTCACGTGGCAATTAGAGGGTTGGTAAGTGAGCTGTCTGGTCCACATACAGCAGATATGTGATAGCTTCTCCAGCGGCCTCTGATTGCACAGATTTGGCCACTTTGACTGAAACGAGTAACATCCCTTCCTGTGACTCCCACATTCAAGCCCCCATAAATAACCCAACTAGCTCCATCTCAGCTCTTCCTTCAAGTACAGACAGGAGTGTGTGTGTGCGTGTGTGTGTGTGCAAGAGTGTGGAAAGTGTTTGTCACGCTACTGTCGCTGACATTTTCCTTTTCTTCCTGCTGTGCCTGGCCCCGAGAATATGTCACCCCCAAGCTGATGCTGTCTATTAACCACCATCAAGACAATGATGCAAATTGTATTTCAATCCGCAGACTTTGTCTCTGTGTGAGCAGCCTAAGCGGCATCACAAAACATAACAGTTTCCCAATTGTTTTTGGCTTTCCTAGTTCTTCATTAAAGTTTGTATTTTAAGTAGGAGTATGCACTCATGTAAAATATAATCGTACTCCCTTTAAAAAAAATTGTTTTTTACCAAATGTTAGATGAAAATTTTACACCATCTGCTCTATATTCAGTATTTTACTATTTTTCTAGACAATAGCTTCCACTTAGAGTAGCCTCATTATTATTGTCTTGCAGTGTCTGTGATCCTTTGACTCCAAGGTGGGAACCAGTGCTCCCTGGTTCCAATGGATTGTTGAGAATGTATAAATGTATAGGAATAGCTATGTTTTACTGAGGAAGAGTAGGAAGGTTTGGATTGTATGTTATAACTCGGGTCTATCTGTCTATAGATATATATAGATAGCATCTATGTTTCCTATTCCTATTGTGCTCAAGGATTGGAAGCTCCTATGGGCAGGGCATATTCTCATGTTTCATACATGAGCTCATTAACGCAGCTCAGTCCTCCTCTCCATCCTGACTACTGCTCAACCAGCCTCCTCAGGCACAACTCACTGCTGGCAGAAGGGCACAGGAAGCAACATAAGCAATCCATCCAACTTCATGCCCCACAGAAAATCTGGCAAGATATAAAGAACTATGCCATGATAAAATCCCCTTTTATCCTTGGGCCATCTACAGTTTTATCCCCTCTGAGAGTAGAGGCAGTGATCTCTCCTCATTTATGTGTTTGTGTTAAGAGAAAGCCAGCTGCTCCTCTAAAGTGAAGTGTACTGTTGCAGTTTCTCTGCACAATGCCGTCACCAAGTGATGACAACTAACTTTTCTAACATGTATACCATAGCTATTGATGCGTCAATGTTAACAGTATTAGAGGTAACGTGCTGTTGTTCTCTTTATTCTTTTTTTCTCACTCAGAAAGCCGCCTGAAAGAGAACACCAGCAAGTATATTGAACTACTGGAGGACCGATTGCACAGGTAAGGCTTTTCTGTGCTCTCTGCTTCTTTTTAATACAGACGCGAAGACTCTGTGTTCCTCAGACTAATAAACAAGGAGACGTATATAAAGCAGCAGGCTCCAAGGAATTTCCTCTCACTCCTGCTGTCCTCTAACCAGAGCAACGTCTCCTCAGTGCATCACATCACCTACCACATCATGCTCTCACACCTTTTTTTCATACGCCGTTGTCTCCTAGAGCCCCTTCTCACATTGCAGTCTGTCTCTCACCTACACAATTTGTCTTCCTCTTCCCACCTTCTCACATACCTTTTGTACCTTTTTTTAGGCTTTGACATCAACTCATCTCCCACCTTTCCGCTCTTCCTGTGTGTAAACCATTTTAGACAAAACAATATCTTTCTTCTGACTGGTTCATTGTTTCCGTCTGCGAACTCAGAGGTTCTAAATCACAAAGGACAAGTCATGTTACGGGTTGCCACCCATCTCACCTGACTTAAGGAGTGAGCTGAGGAGGTGAGAGTGTGGATCCTGGTGAGCATTTGAGTCCATACAGATGCTTGTGTTTCTTTTATAGTTCAATCACCAGATGGATAGACTCTTTGGCAGACAAACAGCGACTGGCTCTTATTCTACAGGTTGTTGGAGCAATTTTTGTTTTACAGATGGATAAATATAGCCGGTAATGATTTTGTGCACCACATATGAGCTGTTCTTTCCACTCAGTCTATTCTAGTTGTGTTCAGAAGAGAAAAGGTTAGGTGGTATGGGTTTACTTTGAGCTTGCAAAAGCCTTTATTATCACAGACCCTGTTTGTCTACTTGACCTTTGTCTCTGTTTGTGGTGTGTGTAGGGGGGCACAGCTTTGTGTGTTGCATCCTTGGAGAGGCAGGGTCACCTCTTTGGATGAGAGCCAGGACTCAGTGACATACTGCAGGGCTCTTGCTTGTTGAAGGATGCACAGACTGGGGGTCTGAATGGTCAAGGAGCAACATGGTTGCGATCTCAGCGCCCAGCAGGGAATCGTGCCTCAGGACCATCGCTGTCAATAGGGCAGATGGCTGCTTTGTGTTTTGTTTGTATGATGGCAACACTTCTGAGTTTCTAGCAGAGGCATTTGTCAGAGTATTTTAGAGAATGGGATGAATCGCTGCCTAAATATAAAGGACAAAAGAAGGCAAAACGTTTGTTGAGGGCTAGGCACATAGATAGATAGACACACGCACACAACAGATGACAAGCAGCCTACGTAGGATACTATCAAACACAGAAACTGCATAATGAAAGTGTGACACGTTAAAAATATCATCTAAAAACAAGAATAAAATTTAAGACTGAGTATAAAAATGCCAGATGTTACAATACAACTCAGTGGTATCACCAGTGGAGACCTTCTGTCTGTCACCGACAGGCCTTCTGTAAGGAAAGTCTCCGAGCTTAACCTGAGATAACCCTGATGAAACTGACAAGGTTATATATTAAAGTTCTTCAGTGGGCTACAGAAAATGTTATAACAATATAAAACCTTTTCCACAGGCTGAGTGCTGCTCCTCACAGCAACTAAAATTTTCTTCACACGTGTGCCCCATTATACAGCTATAAAAACATCTATAAAATGTTTAAGTCTAAAATCTCCTTTTAATTTTCTTTTACGCAAACCATCTGAGATTACAAATCCTGAAAGCTTAGTACTGCTCCCCGAGGAAACCATCATTAACTACTATTACCAGTAAAACTGGTTTGCAGTGGAGCTGCTATATACTGTGTTCCTGTTTGAACACAGTATATAGTTCCTTTGCTACGAGGGCAGATGATTACATACTGTAAATCATAAGTATTTCCCCCACAGACTCTGCAAAGGGAGGATGTAGACACTATGACCTCAGACACTGATCAGTGAATTGCTTCGAAGCCTCATGTTTGGTGTTATTTTTCATAAGCGAGGGGTGAATCCGACTGAGACACAGAGGATGCTGCTCGGTTGTATGAAAGTGAATTGTACATCACAAGAAGTACAAGTTGCCCTACTTGGACTTTCCCCCAAAGACTTCTTTACTATTGAAGAGTCACCCCCTTCCTGCCATTAGAAAGAGTGCAGATCTGAGACACTTGTGCATGCATCCTTACATCCCTCTTCCTAACTACTTATTTAACTCCATGACTTCCACACTGGCTTCAATTTTCAGAGCCGGGTCAATGATATAGTCACATCACTCTGAAAAAAGAGAATTTCCATTCAAGGACACCTTCTTGGGTGACTGTAAACTAATTTTCTCGGCCATCACATTCTATATTAAATGATTGGCTCTTCAGCCTTAGATCGGCCTCCATGACCAGAGGCGGTCTAGATAAATTCACAAATATAGCTCTGATTTATGGCGTACACCAGTCCCTTCCACCAGCTCCCGCTTGGCACAGTGACACATATTTGCCTTGATTGAATGTGCCGTTTTCCCCACATGTGCATACACCACTAACCCACGCACGCACACACACACACACACAGATGCACACATGCACTCATCATCCACTGTAAATGTTATCAGTCAGCTCTAATGTACATTACCATTGATAGAGTACCGTGGTGATGAGAAGTGAGGAGAGGAGGAGGGGAGAAGGGTGGAGAGAGGCAGATTAGTGTGCTGAGATGTCTGGTCTCCGTGGAGACGGATGGTGTTGAAAAAACCAATTATCTTTTCCTTGCTAAAGACTAGAACAGGATGTTAGAACAGCGCAGATGCTGTAAGTGTGTCATCAGAATAAAAAACATTTTATTCAGATTAGCAGCACCACACAGTTGTTTAATACATTTATGCAGATGTTTCATTAGGAAATGCTTCTCGTTTTTGTCCCTCATTTATATATTCATTCTCCTGTAGAGATTTGAGCGGCATATATCATACGCGACGGATACTGGCACAGAAGCCATTAAATGCTGAGATGTATAGTTAAATTGAAGATGCTCTATGAAAATCTAAATGAGAAAAAACTGGGATAAAATGTGCTCCTCTCTTACTTTTAATATACAAATTCTTGAATCCACATTTTTTTTAAAAGTGTTTGGAACACTTAAGCTGGATTTGCCCATCTGGCTCCTGTAAAAACCTCCTCTAGTCATCCACCAAACAAACCCCTCCCAGTCCTCCATCTATCACACCTCCATCGCTATATTATTAACACCTCTCCACAGCTGGTGTTATTTGTGAGGCTAATGTTAAGGCGAAACATTATCACATCTCCTTTCCTTTCTATTGTGTGAAGTCTTATTTTATAGCTTTTAGGTTTCCTCAAAAAACAAAAATGCATCAATGATTATATTTCCTTTCTCTCACTTTTTCTAAAACAACCAAAAAAGGTGTTCATTTTACCCAGAATATGATTTTTATGTAACAATGAACTATGACTCAAAATCTGAGAAAATATTTCATGCTCTGAACCCGATAACCATAGACTGTATATAAAAGATGGTCTCCGCCACTCCGACTCACGTGTTTTGGACTCCCTTTTTTAAAAGTCAAATTTATCATTTTGACTTAAGTCATGTTAATATTTTCAGAAGGAGAAGTGACTGTATTTTTACAAGAGGGTGAAGTTATAACTTACCAGCTAAAGCACCTAACTTAGTTAGCGTGCTGAATTCATAGACCACATGGGTGCATCGCCTAGACACTGCAAAGGGTTGTAGCCTCTACAGTTAATAAAGCACAACAAACCGTGTTAATTGTCAATATTAGATTTTTAAGTCGGATGAGGATATTTGGCAATTTAAAAATATACTGTATAGTATACAGGCTTATATATCCTTCAAACACTTGACAGATAAATAGATTTCTTCAACATTTGTTAGTTGTTATATGTAGTCATTTATGATTTCTTACTAAGATTATATGACACTGCAGTTTAAAAATAATCCTGTTTTATTGTCACAGCAGGTTGTGTAGTGTACACTGGGGCCCGTTCTTCGTACGTCGCTTACTACATCCAAGATCAAATGACACATCCAAGATCAAATCATCGCGCTAACCGTGAGCTCGCTAATCCGGTTCCCCGAACACACCTGCTGTTGACGATTAGTACAGCTGGACGCAGTAATGTGACATCACTGGGTGTCATAAAAGGGGCTACGCATCGATAGTAGAAACATTGATCGGCAACCCTCTGATTGGTCGGCGAAAATGTCGAAGGAGCGCGCTCGGCTCGGTATTTTTCGGCAGCAGAGCAAGAACTCCTGAGTGAGGGATTTCAGGAGTTTCAGAGTTTAATCAGAACGCAAGGGAACACTGCAAAGGCTGCAAAAGCAAGGAGAGAGGGCTGGCAGAAAGTTGCTGACAAATTAAACTCGTAAGTAATTTAATAATAATAATAATAATAATATATTGGATTTATATAGCGCTTTTCAAGGCACCCAAAGCGCTTTACAATGCCACTATTCATTCACTCTCACATTCACACACTGGTGGAGGCAGCTACGGTTGTAGCCACAGCTGCCCTGGGGCAGACTGACAGAAGCGAGGCTGCCATATTGCGCCATCGGCCCCTCTGGCCAACACCAGTAGGCGGTAGGGTAGATTTATTATATTACACTATATTATCCAATATTATATTACATTATATTATATTGTTATATTATATCCTCTTTCACATTAGAGCCACAACAGGACCCACTAGAACATGGGAACAAGTAAAAGTGAAATATAAGAATATTCTACAGAATGGTAATATTTATCACTTATATTGCTTTTCGTCTCTTGGAAAGAGACCCTGGAATACTCTGTTTGTTTATAACAGCAACCAAGAAAAGGGCAGAGCAAAAAAAGACAGGTGGTGGTCCTGCACCCCCTCGTCAACAAGTTGGTTAAGTAAATAATATCCTCACGGGAAAATCGATATCTCTCAATGAGCACACTGTCGCGCTGAGCTAAAGGATCCTGTCTGTCCCGCAATATACGCTGAATTCTGAGGACTCTCCTTATCAATCTTGCACCTTCCGCAATGGGCTGCTCGCGTAAACGGACAGGACATGGCTGCGACAGGCTTCCCAAATCCACCTTGGCTTTTATAGCCGTGGTCTCTCATCTTGATTACACGAAGTAATTTACAATTACTACTCTGAAATATGAATTACATCTGTAATAATCACATACATGTAATAGAATGTTAATAGTACATTTCCCTTTTTTAGGAAATGACCTGTATGTATCTGTGTGACATCAATAAAAGGATCAAGTGCTGCATTATCTTCAGTTACATTGATGTTATTTATTTATCGCTGTTGCTTTCGTATAAATGAAGCGGACATACCTGCGTGGCCGCGATCTAATCCTGTTTACATAAAGTAAACCTGCTCCCGAGCAGGTTTACGCTTACGGCTCTGTTGCTATGACAGCAAGTCCCGGATGAGCTTCGGGGAACCGACTGATCCAGGATCACGCGAAATCGTCAACAATCAAATCCAGCTAACTTACTTAGCGAGGTACGAAGAACGGGCCCCTGGACTCCGATTAGCTGGCTCTTGTGTTTGTGCCGTTCCAAACATTTGTGTTGGGTGAATCATACAACGCCCTCTGGTGGACAAACTATGTAATGTCAACACTCATAACATAATTCAAATGCGTTCCTCCGGTCTCTTCTTTACTTGTTAAATTTTCATTTACCGTCCATTATAAATTTGCTGATACTGACAGACTGGCCAATTACTAATGTCAGTTAGTAGTGCACTAAAAATGACCTACTCCTCAAATAACACTCATAAAGAATATGGTGAAGGAGGTGTTGTTTTTTATGTTATGTTTCTGTACTTAATTCTTTATTTTCTTCAGGTCTGTTTATGCTTTTCCAGTTTGTATGCTAGCTGTTGGCTTTCTTAGCCAGGAAACTTTTGTAAAAGAGATTTTTAAATCTCTTAAAGTCCAACTTTACTGGTTAAATGAAAGATAAATAAAAAACAAAACAAAAAAAGGATAAAAAAAATGGTCAAAAGGTCCAGTTCAGTGACTTGCATTGGCTGAGGTAGCACCTAGTAGACAGCTACCAGTTACAGCTCACTGCTTTGGTAGTCAAAGCATGTAATATAATTCATAACATAACGTTAAATAATATTAAAACTTAGAGTTAAATTCACAAAACCTATAGGGACAAAACAAAATAAAACGTGTTTTTTTTCCTGGCTGTAAATAAGGTTATTTCTGCTGTGAAGTTGGACATTTTAACACGGGAGTCAAGGGGATTGACTTGCTTTTGGAGCCAGCATCGAGTGGCCATTTCAGGATATGCAGCTTTTGGCACTTGGTTGTTGGCTTCACTTTTCAGCCCTGGGAAGTTTTTGAATGATGGTCAGACTGGATGTGAACCCATAATGTGCCTCTTCTCTCTTGAGACGTCTAACTGAACCCGCTGGTACCTGCAGGACCCGGTCACTGCCCCGTCGTTTAAAAGTTCCAGCAGATTTATAACCCTTCCTCAGCAGCAGTCTGGATTGAATGCCTTGAGGGGAAACAGGAGTCCTGCCAGTCAGTAGTCCCACAGGGAAGCGAAGATACTATAGAAAGAGAGTGTGCCTGTCTGTTTCTCCTCCTTATTACTGGGCCATCAGCAGCACAGCACGCCCACACCCTGCCGCTGTCAGATGGCAGTCGGAGCGGCTGCCACCAATTAACCCCGTGGGCGACGAGTTCATACCAGCGGGCACCAGGACGCCACCATCACAGGGATGCTTAGGCGCTAACATGTTGTCTGAATTTTCAGCAGACAGAGCCCTAATGCCAGCGCCAGTTGTTTGTAATGAATTGTGGTTGACACTGAAGAGAAGCCGCTTTGATCGATGTGGCCAGCTTTGACATTTTTAGAAGAATTTATGATTTTTATCCCCACAGAGAGTGATTTATGGGCATGTAAGTTAACACATGTGTGCTCACCCATATCTGTGTGTTGCATGTGTTCCTCTCCACTTCGGAAGAGACAAAAAACAATGGCACGGCTCATTGGGTGCATCCCCACCGTAGCAGAATTCAGAGGCAGCGAATTGGTGATGGGGGTGGAGGTGGGGGACTGGGCTGAGCAATTTTTCTATTGTCTGTCTGCCAAATGAAGGTTAGAGAACGACTGAGAGGCGTGCGTTGGCAGGGTACAGAGGTTGGCAGCCCTTTCAGGCAGGAGATGGGCTGGAAAACAAGTGGCATTCAATTTTGGGGATTTTTTTTGGGCGGGTGATTCAACCCTGAGAGAGAGAAGAATGAACAGAGGGAGAGATTAAACAATGTCATCTGGGTGCATTTTGCCTTTGAGTTTGTTTATATATCACGGAGAATGAGCCACTGTGCACTTTTCAGGTGAAAATACTATTTTATAAGGGTTTGCATGTGAGTTCAGCAAATGACATTGCTGTATTTTCTACCATTGTGAGTCAATCATTTTCAGTTTATGTCTGTGACAGAGTATTTCCTCCTAGGTTGGAATTTGGCATGTGAAGACAGACAGAGGACATTTCTTCCTTTAAGAGATTTGATAAGTCTCCTATAAAGCCATCATCGTCTTCCCTGCATCCTGTCAGCTTTAGTTTGATTTTTCTACATGACATGGATTCACAAAAACAAAGTTGGTGTTAGTTAGTGTGGAAACTGTTGCCTTTTGTGTTTGGTCTAAAAGCCCTAAAATCTATTAAAGGCTCAGAGATCACGGTCATTTGTGAATGTTTAGTTATCTAAAGGTTGCTGAAAGGAGAAGGTCAATAAACAAGAAGATTTTAAAGGTCAGAAGGCCTCAATTGTGACTCAGTGAAGGAGCATTTTATTTAAAGGAAATGGAAAATGGTTTCTGAAAATAAAAAGATCAATGCTTCAATCCTCACAGAGGCAGCGTCTCTCAATCAAGGAATCTCTGTATGTGTGTCTGGTTTTCTTGATAAAAAGTGTATTTGATTGTTTTGATGTAGTGTATGAGGTAATCTGGATGAAGTGTGGTGTCATTTTGGGCATTTTCCCCAAGTTTATATATATATAGAAACCTCTGCTTGTCGTGACATTTACCTTTGCTTGTTTTGTGTGATCAGCTTAACCTAAATAATGGAACAATGAGATAAAAGTCAGTAACGGTGTAACTCATTTTTAAGTATATACGATCCATTTTTACCTGCTTTAATTAGTTTCTGCTGGGATCTGAGATCCTGCAAAGGTCAGGGAAAAAGGAGTGAAGAAGGCTGACTGATCATAACTCAATAGGTAGATAAAACAATCTCCTTGCCCTCCCAGTGAACTCGTACTCAGTGACCCCAGGAGAAACGAACGCATCCACACCCTCTTTTGAGTAAAGGGCATCCTTTCAGGAGGAATATCGCTCTTGTTACATTTTGTGAATGGAATTTTATTCTTTGAATGATTCACTTCTCATCTGTCACTCAGAGGTTTATGTGCTTTATTTGAAGAGATGCTGCTGTACCTGTATAATAGGAATGTCAAACTTGCTGGACAATGTGGGCCAAATACAGCCCAGTATGACCTTAAGTGCGCCAGACCAGTGACATGCCCCCTTTCTGTCAGTGTAAAGAAGTTTAACTGCACACTTAATCCCTGAGATATGTTAGTATTAGAAAAAAGCAGTGCAATTTCAAAAGTACATATCAGTATTGCTGCATAACAAAGAGATGCTGCTCTTTTAAATGAAAGAAATCTGTTTTCTTTTTACTTTTTGGGGCATAAATTGTAAGAAATAAATGTGTAAAATTGTAAAAACAAGAAGTTTCTGTAGTGCTGAAAAAAAGGTCCTTATCAGTAGAAAAAGCCATAAAACCTTTAAAAAAGTTAAAGCGACAAGTCCAAAATTTATGAGTGTTTGCAGGGTGATTTTAGCCCCTGGGCCTTATGTTTGACACATGCCTCTGCGGTGATGCGAGTGATGTGCATCAATGTATTATTTTAACATTCTTTTATAGCACACTACATTTTATTTAATAGCTTAACATATAAGATTGTATTTATGTATTTGATTACATGCTACAGTTCAACTATTTGCTATATGTTGTAGTACATTTTTAAAATTTCACATCACTGAATAACATAAAAGAACATACCTGATGTTAGTTTTCCTTCAGCATGCAGACAGCTCCAGATAGCTCTGCTGCTAAAGCCTGTTCTGACCACTTGGACTTTTATGATTTAAATACTGATCTCAAACTTGCACTGAGAGCAAACATCAAGTTCTCTATCAGAATGCATAACATACTTGTCTCCTTCCCTTGCTAGTTATGGGTCTCCCAGCTTGGAGCGAATCTGGGAAGCCGACCTGGAAGCATGTCACCTTTTCCTGCGAGGTCTCCAGTTGCGGACTCCCAGCTGCAGTGGAGCAGACATCGAAGACTTCCCCACTGCAACAGTTTATCCTCCATCCCAGCCAGGCACCAAAGAGGAAGAGGACTGTGCCATGCTGACTGCTTTAGGAGGGCGATGGTGTCCTGAGGCCAACTTACAGAACTCAGAGTTCACTAAGGTAACAGTAAATTGTCTTGTGAAGAGCACACTATGTATAATTCATCTAAACACCTCCGTATAAATGCTGGAATGCTTGACAAAGGCTGGGATTTAGTCTCTTGAATACGAAGGCTTCCCAAGTGACACTTTCAAGCACTGAGGTCTTACATATTTTCTGCACATAACCCATATTTGCCACTGAAAGGTCAAATGAGAACCGTCTGCTTTCAGAAATACTTGCTGTTCTTTACTGTGCTGTGAAATGTAACCTCAAAAAAAAAAAAATCTTCCTGCTCTGTCAGCCTTAGCGCTTGGCTGGAGAGGACAGCTTCAGTTTGTGCATGGAGCCATTGTGAGAGTCTGAGATTCTGCCGACTGCAGTGAGATGAGCAGCAGTCAGTTAGCGCGTTTGCTCGAAGGTATTTCTAAACGAGGAAAATGTGGGCGTGAGGGGGGCAACCGTTTGGAAATACTTTGACTTCCTGATTAAATGCTTTAGTGGGCATGCATGCGTATGTATGTGCGCGTGCACATGTGTGAGTGTGAATTCTCTGTGGCGGTCTATCCCACAGTGAGCTGAGGTCCACTGCCTCAGGGCCGAGTCCGACTCATTCTCTCCTCTTCTCACACTTTCCTCCACCCACGGAGTCTGACTAGTGTGAGATAGGAACAAAGCCAACAGATCCAGCACTATGTATGTATGTATGTATGTATGTATGTATGTATGTGGGGTGCAACGATATTCGTATCGATATTGAACCGTTCGATACAGTGCTTTCGGTTCCGTACGCATATGTATGAACAATACAACATTTGTAATTTATTTTATCAACTTTCCTTCTGACGATGCTGTCTGTGTTGAGCGCTCAGTGAATCTGCGTTCGACTACTCCGCCTAGGCTGCACTGTCGAGCGCAGATCCACTGAGCGCTCAACACAGACAGCATAGTCAGGAGGAAGAGCGCAGGGCAAGCTAGCGAGACAGAAGTTAAGCTCTCCTTGCAAGATGGACCTCCCCCACCCTCATTCAGATCTGGCGTTTGGAATTATTTTGGTTTTCATGTGACGTATGACCCTGAAGGTAAGCGAGTCATGGACTAAAGTAAAACAGTATGTTGGATGTGCCATGCAATGCTTAATTACATTGGTGTGAACTAGTGTGTTAGCGCAGTTAGCTCGTTAACGTGTTAGCTGTCTAGCCCCATGCACGGGGCGATCGGCGGTAGCTCGTTAACGGAGATTTGCCGTGTTGTGGCGTTAAGGTCATTTCAACGAGATTAACCTGAAAGCACTAGTGGGAACACGACGAATATGACTGCACATTTACGCCGACATCATCCTAGTGCAAAGACAAATACAACAAGCATGCTACTAACTTTAGCCGAGTCATTTAGACAGCTGTTAGCACGTGATTCTCCTTATGCTGCTGAGAATATAGCCCAGAAGAAGCGGATAGTATAGCTTTTATTTTGGAAAGAGACATTTCTCTGTAATAAACTCTCTTTTCCAAAGATGAGTGATTCCTCAATCAGATACAGGGCTTGCAAACTCGCTAGCCCGACGTCCCGGAGCTAGCGATCTTTCCAGTCGGGCTACAAAAATCTCTCTGCCCTGCCCGTCGGGCTATTGTAGGAAAAATATATGTCAATGCTTTTGCATTCTTTCAGAAATGTAGCTGGGTAATTATGTCATTGGCATCGGTGAGCCACTGTCAATATGTGACATATTGAAATCGCGTTTGAATTTGCGCTTGTTTTTTTGCTTTCACTTTGCAATGACAGCACTGATCTGTGAGTGATGATAATTTGTGCACCAATTCCTCTGACATCGTCTTATTAATCGTTAGCTTACTATGCAAACATGACAAGTGAAATCTCCCGCAGCAAGCTTAAACATGTGAGAGGTTGATCGCGCAGAGAATCGCTGAGCTTATGTGAGTCCGTGTGTAAAAG